>NC_138895.1:47223026-47946926 GCF_965194825.1 Balaenoptera physalus | reverse complement strand
CTGCGCGTCTGGAGCCTGTGCTCCGCAACAAGAGAGGCCGCGACAGTGAGAGGCCCGCGCACCGCGATGAAGAGTGGCCCCCGCTTGCCGCAGCTAGAGAAAGCCCTCGCACAGAAACGAAGACGCAACACAGCCAAAAAAAAAAAAAAAAAAAAGACAGTGGGTTCAAGTCCCATCTGAGGTGCAGCTGGGTTCGAGTCCCAATCTAATCTTAGTTGTGTGGCTTCAAAGAGGTAAATTTTATGTTACACATATTTTACACAATATTAATTAATTCATTAAACTGAATATGGAATCAATCTGCCTTTAAGACTGCCAGCCTAGGATCCCGGCAGAAGCTGAAAGCCCCACATTTGCTCAGGGCTCGCAGAGCCTGCTGGCCACGGCCTCGCGCGTGCAGATCCGGATTCCTCCCCAGGTCCCCAGCATCCATCCATCTCTGCGCGGAGGCTGAAGCAGCCTCCCATCCTATCCCCTCAGCCCTCTTAGTTCTGTCGGGGCCCAGTGGAGAGGGTGTGATGCTGGCTGCATCTGTACCTCCTGCGTCCTGCCTCCCAGGAACCTGGGCACATGTTCTTCACTCTGACGTCCCTCCTCATGCTGTAAGTCTGAGCTCAGATGTCATCTCTTTTCTGAAGCCAGAGAGGCGCCTTGCAGTACCCAACATCTCACGGTGTGCGGGCAAACGAGTTCCCATCGGAAGTTCCGCGTCCAGTACCGGGACACCCCCCACCAGCTTCATCAACCTTCCAGCCAGGGAGCGGCAGGGCCCGGACAGTGCGCAGGCGCGGTTTGCTTAGCTCGCCACAAGGGAGAGACGGCTAAACGAAGGGCTCAGGTTCAGTTTATGGTTTGTGCTGGAGGATCAGCAGTGAAACAGTGTCAAGACCGTTCCTCTGACCAGTAGGTACAAAGTGATCCATCCCAACCGCTGGCACATCCGGTGCTCTCTGCTCTCAAGCCTGGCCATGCGGGTGGTGTCAGTGGGTGCTACCGCAGAGGAATGAGGTGCTTGTGCATTGGTCCACGTTGACATTATTCCCCTGCAGACTGCTTCACGCATTAGTCATTCTCCGATGGGAATGTCTTGGCAGCCCTTCCTGGGTTCTGGAGCTCATTTAGAAACGCACATCTCAGGGAGGCTGTCCCTTCCAACCTTGACGGTGGCACTGCCTGACGAGTATGTCCCAGGTCTCCAGCCTGGGAGGCTTCGCTAAGGATGGCCGCACAATGCAACCCCTTTACGAAGGCCTCCAAACCCTCATTTCAGTTATGCAGCAGCTCAGTTAGACTCCCCAGGGACCTGCTATTTAGCCAGCATCACTCCCAGTGCGAAGGCCTGAACCCCATGGTTTAGCTGGCCCCCTTCCCTGGCTTCATTTATGATTTGTCAGCACTAACTCCGTGCCAGACACTGTGTTGAGCACTGGAGACAAATATCCCTGCCCTCTGAGCTCCCAATGAGTGGGGTGACAGACATCACCCAATAAATAAAAGTGTCAAATCCCAATAAGAGCTCAGATGGAAAAGTACTGAATGCTGTGAGACATAAGGCAGAGACACTGGGTGGTAGAAAGGTCTCATTTAAATTGGGGCAAGTGCAGAGAAAGCCTCTCTATGGAAGTAACATCTAGTGGGAGCCCTGGAGGGCAGCTGTTGCCACCTCTTTTCTCTTAAAGGGTAAGACTGCCCCCGGTCATTTCACCCCCCCCCCCATTCACAGACACACAGAGGCACAAACACACCCACATACATACACACAGGCACATGGACACACACACACACATGAATTCACAGAGACCCACGTGTGCACATAGACAGACATGCACACACACACACATACACGTGTACTTCCCTCTGTGCTGCTGAGGGGCCATCTGAGGTACCTTTTCACCTGATGGCACATGTGACAGTATTGGGGACCGGGGGCACATGGAGAAGTTATAGCCATACCACTCAGCACGGGGCGTGCCAAGGAGCTTGTCTCCCAGCTGAATGATGGCTCTCAGTTGATTTAGTTCTGACTCTTGGTTCCCCTCCCGGCATTGTTTGCTGAGGCCGGCTCCCCAGTCTCTCTGAACATGTGACATCTGCACATTGCAGTTTCCAGGCGTCAAGCCCATCCCTGAAATATCAGCGCAAATGAGCCCCTGAACATCAGGACTCAGAGTGTCTTGCTAGTTCTAAAGCTGTGACACATATTTACATATTCCCATGGGCTGAGGGAGCACAGGTAAAGGTGAGGGGCGGTGGGATAGTTTGGTTCGACTGGAATTTTATTTTTTATCTTTTTAACATGAGAGTCCTTTTTAAAAGATGGGGAGACTACTGAATAATCAGGGAGCTCATGTTTTAAAATTGGCAAATTACATAGTAATGTATTTAAACGCCTCAACTCTTGGCTCCTAGGTTCCAGGGTAGGGTGAAGGGCAGAGTGGAAGAGAGCAGCTTCACCTGCTGTAGAGAAAGAACCCAGAATGACTTCTGGGGTTCCACTGGTTCCCAGCAACACCTCATTCCAAAAGCAGTCCTCAAATCTCAAACCTGGGAGAGGCGTAAGTAAAGCTTATGGGAGAGCAATGGGAAAGCCCGGGGACACCCTTGGTTTTGTGGTTTACCTCCTCTCCTCCCACGTGTTCCACAACAAAGAACTGCAGGTTGCAACCCTGTCACGGTGGCCTTTGTAATAACTGACCCTGAACACGGTGGGTTACAATTCAACTGCTCCCAGCAGAGTCGGCCCTGGCAGACCCAGAAAATTTGCCAGAAAGATCGATACAAAGCTGACAGATCCAAAGTGACTCATGCCAGCTCTCCTCTTAGGAAATGGTTAGATGAGTGCCTGACTTGATAACACCTCAGTTCTTTTCATAGTAGGTCTGAAAATAGCTCAGAAGCTTTTAAATGTCTGGAGATGTAGGTGATGACGAAAAGAGTTTTGAGTGGAAATCTCCTCACCGCCCATGAACCCCAATTCTGTTTCTATCATATTCCCCCAGTGTGCCTGTCTCACACCGTATCCCTGCGTGTCAGGGACGACTCTGTGCTGGACACACCCACCAGTGTCTTTGGGAGACCAATATTCTGGACTCAGGATTGGCCATCCCTGGACAGGTGGGGAGACTGGTCGTCCAACACTCAGGCCCTTCGTGCTGTCAACTTTTGTGTCCCTTGTTGCAAATCTCTTATGTCTCTATCACCTGCCCCTGGTTGCCCCATTGAAAGGCAGCTCCTTCCTAAATGGGCCCTTTTCTCTGTCTAGAGCTTTAATGGGCCCATGCAGATTTTTCACCTCCTCAGCTGTGACCCTTTATATGTGTGGTGCTTATTTTGAACATAAGCACCAGCAGTAGCCAAAGAAGTCCCAGTAGGTCTAAGATACAGGAAGGGGAAAGATGAGCCTGGTAGGGGGTTGCAGAAAAGGATGGATTGGAGGGGGATGGGCATGAATCTGTTGGAAATTAACAAAACATGAGTTAACAAGGACTGAAGTGGGGTGGGAGCCTTTAGAATGGATACCAAGGGCGCAATGTGTGAGATCCTGTGAAGAAAGCATTGATAAAACCTGTTGTCCTAGTGGGTATGGGAATGACAGAGGGACAGTGAGAGGACTGTAAGGGGTATGCTTGAGACCCTGAGCTGGTGTTTCTCCATGTGGGTTCTGAAAACCACTTGCATCAAAATCAGCTGGGAGCTTAAGAGTACAAATTCCTGGGGCCCACTCCTAAGAGTCTGATTTTGTAGATGGAGTGATGCCCAGGTATCTACAGCATTAAAAGCTCCCCGGATGATTCCAATGCACAATAAAGTGGCTGTAAAGTCTGCACTGCTGAAGGGCTGGGAGCAATACCAGAGGAGTATTGCCCTCACATTTAACATCGTGCCTGGCAATTAGTCAGCTGTCCAGAAATGTTTACTATGGTGAGTGAATAACTAAATCAATAGAGAGGATTCACAGATGACTGAAATCTCAATCTGAGTGGCCCAGAGCACGGAGGGTCCATCAACAGACGTGAAGGAGAAGGCAGGAGGAAGAGCAAGCTCGGGGTGAATACATGGAGTTAGACATGGTGACTTCCAAACACACATAAGTAACGTGCATGGGGTCCGGAAGTCAGGCAAGTTGACACGCGGGTCACCTGCACACTAGTTGAGGCTACGGCTTACAGAACAGCAATTTGGGGGCCAGGCATGATGAAGAGGATCAGAGGGAAGTTGAAGATCCAGTGGGGATATGAGAGAGAGAGGCAGAGCCCGGAGAACCAGCAATGCAGGGTCCAAAAATCAGAGAGGAGGGAGGACAAAGGACTGAGAGGTTGGTCTATGGAGTCAAAGACTCTGGGGGAGCTGAGGAGGGGCCGTGGCTTAGCGATGAGGAAAGCACCTGGTGGTCTTCAAGAGAGCAGTTTGGAAAGAGTGATAGGCACAGAAGCCGAGCACAGAGATAAAATAAGGAAGCGGATGAGGAGGAAAGCTGAGGCCATTAGTGGCAGCGTTCACCCTCTGGGGCTTTCTCAGGCGAAAGGAAGGAGATAGGATGCCAGCTGTGATGAGCTGGCGGAGAAAGGCAGGGCCTTGGAACTCGTCGTCCCTGTGGCTGCCCCTCGGATGCTGGTCTTCCGCAGGGAGCTTTTCTTTCGTCTGTTTCTCTCTGTGCACTTCCTGGGTACTCTCACCCATGGCCTCAACTTCCATCTCTCAGCCAAGGAGTCCCATCCTAGGCTTTCCTCTGCCCTCTGCACACCTCCATCTGTGTGTCACCCAGGCAACACGACTCAACCTCGGGATGGACCCAAGTATTCCCTGCCTCTCTTGGTGGCACCGTCATCCAGCCATCCGCCCAGAAGCCACCCTGGCCCTCCATCTCTCTTCCCCACATCCAGTGGTTGGTGGAGTCCTGTGGGGACTTGGCAACCCACTCTGCCCCTTCCTCTCCAGCTCCCTCCCTTCTTAGCTGGCAGTGACCTCAAGTAGGTCTCCTGGCCCCTCCCAAGCCTCCAAGCTGCTGCCAGAGTCCCATTCCGACAGGATTAACTGGTCAGGGTGCCCCAACCCAGTGACAAAAGAATAACACCCAGGGTCTTTTGGTGGCTTTGCTGTGGACTGTTTTTGCACCACACTGATTCACATGTGTCTCACACATGCTGGCCCGGGGGCGGGTCTCTTCATCTTTGCTGGTGCGGGTCCCTGTGCGTGGCAGTTTCCTCCCTTTCCCTTACCTCCATCTCTCTGTTCCAGACCCCTACCACCACCTCTGTCTGGTCAATGTCTGGCCCTCTTTCTATTTGTAACCCAGAAGTCCCATCTTCAAGAGGAAATATTTGTGCCTCCTTTCCTTGTGTCCGCACTGCCCTCTTCATGCAAAAGGCTTTTAGTAGTGGTCCATATCTCTATTCCACCAGACCGTGAACCCCTTTGGTGGGGAGGGGAGGGGAGGTGCCGGGGGGCGGGTGGGAGTTGACTCCAGCTATAGTTACCCCCCAGGAGGCCACCGTTGGGCTCAGAGCATGTTATGCTGACTGGAAACAAAATGAGTTTAATGGAAGTCCTGAAAGAACTGTGTTAAACATAGCTTCTCCTAGTCTCCCTAGCTGATGGCTCTTTCCCTTCTTTCTTCTCTGCCTTTTCTTTTATTCACTCTCTCCTTCTGTACCGTCATTAGTTTTTCCTCTTCCCTGGCTTCTTCCTAGCCCTTCTTCCTTCTGCAGGACATGCACCAGCTCCTGGGCACTCCCGCCCTCTTTTCCTCCCCTGTTATATCTCCCTCCCCTCGGCCACGTCTTTGAGACCTTGTTTGTGCCTACGTTCTTCTGAAAGCATCAGCTTGTTACCTTCAGGCAAAGTCATTCGCTTTGGAGAATTTCGCCAGGAGGATGGTGATATTGACAAACGAGGTCACAGGAGGAGGAACACGCTGCTGGTTTTCAGATCTACAGTATTAACTGAATCTAACACCCAGATAAGGGCCTTGGGTAGAAACGTTGGTTAAAAGTTCTCCTAAAAATAAGAGAAGGTAATAACCATGTGAGCTCAGTATTTAAGTCCTTCCCTCAAGAGGAGGTGTTTGTTTTCCTTTTAAGATGCAAGGGACCCTGGCCCCCAAAATATCCCTGAACATCCATTTATAGCCCTGCTGGGGGAGAAGACGCGCCGTGGCCCGCATGGTGGGACCACCGGGGCTGTGGGGACCGCGAGTGCCTTCTCCCCGTGCTGCACGGCAGTCCCCTCCTCAGCCGCCACGAGACGGGAGGCAGGTTGTTGCCACAGGCTTCTGAAGGTTACACGGAAGAGGGCACCCACAGATGCCACTGCCCCTCACTTAGGACTAAGTGTGGGCTGTGGGCGCTCCACCTGCCCTTGTCCACTTAGGGGCCCAGGAACCTCGTGGGAACGGGTGAGGGATCTGCAGGGCTTCCCGGAGGGAGCAAACATAAATGCGCGAAGAGTTAGCCAAATGGAATCAATGGGATTTTCCTCTCTGATGATTTTTAATAGCAGGAATTTGGATTAGGTGTCACTAGCCTAAAGCCCAAAGGAGACACGCATCGATTATTTTAAACCTCTATTTGCCTGACACAGACACCAGCCCAAGCATGTCTCTGATATCGTTGTCCCTGAAACTGTCATCTGTTGTGGTTGGCTTTTGAGGAGAGAGATGAAAGCAAACAGAAGGTTGTTGGTGAGCAGCCCCTCTGCTCTGCTTAAAAATAAATTAAGGCTATCGGGTTCTGCTCAGTGCTAGAAGGAGGACATGGTGGGGTGGAGGCATGCAGAGGTTCTGTTTTTACCTCGAGATGAAGAACTGGGCAGGGCTTTAAGGATGATCTAATCCGACCTTCTCATTTTGCAGCAGGGGGATGTGAGGCTCAGAGAAGCCAAGCAAGGCACCTAAGATCATAGAGTTGAAGGCAAAACCGGGAGCAGACCCCAGTTAGCCCAGTGACCTTCCTACAGATTCATGTGGCCTTCGGAATGGCTCGTAGTCAACGTCGCTCCTGGGTTAAGTAGGCGCTAAGGGCCAGTTCCCCCAGCAATAGTCATACCAAACCAGCCAGAACACTCAGGTTACCCAGGACCCAACTTGCTGCCAGGGAGGCACCGTAGCAGCATGGAGCCTGGCAGCCGGGCGGCGTGGGGTTGGCACCAGCAGGGGCATGTGTTGCTGAACCAGACCGTGTGGGCGGGGCAAACCCTGACAGGGGTGTCTGTTTCACGGGGGCTCCAAGAATTCATGACCATCCCTTCTACGGAGCAGGCTGGTGGCTCTAGGTCCTGGTGGAAAAAGGGCTCCCACCTCTCTGTGCCTGCAAAGAATAACTAACAGCTCCCTTCCCAACAAAGGCTCAAAGAGCCCCGCCTTTCTCAGGAAATCTGGTCCCCAATGTCGAACGCCCTTGCTGTGTTTGCCACTCCACGTGTAACTGAAGTGCCCTAAGGGAGTGCCAATGATTGTGTTCTATTTAATCTGCATACTCTTCGAGGCTGGAGTCCTGAGTGCGGCAGTGTTCCTCCTCATTGCTGAGTCAAGGCGCGGCGAGGAAAGTGCAGTCATCACACTGAACGGTTCTGCGGGGCTGCATCAATGCCCGCACAGTAGCGTGTTAATGAGCGTTATTACAGCGCAAATACAGCGTTCTCAATTTTTTAAATTACAACTCTGTAACAAGTCATGCTGTTAAAACATACAAGAAATACCAGTTAAGCCTTCAAGTAGATAACACACAGCCTGTACAGACCACTGCTATCCCAAAGTGCGTAACAGATCATTTTCTTTGAAATGAGGCAAGAATTAGCAGGTAGTTCCATTATTTGAATACTAAGCCAAGTAGAAATAACAAATCCAAGGATTAAATACCAATTACTACCTTAGGAGCTACAAATCAGCCTGGCATTATAACATGCCCCTCCTCAGAAGCAAACCCAGGAGATGCGGGGGGTTGGCAGAAAACACCAAACTATAACCAGTGTTCATCTGTGCAGAAAAGACACAGTGTCACTTCCCAGCCAGCGCTTTCAAAACGCTCATCACATATATTTCCAGAAAAGCCTGGCCCATGTATTTGTCCCAAAGACATTGAAAAGAACAACCTTCAAATGTTGGGAGTGAAGCTGCTCTCAAGCCCACAGCTGGAAATAGGTGATTTGAAGCTTTTACTGGGTCCCCCTAAAGCAGGTTTACAGGTCAGTCAGACAGCCTGGTGGCAAAAGATGTCAGCTCACAATTATGTTCTTAACTCCAGAAACAGAGCAGAAAATTCACCTGACCCCACCCCCCTTCCCCGCACCGATTAGTTTCAGGGACCAGAAGAAACTGCTCCATAAGATGTTATCTAACAAGGTCAATCAAAGCCCAGCTGAGAGCACTTGTGAACTGCGTACCTTGGTCGTACTTTGTGGGAGAGGCGTGTTCTTTCTCCCTGGATCACAGTTCTCTCTCCATCCTCTGTGGGAATTAACTCCAGTGTTCAAGCCAGCTGGGTTGTTCTCTCTCCCTCTTACCTGAAACCACTGCTTGGAGTCCTTAATGCTATTAGGACATTCTCATGCTCGGAAGTAACTGAAATTCCAGGATGGGCAAAATAATATTTTATACGAGTATATATATGTACAAAAGATATTAAAAAGACAGTCTCGAAAGTACTTTGGGATTCCCCCAATGAAAGGCACCAGATAAACGCAAGTCATCACCAAAATGAAAAGTCAGGTTTTCCAGCTTTCACATCTGCAAAAAGTAACCACTAGAGGTATCTCTGTTTTGGTGGTAAAACCTGCCTGTTTAAAAAGAATACTCATGAGAGTGACTGAATTATTCAGCCTCCTTCCTTGTTTCCACTTTTCACAAGCTTTATGGTCAGTGACCGTGGATACCACACTCAGTGACCCAATACCATCAGCCTCGGCAAACTGAACAGTCCTCACGAGTTTGTACCATCACCTGCCTCAGTGCAGCTGGAGATTATTTCGTAAATTCTCTGCCTTCCAGTGCTGGAAACATCAGCCAAAGCCAAGTGCTACATGTGCAAACTCTGAGAAATAACCCTGCCCTTCTGACTTGGTGGTTGGTTGCCCCAAAGTCACCTCACCTTTCCTGATGCTTCTGAGAAACAAATGTAGACGGTAGACCAGGTAGCACTAGGACATGGTTGCCTCCCTGCCCACCATGAGGCTCCAGTCTGATGGAAAGATTTGAACTGGGGACCTAAAGGCGTAAGTGACTAGTGCAAATGGCCCGCTCTGTAGTAGCCATGGCAACTACAAGTACACAAAGCCTCTGACAAGATCCTCACCACATCCCCAAGAAGTATGTACTACCTTCAACCAACTAAGACACAAAGTGGACCTTTTTAAGGAAGATCCAAGACATAGATAAAAAGCCTGCCTAACTCCGCATGTAGACCCCTGGATTCTGCAGCTTTTCCAAAGGCTGAACAACAATGGAAGCCAACTGGAAAACCATCCGATTACCTAGAATATAACAGAGAACTATCTTACAAAGGGGTCCAGGTTAACCCTTCAAAACGCTATGTGCTGGTTAACTGAAGAAGAAGAGGGAGGGCATTCTGGAGAAGGAAAGAGTTCTCAACCTTAACACAAGTTTAGAAGTTTAAAGGTCTTTTAAATAGCATCAAGCTTTTCAAGAAGTTTACAATTATTTATGACATTTTATTAAGTAACAATGCTTTTTTGTTTTACAACTCCTTCCTTTCTCCTGGCCTCCACCAACCCTCCCCCAAGAAAAGGCAGCTGAAATGGAAATAAGAACTATAGTATTTCCATCCTGGATAAGCCACGTGTCTATATTTTGAGTACACACTTCCATACCACCAGGTTTCCATGTCATACCAGGAACTCTGAGGCAATTAGAGCATCATATGTAACATACCGTATCATAGAAGCAAAATTATCTAAGTAAATTCTGCTTGGAAATAAAAGGGCTCTCATTTTATAAGCTTTCAGAGCAGGCAACAAAATTTTCTAAGCTACTGCCCTTGCTAGCAACCCAACAATGTTTGCCTCAGAAAGACAAGACAACAGTAAACTTTTTAGTTGATAAAGACAATACAATCTTATTTCTAAACATCTTTAAAAAGAAACATTTCAAAAAACATGCTAGTATCTAAGACACAGCAAAGTTTACTCAAATGACCTAGACCAGGAACCTCAGCAAGAAATAAATGTCTCTACGACCACCCTAGGAAAGACGGAGGGCTGACTTTGAAAGGTCTTCAAGCATCCTGTGATTTGGCCTACGTTTAGCTGAAGCCCCTGTCCCTAATGCATCTGTTCTTGGTGAAAATTTCAATCTTCACTACATGATTAACAAAATAACATTCTCTAGAGAGCAACATTTAAGAGATGAACATCAGTGTACATCATTCTAAAAGTGAGCAGGGTACCCATGCAAGCCACAGGGCTACAGAGTTACAAAAACAACTCACAGACTTGCATCAGTCATGTGTACTTAACTTCACATTCCCTTTGTTTTGGTATTAAAACTAAATGAAAGCAATGGATAAAGAATTGAGATTTCGTTTCTACATGACTGTCAGCAAAACCTCATCATATCCTCGCTGACCCCATAGATGTGTTTCCACTGGACATATTTGTGGGGGTTTTTGTACAGAACTCACACGACAACCTCAGAAACAGGAGTACAAAAAACTGAGACAGTACTGGGCCACAAGCACTAGAAGAGAGAACACAATGAACAGAGAAATTAGCATTCTAGGTGGTACTCATCCGGCAGAAAGGTGAACATTTTATGCCCACGATGCAAAGACCAGTGAGTGTCATTTCACTGAAAGGTGCAAAGGCATGGTGTCAGACACACCACCCTCTAAAAATGATCCTAAATACTGTAAAAGCAACCTGGGGTTGCATATCCCATGCATCTCTCCCCTTTGGGGCTGGGCATACTCCTTACACCATAACCCTAATGTGCCTGGACTGTGCCAGAGGCACAAGAAACAGCTCAGCAATGTGGGTTTGAGGATGTCAAGCCCTCGCAGCTAATGCAGGGAATCATTTAAACTTAGTTCGCTTGGCGAGCTCCTGCTCATGTTCGTCAGGCTCGCCATGAGGGATTTAACTTTATGGGCATAGTAGTCCCTTAAATTGACGGAAGGGACCTCCTTCATTCCATCCCCAAAGTCACAGCTGCGCATGGCACTCTCGAGTTGCTTTTGGCGCCGATAAAAGTGGGAGAACTTATTGAAGATCAAGGTGATGGGCAGTACCACCACTAGGATACCTGCCAAGATGCAGGCAGAGGCGGTCAGCTTCCCTGCCGTGGTCCCTGGGACCACATCCCCATACCCTACAGTGGTCATACTGACGGTGGCCCACCACCAGCAAGCGGGGATGGTGGCCAGGCCCTCATTCTCCTCCTTTTCGATAGTGTAGGCCACCACGGAGAAGATGGAAATCCCCACAGAGAGGTAGAGCAAAAGCAGCCCTACTTCTTTGTAGCTGTATTTAAGTGTGGCCCCCAGGGAGCGGAGGCCAGTGGAGTGTCTGGCCAGCTTTAAGATGCGGAAAATCCGCATCAGCCTGAGGACCTGGGCCACCCTGCCCAGGTTGGCCAAGGTAGGTGTGCTCTCCACAACCAGGTTTACCACCAGAGTGATGTAAAAGGGGACGATGGATATGAGGTCGATAAGGTTTAGGGCATTCTTGAAAAACTTGAGGAAGTCAGGGGCCACAGCAAACCTGGCCATCAACTCAAATGTGAACCAGGCGATGCCAAAGTGCTCCACGATTTCGAACCTGGGGTCCTCGCCAGGGCTGCCCTGGCTGTCAGGGATTTGGAAGTCCGGCAGGCTGTTGAGACACATGGTGATGATGGACCCCAACACCACGAGGATGGACAGGACGCTGAAGACCCTGCTCAGGACCGAGTAGCCGGGGTTGTCCAGCGCCAGCCACAGCTGTCTGCGGAAGTTGCCCAGGGGCTGCCCATCGAACTTGGATGCATCGTTGTAGAAGGCCAGGATCTCATCGAAGGAGGACGTGGTGCTCTCCTGGTCGCTCTGCTCGTCCCACTTCTCCTGTTCGGGCTCCACTTTGCGGCCGTGGTAGCTGTAGCTGCAGCAGGAGTCGATGAAGAACTCGTTGATGCCCCAGTACTCGATCTCCTGGCTGAAGGAGAAGACGCACAGCTCCGCCATGACATGAAGCTTGCCGGTGTGGTAGAAATGTAGCACGTAGGGGAAGAGCTCGGGGTTGCGGTCAAAGTAGAACTCACGCTGGACATCGTCATAGTCGTCGCAGAGCTCCAGAATGGCCTCGCGCGAGTGGCAGAGCAGCAGGCGGCCCAGGCGCGTCTCGGGGAAGCGCAGCAGCGTGTGCGAGCGCAGCCGCTTCTTGAAGCCGCCTACGTTGATGCGGATCTCTCCATCCTCGACGTTGGCCTCCGACAGGTCCCACAGGCTCTGGCCAGTCATATTGGAGACGCCCAGCCGCCCGCGCCGCGCGGGGGCGCTACACCTGGAAGCCGAAGGAATCGTGTCGGGTGAGCGCCGGGCGCTCAGGGCTCGGGCACCTCTTTCTATTTCCCCATCCGCCCCTGGCGAACCCAGTCCTCTCCAGCGGGTCTCTGGGTGCTGAAGGACACTGGGATGGGGGGCCGGTTCTATGGGGTCTGGCCCCCTCCCAAGGAAAGGCTTGGAGTGGGGGTATGTTTCCACTAGCATGGCCGCGTTTCCACGCCCACCCTGGGGGTTCTGTCTGTCCCTTTACGCTGGCGGAGGTCGCGCCCCAGCGGCTCTGAGAGCCCAGGGAGCTGCGAGCTGACCTTGCCCGTGGGCGGGTCGAGGAGACGCCCCCGCCCGCTCGCCGCAGACAGGCGGGACCAGAGCTGGGATGCGCACCGGCCGGGCTGGGCCGAGATGGGGGGCGCGTAGCCTCGGGAGGGGGCGGGGAAATTCACCTCTCGAGTCATGAACCCCGGGTGGGGTAAGGGGGCCGGCCTGGCGTCCCCTGCGTCCAGCCCCCGCGACTGGAGCCCCCTCGCCCCCCGCCCCGGGCTTCCCCGCCCGCCTGGCGCCGTGCCCTAGAGCCGCGTGCGCCGCGCGCGCCGCGCCTTACCCAGCGGAGCTATCCGGGCTCGCCCTGCGCGTTCTGGAAGCGCTTACCTGCGAGCACTGGGGCCCGCGGCCGAGGCCGGCGGGAAACTTCCCCGACCTGCCAGCGAGCATCGCTGTGGCCGCAGCTGCCGGCTGGCTGTGCGTGTGCGCGCGGGTGCGAGTGTGTGTGCGCCTGGGTGTGCGCCCGGCGGGAGGGCGGGCGGGGTCCGCCGAGCGTCTCCTGTCTCCGGCCGAGGATGCCGCCGCCGTCCGCAGTTGCAGGAGGCTCACAGGTGGCTGCGTGGCCCCGATGCTCGCAGAGCCCTCCTCTCTCGATCCTCGCGCCCCTCAGCACCGAAGAGAGACAACAACGCGCGCCACAGCGGGGGCCGGAGCGCGAGCTGAGCCGGGGCGCCTCGGCGCGGGCCCTGCTCTGGGGCACGGCGCGGTGGTGCTGAACGGACAGCTCCGCGCTTCCCAGCTCCCTGCGAGGCCGCCGCCCGGACTCCGGAGATGCTGCCGCCTCGGCTTCTCTGCTCTCCTCCCGCGCGTCGCGGCGACCCCTTCGGGCCCCCGGCTCGACGCAGAGCCAACACCTTTCCCAACCCCTCGCCTATCCCCTGGTGACAGCTGTTATTGCCACCCTCTCTCCTCCCAAGGCGCAGGCAGGGGACTGCCTGCGGTGACCTTTCCCCACTTGGGTCTCGGGCGGAGCCGAGCTGGGGAATGAGGGATGGCTTGCGTCCGGGGGAAGAGCAGGACGGGAGGAACTCCAGGTTTCCCCTTTTAGGCACCTGCTGAAAAGTTTCCTGAAGCTTCGGGGGAAAGAGGGTGGTGGGGAAAGGCATCTGGAGGGGAGAAGACGGAGCCGGGAGACCCGAGGTCGAGCTCAGCTTAGCTTGCTGGGGGCGGGAGCGCAAGCCCCACCGGCGTGGGAGGGAGTCACGGAGTTCTGTTTGGAAGCTCTGTGTGGGCACTGTGCGTGTACAGGCCGCTGTGGTGTGCCAGAGTTGGAGGATTGTAGGGAGGTGTGTGTGTGTGTGTGTGTGTGTGGTCTGAGGAAAATAAGACTTTTCAGTGTCTGTGCAGCGCTGATACAAATCGGACCTCTGAGCGGTGGGGGGATGTGTACAGCGTGTCAGAACAGGGGAAGCTAGGGCATGTCAGCGTGGTGTGTGCGCACAGTGGCAGACTGTGAGCTGTGTCTACAGTGTGCGGTGTACAGCGTAGTGTTCAGTGGGACTGTGGCAGGTCTGTGTGCGTAATGAAATGAGAACTTTGTGTATGCGGACACAGTGGGGACTTGGGGTGTGGGTCCAGCGTAGATATGCTCAGTACCAGTGTCCCCATTCCCCAGGAGACTTGTGGCCCAGATCCGAGCTCTTGGTCTCCAAGGATTGTTCCTTAAAGCACTGCCAGCTGGGCTGGAACTGAGAAATGGACCCACAGTCCCTGGGAAGCCCCCTCTCCTTGGTCTCAGCTCTTCCGCATGGTCCCCATTTGCCAAGACCGGAGCAGGACGTAAGCTTAGCAGGGAGCTCACGGGCTACAGGTCTTGGACAGAAGCCCCAGGACAGCCCTTGTGGCTCTGGACTCCCAGGGCAGCCACCTCAGCCACAGTGGGCAGCATGTCTTTTATTTATGATGCCCTGGCAATGTCATCCCAGCTAGATCGGTGCTCTGCAGAGCTTGCGTGCTTTGGGGCTCCTCAGAGGGCCTGGCGAGGACCCTTGAGCTCGCTTCATGCGGCGTGTCCTGGAACCAAGCCTGGCTTCACACAGAGGAGACCCGTGCCAGCCACCTGCCTCTGGGTGGGGGGGGGGGGGCGGTGCGCCGGTGTGCTGCCTGCGGAGGGGGGTCCACGCCCACGTTCCTGCAGCCCCCTGCAAGTGCGGGAAGTCCAGGGAGGCAGGCCACGTGGGAGGGAGAACAGGGTGGAGACGGCCACATGAGCTTCCTTTCTCTTTCGTCTGATGCTTTTAGAGAGGGAGGGGTGTGTGTGTGTGAGCGAGGAGAAGAGAGAGAGACAGAGAGACAGAGACAGACAGAGACAGGCGCACACACACAGAGACAGAGGAAGAGGGAGACTCCGGTATTTGCTGTCCTCGTCTCCATCTCTGTTTCTTTCGAGGTCTGTGTTTGGAGCACGCGGCCCTCACCCCTGTCTAGGTCCGCTGGATCTATCACTGGAAGTCTGGGGCCCTCTCTACCCTCCCTGGGGCCCTCTCTACCCTTTGCCCCCATCCTCTCACTGTGCTCTGCCCGGCTCCTGGCCACCCCGAAGCTCACAGCCCCGCTTCTGCTTCGCCGCCACACGTCTACGTGGCTTCTGCTGTGTGGCCACCGTTCCCAGCCACTCCGGTCGCCTTGGCCTTGCTCCTGACTCTTCTCCTAGTTGAGCTTAATGCATAAATCACCTTTTCCTGCCACGTTTGGAGGGTCCCTTTCCCCCAGAAACACTTGGGTTTGATAACTATGGGGTTTTCCTCCCTCCCCTGCTCTATCTATCTGCCCGCCTCCCTCTGTTCCTGTCTGTTTTGTTCTCGCTTGTTCCTTCTTCCTTTGTGGTTGTGGGAGATTTCGCCCCTGGAGGGAGCGCCCCCCTCCCGCCCGCCTTCCGTTTCTCTTTGTTTCTTCCACACCCACGGCCACCCACCCGCCACAGACACCGGGGCTCTGCCGGGCCCCTGGAGCGCTCACTGTCTAGAGGCGCCGCTCCATGCGCCTCTCAGCTCTGCCCCTGCTCTGGCCGGCCCCCCTCTCCCCGCTCCTTACCATTCCCCCTCCTTCCCTCCCTCTCTTTCTCTCCCTGGTCCGCTTCGGCAGCTGACTGAGACATGCCCCAGCCACTCAGGGGCCCCGGGTCCGTACCTGCCCATTGTCAGCTTTACCCGGGGTCAAGGACAAGGCCCCACACCCACCTTTCCTTGAACGACAATGTGCACTTGGAGCCACAAGCAGAAGCCTGGGTCTGGGGCACATCAGTTATTTCTTAGAAAGGCTGAGGCAGGAGCACTGGGGTCTGACAGATGCCTTTGCAGAGGGTTAAGTGTATGTGACAGGCAGAGCCACTGGTCTATTTCCCAGGCACTGCGCTGAAGAGAAATGGAGCCGTCTCCCTCCTTCTGTGCCTGCGAAGCTGGCTGTGTTTATGGTTTATTTAGAAGCCTGAGCCCTGATCTTAAAATACAGCTGCCTGCTCCAGGCACAGTCAAGGCCTGCCCCTGGGCCGGCCTGCCAGGGAGATCCTGATTGCGTGGAGGGGTGGAGGGAAGGCACCCCGGGGAAGGGGACAAAGGGGCCCCAGGCAGCGGCCCAGATCCCTGCACCTTGGCGATTATTATCTCTGCCTCTGCCAGCACTGATCTCTCGGTTGAGCCCACACATCTCAGAGTCGGCTTTTTTCTTTGACAGGCGAGGGGGCTGCACTGACGGCTTGGCTGAGGGAGCTGGGCTGCCTGACCTACATTCCCCCCGCGGAGGAGCACAGGGGCGCCCCCGCCACCCCCGCCGGAATGGACTGATCATGGGCATCCATCCGGCTTCCCACCAGCCACCCTCCCCATCACAGCCAGAATGTCTCTTAAAAACACAAATCAGGTCATTCCATGCCCTTCGGAAAACCTTCCAGGGGCTTCCCATGGAACTGAGCATGAAAGGCATGCCGTCCCATAGTTCCAAGATCCCCCATGATGCACCTCCGCCTGGCCGACTTCAGCCCATTGGTCTCTCCTCCAGCAATTACGCTCCAGCCCTGTGCCCCTTTGCTCCCTCCGCAGGGCCTTTGCACCTGCTGTTTTCTCTGCTCGTCATGGCAGCTTCACAGGGCGGGCTCCTTCTTGTCTCTCAGGTCTCGTTTTAAATGTCACCTCCTCAGAGAGGCCCGACTACCCAATCTGAACTGGATCCCTCAGTCAGTTTCTAGCATTTTTCCCACAACACTTGTATTAAGTAGTTACTGAATACACGATTGAATGATGCGTGAGTGAGTCTTCATCTTCTGTCTGTACATTATTCTGTGACAGCCAGAGTCTTGGCCCCCGCCTTCTTCCTCTGGGTGGATCAAGAAGGAAGTTGGAAGGGAAAGAATTGCTGTGCCTAGGGCTGCGGCCTGGATCCCCCAGGCTCTAGGGCCCTCTCCCGGGCAATTGATTAGCCTAAGGGATCTCATTCCTGGCTACACATCGGAATCCCTTGAGATTTTAAAATAACCGATGCCCCTGGATGCCTTGGACCTCAACCCAGACCAATTGAATCAGAATCTCTGGTGCAGGACCCGTGGAATGAGTGTTTTCTTTAAGCCCCCTGAGCAATCACAGTATGGAGCCTGGAGCCAAGATCGAGAGCCTGAGCAGCCCGTCTTTAGGGGCCTTGGCACAGAGCTGTGCCCAAGTGCAGCCCAGTGATCAGCGCCAAGGGCAAGGGCTGTGTCTCAGTTAACACCCACCCCTGCCCTGCCTCTAGGGTCTGTGCCTGCCCAAGTGGGGTCACCATAAAGGCTGGGTGCCTTTTTCACCGCCTCCCGTCAATCTCCTGCTCGTGCAGGTCTCCCTGAGACAATGCCTCTCAGAATCATTTACCTTGGTTCCTTCCCTGCCTTGGATTTAGGGTGAAAGGGCACAGAGAAGCTGCTGGGGGCAGAGGCAGAGCGGAAGAGAAGAGGGAAACAGGCAGGGAGACCTGAGCTGGGGAAGTGGGGCTGAGCCTTGGGAAGGAGAGTGTGGGGAGGGGAGGACTGGGGGGGGGGTGGAGATTGAGAGAAAAGTAGGGGAACAAAGGGTTTTAAGAAGTTTTGCTGTATTATGAGTGCAACTCCTCACTAAGTGTTTTCTCAAGAGGCCACAGTAAGTATTGATATAGTGTTTGCATTGTTTCTGGATGCAGACTGAATTTATTGCATGTGAGTCCTTGCCTAGGCTGTTTGGCTTTATCCCCAGAGGCCACCCTCCTCTCCTCCATTCCTAGGTGCCCCTGGAGGTCGATAAGGGAGAGAACATTGTTTCTGAAGGGCTCCTCTCTGAGTTCCTTATTACAAAGGGGACCAGATGCCCCAGAGCTGGCCTACATAGGACGTGGAGGTCCCACATCTTGCATCTTCTGCTCCAAGTCCCATCTCCTTGGGAGGGTCCCCCAAGGTATACCCAAGTGGTGTAATGTGTATTGCTCCATTGGGGCCCTTCACTGAATTCCCCAGAGCATCCTGGGGCAAGGGTAGAAAAAAATTAAGATAAACTTGATTAAATTTAGAATTAAGGTCGCCACAAGGGAAATTAACAGGAGGACAGCTTGGCTCCCAGTCTCACTCTTGACCACCTCTGGGGTCTGGCTGTCTTTCCTCTCTACCCCAGGCCCTCCTCAAAGCGCACAGTGTGGAGTCTGAGCCCCAGCGGCCCAGGAGCTCCCTCTCCATCTGCCTCCGGCATGTCACTTATGCTGTCCCTCCTCTCCTGACCCTTCTTTGGGTGACTGACAGCCTGGACTGAAGCCCCCAGCCCCTCCCACTGGCCCTACTCTCTGGGTCCAAGGGGGATACCAGATCAGGAGGGTTTACCTCAAGGCCCTCACCTGTGCCCAGGGGCTGAGGCATCTCAGCAACCATCCACCACGGCAGATGGCTGAAGAAGATGAAGATAGTGGTGAAATGAAGCTGAGAGTGATGATGGTGACGGTAGCAGTAGAGGGAGGCCTGGCACATAGCAAGTGCTTAAAATGTTAACCATGACTAGTACCAATTACTGAGTGCTTATGTTGTGATCGGCCCTGTGCTAAGCTCTCTGCTTGCCTCCTGCCCTCACTTGGGTACCATTATTAACCTTATTTTACTGATGCCCATGAAGTGAGATGTCTAGACTCAAACATGTCTCTCTGGTTCCAGAGTCTGGCCTCTTAACGATCTCAAGTGCAAGATTAATTAGGGTAGGCGAATTGCTGTAAACAACAACCCCCAATCCCAGTAGCTTAACCTAATAAAAGTATCATTTCTCACTCATATTATAGTTCAATTGGGTGTTTGGGAGCAGCTTTCCACCCGGTGATTCCAGAAACCAGGTTCCTTCCATCTTGAGCTCTGTCAGTTTCTAGGGCCTTGGAATCCTTCCCTGGGATCCTCTACATCAAGATGCGAGATGAGGGAAGAGAGCGTGGAGGATGGCATGGGACGTTTCCAAGGCCAGGTCTGGAAGGGGCAGACTTCTCTCTTGCCTACAATCCTTTGGCCAGAACTCAGTCATTGGCCCCATGTAACCAGGAGAGGCGGAGGAAGTTGCAGGGAGAAGAGAAATTGGGGACATCAGCATTCCCTGTTGCCTGTGGGAAAGTAGATGCTGGTGGACATCCGCATCCATTTCTCCCAAGGTGGGAGGAGGGAGCCCTGGAGAGTCCCCCCTCGCTGCTCACCATGGGGTGGCTGAAGGTATCCCCAGCTGGAAGGACTTCAGGACACAGGCCCAGGGGAATCCTGAGCTGGGACTGAGGGATGATCTCTCGGCGTCAGATAAGACTTTGTTTCCCTTTTCTCAGAATGACGTTTTCAGCCCTGAACCACACCACAGGTCTGAAGAAGGGTCAGGCCCAGTTCTTGGTTACAAGCAGCAGAGAATTAGGCAGAAGAAGCAGGGAATAAAGGATATTAGGTAGGTCGAGACTCTCTAGGCCAGAAACCCAACTTGGAAGCTGCAGAGGCTGAAAGCCCACTCCCTTCCTCCTCCTTTGATCTCTACTCCTTCCCTAGGCTGGGAACTTGGGGGAAATCTCTCAGGAAAGATTCCCTTTCTGCCCTGGCCTGCTTGTCCTTTACCATGGGCAACTGTCTACCCTCGGACACATTCCCACCTCCCCATAGCTCCCCACAGCTCAGACGTACTCATAGCTGCAGCCCACAGGCCTTCACTCTTCTGTGAAAGTGACACCCACCCAACTACCCATCCATTGCCCATTGATGGATCCATCCTTCCACCCACTTACCCATCCCTCTGTGGGCTCCTGTTTCCATGGTTACCCCAGGGCCTGAGTCTGCTCTGGGTTTGCTGAAAGATTCTTCACTCTAGGCTGTTCCCACATCTTTACTGCTGGACTCAAACCCTGGATACCTAATGGGGTCCCATCCTTCTTAACAGTTCTCCCTACCTGCAGATCACACATTCCTTACACATTGGTCCATCAAGGCAATCCGCTTCCTGGATTTAAAATAAACATTAAAAGCTCTCCAGTGTTTGAACAGAGAGGTGCTCTGGAAGTACAGTGTCCGGGAGGCTGCCACAGGCAACCAAGTGGGAGTTCCCAGAGGTAGGTAGAGCCCCCTCATAATAAAAACAGAAGCTAACATTTACTGGTCACTTACTATAAGCCAGGCACTCTTCTAAGGGTTTCACATCTATGAAAGAGGTTAATCCTCATAATGACCCTTTGGGGTACGTATTATGATTTTCTGAAGATGAACAGGCACAAAAAGGTGAAGTAAACCTGTTCAGAGTTACAGTGACAGAGCTGGGATTCAAAGCAAGACAGTCTGACTCTAGAGGTTTGTTCTTAGACACCTCATTCATGTTCTCTCTACAGCCATTCCTCCCCACCCCAAGGATTCTGGAAGTTTCCCTGATTCATTTTTTTGAGACAGGAAGGAGGATTCCGAACCCCCCCTCCAGTGCTCAGCTCAGCCCTAGGGGTGACAAATGCCCACAAGGGACCCACTTGGCGTTAGCTTTCGGTTGCTCAGAGGCCTGAGGTCGGGGGCACAGCTGTTCTCAGGAGGAGTTCCCCAACCCTACCCAACCTGAGCTGGTCTGTCTGTGGCCTCTTGAGGTTTCCTCAGGTTAGAACCAAGCAGCAGCTTGTCCTCAGAGACCTTCAGGAGGGTGGGAAGAAGCAATCCCATCAGAGGAACCCAGCTGAGGGAAGACACAAGATGTTCCTCACAAGCGACAGAAAACCAATTCACACTCTTCCCCGCAGCCAAAAAATTAAGCTAATTTTTCATTTCTTTGCTTACGTGCGACTCAACTAAACATAGGCATCTAGGAATGCAAACAATGACTAGATTTTCTTAATTTAGGGCAGCTTTAATTAAACCTTGCTAAAATGACAGAGGCTCTGGATATTTTTATCATGGTAGGAAGCTACGTGATTTGGGACTAGGAGACGTGGGGGACACGTTGCTAGAAATGCTCTGGCCATCTCCCACCCCGGACTGCTCTCCCAGGCCTGCCCCGGCAGCATGTCTCCTGAGAAAAGCTCAATCCTCCTGAGATTCTTGTTTCCTTTGCTCTTGTTTTTATTAAAGGAAATACATTTCCTTACACTGCACTCATTCTAACTAACTGGAGTTGGGAAATCCAAATGACTTAGCAAAAAAAAGTTTAAATTACAGGATTTTTTTTGGAAAAAAATTTGGACTTACCAGAAGTTCACAGCATAAATATTAAGAAACCGAAATAAAAAGTTTCAAAGGTAGAGTTCTCTAGTACCTACTGTTCACTATATCCAATTCTCCTGTCCTTCTGGGCATATGGAAGGGTGTTTTTCCTTCCCCACACTCTCCAAGTTTGGAGGAACCGTGTGACTTGTTCTGGCCAATGCACTCTGTCTGGAGGTGACATGTCATATGTGGGCCAGAGCATTTAACTGCTCTGCCATTGTTAGAGGCTACAGCATTCTCTTCCCCTGCTGTGGAAGTACATATTGAGGTGATGGTGCCACAAGATCAAAGCAGCCTGGATCCCTGAGCTACCCCATGGAGCACAGCCGCCCTGGAGTCTCCTGGATCTGAGGCAGACTTTGTATGTTTGAGAGATACATTTTAGTTGGGTAATATCACTGAGGTTTGAGGGGAGTTGGTTGTTTCCTACAAGCAGAGTCTCTCCTATCTTGATTAATACAAGAAATAATGCTTTTCTAATAATCATTGTACAATAACACCATATTATTTTAATTATTTCCTATTAGGTTATTTTGGAATTTTAGAAATCATCTGTCTTGTTTAGTCTGGAATGGGATGAAGTTTACAATTTTTGGAGAACATATTTAACTTATTTAAGCAAAACTGATGTGTCAGCAGGAAGGTTTTGAAATTTATCAAAATGCCAGGGTAAGGTTAAAAGTCGCCCTTCAAAATAAAAGTCAGAATGGAGGGTAGATTTATTTCTCAGAGTATTGTGGGTGTGGGCAGTTTCTCTCAAAAGGGGACAGTGATTAAGTGGTTGGGAAGGAGAAGGTGAGAAGATGTTTGAAGAAGGAGTTTTTTTGTGCAATGTGCTATTAGTTAAGGTGATGCCAACCAGTATAATAAATAAATGTATTATGGCTCAAACATGATAGAAGTTTACTTCTTATTTACATAAAGTCCAAAATATTTGTTGTAAATTGGTGGGCAGCTCTCCTACAAGTGGTGATTCAGGGAATTGGGCTCCTTCCCATCTTCAACACATCCTTCCAATGTTGCAGAGCTTATCTACATTCAGCCTGGAGAAGGGGAAAGAGAGTGGAAATGGATGTGGGATGTTTTTAGACCCTAGGCCTAGATGTGGTACCTGTTGTATCCACTGGCATTTCACTGGTCAGAACCCAGTCACATGACCACTCCTAATTGCAAACGAGGTTGGGAAATATCATCTAGCTGTGTGGCCAAGAGGAAGAGAAATCAGGTTTGGTGAAGAGCTAGCCGGTTTATGTCACAAAAGACCTCCATTCTTTCCAAGTTGGATTGGAGTAATGCTTTTAGAATGTAACCCCATGTAGAAAGGACCATAAATGGACCCGACTTTGCACAGGTTAGATTTGAGAGGCCTGAGTGGGATTTTGCCTAAGGCACAGTTTTCTGCTTCTTAGATTAAAATAATAGTCATTTTCTGAGCCACAGATATACCTTCTAGGATTCCTAAAGTGTTGGAACCGTAATATAAACAAATGTAGTGAATGAGGTATAAGCACTACAGCACAGGAAAGCCTGAGAGAAAGATGGAAACTTCTCTGACATTACAATTAGAATTTTAGAGAACAGGTGGCACCACACAGAGGATTAAACGAACGCAGGGTCATGCGAATTGGTTAAATGGAGGACGCCTACAAGAGCTTGCAAACTGGACCTTAGCATTTAATCTAATCCTCAGAGACGCCCAACTCTGTTTTAAGAAATAAGAGACTTTTATGCAAGGAGTGAGGAAGTCAATGATAAGCAAACTTGAGCTAGTTCAAAGTTGTTGCCCAGCTCTAGCTGGGACCAGCTCCCCAGGAGCAGGGCTGCTCCTGTGAGGCTTGCAATCAAGTTGGCTTTGAACTGTTTATACAAGCTAATTGCTACTAGAAACATAAGAAATTCACAGGAAGTTCCATGCAAGGAACCAGAGAAAAGGACTTTGAGTTGTGTTAGTGGTTCTTGGAAGGTTTCGGGCACGGCAAGCACTGAAGGCAGAACAGAAGCATTGTTAGATGGAGTACTGAACAGCAGAGATTATTGCAACTCTCAAGCCACCAGGCATCTGATTTAGTGGCCAACTGTCTCACTGGCCTAACGGTAGGGCATCCTAAGGGTAGGAGGGCAGGGAAGCTAGGATTTATAGATTGAGTTCATAATTAGGAATCTACCAGCAGCACAAACGTTCTCCTATGCTGCAGTAGGAGTAGCTGCTATAGCAAGGCATCCTGAGGGAGCCATAGAAGCGGGCTTGGATAATGAGAGGCACTTGGACCAATCCTTGGGGGAGAAAGGTCAGCAACTTTGAGCAAAGAGTGCCTGAACAACTTGAGATCTGATCTTAAACTTGGAGAAACTTCCTTGATTCCCTCTGTTGGTATGGCTAATCACGCCGAGGAACAAAAAAAAAGGCAATATGGCACCTTCTGGAAGCAAGATGGAAAAATGGGATTTAAACTAGGGCAGCCAGGATGGGTTTGGGGGGGCAGTGCAAGACGGATGGGAGAGCAGCTTCCTTAGTCTCATTCAATAGACACCCCAGGGGCTTCCCTGGTGGCACAGTGGTTAAGAATCCACCTGCCAGTGCAGGGGACACGGGTTTGAGCCCTGGTGCGGGAGGATCCCACATGCCGCGGAGCAACTAAGCCCGTGCGCCACAACTACTGAGCCTGCACTCTAGAACCCACGAGCCACAACTACTGAAGCCCGTGAGCCTAGAGCCTGTGCTCTGCAACAAGAGAAGCCACTGCAATGAAAAGCCCGAGCACCTCAACGAAGAGTAGCCCCCGCTGGCCGCAACTAGAGAAAGCCCG
Organism: Balaenoptera physalus; assembly: GCF_965194825.1. NCBI lineage: Eukaryota > Metazoa > Chordata > Mammalia > Artiodactyla > Balaenopteridae > Balaenoptera > Balaenoptera physalus. The sequence goes on along the minus strand of NC_138895.1, from coordinate 47,922,642 downwards.
CGCACAGCAACAAAGAGCCAACACAGCCAAAAATAAATAAAATAAATAAATTTTTTATAAAAAGAGAGACACCCCAGATCCAGCCCGGGACTTAGGGTGAAGATAGTGCCCTTGAATTTGCTCCCAAAGGGGTAATGTTGGTCACGTGAGAGGCATTTCTTGGCGCTCAGCATGAGTGAGACAGCGTCACCCTCAGGCTGCCCTGAACATTGGAGTAAGTGGCGTGTGTTTTGTTTGTGGCAAGAAAGAAAATTTGAGTTTGTAACTATGTAGAGACGTCCAAGGAGCAGAGACTCTGGTGGGAGAGGCTGGCAGCTGGGCTCAGATATTTATGATGTAATACGTAGGGGTGGGGGGCAGACTGCCGAGGCACCACGCCCTCACCTTAAATTGCCATGTCTCCAAACTGCACCGGGAAGGAGAAGAGAGGAGAATGCAGGTTGCATGAGGAGATGGGTTGAGTATGGGGAGTGGACTCATTATAATGTCATAGCCACGGTCAATATTCTATTTTGACTGAGACTTTGTACTGCTGAAAGGGAGTTGTGTAATTGATTTGTTGGCTCTAGAAAAGTTGTAACAAGATGAAGGATTTTATTGCATTGCATTCAAAGGGAGTGGAGCATAGCTTGGTGGCTTCTCGTAAGAAGAACAGTTAAGATAATGAAAACTCCTTGTACCACTCCATCTAGAAAATCCATCCCCAGACCTCCATTAAATCCTCAAGGATTTAAGAGTTGACTGTGTATTTCTTTTGACTGTGAAAAAGCTGAAAGGGCCATGAGGACACTCAAATTTATGTGGGTTACATTTAAAAAGCACATAAAAATAGATGTGGCTGGCTGGCTGGCTAGATTTAAAATAAGCCTTATCTAATTATCAAAACAAATTGGCCAAACTTCTTTGGGGGGGGGGTGGTGGATACTTTATTTGTATGTAATTCATTGTAATAATGAAATGTCGTTGTAAAGTTATGCTACCGGTAATTATGTTCCCAGCTGTGGGACCTTGAGATGTACCAAAGCTCCTATTGACCTGAGGGTAAATTATTAATTGAAAAGAAGCCCTATTCCCTACCTTTCTTCTTGTTCCTAGCACCTGTACCATTTGTGATGGTTTTTTTCTTAGTAAACATGTGAATGTGTGTGTGTGTGTGTGTGAGTGTGTGTGTGTGTGTGTGTGTGTGTGTGTGTGTGTGTGTGTGTGTAGGAGGAACTTATTGGAGGTAAGATGTAAGAGGAATGGTAGAAAACACAGGGGAGTAGTATCATAGACACATTTAATATCATTAATTAAACTTTACATTGTCAGCAAAGAGAGAGAGAAATGTAAATGGTGTGGCTCATATCATTCATTAAGTGACAGTTTGAGTGTTCATTTATTTCTTTTTTTTTTTTTAAATAAGATTATTTATTTATTTATTTTTATTTTTGGCTGCATTGGGTCTTCATTGCTGTGCGCGGGCTCTCTCTAGTTGCGGTGAGCGGGGGCTACTCTTCTTTGCGGTGTGTGGGCTTCTCGTTGCGGTGGCTTCTCTTGTTGCGGAGCACAGACTCTAGGTGCGCGGGCTTCGGTAGTTGTGGCTCGCAGGCTCTAGAGCGCAGGCTCAGTAGTTGTGGCGCATGGGCTTAGTTGCTCCGCGGCATGTGGGATCTTCCCGGACCAGGGCTCGAACCCGTGTCCCCTGCATTGGCAGGTGGATTCTTAACCACTGCACCACCAGGGAAGTCCATGAGTGTTCATTTATTTCTTTACCCCTATAGCCACCCATTCAGACATGCATACCTAATTCTCTAGGAAAGCATTTGAGGCAGCCAAAATATGTTTTGTCCCAGTCCTCTTGCTTTCATTTATTCAACACATATTCATTAAGGCTCATGAGCAAGACAGACAAGCAAAGAGTGATAGGGCCACACTGTAGATAAGGTCCACCTATTAGGGATGCCTGGGCGAATCCTTGATCCAAATGGCAATCCCATATCTCTATCCCATTCTTTCTAGAAGGAGATGGAGATAAGAGGACAGACTCATATGTCTCTACATGTGTTTTCACTAGGGAGAGAGGCAGGGCCTTCAGCATGACAGCTGCTCCTGGGCCTGTAGACTCTCCCAGCTTCGACTTGTACAGAGTTTGAGTCAGAGATTGCCTTCTAAGGTCTTCCAAACCCACTTTAGCTGGCTGGGTTTTAATGCAATAACCACCAAGATATTCCATTATGTCTAGATCAGTGGTTTTTAATTTTTCCCCATTTCTAACAGCCCAAATTAGAAATAATGTGGAAAAACTAAGGAAACACAAGTACAGAGAAAATAAATGAGACTGATTCAATGGCCTTCTATCCTAAACAAAATCTGATTGTTGGGCCTCTGACTTGGGTCGGTTCTTTCCTCCTGGAGGTGCGGCACTCTCTGGCCAAGTAAGGGACCACCGAGGGTCTTTGAGAGACCCAGGCTTTCCCTCCCTCACTCAGCCTGGCCTAGAAGGCATTTGGCAGAGAAGGTGTAGGAGATTGTCCTGAGCTTGAAGACAGCTGTGAATGAGTCAGAAGGGACTTAAGGCCAGTACAAGGCCTCAGAGCCACGTTGACTGTATTTTTCAAGCCTTAAAATTGAAACACGTGGCTTGCCACATGGGTTAAAATTGGACAGAAAATCTGGAGTTCGAAAATTCACATTGCAGCGTGTTGTAGCTGAGTCCAAAATGGGATTTGGAGGTTGGCTGTTGGTTGAACTGATGGTCCCTCCGTCAAACTTCGAGCATCTGTTTACATGAAGCGAAGTGCACAGGGCCTTTGTTGGCTGGAGAGCATGGGGGGAGTTGGTGGCAGAGTTGTCTTGGGAAGGAAGAGAGGGAGAGACTGAAGGATGGAGGGAACGGCAGAGTGGTCAGTGCCTCATGGGCCCTCATGTAGACAGAGGGCTTAGAAAGAAAGTCAAAGGGGATATTTTCACGAGGAAGTTGAACGTACTCTGGGTACAAGCCAAGCTGCTTTGGGGCTCACCCACAAAACATGAGAGATGCCATTCTTCTTACTTTGCACGGAACCCAGCACTGCTCTCACATCTCATGGTATGGTGACTTTAGTTGCTCCAAGAGATGGTGCCTCTTTCTCATCCAAAATAGCGTTGTCCATGGGGCACCATTAGCAGAAAGCCTCAGCCGAGTGGATGGGGGCAGGGGGCTTAGTAGACAATTTAGGGATGTGAGGTCCTGAGTGAGAAAATAAGGGCAGGAATTTTGGGTCATTGATGTTTATGAGGCTTAAATAAGGCAAGCTGCACTATAGGAAAAATAGAAGACTACAGAACAACAGGGGGCATTTTCTTTCAGACTCAAAATTGGGTCATACAGTGGTATTCACTGTTGGATAATAGGACAGATGCTCTAAATTCGGGACTGGTCCAGAAAAATTGCCAAAGCAGTATCAGATTAAGTTGATTGAAGATTTCATTGGATTAGAGCCCTAAACTCTGGTTATGAGTGCTTGTTATGCAGCCTATTGTCTCAGCAGAATGGGAACCCTTGCTCGACTTTGTAAAACCAGCAGAAGGATTGCCAGCCAGCCTCTGGCTTTGGATTATTTTGTGATCTAACATTTTAAAGAGCTCGTGTCAGTGAGACCAATTTGGAATACAAATGATCACTTAAAGTCTCTTAAAGGCTTTAAGAATATATTTTAATCATTGAATCTTTCCCTAAGCCCAGCAGAGTTATTCATGAATAAATTGTTGTGCCTTTGAGTCAACAGGAATTGGGCAGACTTACTGAATTAATGAACATTTCCCTTTTTCTAGTCCTTCTCATGGTGTGGCAATGTGTATGTTCACTAGCTTTGTGAAATGCAGATGGGGTATAATTTTCCCCAAATTGATCTGTTTTACATCATTGAATTTCAGTTATTTGCATTTTTATGCCAGAATCAAATTTAGCTTATTATTACTGTTGTGGAAAATAATTATAAGCCTTTAATTGTCATGGCACTTGACGATTTAAAAAAAAATTCACAAATGTTATTTAATTCCATCCTCACTGTAACGTGGGGGACTGAGCAGAGTAAGAATGATCAAATACGCCTCCAACTCCAAAGTGCCCCTCTTTTCCTGTTGGTAAATTGAGGTTCTCAACAGTTAGGTGATGTGCCCATGGCCATGCAGATATAAGTTACAGAAGCAGGACCAGAACCCAGAGTGAGTGGCTCTACCAGTCTTGAGTTGTGTCTCAATCAAGCCCTGTCTTCAAAGTCTGTCAAGTGGGGGAGATCAGATTTGCCTTGCAGGCTCACTGTGAGTGTAATGTATTTGTAGGAGCTGGCACAGCACCTGACATCAGGTGAGTACTTAGCTGCTCCTTTCTCTTCTCATGTCCATGCAACGGCAAGTGCCATTTGGAGGTTCTAAAGCCCCCAGGCTGAGATGTGAGATCATAAAGGCTTCCTCTCAACCAGCCTGGAGGCTAAGGAGCTAGCAGCCACACCACCCAGGCACGCATACGCACATATACACGCACGTGTGTGCACACATCCACCCGCCAGCATGCACACATGTACGCACGTGTGTGCGCCAGCAGAAGAGCGCCTCTCTGAATTTCAAATCTCCAGTAGGTTAAGAAGATACCTCTTCCCCATCTGCTACGGTCTAGTCTCCAAAATTAGTTCCATAAATGTTTCCCCCCCCCCACTCTCCAGGTCTAAACTGTACAGCCCCTCAAGTCCCCGGCTTTCACTGCCAATGAGTCCTTCCACTTGCCTGCTGACCTCCTCCAGGCCTAAAGCCTCTGCTGGGTGTGTCCTCACTGCCTGTCCAGGGGTCCTTTTGCCCAGAAGTTTGGTGAAAGATGTAACAACAGCCGGGGTAGTCTCTGTTTGGGCCTCTCACCCCCTTAGCAAGCTCTGCTGGAGTGGAGGGGCACCACGGTCTCCTCTTCCATGCTGGATTCCAGGGCTGGAACCAACCTTTGCCATCACCTGGCCCATCCCCCTTCTTTTACAGAAGGGGAGTGCCAAGCTTAATTCTGGACTTGGGCTACCCGAGAGAGGTGTTCTTGCTCATTTGTGGCGGGACAACTAGATAAACCATGTCTTGTTTACCCATCGGCAGTTCCTCGGGAAAGAGGCAGAGTCCCCCCACCTTTCAGTGAGGAATCTCATTCAGGTGCAAGTAACAGAAGACTCAACTGCAGCCATTTGAACAAACAGCCTGGGGGCAGCTGCCTGGAGGCCCCGTTTATGGCCCGAGGGCCCCAGGGCTGGCTTCTGTGTGATTGTCTCAGTCTTTTCCTCCTGCTGTTACCTCAGGATCTCCAGAAGACGGCTGCATCTCCTGACATTTGTCTGTGTATCAGCTGGGAAAAAGAAGGAAAGAAGAAGGGACAAACCTCTCCTCTCATCTCATTGGCCTATACTGTGACTCTGCCGAAGGGCTTCTCTGGCTGTGGGAACCTGCTCTCTCTGTGCATGGAGCAGGCCAGAGGGACAGAGGATCGCCCCTGACTCCCTCCCCAGGGGCAGCCCTCAACTAATCGATAACTGAGAGCAGTTGGTGGATTGGTACCCCAGCTCCCTTGCCTCTGGGGGTGATGGTGGATAGCTTCAGGATATTGGTTCTACACCTATCTCCAAGAGTCCCCGGTAGGATTAAGCTTCAATTTTGCCCATTTTCTTGATAATGCATCTCCCATTGGCTTATTTTCCTTCCTTGCCCACTCGCTTGCTGGTGCTTGCTGGGATCACCTCCCAATCAAACTGCTTGCACTAGAATTGCTCTTTCAAGGTCAGCTTCTAGAGGAAACCAAACTAAGATGCTCAGGAAGCCCAGGATCAGAGAAGATAAGCCAATTGTCTAGGGTTGCCAGTCAATAAGTAGACAGCCAGGATTCAAACCTGGGGCTTCTGGATTCCAAGCCTGACTTCTTCACTCCTACCCTGAACTGTGAGTGTCTGACAGCCCCTGCATGGCAGGGAGACTCCAGCAAGGCAGGGCCCACCTTCAGGTTGGGGGCTATGAGGAGGATTTGGCTGCCCTTGACCTCCCTCAAGTGTCAGCAGCTGCGAGAACAGCTGGGGGACAGACTGATAACAGAATTCAGTTTTGAATTCTCCTTCACAATTAGCTCAAGGCTCATGGAAACTGTCAAAGGAAAGGTCAGGCTCTCCCTGGAGGCTGTCCTTCCTCTTCTGGGGCTACAGTACACTCAGCGTGGCTTCTCCTACCCTGGCCTCCCACCCAGAGTCCCTCTGGAAGGGGACAAAGCAGATGCTGGCCCCCTGGAGCTGGAAAATGTGCTTAGCAGGGAAGGGTGACGGAGAACACGCTGCATTCTCCTTCCCAGGGAAGAGCAAGTCCCACCTGGCAAAGCCTCTTTGAGGGCTGAGGGAACAAGCACAGACTTTCCCCACAGGCACGTCCTCGTCATACAGCTGGCCCTGACAGATGCAGCCCTCGTGACTCAGGACAGACATTCCTGGGGGCGGAGGCAGATGATGCATGCTGAACTCACAGGAGGCCACCCCCAGACTCTCAAGACAGCAGAGTCCTCTTGATCTAGCAGATGTGGAGACGGAGGGGGCCCTTATCTGGCTCTGCTCTGACCCTCATGTGGGTCCAGACCCTCTGTTCTCTCAGAGATTCAGCCCCACCAGGCAAATGAGACAGTCACAGACCGCAGGGAGCTTTGAACACTTTGCAGAGAGACAGGACTTTGTTAGGGTGCTAGGTCTGGTTCAAGATATGCAGGGCCAGGGTCGTCTCTCCGCAGTGGTATGTAGGTTTGGGAAAAGGATTCAGAGAGGAGCCTATGCTTCAGTGGAAAGAGCACAGGACCTCGAGTTAGGTGGGCCTGGATTCAGATCCCAGCCCTGCGTCTCGCCGAGGTCCCTTAGGAAAAAGAAGGTAATGGTGATGGGCATACACTTTAGGGATGTTTTAAGGATTAGATTATGTCTCATTTATGGAGCTACCAAGTACATACCAAGTGCTAAATAAATGGTAAAGCTATTATTACTACTAATGATGCCTGGGGAAAATATAGGACAGCAAGGATAGTGTGATCCCATTTGTGTAAAATTGTGGTGTACAGGTAGGATATTTATCACAAACATTAATAGTAGTTACCTCTGGATAATGGGAGTTGGGAGCAATTTTTACTTTTTTTTTAATCTGTGTGCTCTTTAAAACGTTTCTTTTTTTTTTTTTCAATGCATGTGCACATAAGAAAAATTGCCCACCTGTAACCTCAACAGGTTCCAGTAAAGGCTGGATTCTTTTTTTTTTTAATGGCAAGCTGCACCTTTTTTTTTTTTTTTGACTGCGTTGGGTCTTCATTACTGTGCATGGGCTTTCTCTAGTTGTGGCGAGTGGGGGCTACTCTTTGTTGTGGAGCACGGGTTCTAGGTGCACGGGCTTCAGTAGTTGTGGCACATGGGCTCAGTAGTTGTGGCACACGGGCTTAGTTGCTCCGCGTCATGTGGGATCTTCCTGGACCAGGGATTGAACCCATGTCCCCTGCATCGGCAGGTGGATTCTTAACCACTGCACCACCAGGGAAGTCCAAGGCTGGATTCTTGATGTGCTTGAGTGTGGACATTTTGGATGAGAAGCTTGGGGGAAGCTGAAATACTCTTCACAGCAGGAGAAAAATTTGGGTTCCCAGAGCAACCTGAGTGGCAGGGTGAGAATGAGGAGAGGTGTTGTGTGGGCAGGGAAGAGGCAGCAACTTGACAGAGGCCTATGTGGTTGGCAGTGTCCCCTTAAATTTTCCATGAAGGTTACTACTCACTCAAATGCTTGGTATGAATGATTTTTGTTTTGGGAACTGAAACTGGGGCTGGACTTCACGTAAGAGTTAATGTAGGATAGGACAGAGGCAGCATCTGAGGACATATAGCCCACAATGAACAATCCATTCTGTTCCAACAGCAATCAGCAGAAATCATGAGAAGCTTCTTGAGTTCCACGGGGCATGGAATTGCTCAAGCTTGAGTCGAACTGCCCTGGTTATCAATCGCTGCATAACGAACCATCCCAAACTTAGTGGCATAAAGCAACGATAATCATTTATTATTCTCTCTCACGGTTCTGGGGATTGACTGGGCTCAGCTGGGTGGTTCTCGCTTGGGGTTCCTCCTGCTGTTGCATTCAGATGGATGCAGCTGGAGTCATGGCAAATGTTTCGCCGCTCATGTGTTTGGTGCCAAAGCCTGGAGAGGCTCAAGCAGCTGAGGCTTATTGAGAATATCTCTCTACCTGTGTGGGGGTCTCTCCACATGGTACCTGCATCTGGGCTTCTTCAGGGGGCCTGCGCTTCTTACATTCATGGCTCCAAAGGCATGTGTCCTGAGAGAGAGAGACGAGAGAGATAGAGAGAGAGAGAGAGAGCCAGGTGGAAGCTATATTGCCTTTCTGACCCAGCTTTGGGAGTCACACCACGTCACTTCTACTGCATTCTATTAGTCAAAACAGTTGAAAGGCTCACCCAGGATCAAGAGAGATGACACAGGCTCTATCTCTTGATGGAGGATCTGGAATGAGCATGTGGGATTGAAAATACTGTTGTGACCATTTTGGGGAAATACAATCTGCCACAAGACATTTCACAGATGTCGACGGTCAGGGTGGTCCCCAACTGATAGCTGAGTTACAATCAGGACAAAACAAAACTATTTTCTTTTTCTTTTTTTTTTTTTTAGCGATAAGAATTTTTATTTAAAGATTTTACACATTTTCAAGGATGTTTTTTAACCTAAGAATCAAGTACATGGACTATCCAATCAGAAGAAAATGAACATAGATTCCTACTAGCCACATACACAAAAATACATCCCAGGTGGATTAAAGATGAAAATGTGAAAAACAAAAATAAAATATTGCAATGAAAATTAAGAAAAAAACTATATAGTCTTGTGATGTGATTATCTTCTTAAATATGAAAGAAAATCCAGAAGTTGTAAAGGAAAAAAATATTAAATATCCCAAACCAAGAAATAACCTGGGAGAAAAATATTTGCAATACCATGACAGATAATGGGAAAATATCTCGAATACCCCAATAGCTTTTACAAATGGAAAGGAAAAACATAACAAACCCATAAAACTATGCACATATCATATTACCCAGAATTCCACTGCTTTGTATTACAATAGAGATATATGTACACATGTGCACAGAATGCCTAGATGGATGTTTATTGTGACATTGTAAGAGCCAAAATATTGGAAATAGCCTAAGTCATCAAAAGAGAATGATCAAATAAACTGTGGTCTAGCTATACCAAGAAACCTACATTGTAGTTAAAAAGAATGAGATTCTTATATTGAAGCCTCTCCAGGAATATTGTTAAATAAAGACATTATATATCTTCATGTTGCTATTGTCACAAATAATGAATTACCTAGTTCATCTTAGTATACTGCTTTAACCACACATCCAATTTCAATCTCCTTCCCACAATTAAACACTTATCAGTTTAATGGATATCCATCTAGAAATTTATATATTTCTGTTTTGCATTTTAACTAAATATTATGATGTTACGTTATGACTTTCAGCAGCTTTTTTTTTAATAGATCTTTATTGGAGTATAATTGCTTCACAGTACCATGTTAGTTTCTGTTGCACAACAAAGCAAATCAGCCATATGCATACACATGTCCCCATATCCCCTCCCTCTTGTGCCTCCCTCCCATCCTCCCTATCCCGCCCCTCTAGGTCATCGCAAAGCACCAAGCCAATCTCCCTGTGCTATGCTGCTGCTTCCCACCAGCCATCTATTTTACTTTCGGTAGTGTATATATATCGATGCTACTCTCTCTTCACCCAGCTTTGCCCTCCCACCCCATGTCATCAACTCCACTCTCTATGTCTACCTCTTTATTCCTGCCCTGCAACTAGGTTCATCAGTACCATTTTTTCTTGATTCCATATATATGTGTTAGCATACAGTATTTGTTTTTCTCTTTCTGACTTACTTCACTCTGTATGACAGGCTCTAGGTCCATCCACCTCACTACAAATAACTAAATTTTGTTTCTTTTTATGGCTGAATAATATTCCATTGTATATATGTAACACATCTTCTTTATGCATTCATCTGTCGATGGACATTTAGGTTGGTTCCATGTCCTGGCTATTGTAAATAGTGCTGCAACGAACATTGGGGTGCATGTCTCTTTTTGAATTATGGTTTTCTCAGGGTATATGCCCAGTAGTGGGATTGCTGGGTTATATGGTAGTTCTATTTTTAGTTTTTTAAGGAACCTCCATACTGTTTTCCATAGTGGTTATATCAATTTACATTCCCACCAACAGTGTAGGAGGGTTCCCTTCTCACCACACCCTCTCCAGCATTTATTGTTTCTAGCTTTTTTGATAATGGCCATTCTGACCAGCATGAGGTGATACCTCATTGTAGTTTTGATTTGCATTTCTCTAATAATTAGTGATGTTGAGCATCTTTTCATGTGTCTCTTGGCCATCTGTATGTTTTCCTTGCTGAAATATCTATTTAGGTCTTCTGCCCATTTTTTAACTGGATTGTTTGTTTTTTCAACATTGAGCTCCATGAGCTGTTTGTATATTTTGGAGATTAATCCTTTGTCTGTTGTTTCATTTGCAAATATTTTCTCCCATTCTGAGGGTTGTCTTTTTGTCTTGTTTATGGTTTCCTTTGCTGTGCAAAAGCTTTTACGTTTAATTAAGTCCCATTTGTTTATTTTTGTTTTTATTTCTGTTACTCTAGGAGGTGGGTCGAAAAAGATCTTGCTGTGGTTTATGTCAAAGAGTGTTTTTCCAATGTTTTCCTCTAAAAGATTTATAGTGTCTGGTCTTACACTTAAGTCTTTAATCCATTTTGAGTTTATTTTTGTGTATGGTGTTAGGGAGTGTTCTAATTTCATTCTTTTACATGTAGCTGTCCAGTTGTCCCAGCACCACTTATTGAAGAGACTGTCTTTTCCACTGTATGTTCTTGCCTCCTTTGTCATAAATTAGGTGCCCATACGTGCATGGGTTTATCTCTGAGCATTCTATCCTGTACCATTGATCTATATTTCTGTTTTTGTGCCAGTACCATACTGTCTTGATTACTTGCCTATATCCTCTTCATTTATTTGGTCTTGTAGGTTTTTACCTTGCTCCTTTATCTGTGACATATTTTTTTGCCGTCTCATTTTTTTTTTTTTTTTAATGAGTGGGATTGTGTTCCTGTTTTACATGTTGTTTGGCCGGAGGCTTCCAACACTGGAGGTTGTAGGCTATTGGGTAGAGCTGGGTCTTGGGGCTGAGATGAGGAACTCTGTGAGACCTCACTCTAATGAATATTCCCTGGGGTCTGAGGTTCTCTATTAGTCCAGTGGTTCAGACTCAGAGCTCCCACCGCAGGAGCTTCCACCCGAACCCAGGCTCCCAAATCAAGATCCCGCAAGCCACGTGGGGTGGCAAAAAACAAACAAACAAACAAACAAAAGAGAACGATAACAAAGTAAAAAATAAAATTAGACTAGGAAACTAACAGATACGTTAGAAAGAATGTAAAAATAAAAATATAGATGAATCAACAACTGGAAAGTACATCAGTACCACAATAGTAAAAAAGAGGAGGAGGGAAAAGGAAAAAAAAAAAAAAGGAGTGCAGGAAAGGCCTGGGCTGTGGAGGGCGGGACTAAGCCAGGGTGAGGTTTGGGCGGTGGGCGGGGCCAATGCTCAGGACCCACAGGGCTGGAAAAGACCCTGGGGGCTGTGCGGGGTGGGGCTTAGGCTCAAGGAACAGAGGGGCCCAGGCGTACCCCCCATCCCTGGTCTCAAGGGGCAGGGGACCTCACCTGGGAGCCCAGCAGGCTCCTTGGGCCCCAGTGAGCAGGGCAATCGCCCTCCGCTCCTCTCCCACCTGCCTCTCCTGATCTCCCCGGTTTCAGGGACGCCGATCTTGTCTGGCCTCCACTTCTCCTCCCCCCTCAGTCCCCCTACGTCCTACCGGTTCACTGTGGGGTTCCTCCCATCTCCTTGGGCATCAGGGTCCCCCACCAGCGGCCGGCAGGCGCCCTAGTTGTGGGGAGACGCTAACTCCGCATCTTCCCACACCGCCATCTTGACTCCTCCCCCAAAACTATTTTGTTTCTTTCGTTTTTGAAAGGCAAAATATTAACAGAAGTAGAATTCAAATCAAATCTAATGATGAACAGGGTCTTTAAGTGTAGAAGATTTACCGGAATTGGCTGTGAAAATCATAATGAAGATGAACGAGCCAGAAAGCAAAAGGTTACTCTCCTGTTCAAAACTCCTTCTGGATGGGGTTGACAGTGCTGGAAAGTGAGCGGGAAATGCCTGGAAGAGGGCCTGAGGGTCAGAAGGGTCATACCTTGGCTACTGGCAGGGAAGGCATGGCTGAGCATAAGTTTGCTGAGATGAAGTGGTGAGGATGGAGCCGGGGTGGGTGCCGGGAGGAAGGAGTGAGGGACAGCAGGGAACACCTGGGTTGCATGACCTTGGGGGCCCCGAATCTCCTGCCCAACTTTGTGCTCCAGCAAGTGAGTCAAGGGCTTAAGGGGCTCGGCCTCTTTTCATCATTGGAGTCCCTGAACTTCCACCTCACTGACCATCTCCTGCAAGTGAGGACCCTTCACTGAATGGAAATCCGTCCCCCTCTCATGCTCTGCTCCTCACTGGGTACATTCTGAGTCCCTACAGTCAGACCTGGAATCTCTTATCCTGGACCCAGAGGAGCCTCAGGGTCATTTGGCCTGGAAAGCAGCTCTCTCTCACCTGTGGATCTGATGGATGGGTGTCGGCTTTTGTGTTGAGAAGGATCCTGAGGTTGCATTTAGGCTCAGAGGAAAGAAGACCTAGATCAAGTGGCAGTAGAAGGTGGAGTGGGGATGAAAGGTTAGAAAACATTTCTTGAATGTTTTAGCTTTGGGCAGCAGACACCTTTCAAAGCAGTTGGCCATCTACCTTTCCCTCCCAGATTTGCAGGCTAGCCTTCCATAGCCTCCTGTACCCATTCCTGCCTTCAGAAAGCCACGCCCACACCTCCTGCATCCCTCTGCTCTACTGATCTCAACTGATGACATTTTGGTTCTGATTTTTCTTGAAATAAGTTGTCTCCTTGATCTTCTTTCAGACACCCTGATAAAGTGAGTCTTGAAAAACCCTTAGAGATCATCTAATTCTACCACCCTCTCTGAACAAGGGAGGAAACTGAGGCCTAGAGAAGGGAGAGAAGACTGCCTGCCAGTCTAGTCTCCCCACCAGCATTTCAACCAGAGCATGCAGAGGGGCCTGCTTGGGCCATGGTGTAAGCCTCCTGCCCCATTGCCAACATCCCCCACTCCCGTCCCCGTCCTTGCCGTGGCCAGGCCATGCTGATGGTCAGGCCAAAGAGTGTCAACCAGGAACGTGTCTTCTTTCTTGAAATACACTGTGGATCAGCAGGCAGACCCCTCAAGACCCCAGCGATGCAGCTTACACGGGGAGCCCAGCACACAGTAACCCAGAAACATATGTGGTGAGCAATAACAGTCATAAATTTTATGAGATTATGTGTTCCTAATGTGAGATTTCAGGCTGATCTGTTTGTTGAGCTATGCCAAGCTTCAGTATGATTCAGTCAAGTTGTGCTTAATCTTCCCTTATTTACACTGGGTGAGGGTGAGTCATGGTGTATGTCTCTAGGCCAGTCTGCTGAACTAATTTACCCCAAGGATTCTGATGGACTAGTGATTTGTTTTCGCTGAATGTCCAGAGTTTATTTACTTATATCATTAGAGGGGGTCTGGATTATATTCAGTGAATATCTGTAGCTGTGCTGAGGACCGAGACCTCTCAGGAGAATCCACTGGGGACAGAGGGCACCTTGGAGCTGGTCACGGTCTCTTGTCCTTCGCAGTCAAATGGTGCCAAATGTTTTCTCACCTGTACGTTAACTCACTGATTTAAATCTGTGGTCTCTTTATCACAGAGAAGGACATTCTGGACAAGTCCTCATGTCTCTGACCCTGGGCCATGTGGATGTGAAATGAAGGGAGAATATTGCCACCGCATCCAAAGATGGAAAAGCCTGGAAATTTTGCCCGAGGCTGGGAGTGACTCCAGCCACCACGCATCTCCATCTCACAGGGTCCAATTTTTTGTGCCCTTTGGGGAAATGGGAGCATGCGGATGGAATTTGGGGCCTGTGTCCTCCATGCCTTTTCCTCAGTGCTCTGAGGGAGATGTCACGTCCCCTTGTACCGAGAGCAGTGGGGACTGCTCTGGAGCCTGATGGAGCTCCTGGCTTCCATGGAGGGGGAGAAATGTGCGGGTTTGAAGCTATGGTGAAAAGAGTTTCCCTTGATTTCCCTTTCATTAGCGTGCCAACTGACAGGGTTTGCTGGGGCCCGGCGAGGGGTAGGGGTGTTTCCACGATGTGACACTTTCAGTGCTAAAACCAAGAACACTCTGGGCAAACCAGTACAACTTGGTCACCTTAAATTTGGTGTCCCTTGACTTTGGCAAGTCAGAGCTTAAGATGTAGCCAGAGCTTTGGTAGGGATGGGAGGGTAGGTCCTTCCTAAGCAGCTCCTGCAGGGCCTCAGCCGCTGGAAGCCTGGTTCCGCATCCGCCCCCAGCAGGGGAAGTGTGCTCATAAGTCCTGCCTGCTTCCCAAGCACACGATGCCCGCTCTCTCTGCTGAGGGCTGGCGGCTGGTTTTCCTGCCAGCTGTGGGGCAGGCTCTTAGCCCACCCTCAGAGGTAAAGTCCACGTCTGTGTGGGGAGACAGATGAGCAGGAGCAGCTGTTACTGGGAAGATAGTGTGACCCTGCTGAGGGGGGTCATATCCTGAGGCTGGGTGTCAACATTCCTGAAACCCTGATGGTCTGAAGCAGTTTCAAGCTGGTGGCAGCTTATAGATTTGTCTCTTGGGGGAAATTGTGTGTGTGTGTGTGTGTGTGTGTGTGTGTGTGTGTGTGTGTATTTCAGGGGTAAAAACTCAGAGCACTATGGTAAGCCTTTTAGTTATAAGGGTAATACACAGATTCTGTTGCACCCTGATTAATCGTGTAAACTCTGGAGCGAGAATGTTGGGGTTAAGGTCCCGGGAGCCTGCCATTTAATTTGACCTAGGGTAAGAAATAGAACCTCTCTGGGCCTCAGTTTCCTAATCTGTAAAATGGGCACATTGATAGGGTGGCTGAGGACTAAATTATTTAATACACACGGAGAACTTACAATAGGGTCTGCCACATGGTAATTACTCAGAAAATATTTTCTATGGAGCTGGACTGAAATGGCTGAATCAAACATGTTCCACGGTTCGGTATGGTGGCGTACAACGTGTCTTGTTGGTCATTAGGACTGTGTGCCGGTAGTGAGCTCTGCTCTAGGAACTGTGCTGGCTTGTCACCTCTGCCAGCTGTTCTCACAGCATCTCACTGCATCCCTTGTTCTCTCCTGCTTCCTGGTCACTGCGTGCCAGGCTGCTGTGAACACACTGCACTTCCTACCTTGAGTGGAGACCTAAGTTGAGGTTGTGAAGTTGGACAAAGTTTTACCAAAGGCCCGGGCTGACAGGAGTCTGTGCAGAAAAGATCACTGTTCACTGGTGGGTGGACATGAAAATCCCAGAATCTCAATGGCAAAGGCCCTTCCACAGGGATTGGTCTCCTGCTTACCATGCTGCAAGGCAGGCTCGCCTCCTCCCAGGGGGTGCTTTGACCATACTCCCTCACCCCGAGTCTGGATCCCACAACCTTCTCTAGGTTCCAGCATGAGAAAACCCGCACGCTTTCACCCAGTCACCCCAAGCAGTATCCACAGATACACAACTTCTTTGGATGCTTCTTTGGACAATATGTTGAATTTCAGCTCCTGTATTATTTTGCATATAGCACTAATTTTACTTAAAACATCTTGCCAAATTAACCCTGAGCAAATAAATTTAATAGTGGATGTTTTTGAAAGCGTAACTTTGGCTTGAATTCTACAATCTATGTCTTTATTAATACAGCAACATTTTCTAAAAAAGAATTGCTTAGAGTCACTAATTGAGTTTTTTGTGCCGTAATGGCATAAACTCAACTTTTCCATCATGCATTTGACAATGTTTCAAATTTATGTTTGGTAAATGTGTTTTTAATACACAAGGTTTCAGTGAAGCTGAACAGCAGTTGTATAGATCCTGGATGGTATAAAAAAAAAATCAGTGGTGTCAGAAGAGACTTTTATTGCACCATTTACTAGCAAGATTAAAATACCCAGTCAAGGAACAGAAAATGCCCTAGAATTATTTCTTAGAATCATCTATTTCAATCTGTCGTGTTTTCCATGCATATTTGCCATATTGTGATATCCATGGCCCCTCAAATTATTTTATTCTTGATTGTTTTTATAAGTGGTCTACTGACACTGTTTATAATCCTTCTTCAGTTGTATCAACTTCTGGAAAAAAAGTCCCCAAACATGTTTATATAGAGAAATATTTGCATTTTGGGAATCTACAAATCTAACAAAATTGTTATCTATTCCATATTCATCAGGGGTGTGTCTCAAACACAACATCGGGTTTCTAGCCAAAATAATGAGTAATATTTAGCTCTTCTTACTGTATTCAGACTGATTTCATTCATTGCATCTGCCACAATTTTAATTACTTAGTTTTCTATTTCATCCCCTAAATAGTTGCAATATTATTTGGTGTTGATATTTATATTATGCATAAATGTTCTACCATAATATCAAATTTTCCTCTGATTTCTGCCAAATGGATAAAACTCCCATTATCATGTTCATGCTCATAAAGTTTCTTGGATGCTCTTCTGAACACTAGACCTTGCTTGCCAAAAATTAAACCATGTATAATCTGCATTCAACAAGAGCACAACAATTTTTTCCCATTTTTGTAATTTATTTGTAGCATCAATAGTTTGTTTTTTTTTAATCAGACTTTTAAGATTTCAGCCCTTCAATATTATTAGTCAGACTGGGTCAGGAAATGCTCTGGGAACGAGCAATGCCAAGACTTTGGTGGTTTGCACAACCAAAGTTGATTTCACATTCATGCAATACCCACTGCAGGTCTGGGTGGCTTCTAAGACAGATGCCCTTCATGTTGTGACTCAGTGATCCAGGCGGACAGAGGCATAACTATCCTGCAGCTTTACCGTCTGTGCTGTCGAGAATGGTGGAGGGTCTTAGACCAACAAGCAAATGCTTCAGCTCAGAAGTGACAAGATCACTGCTGTTCACCCACAACTGGCCAGTCACATGGCCTCTCCTGACAGAAGGAGAGCAGAGATGTGTAACCCTCATGCTAGCCTGGAAGGAAAAGAGAACCAAGTATGAACAAGCATCAGACTTCTCTGCCACAATAACTTCATATTTATTGTTGTGCACTTCATTTTTTGCTGTTTGCGAAGAACATGTGGTAAATGCTGTCAGTCTTGCACCCATTTCTCATCTTTCATTCTTAACTATCCCCAAGGAATTGGCAATGTAGACAAAATACAGAATTCTTTGATTTTTTTCTTTTTTTACTCATTGGAAGAATTCGTGTGTAATACGTTTATGAAAACTTCTTACTTCTAGTGTCTTTAAATAATTTCTTAGAGGTACAAAAAAAAAGTTCAACAAGCGAATCCTCATATTTAATATTCAAATTATGTGATCCATCTGGCTTCAACCATATTTACTCTGTAAGACCACCGGCCCTTTCATATTTCTCGTAAATATTTCTGGGAGTCCCTGGAGATAGTTTAAGACTGCTTCTCCAGCTGATCCCATAGGCTCCCGTTTATTCCATTCTCTTCCTGCTTGGGCTACTCCTGTCACTGCCGAGTGCTGAAAGAGCAGCAGTGTCCCCAGAGACACAACCTTGTACTGCTACTTACAACTGTCGCCATCCTTTCCTGTCTCTGCTGGATGATCGGTACCACTAAAACCTTGTGCTTCCAATATCCCAAGAAATGGTAGAGAAATAGCTCTTTTAGTGCTCAGCTCCCGCATTGGTTAGCAGTACTATATAGTAAACTCCCCCAAAATTCAGTGGCCTAAAACAATGAGCATTTCTTATTGCTCGTGATTCTGTCTATAAGTTGACAATTTAGGCTGTAATTAAATAGGCAACTCCTCTGGTCTTGGCTGGGCTTCCTCTTGTGTATAAGGCCAGCTGTGAGTCAACTTTCTAGGTCAGATGGGAAGGCGGAGAAACCGGTATTATGCTTCCTCAAGTGACATCAAGCATCCAGCATCTCTAAGGGGTCCCTGGATCCCAAGAGATGGATAAACCAATTATAGGTCTGGGTCAGACTGAGAAAAGAAAGCTTGGTGGAAAGTCCTTGTCTTGGAGTTTCTGAGGCATGGAGTCCCAGAGGACACCTGGAGCTCTCTAGTGTGGCTTCCAAACTGCTTTTAGCCTTAGTACAACATGCAACAGAAGAGAAAAATGTAGAATAGCTCATCTCTGGTTGAGCAGGATGTGTGCTAGAGGATCCGCAAGCCAGCCTGTCTTGGCTGGATGCCAGCTTTCTCTTCCATAGAGGGGGCGTGTGCTACCTTTTCTTCCTCACTCACATGGGTTTTTTTGTTGGTGTTGTTGTTTTGTTTGTTTGTTTGTTTTTTAGGATGAACTATGGAAACAGGTGTGAAAGCAGCTTTGGAAATATGAAGCATTCCACGAATACAGTATTTTTTTCATTTATTTGTTCACTTATGGCTTGACAGAATTTGAGGCAGCTCACAAGATTAGTATGGTAAAAATAAGTCCCCAGACTACTAACACAGAACTGCAAGAAAGCCAAGTAATAAAAGGCATGGGAATGAGGAAAATTACATCCAAAAACCAGACTGACAAAGGTTTCTTCTACTGAGCGTAAATTTAGCTCTTGGGGGATAACAGAATAGACAGATAGGTAGAGGTCAGTTAATGTTTACTAAGTACCTCCTGTGTGCCAGACACTGCAGCTTGATTATATAAGCCAAATCATTTTTTTCTGAGCTTTTCAGTAGCCAGGGTAAAAGAGAGGAATTAATTAAGAGTCTAATTTTTAAAATCTGCATAAATTCATCACTACCTTTTTCTGAGCTTGAGTTCTGAGATGAATCTAAGTAAGTGTACTGTGTTCACATTCCAGGTAAGATGGAATAAGCACACTTCACCCTGTCTCTCCCAATGAAGTGCAGATATAAAACTGGGAGAGAATTCATGGGACACTATTTGAGAACTCTGAAAAGCAAATAGTAGCAGGCAAAGAGGGGAAGAAGACCAGCATTTGATGTACCATCCGACTGGCAATGAGTCTACCATTTTCCCCCCCAATTCTCCCACAGCTTGGATTTGAAGGTGAGTGCAGTTGTAGGAGTACACAGCAGGGTGTAAGCGAAGCCCAGATCACCATGGGCTGAATTGGTTACAGAGTTTTCATGAAGAAGGTGAAACTTGAGCTGGGGGTAGAAAGAAGGGTGAAACATCCATAAGCAGACAAGACAGAGGGGAAAACTCTGAGTAAGAGGAAATCACACGAATAAAGGCAAAGACTCAGGTGTGCTTGGAGGAATTGTGTAGGTTAGTTGTGAGAGATGGCTTATGTGGTTTATATAGTGCTCTCACATTCATTGTCTTATATTTTTGCAAGAATCTAGTAAGGTGGCATATTTTGATGTACCCATTTCACAGATGGTTCCATGTCATTGAATGACTTCCTCAAGGATACATAGCCTAATAAGTGGCACATCTAGAACTTAAACTAAATCTTTTGGTTCAAACGGAAGGCACTAAATGCCAGGTCAGAGAGTGAATTTTTATCATAATGGCAAAAGACATCAGCTAATACTCAACAACAATTTCCTAATATCGTCAAATAGTCACTAAATTTTTTCAGTTGTCTTTTTAAAAAATTTTGATGTGTTTAAATCAAGATTCAAACAGGGTTTACAAGTTGAATTTAGTTAAATATGTCTTATAGTGCTCAACATTTATAGGTATGTTTCCCTCTTTTTTTTCCCTGTAGTTTATTGGCAACATTCTGGATGTTGTAGACTTCATCCCAATGGTGTCAAGTAACATGTTCTTTTGTCCCCTTTATATCCTGGAAACTATGGTTAGTTAGATCCTGAGGCTTGATTAGATTCCAGTCCATTTTTGGAAGAATACTTCATGAGTGGTGGTGTGGACTTCTAAGTGCATCGTATTAGAAGGCATGCAGGGGCTTCCCTGGTGGCGCAGTGGTTGAGAATCTGCCTGCTAATGCAGGGGACACGGGTTCGAGCCCTGGTCTGGGAAGATCCCACATGCCGCGGAGCAACTAAGCCCGTGAGCCACAACTACTGAGCCTGCGCGTCTGGAGCCTGTGCTCCGCAACGGGAGAGGCTGCGACAATGAGAGGCCCGCGCACCGCGATGAAGAGTGGCCCCCCGCTCGCCGCAACTGGAGAAAGCCCTCGCAAAAAAACGAAGACCCAACACAGGCAAAAATAAATAAATAAATTTATAAAAAAAAAAAAAAAAAAAGAAGGCATGCAATGTTTTGACATTTCTCTTTTTGTAATCTTAAGATTGACTATTGTATTAAGGTATTATCAGCCTGATTTATTCATTAGGAAGGACCCCGTCGGTTGTTCACCTAAGGGTTTTAGCAGCCATTGATATTGAGATAGTATCCTGTGATAGCAGTCATTGCTATTTCCTCATCCATTGTACAACTGGGGCTACAAAATGGTGATATTCTGATTCTATAATTCCTTCTTCATTTATAGGCTAGAATTCTTATAAAGACCTTCCCACATTAACTATTTGGCTACCTGAAAAGGTAGAATAGATATTTATTCTTTCTGTTTATAAGTTTGTCAGAATAATGAGTTCTTTCCCCAGCATACTACACAGGTGACCAGTTAATTATTATTATGAACTCAGGGATTTCAATTTTTCTGTTTGTTTGTTGTTTGGTTTTTTTTTTTTTTATTTCAATATTTTTTATTTGTTTCAATCCATTGCAATCACTACTTATTTTGATGCTCAGATTGTCCCATCTTTGGTCAATGGGAGCCCCTCCAAGTTGGTTTCTGGGTCTTTTTTGCATGATCTCAACAGTCTTTAATATCTTCCTTGCTTCCCAGTCTCATCTTGAACATGTCTTGCTGCAAACCTGAAACCAGCCATTTCACAAATACCTTGATTACTGTTAGTGGAAAATGGTATTCAGAGGCAACAGTCTGGCCGCACGGGTGCTTGTTATTCCGAGGTAGGTCATTGTCTCTAGGTCTTTTCAGCAGACTGAGAAAAGAAATACATATTGATGATTTTTTCTTTTAAAGAGAAAATATATCCTGACCTCATGCTGAGATTTCCAATTCAAACTTAAAACCACATGGTTTTTACTTAACTTCTTTAATTTTATATTTGTATCTCTCTCCTCTTTTTCTGAAGATCTTGAATGCTAAAGTGAACTGCCTATTTGCTTTATCCTATTATAGGTATATTTCAGATTAACAGCAGAAATATTGTTAATAACATAATTACTTAAGGACTTCCCTGGTGGCACAGTGGTTAAGAATCCGCCTGCCAGTGCAGGGCACATGGGTTCGAGCCCTGGTCCGGGAAGATCCCACATGCCGCGGAGCAACTAAGCCCGTGTGCCGCAACTACTGAGCCTGCACTCTAGAGCTCGCGAGCCGCGACTACTGCAGCCCGCGTGCCTAGAGCCCGTGCTCCGCAACAAAGGGAAGCCACCGCAATGAGAAGCCGCGTACCGCAACAAAGAATACCCCAGCTCGCTGCAACAAGAGAAAGCCTGCACACAGCGATGAAGACCCAATGCAGCCAAAAAATAAATAAATTTATATTAAAAAAAAAAAAGCTTGATATTTCTAGTCAGGATTTTTTTTAAAAATCCTTAGGCTATACTCACTAGAATTGTATAATCAAATTACTGTGTTTTAAAGTCATTTGAAATAATTTTTCCCTATGTGATTAAGCCACCAAATTGATACACAGGCTTAACTGTTTTATTTACTTTCCATTTTTAAGGATTGCATTTTTCTACTTAGTTTTGTCTCACAATTATGTAAAGTGTTTCCATTGTTGCAAGGTAAAAATATCTATAAAACAGGTACATTCAGAGAAGGCTTTCTTCCATACCTGTCTCCTCCATTTTATTTCCTCCCTCATCTATAAGTAACTATTATTAGTTTTTGTTATTTTGCATTTAAAAATATATAAGTCGTGTATATATAATCAAACAACCTCCCCTTTCTCAGATAAATGGTAACATACTATATGTATGTAGTCTCCTGCACCTTTTCTTTTCCATTTAATAGTATGTTCTGGAGGTCACGCCACAGTAGAGTGTAGAAATATTTTTCACTGCTTGGTAATCTAATGTGTATTCTAATAAAAATAAACTCCATAACTTACTTAACCCCTTTGCCTGTTGATAGGCATTTGGGTTGCTTCCAATTCTTTGCTAATATAAATAGTGCTGCAATTAATAGTCTTGTGCAAACATCCCTTTACTTCTGCCAATGTTTCTTTTGTACAGATTCTTACAAGTGGAATAAGTTGTTCAAAGGACAAATACATATGTAATTTTGCGAGGGATTGACAAATTCCCCTCCATAGGGGTTGTACCATTTTGCATTTCCAATTGCAATGTATTGAGTGCTTACTTCTTCCACAGCCTCCCTAGAGTATGTTGTCAAACTTTTGGATTTTTGCTTGAAAAATGGCATCTCAGTGTAATGTTATTTGCATATTTCTTATTACACTCCATTTAAGGTTTTTAATCCCCTAACGCAGCTCCTGGCTCATTGTAGCTGTTCAGTAATTACTCTTTGAATCCATAAAAGTATGAAGTAGTATTTTAGGAAGATTGATCTAGTTGCAGAATACGGAATAGTTTGGAGTATGGAGAGAACAGAGGCAAGGAGCACGTAGGAATTTCAGGACACAAGATCAAGTTGTAAGGAAGACAACTTTATTGTTCTACAATTCCTCTTCCAAAGAGAGGCATAGATTTAATAAACTCTGTCAATTCAGATTTGCCCTGTTCCCTCACCCTTGAGATTATGTCTGATTTCCAGGGTCTTAGGTCAGAGCTACAACGGTGGGCTGGGGCTCTGGGAAGGACAGTCAAGTTCTTGGTCATCATTTGCCTACCTGGGCACCTGCTGAGATACCCCTTTCCTGGCAGGTCCTCAGTCACCAGCCAAGGAATTTGCAGCGGGGTATGGCCTCCTTCACTTTCATCTAGAGTGCCTTTTTTTGGTTGGCCCTTAGCTCTTTTCATTTCTCTCTCAGGACCCTAAAGACATCTGGCTGTTCTCCCATACCTCCTGGGGGCCACAGGAAACTCTGGGAGGACAACTGAGGTCTTATCTTCCAGACACCCTATGTAGCCATTTCTATTCCTCTGCACCTGGGCTGTGCTGGGTTCCTTCCTGGAAAATGAGACATATGTTTCACCGCCTCTGAAATGCCTCCCAAATCTATCTAGGGCTCCAGTTGGGTGTGGAATGAAGGCACAGGGTTTCTTCTCAAAAACCTACCAGTTTCTCCCCTTCCACACCTTCCCCAATGCCAAACAGAAGGAATATTTATCTTCCGGAGAAGAGGGAATTTTCTCTGACTGGGGTCCTGGCCCTCAAGCCTGACCACCATCTTTTGAAATTCAAAAGCCAAGAACCTGACTGTTTTATTAAGCTCTAACAACCGTCTCTTGAAGCAATGGATGGATGTCCCACAGTCTAGATTGAATGGGGGAGGGCCATAGGGGTTAAAAAAAGGAATGGCAGGGGTAGAGGGGCCTTAGTTACTATCTCCAAATATTATCCTTGTTACATTAGTTCAGAACATTTAGCAATGGCGGCCAGGTATGACATGATGAGAAGTGGAATGAGATATTGGCTGAGGGTTTGGGGCTGATTGATGAAGAAGGGCAGGGAGAAAGGAGTCAAGAATGAGACTGGGATTTGGAGCTGCCCAAGTAGAAGAATGATGGTGCAAGTGACTGAAATGAGGCCAGCTGGAGGGTGGGCATGCTGATTCTGGGAGAAAGATAGTGAACTTGGCTTTAGGCTTGGATGAGATGTAGAGGTGACAGTCAAATCCTTGAGAGGGGCTGAGATCCCTGCTTTCTAGAAGACAAGACAAAGAAAGAGTTGCTGACGTCCCAGGGCTGAGTCTTGGGATGCTTGGTCTATGTGTGAATCTGACCGTCTATCTGCTGCCCCAGCAGGCAACACCAGAGCTGTGTCATTTAAAGTTATACATCCTTAGGAATATTTGAGATTATACCTTTTTTCCCCTGCAGATACGACTGTCCCCAGAATTAGGGCTGGCTTACTTTCCATTTAATGAAACAAACATTCCCTGCACACCTAAGATGCACAGAGCACAGTGTGCGCAACTGCATGGAACAGAAGTTGCAAACTGCTAGCTCAGTGGCTGTATCTGACCCAAAGACTTCTACTGTTTAGCCAGCATACTGTTGTTGTTTGTTTGTTTGTTTTGCTTTTATTTTTAACTAGTTTCCAAAATTTAAAAATCAGGACATTTCACCTAAAAGTGTGGATTTCAAGTTCTTCCAGAAAATTCCATTTGGCTGCAGTGGGTCTGCATTCCTACATGGCAGAGTCAGCTGGAGGGACGAAGTGCCTGCTCCCTCAGACAGACGCGCACCTCCTATCTTATGATAGATCCTGCCTTCTCCTTATCTCACACTTATCCTTCTGGTCTGACTCCTGTGGTCCTTCCTGGTTTCTTGATTCAATGCACCAGCTTTGGTAATGAACAGGCTCAATTCTTAACTCAGCCACCTACCAGTGACCTTGGGGAAGTTACTTTACCCCCTGAAGCCTCAGTCTCCCCATCTGCAGAATGGTAATAATATTAGTACCTGTGCCTACCTCTCAAGGTGAGGAGCAAATAAGATAACACATGTGTAGAAATTGCTTAGCAAAGGGCAGCTATTACTCTTAGACATGAGTGAAACACCTTCCCTGCTGACCAGATGCTGCCCCTCAAGGCAAGTGAGAGCCCAAGCCGTGTGGTGCAAGGTAGATGGTACACTGAGGGACGGGAGGGCCATGCCAGGGAGGTTCGGAGCAGGAGAGGCCCTCAGGCTGTGGGGCAGGGAAGGCTTCCTGGCTGAGGAGGGGGCCTTGGGGCCTGGATTTCTTTGTCTTCTGTGGGAAGCAGCAGCCCAGCTGGGGCCTGTGTGAACTTTGAAGCCCCGCCATTCAGGACGGAGCCCAAGCCCTGGGAAGGCTGGCCTCCACCCTGAGAGCCGCCTCTCGGCTGCGATTCCAGGAACTGGGCCCTATCAGTTGGGCCCCGTTTCAGGAGCTGAGTTTCTTGCCATTTCCCCTCAGTCATGTGGCCGCTGGTGTGGACAAAGTGGGCGGGAATGTGATTTGCTGTCAGGCGACCTTCCAGGCAGAGGGAGTGGGAATGTTTCTCAGAGGGGAGAATGGTTAGAATGTGGGTGGGGAATGTGGGAGCCCTGGGCGAACTGGGCAGACCCCACCTCACAAGCTGCCTGGGCTGGCCTCTCCGCTCAGAGAGCTGAAAAGAAGCTCCCCTCGGTCCCCAGCCCAGACCCCTCTCCTTCCCATCCTAGAAACACAGCCCACTCCTGGGAAGGCCTGTTTCTGGGCTGGAGGAAGCAGCCTGGGCTCTGAGGCCTTTTTCTCCCATCACTTGGGGCCTGGGAACATCTTGTCTGACCTCCTCTGCCCTGTGGGAGCCGGGGCTGGGAAGGAAGTGTGCCTTTTGAACAAAATGATACGTAGACCGTGATCATTTCAAACGCTGCTCGTTACCAAACATCAAAATCGTGTGCCTTAAGCAGAACGTCTTTCTTGTTTGGCACGGGCGTGTGGAGCACCACGTTCATTTTCCAGCCCCGCTTCCAGGGCGGGAGAGGCAGATCTGCTCCCGACAGGCCAAGAGGCACAGCAGGCCAAGTGTGCTGCTTAGAGCCACACAGGGTCACCTTTGGGAAGTGTGTCCAAACCCAGGTCTCCTGACCCCAGTTTGCACTCAGTTCACCAACCTCACCCCTCCCCAGGTCCCCACCTTTATTTCTTTGAAAGGATGGATGTCCTTACCCTTTAGGGTGGGGTAAGGGAGGCACTCACTTGGATACAGAATTTAAAAACGGGGGGCAAAAAATTCAACACTGAAGATAATAATATCTTAGTGCAATATATTTTTTAAATAAAAATTAATGCAAAAAAATCCATGAAAACTTTTAAATGAAGGCAAGATCTGATCCTGCAGCTGCATGACTCACCTCACTCACTTCCCCCGGTCCCTGCCCTGCTGAAGTGCACCGTCCCCAGAACCCACGTGGAGCACAGGAAGCATGGACCTTGGCACTAAACAGACAAGGATTCCATTTTGCCACTTGCCAGCAGGGTGACTTTAGGTCAAGTGACTAAAACTCTTTGAGCCTCCACATCCTCATCTGTAACATGGGGGCAACTAGTCAAGGTTCTCCAGAGAACCAGAATCAATAGGCTGTATATATACATATATAAGTTTTGTATACATATAAATTTCACATATATTCCCCAAAACATAAATAAATAAAGGGATTTGTTGTAAGGAATCGGCTTATGTGATTATGGAGGCTGAGAAGTCCAGATGCAGGAAGATAATAGGATAGTTCCAAAGGCCTGAGAACCAAGAAGGTCAATGGTGTTAGTTCCAATCTGAGTCCACATCTAAAGACAGGAGAAGAAGACCAATGTCCCAGCTCAAAGACAACTCAGGAGAGAGAGAGTTCTTTCTTACTCAGTTTTTCATTCTATTCAGGCCTTCAGTGCATTAGATGAGGCCAGCCATATTGCGGAGGGCAATGTGCTTCACTTAGTCTACTGATTCTAATGTTCATCTCATCCAGAAGCATCCTCAGACACACCTAGAAATAATGTTTAGCCAATCAAGTGGGCATAAAATTCACTATCACAAATACCTACCTCAAAAGTTGTCAGAGGGTTCAGTGGGGAACAGAAGACAAAATGCCCATCACAGAGCCTGGCACACAGGAGGAATTCATGAAATACTGGTTCTCACCCCTATGGTTTCCCACCAGGTTTTTTTCTCCTTAGCCTCACAGGAGACTTTGTAAACTGGAAATAATCTGTTTTAGCACCTAGCCCAAGTGCCTGCACATGATTGATATGAAAAGGAAAGCAACCCAGAGCTAGTAATGAAGTGATCAGTGAAGCAGACCTACAAATGGGATTGGAGAAGTGGCAGGAGCCCAGACAGAGGCCAGAAATAACAGTTCTCCGGGCCCCTGGGGTAGAAATGTGGGCCAAAAAAGATAGTAAAATTAAAAACATAGACAACAGCCTGAGGGAAGTATTTGCAACTGATACGATAGACAAAAGATTGATCTCCTTGTCATATGTGTGTTTTTATAAATCTACAAGAAAAAAGTGAAGAATACCCAATGGGAAAAATGAACAACAGACAGGTAATTCACAATAAAGAAATGCAAAGGACCAGGAATCCCATGAAAGTGTACCCAACTTCGGACTTCCCTGGTGTTGCAGTGGTTAAGAATTCGCCTGCCAAGGCAGGGGACACAGGTTTGAGCCCTGGTCTGGAAGATCCCACGTGTCACGAGCAACTAAGCCTGTGCGCCACAACTACTGAGCCCGTGCTCAGTAACAAATAATTTAATTAATTAAAAAAAAAAAAAAAGAAAGTGTACCCAACTTTACCAACAATCAAAGGAGTGCAAATTTTTTATGTATCAAGCTATGGCTTTAAAAAAAATTTACAATTCCTGATAAACAAGGAGGTCTGAGGAAACAAACAATCTCATTCATGTCTGAGAGTAAATAGATATAATTTTTCTGGACATCAGCTTGAATAAAAAGCTTTAAAAATGTGCAAACTCTATAACTCAATAATGACATTCCTTGAAATTACATCTATTCTAAGGTAATAATAGGAAACGTGAGCAAAAATGTTAGCAGGAATTCTTTATCAGGACATAGAGCAAGGGTTATTTAGCAGGGCATTGAAAATAACCTAAAAGTGTCCAATACAGGGGATTTTTTTTTTAGAAAAAAAATTGTTAGTTAATTAATTGATTTATTTTTGGCTGTGTTGGGTCTTTGTTGCTGCACGCGGGCTTTCTCTAGTTGCGATGAGCGGGGGCTACTCTTTGTTGCAGTGCGCGGACTACTCATTGAGGTGGCTTCTCTTGTTGTAGAGCACTGGCTCTAGGCGCTCAGGCTTCAGTAGTTGTAGCATGCAGGCCCAGTAGTTGTGGCACATGGGCTTAGTTGCTTGGCGGCATGTGGAGTCTTCTGGGACCAGGGCTCGAACCCGTGTCCCCCGCATTGGCAGGCGGATTCTTAACCATTGCGCCACCAGGGAAGTCCAACAGGGGATTTTATAAAGTATCTAGAAAGATATGTAGACGACATCAAAGTATTAATGGTGGTTATCACTGGGTGATAAGAGTTTAAGTTGTATTTTCCGCTTTTTGCTTTTTTGTATATTTCAAATTTTCTGCAATGAACATGTGTAACCTTTTGTAATATTTTTGTTTTAAGAGTGAAATTGAGGGTCTGATTATCCTGGGGAGTAGGGGAGTGTGGCATGCGTGACCTTGCACCTGTGACCTTTGGAACTGTTGTGTCCAGTTCTCCAGTCCCAGGACGCTTGAAGGAAGAATGAGGGTGGAGGCAGATTCCCAGCTGCACCAACATGTCATTGCTAACCAAGGTGGCCAGAGCAGTGTGGGAGGGATTCACAAGGCCTGGTATAGGTTACTGCAGCATTTGGTCCACTTGAAATAATACTAGTAAAGAACAAAGTTTTTGAGTAGAATGATTGCATTATCTAATACTCCAGGGGCTGAGAAGAAACCTGCTAATACCTATTTTAAGCTAATTATTCCCTAAAGGTCAAATAGTCCTTATGTACCTTAGTGGCCACATTTAGGAAAGTTGTGCAAACAGATCAGTCCGTCATTGCAGGGATATCTACTTTTGGGCTTAACCTATTTTCATGAAGGCTGTTTCTCCTTATGAGAGCTTTTCAGCAGCTGAGAATCCAGACTCTCTAAAGATTCTGGAGACCCCACAGATGTTAACCCCTGAGCTACTTGGCTTGCTCAAACCATACTTCCCCCATGCCCACCCTGAGCAAGGTGAAGACCAGCTGAGACCAGCCCCCAGTGAACCCACAGACCTGGGCCCAGTGATGCCTCCAGCAGCCAAGGCTGGGAGCTTCCTAGGCCCTTGGTTATGCCCCCAGCTTCCTCCTCCCATCTACCCCACCCCCAAATACCACAGGGCTCTCAGTGGGGTTTTTATGCCAATCTCTGAGCTTTGAATGGATTGCAAAGGTCAAGGAGGCCAAAGCCCACCTGGTGGAGATGCCCCATCCTGAAGAGAGGGGCTGCTGTAGGGAGCTGTCTTTTTTAAGTAGATATTTGCAGGTGATTCTCAGCCAGTGGTTTTTCCAACCTGGGCCCTCCCAATACTAAATAGGCCAGAGAAGGAAGTGGAGACTTCATAATCATAATCATAATCATATTCATAATGTTGATGATGAGGAGGAGGAGAAGAAGGAAGATGCTGATAAAGATGACTACCACCAGACTTCCCTGGTGGCGCAGTGGTTAAGAATCCGCCTGCCAGTGCAGGGGACACGGGTTTGAGCCCTGGTAAGGGAAGATCCCACGTGCCATGGAGCAACTAAGCCTGTGCACCACAACTACTGAGCCGGTGCTCTAGAGCCTGCGAGCCACAACTACTGAGCCCATGTGCCACAACTACTGAAGCCTGTGCGCCTACAGCCTGTGCTCCACAACAAGAGAAGCCACCGCAATGAGGAGCCCGTGTACCACAATGAAGAGTAGCCCCCGTTTGCTGCAACTAGAGAAATCCCACGCTCAGTGACAAAGACCCAACGCAGTCAAAAATAAATAAATGAATAAATAAATTTATTAAAAAAAAAAGATGACTACCATCCATTGAGCACATATTCATGCTGTGTCAGGCAGTAGGTTAAGTGCTTCACATGTATTACCTCATATTATTCTCACAATCTGAGCACTATTCTTATATCCATCCTAGAGACAAGGAAACCAAGGCTTAGAAAATATAAATAACATGCCAGAGTCACAGCTAGTAAGTGACAGAGTTAAAATATGAACAAAGGTCTGTCTGAGTCTGGGACCCCCAGCTCTGAACAACCTAATGATATTGATCCTGAAACATACAGGAGAAGGCTAGTAAGGAAGAGGAGACAAGCAGGGAGTGCTCTGACAAATTTTTTTAAATGAGAGAGTAACTCTTCAGGAAGACAAGCGCTAGGGATCTTTGTTCAGCTCTTGACTGCAGAGAAAAGTGGACCCTTTTGCAAGCCGACAGACTGTTCAGGGTAGATGTCTCGGCTGGACATTATTAGGGCTAAAGGTCGGCCTTCTAATTCTTCTCCTGGAGTAGTACTGCTCAGTGAAGCCCAGCTCTTCTCGTATCTGTGGCTGCTCTGGAGCAGTTCTGCTTCTTCTCCTTGCCTCTCCTTTGGATCTGAAGGAGGTGTGCGACTATGCAGCCCTGCTGTGAAAGATTTCTCTTAGGAAATAAGCTGGACACCTGGCAGGTGTGGTCACTGACTTATGTCCCTGAGTTAACAACTTCTCCACAAGAGACAGGAGACAGTCAGTGGAACTTCAACCTTACTAGCTCTTGATACTAAATAAACACACTCCCATCCCTGAGGCCTGCAGGGTCCACATTCTGCAAAGCCTCAACTGTGGAGAAGTGGCTGAGGCTGGGAGTAACCTGAGGCCCAAACCTAGTCAGTGTTCCTGCTGATTACCCAAGGTCTGGAACTGCTTCCAACCCATGAAGGGAAAAAGAAGCTATCTCAGGACAGCAGGGCTGGGTGTGGGCCTTGAAACCTCTTGGGCCACGAGAGGGAAGTGCCACAAATCACCGTCTTGCTGTGTTCCCAATGCCTGTTGGTATAACAGCCTACATAAGTTGTGCATAAAGTATTTTTTTATGGTTTGACTATTTTTTAGATTTAGTTTTGAATAGGTAATACATTCATATGGTTTATAAGTATAAAAATGCTGGGCTCCAGTTCCCTGTGAAATGGAGTAAGTATGCTTCACCCTTTCTCTCCCGTTGACGGCAACTATAAAGCCTGAACAGAATACGTGAAGCATGATTTGAAAACTGTGAAAAGTAAATAGCAGCAGGCAGATTGAGGAAGAACACCAGGATTCAAACTACCATCAAATCTCACCAGTGGTGAGTTCACAATATTTTTTCCCTTTAGTCTCCCATGACCTGAATTCAAAGCATCCAGAAACCCAGAAGTAAGCACGGTTGAGCAGAGAGAGTTCCAGGAGAAGCCCTCTAGCTCTGTCTCAAGGACCAGACGAAGAAACTTCTAATGCTCCAAAGAGTAAGAAAATATCCCATTTTATTTTCTCTCATCTCTCTTCTCTTGTGTGCCAGCCTCCAGGCAATCTGGTGACTGCAGTATCAGTAGCAACCCACGAGAACCCATAAGATCCAAAATTCTAAGGGAGGGGAATCTTCCTGTCTGGTAGAGCTACAGTTCCAAGAGGACGGGACGAACCCTGTTGATTGTTATCTCTCTCTCTGTCCTCCCTCAACTTGGGCCAGGATAAGGGCCAAGTGAGGAAGTATGTGACAAAGCTCGACAGAGTAGAGTAACTAGCACTCCAAATTCTGGCCAGAGAACCAAAAAGCATAGCCCAAGGGAACTAAAAAGTACCTGTGAGATTGTGGAGTAGGAGGGGCTTGGGGAAATGACCCAGTAAAGGTGTTTATGAACTCCAGAGCTCACCCTTGAGCTGAACAGTGTGGATCTGATCCTTTTTAGCATACCAAAGATTTTGAGAACTGAACTGATAAACCATTGCCTAGGTCCCAGAGTGACCACTGGGTGGTACATATCTGGGACAGATCCATAGCGCAATAGGCTTTTGGGGACTGAACTTATACTGGAACCATAGACTATAGAAGACGGATTGTAAATTGCAACTGAAATTAGCCAGAATAATTTTGTGCTAAAACAAAAACATCAACATTCTCTATGGAATTTAAACAAGACCCAAAGCCTCATAACACAGTATTCAAAATGTTCAGAATACTATTTAAAATTATTCTACATATGAATAACCAGGAAAATTGGATGGGAAAATACAATCAATCAGTAGACACCAATGTTGAGATTATATAGATATTAGAATTATCTGACAAAGACTTTAAAGTAGTTATGATGAAAATGCTCCAATAAGCAATTTCCAACATTTTGCAGCAAATGTTAAAATAGAAAGTCTCAGAAAAAACATAAAAGATATAAAGAAAAATGAAATAGAAATTAAAAAGATAGTATTATATAAAAGTCTCTGCTATCTGAATAACAGGACAGAGGTAACAAAACAGTCAATGAACCTGAGGATAGATCAATAAAAGTTATAGAATCTGAACAATAGAGAGGAAAAAAAGAAAAAAAACAAAGCCTCCAAGATCTGTGGGACATTGACAAAAGGTCTAATTTCATGTCATGAGAGTCCCAGAAGAAAAAGAGAAAAAGTACAGTGCTGAAAAACACGTGAAGAAATACTAGTTGAAAACTTTCTAAATTAGGTAAAAGACATAAACTACAAATTAAAGAAGTCAAGCAAATCCTAAACAAGCTAAACCTAAATAAATCCATACCCAAACACTTTGTAATCAAACTGCTAAAAACTAAAGACAAAAAAAAAAAAAATCTTAAAAACAACCAGAGAAAACTGATGCATTACTCATACAGAAACAACAATTTGAATGACTATGTATTTCTCATAGAAAACCATAGAGGCCAAAAGGAATTCTCACAACATGTTTTAAATGCTGAAAGAAAAGAAGTGTCAATCCTGAACTCTGTATTCACCAAAAATATTCTTCAGAAATGTGGGCAAAATAATATTAGGGCATTCACAAATGAAGAGAAACTAAGAATTCATTGCCAGCAAACATGCTCTAAAATAATTGTTAAAGGAACTTCTTTGGACAGAAGGGAAATGATACCTGAAGGAATTTTAAAATATTAAGAATAAAGGAAGAACAGAAATGGTAAATATCTAGGTAAATATAAAATACTAGCCTCCTCTTGTGTTCTTTAAAATATATTTGACAGTTGAAAGGAAAAATTATGGTCCATATGGTGATGGAATTTTCAATATATGTAGATGTAGGCATACATAAGGCAACTATAGCATAAAAGAAGGTGGGTAAAAGGACTTATGAGGTGTTAAGGTTTCTACATTCCAACTGAAGTGGTAAAATGTCAATTCTACGTAGGCCGTAAAAAGTTACTTGTGTCTTTTGCAGTCCCTAGAGGAACCACTAAAACAGTAATATAAAGATATATAATCAAATCAAATAGATAAATTAAAATGGAACAATAAAAAAGGTTCAAATAACCCAAAATGAGGCAGAAAGGAGAAACAGATGAAAAAAAAAAAAAAGCCCAGAATGGCTAGCAAATGGAATTCAACAGCATATTAAAAGAATTATACACCAAGACCAAGTAGGATTTGTTACTGGAATGCAAGGATGGTTCAACATATGAAAATCAATCAATGTAATATACCACATTAATAGAATGAAGGAAAAAACCCACAATATCATCTCAGTTGATGCAGAAAAAGCATTTGACAAAATTCAGAGTGCTAGCAGTACTCTAGCAGAGCAATTAGGCAGGAAAAAGAAATGAAAGGCATCCAAATTGGAAAGGAGAAGTAAAATTATCTCTGTTTGCATATGATGTGATCATATGTGTAAAAAATCCTAAAGATTCCATACCAAAAAAAATTTGTTAGAATAAGCGAATTCAGCAGAGTAGCAGGATAGAAAGTCAACACATAAAAATCAGTTGCATTTCTGTATACTAACAATGAACAATATAAAAAGGAAATGAAGACATCAGTTCCAGTTGTAAATTAACTATACTTCAAGAAAAATGCAAAAAAGAAAAATAAGAAATCAGTTGCATTTATAACAGCATCAAAAAGAATAAAATACTTAGGAATTAACCAAAGAGGTGAAAGACTTGTACAATAAAAAATAAAAATATTGCTGAAAGAAATTAAAGAAGACATAAATACGTGGAAACACATCTCATGTTCATGAATTAGAAAGCTTAATGAAAACTAGAATGAATATGTGGATTTAGCAAGTTGTAGGATTCAAAGTCAACACACAAAAATAAGCATATATTAACACACTAGCAATGTACAATTGGAAAACAATAACACTTTAAAGTAGCTCCAATAAATGAAATACTTAGGTATAAATCTAACAAAACACATACAGGATCTGAATGTTGACAATGACAAAATATTGATAATAGAGATTAAAGAAGACCTAAATATAATAAATAGAAAGACATTTCATGTTCATGTATTGGAGGACTCAATACAGCAAAGATATTGATTCTCCCCAAACTGATCTATAGATTCAGTGAAATCCAACAATAATCTCAGAAGAATATTTGTAGACATATACAAGCTGATTCTAAAATTTATATAGAAAGACTAAAAACCTGGGTGGCTAAACAATTTTGAAAGTGGTGCAATTTTAATTGGAGAAGTTGCATACCTTAATTTTAAGACTTATTATACTATACAGTAATTAAGACAATGTGGTACTGGCAAAGAGTTAGATGTATAGATCAATGTAATAGAATAGAAAATCTAAAAATAGGCCCACACAGATAAGGCTAAATTATTTTCAATGAAGGTGCAAAAAATAATTCAATGGTGAAAGTATAGACTTCTCAAAAAAATGATGTTGGAACAATTGGATCTATATGCAAAAAACAAACCTCCTCTTAAACCTCAAAACTTAAAAATTAACTCAAAATGCCTCACAAATCTAACTGTAATAAATAAATCTATAAAACTTTTAGAAGAAAATATAGGAGAACTCTATATGATCGTGGGTTTGGCAATAAGCCCTTAGACATAGCATTAAAACAATTTTTTTTGAACAATGATGAGTTGGACTTCATCGAAATTAAAAAGTGTCTGAGAAAGACATCGGTAAGAGTATGAAAAGGCAAACTCAGACTGGGAAAGAATATTTGCAAATCACGTATCAGACAAAGGTTTTATATACATGATATATCAAGAACAGTCAAAACTCAATAGCAAGAAAACAAACAATCCGGTTTTTAAATGGGTAAAGGACACGTACAGACATTTCACCTAAGTGGATAGAATGATGGCAAAGAAGAACATGGAAAGATGTTGAACATCAATAGTCATTACGGAAATGCAAATTAAAAACCACTACGAGGTGCCACTACACAACCGTTAGAATGTTTTTTTAAAATATAGACTGATAGCACAAATTGCCGAGGAAGACTTGGAGCAACTCAAACATTGAGTGGCTCTCACACATTGCTGGCAGGAGGGTTCAAAGGTACAGCCTCAGTGGTGGAAAATGTTTCACAGTTTTTCATTTAGGGAAACTTATACTTATGACCCAATAATCACGCACCGGCATTATCTAACCTAGAGAAATGAAAACGTATGTCCACACAAAAACCTGTACACAAATATTTATAGTAGGTCTATTTGTAATTGCCCCAAGCTGGAAATAAACAAAATGTCTTTCAATGGGTGAATGGGGGTCGGGGTGGGGAGAATCTGTGTTGCATTCATGGCAGGAACTATACTAAGCAACAAACAAGAATGGACTTTTGATCCATACAACAATCTGGATGAATCCCAAAGATATTTGGTGAGTGAAAAATTAAAAAGTGGTCTCAAAAGTTACATACTGCACAATTTCATTGACATGACATTCTTGAAAAGATAAAATTATTAAGATGCAGAATAGATGACTGGTTGCCAGGAGTTAAAGGCAGTAGAAGGCAGTGCCATTAACAGGATCACATAGGAAGTTTGGGGGGTAATGGAATTGTTCAGTATTCTGATCATAGTGTTATTTTATATGGAGTTTGTGAGCTTACTCAGCTGATGGCTGAGGTGCCAGGCTCTGGAACTTGGAGGTTGCCCACAGGAGCCCTCTGTATTAGTTTCCCAGGGCTGCCTTCACAGAGTACCACAGACTGGTTTAAAACATCAGAAATTTATTCTCACACAGTTCTGGAGCCCAGAAGTCTGAAATCAAGGTGTCAGGAGGGCCATGCTCTCTCTGAGACTGCATAGAATCCTTCCTTGCTGCTTCCTAGCTTCTGGTGGGAGCCAGCAATCCTTGGTATTCCTTGGCTTGCAGCTGCATCACTCCAGTCTCTGCTCTGTCTTCACACAATGCTCTCCCCTGTGTTGATGTCTGTATCCAAATTCCCCTCCTCTTATAAGGACATCAGTCACATTGGATTAAGGGCCACATCCAGTATGAACTCAACTTGGTTACATCAGCAAATACCCTATTTCCTAATATGGTCATCACATTCACAGCTACCAGGGGTTAGGACTTCAACATGTCTTTCAGGGGGCCACAATTCAACCCATAACACCCACCATGACCTAGGACTCAGATGGGATAAACACATTGCCTCACAATAGGTATTGTCTTGGAGCCCTCAGTACAGCTAAGACAAGGGTTCTGCCAGGTGGCCCTTGGACAAATTTAAAAGCATAATCCAGAGAGGTCAGGCTATAGAGTTCCGTTCTCCTGCAGGTGTGGGACCATCCCTCTCTTTTCGACTGAAGACTTGCCAGGTCCTGGAAACATCTGGGAAGTGCTTTTGTTGAGGAGAGTCGAACATTTGGAGAAAATATCAGCTCAACATTCCTGCCTGGTGGCTCTCCCACCCCGATGCACTGCTCCCGCACTGCCTCCTGTTGCTCCAGAAAGAACAGGGCCTAGAAAGAATGTGGGCTTCCGAGGGAAAGCCCGGTTCCATTTCTCACTGACTGTGTAACCTTAGGAGGAGCCTCACTTTTCTCCAATCTGTCAAAATGGGACCATCAGTACTTACTCGGAGTTGTTCTGAGGATGCAATTGTATTATGTACATGAAAGTAGATGTAAGTCTACACAGTAAATGTTCAATGATTTGTTCATTTCCTGCCGTTCCCTGTCTTTAGCAGATGGGATCAGAAGGATACATATACCAGCTATCACTTCACCAGTCCAATTCAGCAGAAGTTTATTGAACATCTAGGAAATACCTGGTTTTGTCCTGGGTCCTCGGATACAACAAATGGTAAGATCAATTCTTGTCCTGTAGGAACACACAGTCAAGTGAAAATAAGAACGTATGAAGTGCTTACTCTATGCAAGGTCCTTCACCTATAACATCCCTAATTTTTACAACATTCTGTACAGTCTTAACATCCCATGTAGCAGGTGAGGAAACTGAGGCTCAGATAGGAAGAAAACAACCTAAGGTCATGCATCTGGGATTTGAACTGACCTGACTGAACCCAAAGACCTTGTCTCCTGATGGATACCACCTACAATTTTAAAACTCTGGCTCTAAGGGAACAAGATTATACTTTGCCTAAAGCCTTGCCCAAAGGGGAGCTGGTTCCAAGAACAACAGAGGCAGTGTCAGATTTCTGGATGCTGTGAGGCCCCTCAAGACCAGCTTGGAAGGACGACGCACATTTGAGTTCATATTCTGGTCTGTCTTTTTGGTTTTATTCCTACTCTTACGCTGGATGATATGCGTTTGATGAGTAGCCGTGAGAGGATCAACTTTACCTTGGGAGCTGCCATCCTCTTCTCTCTCTTTTTTTAAAATTAATTAATTAATTATTTTTGGGCTGCGTTGGGTCTTCGTTGCTGCGCGCGGGCTTTCTCTAGTTGCGGATATTGGGGACTATTCGTTGTGGTGCGCGAGCTTCTCATTGCGGTGGCTTCTCTTGTTGCGGAGCACGGGCTCTAGGTGCGCGGATTTCAGTAGTTGTGGCTCGCGGGCTCTAGAGCGCAGGCTCAGTAGTTGTGGCGCATGGGCTTAGTTGCTCCGCGGCATGTGGGATCTTCCCAGACCAGGGCTCGAACCCGTGTCCCCTGCATTGGCAGGCGGATTCTCAACCCCTGCGCCACCAGGGGAGTCCCCATCTTGTTCTCTTTAGTATAGTTCAATTTCTCAGTCACAAAATGAACCAGTTCTGATAAAGAGGCCCAGTCATTTCATTATAGAATACTCTGAAGCTCGGGGTCAGTGTTTAAGTCAGTGTTCTTTAAAGACACACACACACACACACACACACACACACACACACACACACACTGCAGGCCAGGAGGTCTGTGGACTCAGAAAATATTTTAACAGGTTTCCCTAGTTCTTAAAAGAATGAAAGTTCCTGGTCCACTAACCTGAGAATGCTGAAGTCATTTCAGCTCTTGCCTAACACTGAAGACTTGTGAGGGTTTCTAGTTAGGGGGGTCTTGATAGGCCATGGAAACAAACAGGTTCTACAGCTCCTCCCTTGCTTATAAAAAAATCAAAACCCCAGTTTTGATTTTTGACTGCGGACAGCTTTCAAACCCCATCACGCTCTTTCCCCTTCCACCCCACAACCGGGTAAGCTGATAAAAATGCCCGGGGACACCTTCCTTTAGCACCAGCAGGAAGTTCCAGCCATCCAAGCCCTTGCCAGCAGGTGGGAGCCTTCCCCACTGCCCCGCCCCTAACCACCAGAAAATCCCCAGCCATTCTCAGATCTTCTTGGGAACCTAACCTGCTCTCCCTAGAAAGACTTATTATGTGAGTAATAACCTTTTTAATACCCTCTTGGTGTATGTGTGGTGTCGTCGGTCTTGACTCTGAACCAAATTTGGGGTGGGGCTTCAACCCATCTCTATGCAGTGACTTTTTTTTTTATCTCTAAGGCCTGTGCTGTTCTAATATGGCTGGAATTTCTTCTTCTGATTCCTTCATTGGGCCCTTCTCCTCCTCCCTGCAGGCGAGTTCCCAGTGTCAGCAGGCCCTCACCAAAACTGTGCAGTACTTGAAGTGCATTTCCTGGGGTCCCAAGCTTGTCCTTTGGTTTTTCCCTTCAGTATATTCTTCTCACATCCCTCAGGGGCTAAGTCCCCTAGCCTTCTGCCCTACCTCCACATTCTCCCCTCCCCATCCTTATTAAAAAGGCACTGAAAAAAAGGCTCTGAATAACTTCTTCCCACCAAGGCCTGAATGACTTCTGAATTTTATTTTATTTTATTTTTTTAAGACTTTACTTTCTAA
This sequence comes from Balaenoptera physalus, assembly GCF_965194825.1. Taxonomy (NCBI): domain Eukaryota; kingdom Metazoa; phylum Chordata; class Mammalia; order Artiodactyla; family Balaenopteridae; genus Balaenoptera; species Balaenoptera physalus. The sequence goes on along the minus strand of NC_138895.1, from coordinate 47,883,456 downwards.
TATTTTTGGAATTAAGATTTGTGTTTCTTTTTTTTTAAATTTATTTATTTATTCATTTATTTTTGGCTGTGTTGGGTCTTCGTTTCTGTGCAAGGGCTTTCTCTAGTTGCGGCAAACGAGGGCCACTCTTCATCGCGGTGCGTGGACCTCTCACTATCGCGGCCTCTCTTGTTGCGGGGCACAGGCTCCAGACGTGCAGGCTCAACAGTTGTGGCTCACGGGCCTAGTCGGTCCATGGCATGTGGGATCCTCCCAGACCAGGGCTCGAACCCTTGTCCCCTGCATTGGCAGGCAGATTCTCAACCACTGCGCCACCAGGGAAGCCCACTTCTGAATTTTAATACATTACTTTTGTGGGGAGGAAACCTTCAGTAGTTTCAGCAAAAGGACTCACTGCTAATGCTGAAATTTCAGGCATCGGCAATAGAATAAGCCTCTGTGTGGCCTGGGTCCTCACTCCAAACATCTCCCCTTCAACTCTCCACCTAAAATTTCACAAGGAGGGCTTCATTCCTTTGGTTCAGAGCTCCATTCTTCTCTTTAAAGGCAACTCCTCCTCCCCCATTAGAAAATGATACTCAGCGTGCATACAATTATCACATCCTTTCCTGAGGGCACAATTTTAGGAAGAAGGGATGGAGACTGGGAGGATGTTTGGTAGTCAAGGGGGCAGGAAATAAACAGAAACTTCCTTGGGGGAAAGGTTACAGGGCCCAGAAACAATGGTCAGAGGCCTAAAAATTCTGGTATGTCCTGATTTCCAGAGACCTCAGACACGTGTAGTGACACAAAGCACACGAGTTTGACCTCGAGAAAGGTAGTGCTGCCAATGCCCTCAGATGTCCAACCTCACATTTTCACAGATGAGGAAACCAGTGTTCAGAGAGGTACCCTACCCAAGGTCACTGATAGCGCCAGGACCAGGACCAGAAATCTGATCTCCTGCCTCCATGATGGTACCACGAGTGCTGACATGCATCAAAATTTATGTTACAATCAAGAATGATCTTGGTGAGTGAACTCTTTTTCTAATACATTACTGGAGCTCATTTGTGTTCTGATGTGCTTTTATGAATGTAGAAGAAATGGATTTGCTGCTGCATGGAACTGACCTGGCTCTGGACATGACCATAGAAGTGTGGTGGGCACATGAGCATTGCACATGTTTGGGGGTGGGGCGGTGTGACAGCAGGTACAGGGTGGGAACCCATGTGCTGTCATGTTAGCATAACAAGGAATGGGGTCACTTTGTCTCCCTTCTCCTTTGAAGCTTATCCTTCAAACCTCTGTAATTTTATATATATATATTTTTTTAATTAATTAATTTATTATTTATTTTTGGTTGCATTGGGTCTTTGTTGCTGTGCACAGGCTTTCTCTAGTTGCAGCGAGCTGGGGCTACTCTTCATTGCGGTGTGCGGGCTTCTCATTGCAGTAGCTTCTCTTGTTGTGGAGCACGGGCTCTAGGTGCACAGGCTTCAGTAGTTGTGGCACACGGGCTCAGTAGTTGTGGCTTGCGGGCTCTAGAGCGCAGGCTCAGCAGTTCTGGTGCACGGGCTTAGTTGCTCCATGGCATGTGGGATCTTCCCTGACCAGGGCTCAAACCCGTGTCCCCTGCATTGGCAGACGGGTTCTTAACCACTGCACCACCAGGGAAGCCCTAACCTCTGTAATTTTAAACACAGGTTGAGTGTTCCTCTTTCCTCACAACCATCTAGAAAGGTTCTGGGGACCCAGGGTCCCCACTTGGTTTGGGGGAACAGTAGGGACTGTTTAAGGAAAAGTCCTGCCCTTTCTGAATCACTCATGTTCAAAGGAACCCCATGGCCATGAGCGGCTGCCTCAACACTGCAAGCCGGACCACCAGCAAAGGAAAATAGGCTGTAGCCCTTTTGGGTTTCTCATTCAGTAACCTGATGTAGTTTTAGCACCCAACATATTGCTTCTCGTAAGACTCAGGCAGGATTTCCAAGTTAAACAAGGGAGAGAGGGCACTGTCCTCTCCCACTGTTGTTTTCTTATTATTCTGACCCCTGCAGAGTGTCCTGGGGCTGTGGCTGGAGCTGCCAATGACAGTGCAGATGTGAGTGGTGGAGTCAAAGAAAGTCGGTAACCAGAGTGTACAGACCACCGCTTCTGAAATAGAATCAGCGTGGAAGCACACCATACATTTGTATATATGTGTTTGCTTTTCCTACAGAAACTTCAATTAGCAAGAAAATTGCAAATGACCATAATCCCCCAGCATTAAAGGGAGCCTGTGTGCTGGCATTGGATTTTTCAAGTCAATCAGCTTCCTTTGCCAATGTGGTTCCCATTAGCCAGAGAGCTGCCCGGAAAGGCTATCTTGTTTCACCTGCTTCCTCTGCGGGAGGCCTATAGTTGCCTTATTGCCATAGGCAGATTGCTCCCTCCAGCTCTGGGTGCCTGGAGATGTGAAATCTGGGTCACGATGGCCATTCAATGGTCAAACTTGCTGTTTAGGTCCAGAGATACAGAACAGCTGTTGACCCTCAGCCTTGAGGTTCAGCAGGAATAAATAAGATACCTAAGGGTTTCCCGTCCTTGTCACCTTCCCCGTCCTTGTCAGCTTCCCCTTGTCAGTCTTCCTGTTGTGCCTGGGGAGCCCTTAACCAGAGGAAGCAGAGTGGAAGAGGTAGCTATCCAAAGATGACTTCTATTCCTACTCACTCTTCCCCAATTCCCACTGGGATTCTGAAGCAGAGATAAGTGGGCTGGGGTAAACTTCCTTCCTTCCTTCCTTCCTTCTTTCCTTCTTTCCTTCCTTCCTTCCTTTCCTTCTTTCTTTCTTTCTTTTTCTTTCTTTCTCTTTCTTTCTTTCTTTCTTTCTTTCTTTCTTTCTTTCTTTCTTTCTTTCTTTCTTTCTTTCTTTCTTTCTTCTTTCTTTCTTTCTTTCTTTCTTTCTTTCCCTTTGACAACTGCTGCCTACTTCCTATTCAAATTTAGCTAATGTTTACTGAGTACCTATTATCTGCTAGGCACTGTCAAGTGCTTTCACATTTATAATCTCACACAATCCTTATGAAAAACTTGCAAGGGAGGATTAATATCCTGATTTTACCGATGGAAGGATTCTGAGATCAGATGGGGACCAGATTGTGGAAATATTGAAGGCTAGAAATGGAAATGGGGTGCCATCAATACTCTGGGGACAAATGGACAAATACATCTGGGATTTGTCCTTTACTGGCTGTGTGACATGGGCGAGTTACTCTTGGGCAAGTCTCAGTGTCCTGATTGGCAAAACAGGGATTGCCTTACAGAGCTGTGAGGAATAAATGAATAATGCATGTGTAGCACACTGCCTAGTACACAGTAGGCACTCAGCAAGTTAGGTGATAATGATTCTTGGAAAGATGGGTCTAGTGATGAGTGCAGAGTGCAGGGCAAAACTGAGGGGGGAGACGTTGGAGATGGACAGTGAAAATACGAGGCTATGTGGTTTAGCTATCATTTTCAACTGGAGTGAATGGGGGGGCAGAGATAGACTAATCTATCAATAAAACTGAATAGAAGGGGACATAGGAGGGGAATTCCCTGGCGGTCCAGTGGTTAAGACTTCCCACTTCCACTGCAGGGGGTGCAGGTTTGATCCCTGGTTGGGGAACTAAGATCCCACGTGCCATGTGACACAGCCAACAAAAACAACAACGACAAAAAACAGAATAGAAGGCCCAGAAATAGATTCAACATAAATTGGACTTTAGTTTATGATAGAAGCATTATAAATTAGTGGAGAAATTATGAGCTATTTAATAACTATGTTAGGACAACCGGCTTCCTTTTTAGAAAAAAATTACATTAGATCCCTATGTCACACCACACCCAAAAATAAACTCCAAATGACTTAAAGACCCAAATTCTTGTGAGAATGTTTTTATGACATGAAGATATGGAAGGATTTATTTTATAAGACATGAAAATCAGAAATCAAAAAGGAAAATGCCAAAATTTAAAACTTCTGAAAAAATGAAGGCAAGTCATAAGGAAGGACTAATATTTGAAACGTATAAAGAAATTCTTTAAGTCAATTTTTAAAAAGGGCAAAGAGCCCAGCTAAAATATGAGTAAAGACTACAAATCACTAATTTACAGAAGAAATCCAATAATCTGAATATCCAATAAACATATGAAAATGTGTCTGGGCCTCACCAGTAAATAGGGGTATTCAACTTAAACAAGGAAATTCAATTTCACTTGGTAAAAATGGAAAATTATGACAATACAAAGTATCGGTGAAAATGCAGGGAAACAGGAATTCAGCAGGTAGGTAAAATAATTTTGGAGAACTGTTCTGGCAAACTCTAATAAAATTGCAAATACACATACCCAACAACTGAGCACTCCACTTCCAAGATATATCCTAGAGAAAATTTTGTACATGTTTTATAAACATTGCTTATAGAAACCAAAAAATTTAAAAACCACAAAATGCCCACCAGTGAGATATGGAGAAAATGAATAAACTGTGGAGTATCCATATGGTGGAATTCTATACAGCTTCTAGAATACACGGATCCAATCTATATGTGACAATGGAGCCAGATCTAGACAACACAACGCTGAGTGATAAAAGCAAGGTGCAGAATCTTCTGTATAGGAGATACCATTTCTCACACAAGTTTAAAAACATGGAATAATGTTATATATTGTTTATCAATACATGAATGTATAGTGAAAATATAAAGACAAGGACTGGGGGACACATGGAATTCATTATAGTGGTTGCTTTAGTAAAGGAGGGAGGGGGAAAAGATCTGGTACAAGAACATAGGTATTTAACTCCGTAATGTTTTATTTCTTTTTTAAAAGATCTGAAGTAAAGATTTAAAGGTAAGCATTTGTTCATTTCGGGCAGCAGGCACATGGATTCTTTCAGGTTTTGGGGGTGGTTTTTTTCCCTTAAAAGTAAGCAGATCTGGGATCACTCTGCCTCACTCTCTTCTTCCAGGGCCTGGCTCCCCCCCACCCCCACTTCTTTTCATCAAAGAGTAAGAGTCAGGAGTCCCATCAGTCATGGGAGACACTTCTTGCTGTTCTTGGGGGACCTTTTTATCTTGTCTCTGAGCAAGTGTCTTTTCTTCCCATGGCTCATGGCTTTATCAAGGAATTTAACCTGTCTAGAGTTCTTCTAGGACATCTAGTAGGCGTAATATTAAAAGCAAAGCATTCACTTTAGTGATCTTGGTGGAAAAATTATATAATTTTAAAAGAGCAGAGAGTCAAACTCTGAAATAAAAACTAGAGGACTATTGCATCAGCCTGGTCACAACAGGAAACGGAATTCACCCCCAGGAGGCTCAGAGACTTTTACAGACAGGTGGGCAGTGCTATGGGCACACACAGGGATGGTGAAGCACCCAGGGGTCAGCGGCAGCGGGAAGTCATTACCACCCTAAGGCAAGGGGAAGAGGAGAAGGTACAGTGTAACTGAGGGCCAGGGAAAACTGAAACTACAGAGGAGAGGCCGCCTGATGGAAGCTAAGTCAGGGAAAGCCAGAGACAGCACCAAAGCAGAGAGAGGATAGCCAGTAGGTGAGAAGAAATACCTTGACCACCCTCTCCTCTCAGCCTCTAACCTCTTCTGGGTGCCTCCCATTGGCTAAACCTGACAGGAAGCCGGTTACAAGGAATTCTGGGAGATGTAGTCCCCAGGGGGCAGTCCCCCAGGGGCTCAGAGTAGGGAAGAGTTGGGTGGAGCTGCAAGCAAATGGTGACTACCCAGCCTAACAGCTAAAAGAATCCCAGGCATGGAGTTAGTGAGTGATAGGCACACAGTTTCGTTTGGAAGAACAGAAAAAAAAAGACCTGGGCCATAGCCTTTGAAGAGGTCAACGTTAAGGAAGTGGAAACCAGAGAGGAAAAAGGACAAGGGCTTGGGATTTGGGCTTTTACTGAGTTTCTGGGAAAAGAGTGTGGTAGACCTCACTAGTCCCAGTGTGAGAGGCAGAAGGAAGGGGGCAGGGGCTTCAAAGTGGGACCAGAGAGTTGGCCGTCAGTGGCCATAAAGCCCCAATCTGTTTCTTCCAAGTGGGAATCTGTAAGCAACCATGGTTGCTGAGTGCACAGACGTGGAAGGAAGCAGGCAGCTGATGGAAAGCAGGTGAGTGGGAGGGAGATGCGCCTTGCCTGAGACCCAGCATCTGAAGGTAGAACTGCCAAGACCTCCCTTCAGCCTGAGGGTGCCTGGGGCCCCACGGGAAACAGTGCCTGTCCCACTCACCAGGCACCAGGCGGGCTGGAGGCACCTCCAGGAACCCAGGCTGGCTGCCTTTCCCAGGCGCCCTTCAGCAGACAGTGTGACACCCACTAGCTCATTAAGAAGATCTCTTTCAGCTTTGGGCTTCTTGGCTAAGTTCTCTTGGCTTGACTGAGACACAGAAGAGCACTGGGGACAGCTCAGGCCAGGGCCGAATCTGGCCCTTGCTATACTCCTCTCCTTGTCCCCATCAGCAGTTTTCTAGTGTCTGGTGGGGTGTGTGAATTTAGAGTCTCCATAGTTTAGCAATGGCCAGTAGTAGAAGGAGAGAAGACGTCCACAGGCTGAGACATTTCTGTGGTGACATCACTTCCACTCACCCCAACCTGAGGCTGCTCCCTGCACTCGCCGCAGGGAGATGAAAACTCAGCCTCCTAAATCTGGGAGTGGTGCCTCTTAGCCTCCTTGGGGACCCCAATTCTAACCGTGCAGCGCCACAGTTATCCATCCACAAGACTGCATGCTCCTTGAGGACAAGGGCTGAATTCTGGCTTTCTAAAAATATGTTCATTCCCACCGTACATATCTGGCAGTCAGTGATTATGGAATCTAATCTGGCCCAGCCCCTTTCTTTCAGAGACAAGGAAACAAAGGTTCAGGGAAAGTAGGCATATTCCCTAGGGGACCTCTGTGAGAATAGAGCCTGCGCTGGAACCCAGACCTCCATTCCTTGTCTGCTGCACTTTCTACTCTGCCAGCCTGGCTCTCCTCACTGCTCAGTGACTTCCTGGAGGGATGTTTCCGCCAGGTGAAGGGCATAGTATTTGGCCTCATAGGTTTCCCAACTGCTGGCTTCACCACCCAACGCAGATGGGCTCTTCCTGGCATAGAGCTGGGTGCCACGGAAAGCTCTGAACTCAATTTTTTACAAGAAATACGTGCTGCGAAGTCGGGCTCCCCAGGGGACATTTTAGCTGCATGACTCATAGGGTATTCAGAGATCCTGCTCCATTTAAGGGTGGTCTATTTACAAGCATGTGTAGGTTTTTAGAATTTTACAGTGGTTTGTGGGGAGGGTGGAGTATATATTCAGAAGGCATGGGCTTTTCCTGGACTGTAAATAAAACTGTGTGTGAGTGAGTGTGTGCGTGTGTGTGTGTGTGTGAGGGGCGTGGGGACCCACTGATCATGATTATGTAGGAGCTTTCTAGAAATAGATAGCTAACTCTTTGCAGAGCTGAAAGGATTTTCTGCAGATTAGACCTGCAGAACATCCTCGGTTGCTGCGGTGCCTGCGGCGGGAGCAGACGCCGAAGAGAGGTGGTGGAGGAAGTGAGGACAGAAGCCTCTCCCCCGGGCTCTGGGCTGAGCCATGATTCTGTGATCGTAATTCAGGTGGATGCACCACACTCTTTTGTCTCTTTACCCCAGTTTCTAAAACTGCCCTGCGCTGCAGGAGTCTCTGCGAGAGGAAAGAGGAGCTGGGGCTCCCCTCCTATAAGCAGCCTTTGCCCTACATCTGGGAAGAGATGGACGTCGTCCCAGCAACCCACCTGGGGAATCAGGGAGATGCCCAGAGATTTTGCTGGTTGGATGCAGGAAAATGTGCCCCAAAGTGCACCCCCCTCCCATCACCCTGGACCCTCTAAAGGCCAGTGGGTCTGTCTTGACTTCTGGGGAGGGGAGCTTTGATGAGTAGGATGATAGAGAAGGGACCAGCAGAGCCGTCACCGCCACCCTAGCTCAGCCTGGGAAGGGGGTGTGTAGACAGAGGCACCACCAGCCACCCAGTTGTTCCCCAAAAAAACATTTGGAGCCCGTTCTCTGTCTCCCCGACCCCACCGATCCATCAACAAGTCCTGTCGGGCCTGGCTCTCGTGCATCTCCTCCCATCCTCCCACTGAGCTACCCTTGTTCATTTCAGTGTTCTCCCGAAGGGGCCTGTTGATTGTTAAAGGGCTCCGAACTCCCTCCAAACCACCCTTCTTCGCTCTCTTCTGAGTACCTCTCTTCCTGGGTCAGTCTACCTTCAAACACCCTGTAGGAAAGAACTCTTTTGCTCAAGCCTCCCCCCCAGGGATAGTCACCACCCGGAATCCAACGAAGTGGCTCCACCAAGGAGCTGGCACAGCATCCACAAAGTCAGCCCCAGTTCCCAGAGGACCTGCGCTGGCAGCAAGGACTAAGCTGAGATCACCAAACCCTGGGGACTGGCTTGAGCGCAAATCCCCTACCGCCTGAGCTGAGAAGCAACGGCTCTCACCCATGGCTCCCTTGTCCTGAAACTACAGGGCCACATTCTGGAAGCCTGTTCCCACAGCTCACGCCAGCCTGATCAGACCAGCAGAATGCCTTCATTTCTAAAAGTCCCTTTTAAAAGCCAGCCTGCCAGGGATCAAAACATCCAATGTCCTGATACACCATTTACACAAGGCATGCTGCTTTGTTCCTCACTGTCAACATCACAGCAGGGCCTCATTTTGAGCTCTTCTGACTTTTTTTAAAAGGCAACCCAAAGAGATATTAAAGTCTGTCCACCCTTCTTGTAAATTTCATAATTATAATTCACATTTATCGTGATGCTCATCTTGTGTTGGGCACTGTTCTAAGCACCTCATTGGCTGATTTAATCCTCTTAATAACCCTGAGAGCCCCTGTCCCTAGCACTGTGGGCCGGAGGCAGAGCCTGGCCTGCAGGATGTGTGGGCATTGGACTCCCAGTAAGCAGCGCTCCATCCCCCAAGGGTGTCGACCATCTCTGAGCACTCAGAGTCAAACGCCTAATCTCTCTGTCATCCACTCTGGCTGAGAAGGGGGTGTGCAGTGTAATCTCCTGCTCTGGTTGTACACATCCTGCAGGTTTCTGCATCTCCAGGAATCTGACAGTAGTAATTATCAGACTGATGAGATCAGGTGTTGACCTTGTGATCTGCTGTTCTGCAGAGCTTGGGTCCTATAGATGTGGAGGGTGTAAGAGAGTGAACTGAACATTTATTTTTGTGACCCTCTGACACCCCTGGAAAATGTTTTAGCCATCCCTGATCTCTATTTGTTTACATGTCATTTTGCATAAAAGTAGACTTGGGAACATGTAATCACGTAGCCTCAGCCCAACTGGCCTGTTAACAAAGCTTCCTAATGGCTGGAATGCCACAGGAGTCACTAGCCTTGACTGTTCTACTCTGGTGTTCAGTTAAACAGAGATGATGCCCTTATAGCCTGAAAAATGGCTGCATAATAAAATATTAAGGTAATGGAACCACCTGCAGAGAGAGCTCTCGAAGAAGGAGGGATATTCCTTACAGCATAAACACAGCAGCCTGATCCATCTGTCAATAGATGTACTATTCACAGGCCAAACTGTGGCATCATTAATAATAGATTTTACTTGATCAGAAAATAACTGGCCTCAAATGCCAAGGTAGTCTTTTAGTAGTCTGGGGGAAAGGAATATTTTCATTCAGAAAAGATTATTTGAGCTCCTACAGTATGATGGGCATTGGCCTAGACATGGGGACACAGCAGAGAAAAAGTCCCACCTCTGTGGGGCTCACAGTCTTGAGGGGTCAATGGGCAGGTCAGCAGGTGGTTACACACGATGTGTAAAAGTACAACAGGGATACGCTCAGGGTGACAGGGGTGGGAGATATCAGGGGTGTCCCTCCCCATCCCAGTGAGTCAGGAAACACTTCTGTAATGAACGATGTCTAATTCAGCATGCAAAAGATAAAACAGAAGTGGTGGGAGGTGGAGGTGAACAGAAAGCCCTGGGTTTGTGCAAGGATCCAGAGGGAGAGTGACAGCTATCCAGAGGCAGAGCAAAGGGGGAGCAGGAGAGGGCATACGTCTCTGTCTATGGGGATCCCTCAAAGATGTGGGTCTAGACAACTTCTAGTCAATGTAAAGAGAAATTACATCCCAGTGCCCCCAGCACCACATACCTGTCCTGTGGCACTGAAAACATTTTCTGAATAACCAGAGCAGAAAGGGCAAGAGATGAGATTTGGAGATATCCTTAGAGACAAGAGTCTGGAGGGCCTTGTAACTTATATCAAAGAATTGGAGCTTTATCCTGAGAGCACTGGGAGTCACTGAAAGATTCTAAGCAGATCAGATTTAGAAAGATCCTCCTGGCAGCACTGTGTAGGGTAAATTGAGGAGGGGATCAAGATCAGAGGTGGAGTAATGGAAATAAAAACAAAAATAAACAAATGGGACCTAATGAAACTTAAAAGCTTTTGCACAGCAAAGGAAACTATAAACAAGATGAAAAGACAACCCTCAGAATGGGAGAAAATATTTGCAAACGAATCAATGGACAAAAGATTAATCTCCAAAATATATAAACAGCTCATGCACCTCAATAAAAACAAACAAACAACCCGATCAAAAAATGGGCAGAAGACCTAAGTAAACATTTCTCCAAAGAAGATATACAGATGGCCAAGAGGCACATGAAAAGCTGCTCAACATCACTAATTATTAGAGAAATGCAAATCAAAACTACAATGAGGTATCACCTCACACCAGTTAGAATGGGCATCATCAGAAAATCTACAAACAACAAATGCTGGAGAGGGTGTGGAGAAAAGGGAACCCTCTTGCACTATTGGTGGGAATGTAAATTGATAGAGTCACTATGGAGACCAGTATGGAGGTTCCTTAAAAAATTAAAAACAGAATTACCATATGACCCAGCAATCCCACTACTGGACATATACCCAGAGAAAACCATAATTCAAAAAGACACATGCACCCCAATGTTCATTGCAGCACGGTTTACAATAGCCAGGTCATGGAAGCAACCTAAATGCCCATCGACAGACGAACGGATAAAGAAGATGTGGTACATATATACGATGGAATATTACTCAGCCATAAAAAGGAACGAAATTGGGTCATTTGTAGAGATATGGATGGACACAGAGACTGTCATACAGAGTGAAGTAAGTCAGAAAGAGAAAAACAAATATCATATATTAACGCATATATGTGGAATCTAGAAAAATGGTACAGATGAACCGGTTTGCAAGGCAGAAATGGAGACACAGATATAGAGAACAAATGTATGGACATCAAGGGGAGAAAGCGGGGGGAGGGAGTGCAGTGGTGGTGGGATGAATTGGGAGAGTGTATAAAAAATAAATTAAAAAAAAAAAAAAAAGATCAGAGGTGGGAAAGCCATTGCAGTCCTCCTGGAAGGATATCACAGTGGCCTAATTCTGGTGTAAAGTATTCAAGAGAACACTCATTTCTCATTTTCATCACTTCCCCTTGGGTTCCCCCATCTTTTGGAACTCTCTGAAGTCAGGACATTTGCTTTTACTATCAATATTCAGCGGGACTAAAGGGATGGTGCCTAGTCCTTGCCCTCCGGAGCTCACGTCTCTTCCAGAGAATATTATGACTGCATTCCCCAGCACAGGAAGGAAATACCATTTTCCCAGTTCTTTTTTCAAAAAAGTCACTCTTCATTTACTTCTATGAGATGTTTGTCTCTGGACAGTGTTTGGATTCCACGAGCATGTGCGTGTACCCACTGTGGTCCAGCTAATGGTTGGCTTTGCTTTTCTTGGTTTCCTGGATGCAGGCGAACTTCAAACAGTGCAGTTTCCTCCCGATGCTTATCTCCACAACCCATTTCTCAGAATGTCTTGCCCATTAACTTTCAAACAACACCATTTTCAGTGCCAAGCTGCTTGCTTCAAGGCTTGGAGCTCCTCTGGAGCATAAAGTGATAGTATATCCTCCTCCACCTCCCTCCCATTCCCCTAAACCTTGCCTATCTTTCCCCTAGCCCCCAACAAAAACAAAGCTATACACTTCCTTAGAAACACCCCTAGTCTTGAACCTACCCTTGGTCCCTGAAAAGTATTTGTTCGTGGGTCATCACTGTAATGTATTTTAAGAGGAGATGAAAAGGCATAGAACACCATTCCTGAAAACGTGTTCCCCAAAGACATAAGAGACACTGGGCAAAAAAGACAGGATGATTCAGTACAACCCCACACGTCTCTGAGAATCCTTCAGTGGCTCCCCATTGCCCTTAACATGAAGCACAAACCCACTAGGCATCTGTGATCTTTCGGACAGTGGGCTTCAGCCCTGACTCCTCACCTCTTAAGCTCCAGCATGTTTTTAGAGACCTGTGGCGGCCGCCTGAACCAGGGGAAGTACTCCCCCTGCTGGCGGGCAGCTCTGCTGCACCTTAGCCCCAACTGCCCATGTATGTACCTTGCTCTACATACACAGTTGGAGGTGTTCCTGGAAATTTGTGTATTAAATTGAATCACATGGTGAGTGTTCCTGGGGTGTGCACTTAAAAAAGGAAATCTGTCAAATCCTTTTTGTGAGGCAAGAAATCCTTTTGTGATGGGGCATAATCACCGTCCTCCTCCAGCCCTTCATTTGTTGAAGCTGTGGATTTGGGGGTTTATTGAAGGGGTTCTCTAGATGCTGGTGTTCCTGCTGAAGACCATGAGCATGGTTCCTGGGGAAAGGCCGCGGGAGCTGAAGCTCCGCTCAAACTGCTTGCACATCTGACATTTCCATGGTTTGTTGAGGCTCCTTGTAACCCAAAGCTTGTCTCTGGGAAGTGGTGTTTCTCAGAGCCTGATGAGGGATGTTGTCAACAGCCTCAAGGACCCTCCGCTGGTTGACCCAGCTGGACCAACGCACACATTTGGAAGTGGGTCAACTCCTCCTGTGGGCCTTGGCTATAGAATGATCAGGAGGGAGCAGGAAAGGGAGGGCAAAGAGAAACACCCCCTGCATTGGAAGGGTATCAACCCTTACCCAAAGGGATTGTGCCTGTCACAATTAGGGTTGTTTTTCCTCCCTCCAGATGTTGCGTGTTACAGAATCCTTTGTTGGTAAGCACACGCATGGCAGCCTTAGCAGCGGCCAGTGCCAGCCCAAAGGCTTCAACAATGGGGGCTGCAACTGAGCATGAAGTATGATGTGCCACGCACTGAGGTATGAATGTGTGCTTCTGACAACACCGTGCTGTGGTGTTCCCAAGAGCACAGACCCAGTTTTGCTTTGTGAACTTTTTGTCACTGGATATAATGAGGCCCCTGATTGAGCCTGGAGACTTGGCCTGAAGGAATGATTAATGGGATTAAGCTTCAAGGCTCGCTTGATTTTGTGATTTGAATCCTTCCCATGAGAACCCACCTTCAAGGCCAGCATCGTGGTTTCACCTGGAGACCCAGGAAGGTGGGCCCTGGGTAGTTCCCAGACTAGACTCTGTGGAAGCCAGAGTCTAGAAAAACCAGGCTGCTTCTCTATAGTGGGTGGGTGTGCTCGAAGTCACCAAGGAGACCAACTGTGGGATCCCTGCTAACTCAGCCATCAAAGGAGGCCAGAAACCACTGGACTTGAAAATTATGTTCACAGCACCTTGAGCTCAGAGCATGAAGGGAAACCCAGAATAAAAAGCACAAAGACTCTTTCCTTCTTCAATCGAGAGGGCAGACAGGCTACATGCATTTGAAAGCAGTTATAAACACCAGACCCACCAACTACAATTTAGGAGGTCTTATATGTAATCTGCCCAGTCCCAGATATTTTAATTCTATGTTGCAGGGAAGTAAGTGCCAGCTGGCTGCTGACCGACCATGCTCAGGGTTCAGTTCTAAACAGCACTGTTTGGGAAAAGCTCAATCTAAAACAGACAGCTCTGGATGTGTTTAGGTTTTGCTTTCTTTCCACTTTTAAATATTAAAAATTGACTCCAGCTGTGGGGTAGAAAGTAACGCCTAACCTATAAAAACATTGACAAATAAATCACAATGCAATTTGCTGCGCATTTTTGTGAGGTCTAAACACCAGTTCTTGAAAGGAATTTTCCATTATTGCATCTTGGGAAGATAACTTCTTCATGAAAAATTCATTTGACTTTTATATTTCATAAAATCATCACATCGCATTCCCACATTTGGGATCTGCATGTGCGCTGTAGCACCCATGACTTTCAGCTTGTCTTTCCAGACTCCTAAGCCTCCCTTCATGACTTTTGCAGGGCAGGGACAACATCAGAAGCCTTACCTGGTCGTTGAGGTTATGTTGCATCCCCTGCCCAGGACCCTGTCCTTCTGATAACCAGGCAGAGTCCCAGCAAAGGGAGAGCTCTCCTTGAGCCTCGTTTGAGCACCAAACTCCCCTACCCAGACTCGGTTCACCTATGCACACCCCTGGGCACCACCCCCATCCAAGCGAGAAATAAGCTTTCACCCACATTATTTTTTGGTGGCATCACTACTAGCATTAGCACTTTTCTTTCTGAGGTAAGGATAAAAGATTCGTGGGAAACAGAGCAGAGGAGAGGAGAGGGGTCTGTGTAATAGACTTGGTTCTGTGAGTTGGAGTCTTCAAACGCCTTTTTTCATAAATGATGCTGATCCCAGCCCAGTTCACATGGTATCAGCCATGATAGGGTAGGCATGCTGCACTAACAAACAGCCCCAAATCTCAATGACTTATTTCTGCTTATATTACACGTTCATCATAGGTCCACTGCATTGTAATAGTTATTCCAGGATCCAACGGATGGAACAACCACTATCTGAAATGTTGTCAGTGTTCGCGGCAGAGGAAAAGGGTATCTTGGAATGCTTCTCATGAATAATTAAATGCTCACAGCTCATTGGCCAGAATTGGTCATATGGTGCCATCCAGACTCAGGGGGTGCCAGGAAATGAAACCCCCCTTACTTACCCAGAAGACAGAGAGCAGGAAAGACTTGGTGACTGGCATTGATGGATATTACATCCAACATGTCTGCCTAATGGTGGAGGTCCTTTGGCAGTCTCTATCCTAGCCAGCAACCCTTCTGGACCCTGGCCTCGAAAAGGTCACAGCCCTGGGAGTATGGTCATAGGGAGCAGTCAGACTTGTAGTGAATACCCTCTTGGGGTGTCTTCCCAGTCCCTGTACCTCTTCTCTCAGTGCTACACAAAAACTACCTGCTCATAGGGGTGACCCCAGCAGTTGCTGTCATGTCAGTACTGTGCAAGCCCTCCCTAGATCCAGTTGATTGGATCAGAGGAGTGCACCTAACCAAAGCAGAGCTAACAGAATTCTATGTCCCAGAAATTTAGAATTGTGGTTCAGAAACAGCTAGTCTGAGTGATGCATGTAAATTTGGAAGCTCTGCTAAAGGCATTTTCTGCTTATGCATGGAAAAACTAAGAAAGTTGTACTGCAGAAGGACGAGTCAGGCATACAGAGAGAAGAAACCACATGGGGAGAGAGAGAGAATCCCAGCCTCACCCTAGCACATAGACACTCGATTCTAGCTCAAAATTGGCACTTGGTTGGCAAAGAAAAATGAACGTTGTATGGGCTAATACAAACATCCTCCACAGAAGGTAATTACTTAGGTCAAGGGCATTGAGTGTCTGGAAGATTCCTATTAAAACACTGTCACTCATGGAATAGATAATATCTAGCACCGTTACCAGCCATGGCCACTTTATGGTGGAGAAGTTTAGCAGGTTGGGCAGCCATTTGGTGATATCTTTAGAGAAAAGAGCCCCAGATTAGTCAATTTTGATAGACTGGAATGTATGGGCTTATAATAATGAGGAAATGTTTAATTGCAGATAACAGGAAGCTTCCAAATAACAGTAGGTTATTTCTCTCACACACAAAGAGGTAGGTAGTCTGGGGCCAGCACAGCAACTCAACACTGGTGCAGTTTTTTCCCTTCAGTTCTCTGCTCTGCCTGCCCTTAGAAATCTCATCTTCATGTTCTAAAACGATGGCTGTAGGAACGCCTCCATATTCTTGTTCCTGCCAGGTGGATGAAGAGAAGAAAGTTGTGTTCCCTTCTTTGAAGACTTCCCAGAAGTCTCAGTGGCCAGAGCTTAATCAGTTAGATGAGAAAGGTAGGAAAACAGCTCTAAGAAGCTCTTCCTACATGGAGTTGCCTGGGCTCCAACAGGTGCTTGCAGTAAAATTAGCTCTGTTACACTGGCTCCAACTAATTGGAGTAGGAACCAGGACCCAAATCAAGACAACCACGGGTACACCAGACATGAAGAAAGCCAGCCTTGATGGCAAGTTGGTTTGAAACTGTCTGGTTGGAACTTGCTGGCCAGTTGGAGCCTTACATGATGAATGGTGACATAAAGACCAGATCACATCCTCCCTTGGAGGGTGCACCACGCAGATGGAAGGGAGACACACAGGCTCAGGCTATGTCCCAAATGGTGGCGACCCATTGCTCCATGTCTCCTTGAGTTCTGTTGTACATCCCTGACTTGGAAGTCCTGGGATCCTCAGGGACACCATATTAGAGGCCATGCCTGTCTCATGTATCCTTGTAGTAAACCTCCTTACCAGATGTTATCTAGGAGGGTTTCTTTATCAAACCCTTAAGAGCCTGATTAATACAGGAATTATGTGATCATTATAATTATTGTAATTAATGTCAGAGAGTTTCCAGGAGAGGGAAGGGAAAGAGAATGACCTTGATGATTCGCCACTTTGCATCAAACTGATCTGGACTTGGAGAGGACTGTAATTTCTGTCTGCCTACAGAACAACAAAGGTAGGTCTTTCCCACACCTCTCCTCCTGGTTCCTATGGCCTCTATACCTACTTTCACCTATATTTGTTAATTCACTAGGAGTTGCAAATTGGTGATATTTTAGTTCTAATAATTTGTTTTCATTTACCAGTTGGAATACTTTTATAAAGAAACTCTTGCCCTCATCTACTATTTGGTTACTCAAAGGTATAGTTCAAATAGGAAAAGCAAGATAAATAAAAAGCCTTCCTCCTCTGTAGATGACTAATTCTTTTTTTTTTTAATTTAAATACCATTATGAAATTGTGGGTTTAAACATATGTAATGGATTTCAATATACTAAAATTATTTCTCATTGTCCTGTCTTTCATTGGTGGGATTCTCTTCAAGTTGGCTCCTGAGTCCTTTTGACATAACCCTTTGCTTCCTGTTTCCTGCTAACTGGTCTGACAAGTTGTTCACCTTGTATATTTCCTCTTATATTTGGAGTCAGTCATTTGTCTAAGTAGCTCTGTTTCTTCTGAGTAAGAAATAGCATTTAGAAAGCCGTCTGGGTGTTAAGGATGCCATTGCTACTGTGTTGATCATTGTTTCTAGACATTTTCAGTGGACAGAGTGCTGGGGGTGAGGGAGGGAACATATATGAAGCATATATACACACACACACACACATATATATATATGGTTACAGAGCTTTTATTAACCTCTTAAATCTTTATCTCCTTTATTCCGTGCCAAGAGTCCTGGTTCTCAAGCACACAGAGGATGATAGAATTTAGAATAGCCCACAATTACTTATTTGTTTTATCCCATATTGCATGCACAACCATCTCAGAATAACAATACCAATCCTACCATCACTGCAATGACCAAAAACATTTTTTTTTAAACAAGTTTATTTATTTATTTACTTTTGGCTGCATTGGGTCTTCATTCCTGCACCCTGGCTTTCTCTAGTTGCAGCAAGCGGGGCCTGCTCTTCATTGCGGTGCGTGGGCTTCTCATTGCGGTGGCTTCTCTTGTTGCGGAGCACGAGCTCTAGGCGTGCAGGCTTCAGTAGTTGTGGCATGAGGGCTCAGTATTTGTGGCTCGCTGGCTCTAGAGCACACGCTCAGTAGTTGTGGCACACAGGATTAGTTGCTCTGAGGCATGTGGGATCTTCCCAGACCAGGGCTTGAACCTGTGTCTCCTGCATTGGCAGGTGGATTCCTATCCACTACGCCACCAGGGAAGTCCCCAAACACATTTCTTTTAATGTGCATATGATTGCCCCATCCCCCCAGTTTAAAAAATAGTTATACTATATCTACATGATCAGAGCATGGAGCTATTATATACTTACTCTCCTTCTTAGCCCTCATCTAGTCTTACAGTGCCAAGTAGTTATATATTTAATGCTCCCCACAAGTGTCTCTCTAGATATTTTGATTGTTCAAAGTTTATTCCCCAGTAGACTTCTTAAGGAAAGCTTAGGGGACCATTTCCCTAAATTGTCACATGTTGGTAACAGTACGTCTGTACCCTCCCTTTACACTAGAAAGCCAGTTTTGCTGAATATATCCTTGGCTCACATTTTCTTTCCTTGAGTAACTTAAGCATGTAACTCTATTTTGTTCTGGCATACAGTGTCACTATCAAAGTCTGATGATAATTTAATTTTTTCTCTTTTATGCCATGTGCTCTTTTTTCTAGATGCCCAAAATATTTTTTTCTATTTCTTTAAAGTCATATGATTTTGTTAAAATATATTGTGGAGTTGGTCATTCAAGTCAATGTTCCCAGGTACATGGTATGCTTTCTTCCTCCTGATGAATTGGGCACTTTGTTATAAAATAGACTTGCTTATCCCTGGTAATATTATTTGCTCTGAAATCTACTTTGTGTGATATTAATTTACCACCTCTAACTTTAGATACTTTTATTTTTAATTGTGGTAAAATATATATAACACAAAATTTACTATTTTAACTATTTTTAAGTGTACAGTTCAGTAGTGTTAAGTACATACACATTGTTGTGCAACTAATCTCCAGAACTCTTTTCATCTTGCAAAACTGAAACTTTATTCCTATTAAACAACTTCCCATTCTCCTATCTCCCTAGCCCCTGGCAGCTATCTGTCTCTATGAATTTGACTGCTCTAGGTATCTCATATAAGTGGAATCATATAGCACTTGTCTTTTTGTGACTGGCTTATTTCACTTGTCATAATGTCCTCAAAGTTCATCCATACTGTAGCAGGTGTCAGAATTTCCTTTCTTTTTTATTTACTTATTTTTTTTATTTTTGGTTGCATTGGGTCTTCATTGCTGCATGTGGGCTTTCTCTAGCTGTGGCGAGCAGGGGCTACTCTTTGTTGCGGTGTGTGGGTTTCTCATTGCGATGGCTTCTCTTTGTTGTGGAGCATGGGCTCTAGGCGCATGGGCTTCAATAGTTGTGGCTTGTAGGCTCTGGAGTGCAGGCCCAGTAGCTGTGACACACAGGCTTAGTTGCTCCGTGGCATGTGGGATCTTCCCAGACCAGGGCTCAAACCTGTGTCCCCTGCATTGGCAGGAGGATTCTTAACCACTGCACCACCAGGGAAGTCCTCCCTTCTTTTTAAGACTAAATAATATTCCATTGTATGTGTATACCAAGATTTTGTTTATCCATTCAACTTTTCATGACACTTGGGTTCCTTTCATCCTTTGGCTATTGTTAATAATGCTGCTATGAAAATGGATGTACAAGTATCTCTTTGAGATCCTGTTTTCAATTCTTTTGAATATATACCAAAAGTGGAACTCCTGGATCACATGGTAATTCTATGTTTAATCTTTTGAGGAAGCACCGTACTGTTTTCTGTAGTGGTTACACCATTTTACATTCCCACCAGCAGTGCACAAGGAAGGGTTTCAATTTCTCCACATCCTCACCAACACTTATTTCCTGTGGCTTTGTTTTGTTTTACAGATAGTAGCCATCCTAATGTGAGTAAGGTGGTATCTCATTATGATTTTGATTTACATTTCCCTAATGATTAGTGACGTTGAGCATTTTTTCATGTGTTTATTCGTGTATCTTCTTTGGAGAAATGTCTATTCAAGTCCTTTGCTCATTTTTTAATCAAGTTTTTTTTGTTGTTGTTGTTATTGAGTTGTAGGAGTTCCTAATATATTCTGGATATTAACCCCTTATCAGACATATGATTTGCAAATATTTTCTCCTATTCCATAGGTTGCCTTTTCACTCTGTTGTTTATATCCTTTGATGCACAGAAGTCCAGCTTTCTTATGATTACTATTACTATGCTATATATTTTCCATCCTTTAACTTTTAATCTATTTGCTTTTTTATCCATTCTGACAATCTGCCTTTTAATTGAGTGTTTAGACCATTTACATTTAATGTGATTTTGAATACGAGTAGGTTTAAATCTATCATTTTGTTGTTTGTTTTTTTGTCAAGTCTGTATTGTATTCCATTTTTCTCTATTTTTACCTTCTTTTGGATTGAGTACTTTTTATGATTTTATCTCCTTTGTTGGCTTATTAGCTATAACTCTGCTTTATTATTTAGTTTTTATTTTAGGGTTTATAATATATATCTTTAATGTATCATAATCACACATATTATAAGAACCTTATTTCTATTTCTCCCTTTCTGGCCTTTGGGCTATTGTTGACATACATCTTACCTACATACTTTTACATATGTTAAAAATCCTGAAATATATTGCTATTATTTTTGTTTAAACAGATAATTACTTTTTAAAGAGATTTAAATAATAAGAAAAATTTTATACATATGCACATGTACTCACCATTTTCAGTGTTCTTTATTCCTTTGTGTAGAACCATATTTTTAAATCTAGTATCATTTTCTTCTGCCTGAGATTTCCCATAGTGTTTCTTATAATACAGGTCTGCTGGTTATTAATTCTATCAGCTTTTTATGTCTGAATAAAAAATCTTTATTTTATACTTTCTGGGAAAGATCTTTTTGGTAGGTATAGAATTCTATCAATAGGTTGATGTGACCTTCTCTCTTCCATTGCTCCCCAAAGGAAATCTACTATCATTCTTATCTTATTCCTCTGTATGTTAAATGTCTTTTACCTCTGGCTGATTTTATGATTTTATCAGTGGTTTTGTGCAATTTGATTTTGATGTGCCTGCATGTAGTTTTCTTCATGTTTCTTGTACTTGGGGTTCATTAAGCTTCTTGGATCAGTGAGTTTAGAGTTTTCATCAAATTTGGAAGCAATTTGGACATTATTTTTTCATATGTTGTTTCAAGCCCCCTCCTCTCCTTCAAGGAATCTAAGTACACTTCTATTAGGCTATTGAAGTTGTCCCAGAGCTCACTGATACTCTGTTAACTTTTTGAAATTATTTTTTCTCTCTGTGTTTCATTTTAGATAGTCTGTATACTTATGTCTTCAAGTTCAACTAATCTTTTTTTTTTTTGGCAATGCTTAGTCTGCAATGCCAGTCATCTCATCCAGTATATATTTTTTTATTTTGTTGTTGTTCACTTTAAATTTTTTACTTCTCTTTTTCTTTTTTTTTTGAATTTTATTTATTTTTTATACAGCATGTTCTTATGAGTTATCTATTTTATACATATTAGTGTATATATGTCAATCCCAATTTCCCAATTCACCCCACCACCACCACCCCACGCACCCACTTTCCCCCCTTGGTGTCTGTATGTTTGTTCTCTACATCAGTGTCTCTATTTCTGCCTTGCAAACTGGTTCATCTGTACCATTTTTCTAGATTCCACATATATGCATTAATATACGATATTTGTTTTTCTCTTTCTGACTTACTTCACTCTGTGTGACAGTCTCTAGGTCCATCCATGTCTCTACAAATGACCCAATTTCATTCCTTTTTATGGCTGAGTAATATTCCATTGTATGTATGTACCACATCTTCTTTATCCGTTCGTCTGTCAATGGGCATTTAGGTTGCTTCCATGACCTTCATCCAGTATATTTTTAATCTTAGAAATTATAGTTTTCATTTCTGGAAATTCAATTTGGATCTCTCATATTTTCCATTTTCTATTTAACTTTTTGCACATAGTTATAAAGAACTGTTTTATTGTTCTTGACTGTTAATTTTAACATCTATGTCAGTTCTGGGTTGGTTTCAATAATGATTAATTATTCTCCTCATTATGGCTTGTGCTTTCCTTCCTCTTTGCATGCCTGCCCAGAATAGGCATTATTCCCAACCCTGTGTAAACGTCAGGTACTCTTCCCCTCAGTCTTTTCAGGTGGTTCTTTCCCCAGTTTTGGGTAGCACTGATCAGTACTCTGTTGAATACCCTAAAGGGCCCTCTTCAGATCGCTAGAGTTCTTTTTCTGTGCTGCTCTCTTCTCAGCATTCTGTTCTGCTAACTCTAACTCCTTTTGGTCTCCCTAGACTCATAGGTTTGTCTCCTCAACTTGAGGAATCTGCCAGACTCCTCCTTAGTTTCCCATCTCTGAACCAAAACCTGGAAACTCTCACAAGGCAGCAAGTTGAAGCAATCATAGGGCTTACTTTGATTGTTTCCCATGTCTCAGGGGTCACTGTCCTTCATTGCTTGATGTCCAGTGTCTTGAAACCACTGTTTCATATATTTTGTCCAGTTTTTTTTGGCTTTTCCATATTGGAGAGTAAATCCAGCCTCTGTTATTCCATCTTGGCCTGAAGTAGAAGAGTGATGTACTTTTCAACTATTTTTTTCAGGAATATTTCCAGAATTATGCATGCTAGTATTTTTTCTGTTCCATTGTTTTAATTTTCATCTTCAGGAATTTCTGTTATCTGTATGTTGGATTTTTTTTGCCTATCTTCAATATTTGTTCTTTCTTCTCAAATTCTTTTTATTCCATTCTTCACTTCTTTCTGATTTTTAATTTTTTCCTCTTTCTCGTGTCTACCTTTCTTAAGACATTATTTGTTGTGTTTTTTTGCTCTCAGCTTTACAGTTTAGCATTCATTTCTTTTTTTTTTTTTATTTTTTATTTTTGGCTGCATTGGGTCTTCATTGCTGCACACGGGCTTTCTCTAGTTGTGGCAAGCGGGGGCTACTCTTTGTTGCAGTGCATGGGCTTCTCATTGCAGTGGCTTCTCTTGTTGCAGAGCATGGGCTCTAGGCACACGGGCTTCAGTAGTTGTGGCTCGCGGGCTCTAGAGCGCAGGCTCAGTAGTTGTGGTGCATGGGCTTAGTTGCTCCATGGCATGTGGGATCTTTCCAGACCAGGGCTCGAACCCATGTCCCCTGCATTGGCAGGCAGATTCTTAACCACTGCACCACCAGGGAAGTCCTAGTATTCATTTCTGAAATAATGGGGTTTTTGTAAACATCTTTCCTGAGTTCTGTCAGCTCATTTCTGAGTTTTTCTATTTCTGACTTTTGTTGTTCTTTCAAGTCTTAACTTATCTTCCTAATGTCTTTTGGTTCATTTTGAAGTAATAAGTTGTAATTTTGATATGTTTTGTGGACAGGTCTTTCTGGTGTTTTTTTTATTATTTATAGGAATGTTATTCTCATTGACTTCTGTTTTTAAATAGTAACTTTGTATGGGCTTTGACTGTTGCTCATTATGTGACATTAGTTTTCCTAGGCATGTAGAATGAGGCAGGAAATGAGGTTCGGGAAAACTTTTCTAACCACTCAGAGTGCCATCTTCTGTTGTTGTGTAGAGTTAATAAATACACGAGCTTCTTTTCTGACACTTGCAGGCTCTGTTCTTTCCCTCCATGTCAGATTGGACTTTTCTTTCATCCTTTCTTATTACCCATGTCCTGACCAATTTTGATTCCATTCCCATAAGTTTCTCCTCACTGTGTGGCCCTGTCCTAGAAGGGAGCTCTGGGTTACCTTTGAGAGTTCAAAGGGTTAGATGGATCCAGCCTCTTCAGTCATTCTTACCAGGGCCCCTTTTTATTCACTGGTATTGGAAGAAGCAATGCCTTCCCAGTTTCATCTGCCATTCTCAAATTGGCTCACTCTGCTTTCCAGTGTGTACCTGCTGGGTATTTGTTCTTGGGCCCATCAAACCCTGCCAAGTTGCTTCTTTCCTCTTCCACTTGTGCAGATCCTAGATACTGTGCAGTTTTGTGGCTGCTGTTGGTTTGCCTTTATCTGCTTGCATTTTGGGTTGTCACCTAGTTTTGTGTCCATGTATTTTCAGTTTTGCTATCTATTTGTACTGTATTTATGAGAGGGTTCAGACAGATTGAAAAGCTCTGCTGTGACCAACACCATTTTCCAAAGATTCTGTATCTGGCATATGACATTTTGAAAGAGTTATTCCCCATCGGCAAAGCCCTAGACAGACCAAAACCAGGAAAGGGGAGTGAGAGATAGGATTCCTACTTAGATGAAATGGAGAAAAGCATTAGGAGGTTATCCAGTGCATTCAGTGTAGGTGCTGAGGGTAAAGGAATGGTGTTAGTATTTGAAGAGCTGCTTTATTTACTTCTACTCAATAAATATGATGTCATTTTTCCATTATGAGAGTCAAGAGGACCTGCAGTAGTTTGGGTATGTATTTCTAGATCCAGTATATATAGATCTCCTACTTCAGGCTCAGTAACTTACAATATTTTGTTCTGTTTTAAATTAAAATGACCTATTTCCACATTCTCACTGATACCTAGGACTCTCAGTTCTAACATTCTGTGTTTCTAAGGATCTCAAAATATTTGATAGATCTTTTATGGTATGCCTCCTGTAATGACCTTGGAGATGCAATTCAGGATTTCAACTACCCTATATTTTCCTACCCTATGTTTCACTAATATGTGTGATAGGATTAGCAGCAAAGGGTCAGAAATTGATGAATCCCAAACCTCCCATTCATGTTCTCGTGCTCTGGCCATGTTGCCTTTCCCAGTTGAGTTTG
This sequence comes from Balaenoptera physalus, assembly GCF_965194825.1. Lineage (NCBI taxonomy): Eukaryota > Metazoa > Chordata > Mammalia > Artiodactyla > Balaenopteridae > Balaenoptera > Balaenoptera physalus. The sequence continues at coordinate 47,858,814 of NC_138895.1, read as the reverse complement.
TCTATCCCTCTTCTGCAAACAAACCCAGGCCGTTTGCCAAAGGGATAAAAGACACTGAGCAGTGAGGATGCCTAAACTATGCTGAGCGTGTGGCCCAATCTTTCTCTTTCTGGGCTATTGGGCTTTCCTGGCAGACTGACTTTGTGGGGGTTCTCAGAGTGTTTGCTATAGGTAACTGCCCGTGTCTCATTTGGAGTCCGTGGCTCCAGAGCTATAGGGAGCCAAGGAAGGAAATGGGCTGGATTCCCAGATGAAGGGGAATGTGGCATTGGAAAATATGGGGGAATTAGGGCAAACTTTATCTCCAGATGTAAACAGGGCCTTTCTAAGGACTTGTCAGATGATTTTCAAAACAATTGTGTTTTCTTCAGTGGCCTGAAACAATGTCTAAATGGGGTTTTTAATGGTTCTAGGGTTCCACATGGCCCGGTCTCTTTTCAAAATCACATTCAAAGACAATGCACTTCAGAAACTAAAAACAATTTTAAAATCACACTAGTCTTTATTGTATCTCTCAAAGATGGGGATCCAATTTCGAATCCTAGGCAACGCAGTGTACCATAAAATTTTCACTCATCTCCAATTCTCTCACTCCACAGCTACTCCATAGCCTCTAACTCACTCAGTCTTCTCCAAAACTTTCCCTGACATCCATCCTGTGGGTCGTCATACATGATTTTCTCCACTATCATTATTCTCTGCCCTGCTGCCTCACCAGAAATTGCCACAGGGGTTACCACACCTCCAGGCTGCTCTAGGACAGCTGGGAGACCTGTGACTCCTTACTCCCTGGTCTTCCCTTGTTGCCCGAGGGAAGCTGGCGGGACCTCTGGGAATTATATTCTTTGCTTGCTCTGAATGTTTTTTTTTGCGTGTAAGTCCAGGGGAGAATTACTAATGAATAAAGCTCTCCTCTTTTATATATTTAATCAATAATGGAAAGTACACTTGAGAAAGCTTCCAAATGAGCCCCCGGGGTCAGTGATAGTGGTGAGAAGGCGACTAACGCTGGGCAAAATCATTAATTGCCACTCCAGTGGATGGGCAGGGCTTCCAAAGGGTAGACCTCCAAGGGAGTACTGGGGCGTGACCTTGCTTGTTGTAGAAGCTGAGTGTGTGGTCTGAGCTCCCCGGCACCCCTTTAGGAAAATCCAGTTTTGCTTTTAGTCCCCTTATAAATGCTTCAGTGTCATCTGGAGTGGTTCAAACCTAGGGGACAGATGGGAAAATTTGATGAGGTATTAGCAGTGATCAGAGATGGTCAAAAGCTTACAACTGGGCCTAGAATAGAGAAGAGTATGGAGGTCAGAGAGAGGCAGTGTGGTTTCACGTCCACTAGGAGCAACGAGAAAGTGATAATTATCTACAAACCTAGAAGGTACTGGGGCACCCACCCAGTAGGCTGGGACTCATGGGCAGTACTGGAAAGATCAAGGCACATATCTTGTCCTAGAGAAATTGAGGTTCTGGCTCTGACAGGCACTCCATGCAGGGGAACTAGAAAAGGATGCAGTGACCAGAAATGGGGCCTAAAACAAGGAGACTGCTCATAGGGAACAAGACAGAGCCTAGTTTTTAGAATCAAGGGACAAGATCAGAACTAAGTCCTAGGAAAACTGAGTGAAGTTGAGCCCACGAAGTACAAAGTGTAAGAGCATGGGCTGGGTTGGAATCCTGGCTCTTTGACCTCCCACCTTTGTGACCTCAGGAAAGTTTAAAAAATCCCAGCCCAGTTTCCTTATCTATAAAAGGGGGTTAGTAATTCCTACCTCACAGAATAGTCATAGACACTACATGGCATGATTGTTCTCAAGCACCGGTACTGCAGAGTAGGGCTATAAAGCATATTAGCTCTTCTTCTCCTCCCACAATCATCATCATCTTCATCATATCTCACCCACCCATTCAGAACACGACTTGCCCCAGAGCCTGGGCTGCTGATTCTGCAGAGAAGTGATGGGGAGAAGTAGGCACAAAATGCCTGCACGTGTACGAACGAGATAGCCCCATCTGACTCAAGTTTGTTTGCAAGTCAGTTTTTTGGCACTTGGAACCCCTGTCCTTCAAAGCTATACTATAAACAATGATCGAGGTGTCAGGCTGGCCCACCCATGCCTTTTTCTTCAGGGGAAAGAGGCTAAGCATTGAGTTGCCATGAGGTGGGGCTGTCATCTTCACTCTGACCTTCAAAGGAGAGGACTTGAGAGCAGAGGAAGGGTGGGAATCTGCCTTGAGATGAGACAAGCTCTTCAAGGCCACATGAGGGCTCTCCCAAACCCGTGGATCTCTTGGAGCCATGCTACGACCCTGCTCCTGGAGAGCAGCGCCGAGCCCCCCACCATGGAAGCCCAGATGTTCCAGGGCTGAGAGCTGGGGAAAAGGGGGCAGCTGGACCTTCTTTGCGGTGGTCCATGATCCTTATTCTTTTCCCTGCCCCTGCTGAAGCTGCGCTAGTTGAGTGGGTGCGTCTATTTCTGCCATTTGCCAGCTGTTGTAAGAGAATTAAAAGTCCCATCTGAGGCTGTGATGACCAATTTAATGATGTGGCTGTGAATTAGGGCCTAACAACAGAATTGTCCCTTCATTTTCGGGCTTAGATGAGTTGAGCTGACTTTACGCTGCCTGACCCTGAAGTGGGCCCTATGGTGCAGCTCTGCGTGAAATCCTCCAGGAGGGAGAAGGGGAGGAAGAAGGGCAATGACAAAACTTGCTCAGGCCATTCTGAGCCAGAGGACAGAAAGTTTCAGATTAAATGGGAACTGCAGCAATACCCAACTTACCCTGAATTGTTGGAGAATAAGAGCTCTAAATTGATGCATTTTTTAAACAACTGAAAGCAAATGCTTCTTCCCCAAAATGGAAACTTCTAAAAGCACATTCATCATTGTTCCATGCTGTAATGGAGCTGTGTCCCGAGGAGCTTTCCCTGGCACTAAATGACCCCCAACTAATGTGTTTTTCTATTCGGGGATTCTTTTGTCTCTTTTTTTATTGCCAGCTACCACTTCTCAGCGTGTCATCTCCCAGCATCTCCCACTCTTCTTGCTTGGCTTTGAACTCTGCAGGAGCTAAAGGTTACCAGAGAAAATGAGAACATCAATCTGCTGGAAGAGTATCTTTATATTTCATTTGATTCTAAGGCAATAGAGTTGGATGAAGGGTAGTTTTTCTTCTTCACCTTCTATGTGTCATCACTGCCACCCACCTCCCCAAAACACACACAGAAACACTCAAGGAACACACACTCAGGGAGGACCAAGGCCCTGACCCATAGCCTTTTTCTTCATCCCAATCCCTGCCATTACTACCCTTAGACCCAGCCCACCAGCGCTCCTGCCCTGGACCCCCTCTTTTAGAGGACCCTGCTGTGACCTTCCTACAGCCATCTCCCTTCCCATGGGGCAAGGAATCCAAGGAGCCAGGGGAAGAGTCCCATAGGGAGTCCATACTCCCTCTTTCAAGTCCATGTTCTGGGTACCTAGGACCCTGGGAGCCCATGCTCAAATGGCCTTGAATCCACTTCAAGGGCCTCTTCCCTCTAGAGGGTGGACAGCGAGGCTGTGGTTAGAAGGGTGTGGGTGGAGCTTGGATGCCCAGGCTGAGGTCACACAACTATGAGAGCACACTCCCCCTCCCACCCCACCCCCACCCTAACTCCATCTGGGAACGGAACAGGGCTGGGATTGGGAAGAGAAGGAAGGCACCACCATCTGCACTCTTGCCAAAGCTGCACAAATCTTAGGGGGGGACTAAATTCCTGCTGTATTTTAGGACATTTCAATGGCTTTGTGGGTGTCGCATCCAACACAATACTAGCCTTTTTGGGTTCTTGGCCTCCTTAATTCCAAGTACCTTCACCTGCACTCCAGACTTTAGCATTGCCCTGAATTTCACTAGTACTTCCGAATTTGTGGGCACTAAGCACATCAAATATTATTTGCCCACTTGGCCCATTCCCCTCCTGCCCTCTGCCAGTTAAGGCACTGAGCCTGGGAAACCCAGGCCACCATTTCTTTCAAAATCTGAATCTCCTTTTCCTTCTCATTGCTGTGACATCACCCTTTGGGGAAACAATCTGCTCCCTCTTTGACAACCAACTTTAGTTCTTTGATGAGCCTAGAATTTTAAAAACACAAAGGCCTCTATTAGGAATATCTGCAAAACAGCTGACCCTCTCTACCTATAAAGACACAAAAATCTGAACAGGTGTAGCACAGAGGTGAGGGAGAAATACTTTTCACATCTCTACAGATCTGACACATCTCTCAAAGGCCACCCAACCACCCTTGGACTCTCCCTTGCTCAGAGGGTTGCCACTTGTATTTCAGCCTATTCTGAGACATTCTGTTCCGATTCTTGACTTTGTGCCTTTCCTCCTTTCATTACCTGGAGAAGGCCCTAACCACCTCTGCCCTCAAATGTCCTATTATTCTCTCATGCGGCCTCTGTTCTTTAAACCCGCGCTTCATGCTGAAGCAAAGCACAAATCAGGCTGCCTTACCCTTTGTAAAACCCTTCACTGCTCCCCATGCAGAAGAAAGCTCCCACTCCATGGCCTGCCTCTCCATCTCTCCATACTCATATCCCATAATCCCCAGTTTCAGTAATATCAGATCACTTGCTTCTGTGTGTTTGTTCATGCTACCCCTCTGCCTAGACGCCCTTGCTGCCACCCCGCCCCTTCACTGTTCACCCCTCTTCTCATGACCAACTCTGACTGTCCCTTGACACTCAGCTAAGGTGTCACACTTCCTGACCCTGCTCCTATCTCCCGGCAAAGGCCAGGTTGATGCCCTTCTACTGGGCATCCACAGTACTCATTAAGCCCCTGTATGTGTTTGGGTTGTTTTTTTTTTTTTTGGTAATTAATTAATTTTTTTTACACTTTAAAAGGGTAAATTTTATTCTACATAAAATTTGTCTCAATAAAGTTGATTTTTAAAAAATGATATTGCAACCACAATAATACATTAGCATAATTATATGTAATAAAAGTAACAAATTAAAAGAAACATTAAAAGGAAAAACCCACCCAGATCTCACTTTCCTAACAAAGCCTTTTCATTTCTGTGTTCCCTCCTGATCTTAGTGAATGCATATGTACTTTGCACAGCTGTTATCATTTTGTATAAACAATTTTGCATTCAACTTTTTTACATATTTCCTGTATGTGTTTTTAAGTGTCTTTAAGTTCCTCAAAAGTGGCCACTGAAATTTTTCACCTCTGTATCCCAGCCCTACCGCACCAAGCCCTCAATAAATATTTCCTGAACACATTCAAACTGAGAAGAGGATGTGGATTTGGGGGATACTTATTTCCTCACTAGTGACTCACTCAAAGGTCTGCTTATTTCTGGGTCCCCTATGACTGGGGCTAGTAGAAGTCAAACGACTAGTAGATCAATCTTAATCAATCAGTTAATTACTATATCAATAGATTTATTAAGCATCTGCTATGTGCCGAGCATTCCGAAAAAAATACGCAATTATACTCAAAGGTTTCTGTCTTCAAGGAGATGAAAACCTTGATAATTTTTCTGGAAACTAAAAATAACATCATTCACAACACAGCATTTTTAATAGAAAAAGCATGGAAAAAATTCTTTTTTCCCTTTTCATGTCTCAAAATGTTTGATTATCAGCTTGCCTAAGGTTCCCAAGCCACGGGTTTCTGGATTTTGTTTGCCAGCCACAGTCTGCCTGAGAGGACTGAGAAAATCAAATAAAGACAGAGTATTACAGGGGAATGTTATTTTCAGGCAATAAAAAGAGACCAGAACTAGAAAAGCAACAACAGACCAAAGCGGGGAAAGGTGAAGACCTGTTTCTTTTATTCTTTTGAGAAAAAAAAAATTGAACAAGCCACTTAGAGAGATTTTGTGGAATATTTGCTTCCAGAGCAGTGATTTTGTGACCCTTCGTCAGTGGTTCTCAAACAGGGGCGATTTTGCCCCCCAAAGGACACTTGGCAATGTCTGGAGACATTTTTGGTTGTCACATCTTCAGAGAGGGATGGTCTATCAGATGGAAGCCAAGGATACTGCTAAACATCCTGCAATGCAAGGACAGACCCCCACAGCAAAGAATTATCTGGCCGCAAATGTCAGTAGCGCTGAGATTGAGAAACCCTGCCCTGAATTAGGGAGTGGGATCGACACTAACTACATTCCAAAATTCCACAAAAACAATCAAACGCAGTAATGGTGTTTCGTAGTCACAAGCTTGACTCCTGGGCAGCTCTGACTCACACGTAAGGACAAAGCTGGGACTTTGACAGAGGCCGGAACAGAGCCCTTGGATGATTTTTATGCTATAATTAGCCTTTAAATTCTCTCACCCGCCTTTCCCTTCCCTGCCTCCAGTTTTTTGTTTTTTTTTTTTAAAAAGGGAAATTAAATAAACAAGAACAACCCCAAAATACCCTTTGTTTATGTCGTTGGCTTTTGTTTTTTTTCCTTTTCTTTGCTGATGGAGTAAAACACAATATTATAGAGAAAGAGGATCACCAAAGGTTACGGCTGAGGCTTAGTGGAGGCTCATGGAGCAGAGAAAAAGCCTTGCTTATGTGAACTACTCAGAGAATCAAACGCCTCAGTCAGAGATGAAATACATAGGGGCAATATGATCATCACGATTTGCTAATTGTGCTTTCCCTCATGGTAGGTATTTCTGGGCTATTTATTTATTTAAACACGGTGGTGTATATTTGAAGTAAGAATATCCCAATCCATATTGTTCTATTTTCCCCTGAGAGGGTCATATTTCTTCTGTCAATAACCCAGGCTCAGTTCTCCTTCAGCCCCATATTACACTTCCTCATAAGAGATGAAAATGCCACATTTTCCTTGAGATCTTTATTCCACATAACTTTGCTAATGACTAGAGTAAAATTGAAAAGTTCAGGAACAGGAAGTCTCTCCCTCCGTTAACGTGAGTAAACAAACCAAAGGCAAACAAGACGCCAGAAGCTGAAATGTATTTTTAGAGGGTTTAAGATATGTTCCACAAACCTGGAGGATATCCTCGATCTATGCTTGGACCTTCTTGCCTCTCCACCCAATTCTCCCTGCAACATACAACCATGTCACATAGCCAATGCTGACAAAATCTTCTCATCATTTTGTTGTGGATTTTTGTCTCTTGGCATTGAAAAGACGTAATGCAAATGTTTATCAAGTCTCACCAATCTTACCTCGCCCCTGTCTCTTTACCTCCACCCCACAGCGACTCATCTGTACCCAGATACCCACATGAGCGTGCTAATTCACATGCCCAAGCCCTCGTAATATCTTACTGCTCTGAAGCACTTTCCCTACTTGTTCACCTGGAGAACTTTTCACCTTCGAAACCTTGCTATGACAGCACCTCTATGAATATTCTGCTGACCTATAATAGCCTCCCCCTCACAAACATATTTCTGTGTCCTTGTAGCAGGTGTGGTTGACACCTCGCTCTTATTCCCTGGGACAACCCCAGAAGCCACCTGGAGATTCAGTAGACAATTCTTGTACATGTCTATGACTTCATTTCTCAGGATGCTGTGTCTCTTGACTTGAGAACTTTCTCTGACCACAAGAGCATGTCATCCCCACACGTGGTAGGCAAGAGTGGTGGGGGAAGGTTGCCTCAGAAGCAACCCTTAACCATTGAGGGGTGGGAATTCATTCCTTATTTTACAAAGAAACCATTTTGAAGGATGTTCTCCAGCATGTCTCTGATGTTTCTTGGTAGTTCCGAGCCCCTGTTACCCACAGCCTTTACCCACTTATTAATACACTCTTAATTTATTTATTTATTTATTTTTGGCTGTGTTGGGTCTTTGTTTCTGTGCGAGGGCTTTCTCTAGTTGCGGCGAGTGGGGGCCACTCTTCATCGTGGTGCGCGGGCCTCTCACTATCGCGGCCTCTCTTGTTGCAGAGCACAGGCTCCAGACGCGCAGGCTCAGTAGTTGTGGCTCACGGGCCTAGTTGCTCCGTGGCATGTGGGATCCTCCCAGACCAGGGCTCGAACCCATGTCCCCTGAATTGGCAGATGGATTCTTAACCACTGCGCCACCAGGGAAGCCCTTAATACACTCTTGATTGGCTCTTCCTCCTTCTCTGTTTTACTCTCTCATGCCTTCGTTGTACTTCCTTGGATCACCTCTCAAGTAAATGAATGGCACCCAAATCTCTGTCACAAGATCTACATCTTAGGAGAATCCAAACTAAGACAGTCCCATACAAACTTCCATGATCATGTGTCTGCTCTGTGTTGTAATTATTTTTTTCTGTGTGTTTCAGATAGCTCCTCCAAGGATAAACACTGTGTGGTATTTATCTATCCTCAGTGCCTGACAAATGGTGGACCCTCTGTAAATGCTGGTTGAAGTAAACTGAGGGGGAAATGGATGGAGAGGCTTGAACAACCATCTGCAGAAGAACTGGAAGGGTGGACCAGTGGGAATAGGAATAAAGAAGGAAGTTACTTATACAAACTGAGTTCTGAGGAACAATCAAATAACTAGTGAGGATGGAAGAATTCCCAGAAACAGCAATTAGAAAATGCATCTACTGAGGGGAATTCTCAAGAGGACAGAAGCAGTATTATAAATATGTGGAAGGAGGACTCTCGGGTGGGGACAGGATCCAGGTTGGCATTTGGGTGGCCAGGGAAAGGGGACTTCCTGCTGAATGGAAGGTGTAGATTAGACTGAACACAAGGTCAAGGTGAAGGAGTAATCTGGTTCTTTTTTTCTTTTTTTATAAATTATTAATTTATTTTTGGCTGCATTGGGTCTTTGTTGCTACGCGCAGGCTTTTTCTAGTTGCGGAGAGCGGGGGCTACTCTTCGATGCAGTGCACAGGCTTCTCATTGCGGTGGCTTCTCATGTTGCGGAGCACGGGCTCTAGAGCGCAGGCTCAGTAGTTGTGGCGCACGGGCTTAGTTGTTCCTCGGCATGTGGGATCTTCCTGGACCAGGGCTCGAACCCATGTCCCCTGCATTGGCAGGTGGATTCTTAACCACTGCGCCACCAGGGAAGTCCTGATCTGGTTCTTTTTGAGGAGAAACCTCCTTGAATGGTTAAGCCCCAGACTGATGTGTCAGATGACATCAAGGTTTAGCCCTCTGAGCATTTGCCATCTGCTTGCACATAGTTTCTGCTCAGCAATGAATGTTAATATGGTAGAAAAAACACAATATGTGTTCTAAGTGGCTGCGCATGGGCTGGGCTGCAGATACACTGAAGAAGAGTCAGTGGAGAGAAGGTAGAGGTGAAAGTCAAGGCGCCCCAGGTGCCGAGGGAGTGGAAAGCCCCAGGAACAGAGCGCTGGGTGTTTATTTGCCTGGGGCTGTGCATTGTTTCATCACAATGCTATATCCTTCCTTAATTTTCTTCTCTTTGTATCCTCTATTGTTTTTTCTTTCATTTTTCATGATGCAATGCTAATGAAAACTCTCAACTGATGTGAATGGAGAGGCAACGAATGAATACAGGATTCCATCTGACAAAAATTTACTGACAATCCACTAAACTCCAGGTCCTGTGCCAGAAACTAAGCTTAAAGTGGGCAAAAATATAATCCCTACCCTCAAGGAGCTTACAATTTAGCAGGACCATATTTGTAGCACATTTTCAGGAGGGCATGGAGAAGGGCATGCTAATTCCAGAGAGGGGACAGAGAAGGGACAGCTTTAGAGAAGAACTGAAGTTGGAGCCAAACAAGGAAAGCAGGGATTTCATCAGGGAGTGAAGTCAGGGCAGGCAACCAGACAGCCATTCACTTGTTCATTTGCTCGCTGATATTTATTGAGTTCCTATTAAGTGGCAGGCATCGGGTCAGTGATAGTGAATAAGATGACAGTCCTGCCAGTTAGGTAGAGTCCAGTGCTAGAAGCTGATGAGAACCAGGTGTCACCATACAGTGGGACAAGAACAAAAGTAAGTAATTAGCATAATTAATAAGTAATTAGCATAGTGTGCTATTCTACACTGATGGCACAGTATGCTTCCAACCTGGAGGGCATTGGGTAGGGGCAAGAGTAGAGGATGGTGTGCTAGAGGAGATGACATCCCAGCAGAGACATGAAGGTTGAGGCATTGGCCAAGTGAGGCATTGGCCATGTGAGGACAAAGCAGAATATTTTAGCAAAGAGGCCTTTCTGTGCAAATGTCTGGGAAGAAAGGGTCCATTTAGGAGGATAGTTATTGATGAGCCTGGAGAGATAAACTGGGACAAGATCTTGAAGGGCACTTTGAAGGAATGTGGACTTTATCCCTCTGACAATGAGAAATTATTGAGAGGCCTTAAGCATGGGCATGCCATGTTTGTCTTTGCATTTTAGAAGGATTAGTCTGGCCACCAAGCAGAAAATGAATTGAAGGGGATAAGGAATAGAGGCAGGAAGACCAGTTGGGAGCTGGCTGCAGTAATTCAAATGAAAAACGGGGTCCTAAGAATGAGTGGTAACGGCAGGTAGAGATGGGGATAAGTGACCCAAGTAGCACATGCACACGCACATAGGCACCAAAGAATACAGTGGAGCTGAGAGATGCCACATAACGTGGCTTCAGCCCAGAGGGAATGGTAGAAATTGAATCAAGGTCACCCAAATGTTTGTGGACTTGCATTGCCATGCTAAGTAATTTGGAATTCATACTAACGGCAGTGGTAAACCAATGAAGGATTTAAGGAAAAGAAGATTTTAACCCTGATATCGCTGAAGGATGGATTGACAAGAGAGGAAACTGCCACCATTTTGGAAATTAATGCCACAGTCCAGATGCAAAACTGGGCCAAGATGTTGAATCTATCTGAGCCTGGTAGATGGTATCCGTACTCAACTATAATGTAAGTATAATAGTCTTTCAATAAGGTAAAATGGATAAAAATCTACCATATATAACTAAAGAGGATTAATGAGTTAATATATGTAAAACAGTTAGAAAAATGTTTGACATATAGTGGATTAGGCAGGGTTCTTCTTCAGGAAAACAGAACAGACCACACAACAGAACTAGAAAGAGATTTATTAAAGGTACTGGCTCATTCAGTTATGGAGGCTGAGAAGTCCCACAACCTTCTGTCTGCAATCTGGGGACCCAGGAAATCCAGTGGTACAGTTGGAAGGCCTGAGAGCAGAGCCAGAGAGAAAATGGTGTAGATTCCAGTCTGGACCTAAAGGCCTAAGAACCAGGAGTGCTGAGGGCAGAAAAGATTGTCTAGCTCAGTCAGATAGAGAGCAAATTCAACTTTCCTCTGCCTTTTTGGTTTATTCAGGCCCTCAATGGATTGGATGATGCCCACCCACATGGGGAGGACAATCAGCATTACACTGTCCACCAATTCAAATGCTAATCTCTTCCAGAAACACTCTCCCAGATACACCCAGAAATAATGTTTAACCAGAGAGCTGTGCCTCCCATGGCCCAGTCAAGTTGACACATAAAATTATCCATTGGGAGACCTTCAAGATGGCGGAGGAGTGAGATGTGGAGATCACCTTCTTCCCCACAAATACATCAGAAATACATCTACATGTGGAACAGTTCCTACAGAACACCTACTGAACGCTGGCAGAAGACCTCAGACTTCCCAAAAGGCAAGAAACTCCCCACGTACCTGGGTAGGGCAAAAGAAGAAACAAAGAAACAGAGACAAAAGAATAGGGATGGGACCTGCACCGCTGGAAGGGAGCTGTGAAGGAGGAAAAGTTTCCACACACTAGGAAGCCCCTTCACTGGCAGAGACAGGGGGTGTCGGGGGGTGGGGGAAGCTTTGGCGCCATGGTGGAGAGCGCAGCAACAGGGGTGCAGAGGGCAAAGCGGAGAGATTCCCGCACAGAGGATTGCTGCCGACCAGCACTCACCAGCCTGAGAGGCTTGTCTGCTCACCCGCCGGGACGGGCGGGGGCTGGGAGCTGAGGCTTGGGCTTCGGAGGTCGGATCCCAGGGAGAGGACTGCGGTTGGCTGCGTGAATACAGCCTGAAGGGGGCTAGTGCACCACAGCTAGCCGGGAGGGAGTCCAGGAAAATGTTTGGAACTGCCGAAAAGGCAAGAGACCATTGTTTCAGGGTGCAGAAGGAGAGGGGATTCAGAACACCACCTAAATGAGCTCCAGAGACGGGCGCGAGCCACGGCTATCAGCGCGGACACCAGAGACGGGCACGAGATGTTAAGGCTGCTGCTGCAGCCATCAAGAAGCCTGTGTGCAAGCACAGGTCACTCTCCGCACCTCCCCTCCTGGGAGTCTGTGCAGCCCACCACTGCCAGGGTCCCATGATCCAGGGACAACTTCCCCGGGAGAACACATGGTGCATCTCAGGCTGGTTCAACATCACAACAGCCTCTGCCGCCACAGGCTCACCCCACATTCCGTACCCCTCCCTCCCCCTGGTCTGAGTGGACCAGAGCCCCTTAATCAACTGCTCCTTTAACCCCGTCCTGTCTGAGCAAAGAACAGATGCCCTCAGGCAACCTACATGCAGAGGCGGGGCCAAATCCAAAGCTGAACCCCAGGAGCTGTGCGAACAAAGAAGAGAAAGGGAAATCTCTCCCAGCAGCCTCAGGAGCAGTGGATTAAATTTCCACAATCAACCTGATGTACCCTGCATCTGTGGAATACCTGAATAGACAACGAATCATCCCAAATTGAGGCAGTGGACTTTGGGAGCAACGATATATACATTTTTTTCCTTTTTCTCTTTTTGTGAGTGTGCATGTGTATGCTTCTTTGTGTGATTTTGTCTGTATAGCTTCGCTTTTACCATTTGTCCTAGGGTTCTGTATGTCTGTTTTGTTTTGTTTCAGTATAGTTAGTTTTTAGCGCTTAGTGTTATCATTGGTGGACTCGTTTTTGCTTTGGTTGCTCTCTTCTTTCTTTTTTTTATTACTTTTTAATTTTTTTTATTTTTAATAATTACTTTTTATTTTAATAACTTTATTATATATTTTTTTCTATCTTTCTTTCTTTTTTTCTCCTTTTAGTTCTGAGCCGTGTGGCTGACAGGGTCTTGGGGCTCTGGCAGGACGTCAGGCCTATGCCTCTGAGGTGGGAGAGCCGAGTTCAGGACATTGGTCCACCAGAGACTTCCTGGCTCCACTTAATATTAAACAATGAAAGCTCTCCCAGAGATCTCCATCTCAATGCCAAGACCCAGCTCTACTCAACAACCAGCAAGCTACAGTGCTGGACACCCTATGCCAAACAACTAGCAAGACAGGAACACAACCCCACCCATTAGTAGAGAGGCTGCCTAAAATCATAATAAGGTCACAGACACCCAAAAACACACCACCGATGCAGTCCTGCCCACCAGAAAGACAAGATCCAGCCTCATCCTCCAGAACACAGGCACCAGTGCCCTCCACCAGGAAGCCTACCCAACCCACTGAACCAACCTTAGCCACGGGGGGCAGACACCAAAAACAACAGGAACTACAAACCTGCAGCCTGTGAAAAGGAGACCCCAAACACAATAAGTTAAGCAAAATGAGAAGACAGAGGAACAGAAGTTGAAGGAGCAAGGTAAATGCCCACCAAACCAAAAAAATGAAGAGGAAATAGGCAGTCTACCTGAAAAGAATTCAGAGTAATGATAGTAAAGATGGTCCAAAATCTTGGAAATATAATGCAGAAAATACAAGAAACGTTTAACAAGGACCTAGAAGAACTAAAGAGCAAACAAACAATGATGAACAACACAGTAAATGAAATAAAAAATTCTCTAGAAGGAATCAATAGCAGAATAACTGAGGCAGAAGAACAGATAAGTGACCTGGAAGATAAAATAGTGGAAATAAGTAATGCAGAGCAGAATAAAGAAAAAAGAATGAAAAGAATTGAGGACAGTCTCAGAGATCTCTGGGACAACATTAAAAGCACCAACATTTGAATTATACAGGTCCCAGAAGAAGAAGAGAAAAAGAAAGGGACTGAGAAAATATTGATGAAATTATAGTTGAAAACGTTCCTAATATGGGAAAGGAAATAGTTAATCAAGTCCAGGAAGTTCAGGGATCCCATACAAGATAAATCCAAGGAGAAACATGCCAAGACACATATTAATCCAACTATCAAAAATTAAATACAAAGAGAAAATATTAAAAGCAGCAAGGGAAAAACAACAAATAACATACAAGGGAATCCCCATAAGGTTAACAGCTGATCTTTCAGCAGAAACTCTGCAAGCCAGACGGGAGTGGCAGGACATATTTAAAGTGATGAAAGGGAAAAACCTACAACCAAGATTACTCTACCCAGCAAGGATCTCATTCAGACTCGATGGAGAAATTAAAACCTTTACAGACAAGCAAAAGCTAAGAGAATTCAGCACTACCAAACCAGCTTTACAACAAATGCTAAAGGAACTTCTCTAGGCAGGAAACACAAGAGAAGAAAAAGACCTACAATAACAAACCCAAAACAATTAAGAAAATGGTAATAGGAACATGCATATTGATAATTACTTTAAATGTAAATGGATTAAATGCTCCAACCAAAAGACATAGACTGGCTGAATGGATACAAAACCAAGACCTGTATATATGCTGTCTACAAGAGACCCACTTCAAACCTAGGGACACATACAGACTGAAAGTGAGGGGATGGAAAAAGATATTACATGCAAATGGAAATCAAAAGAAAGCTGGAGTAGCAATTCTCATATCAGACAAAATCGACTTTAAAATAAAGGCTATTACAAGAGACAAAGAAGGACACTACATAATGATCAAGGGATCAATCCAAGAAGAAGATATAATAATTGTAAATATTTATGCACCCAACATAGGAGCACCTCAATACATAAGGCAAATGCTAACAGCTATAAAGGGGAAATTGACAGTAACACAATCATAGTAGGGGACTTTAACACCCTACTTTCACCAATGGACAGATCATCCAAATGAAAATAAATAAGGAAACATAAGCTTTAAATGACATATTAAACAAGATGGACTTAATTGATATTTATAGGACATTCCATCCAAAAACAACAGAATACACTTTTTTCTCATGTGCTCATAGAATATTCTCCAGGATAGATCATATCTTAGGTCACAAATCAAGCCTTGGTAAATTTAAGAAAATTGAAATTGTATGAAGTATCTTTTCTGACCACAACACTATGAGACTAGATATCAATTACAGGAAAAAAATCTGTAAAAAATACAAACACATGGAGGCTAAACAATACACTACTTAATAACTAAGAGATCACTGAAGAAATCAAAGAGGAAATCAAAAAATACCTAGAAACAAATGACAATGAAAACACGGCAACCCAAAACCTATGGGATGCAGCAAAAGCAGTTCTAAGAGGGAAGTTTATAGCAATACAATCCTACCTCAAGAAACCAGAAATATCTCAAATAAACAACCTAACCTTACACCTAAAGCAATTAGAGAAAGAAGAACAAAAAAACTGCAAAGTGAGCAGAAGGAAAGAAATCATAAAGATCAGATCAGAAATAAATGAAAAAGAAATGAAGGAAACAATAGCAATGATCAATAAAACTAAAAGCTGGTTCTTTGAGAAGATAAACAAAATTGATAAACCATTAGCCAGACTCATCTAGAAAAAAAGGGAGAAGACTCAAATCAATAGAATTAGAAATGAAAAAGGAGAAGTAACAACTGACACTGCAGAAATACAAAAGATCATGAGAGATTACTACAAGCAACTCTATGCCAATAAACTGGGTAACCTGGAAGAAATGGACACATTCTTAGAAAGGCACAACCTTCCAAGACTGAACCAGGAAGAAATAGAAAATATAAACAGGCCAATCACAAGCACTTTAATTGAGACTGTAATTAAACATCTTCCAACAAACAAAAGCCCAGGACCAGATGGCTTCACAGGTGAATTCTATCACACATTTAGAGAAAAGCTAACACCTATCCTTCTCAAACTCTTCAAAACATAGCAGAGGGAGGAACACTCCCAAACTCATTCTACGAGGTCACTATCACCCTGATACCAAAACCAGACAAAGATGTCACAAAGAAAGAAAACTACAGGCCAATATCACTGAAGAACATAGATGCAAAAATCCTCAACAAAATACTAGCAAACAGAATCCAACAGCACATTAAAAGGATCATACACCATGATCAAGTGGGATTTATCCCAGGAATGCAGGGATTCTTCAATATACACAAATCAATCAATGTGATACACCATATTAATAAATTGAAGGAGAAAAACCATATGATCATCTCAATAGATGCAGAAAAAGCTTTCGACAAAATTCAACACCCATTTATGATAAAAAACCTCCAGAAAGTAGGCATAGAGGGAACGTACCTCAACATAATAAAGGCCATATATGACAAACCCACAGCCAACATCGTTCTCAATGGTGAAAAACTGAAACCATTTCCACTAAGATCAGGAACAAGACAAGGTTGCCCACTCTCACCACTATTATTCAACATAGTTTGGGAAGTTTTATCCACATCAGTCAGAGAAGAAAAAGAAATAAAAGGAATCCAAATTGGAAAAGAACAAGTAAAGCTGTCACTGTTTGCAGATGACATGATACTATACATAGAGAATCCTAAAGATGCTACCAGAAAACTACTAGAGCTAATCAATGAATTTGGTAAAGTAGCAGGATACAAAATTAATGCACAGAAATCTCTTGCATTCCTATACACTAATGATGAAAAATCTGAAAGAGAAATTAAGGAAACACTCCCATTTACCATTGCAACAAAAAGAATGAAATGCCTAGGAATAAACCTACCTAAGGAGACAAAAGACCTGTATGCAGAAACTATAAGACACTGATGAAAGAAATTTAAAAAGATACAAACAGAAGGAGAGATATACCATGTTCTTCGTTTGGAAGAATCAACATTGTGAAAATGACTCTACTACCCAAAGCGATCTACAAATTCAATGCAATCCCTATCAAACTACCCTACCAATGGCATTTTTCACAGAACTAGAACAAAAAATTTCACAATTTGTATGGGAACACGAAAGACCCCGAATAGCCAAAGCAATCTTGAGAAAGAAAAATGGAGCTGGAGGAATCAGGCTCCCTGACTTCAGACTATACTACAAAGCTAGAGAAATCAAGACAGTATCGTACTGGCACAAAAACAGAAATATAGATCAATGGAACAGGATAGAAAGCCCAGAGATAAACCCACTCACATATGGTCACCTTATTTTTGATAAAGGAGGCAAGAATATGCAATGGAGCAAAGACAGCCTCTTCAATAAGTGGTGCTGGGAAAACTGGACAGCTACATGTAAAAGAAAGAAATTAGAACACTCCCTAACACCATACAGAAAAATAAACTCAAAATGGATTAAAGACCTAAATGTAAGGCCAGACACTATAAAACTCTTAGAGGAAAACTTAGGCAGAAGACTCTATGACATAAATCACAGCAAGATCCTTTTTGACCCAACTCCTAGAGAAATGGAAATAAAAACAAAATAAACAAATGGGACATAATGAAACTTAAAAGGTTTTGCACAACAAAGGAAACCATAAACAAGATGAAAAGACAACCCTCAGAATGGGAGAAAATATTTGCAAATGAACCAACTGACAAAGGATTAATCTCCAAAATTTACAAGCAGTTCATGCAGCTCAATATGAAAAAAAAAACAACCCAATCCAAAAATAGGCAGAAGACCTAAACAGACATTTCTCCAAAGAAGATATACAGATTGACAACAAACACATGAAAGGATGCTCAACATCACTAATCATTAGAGAAATGCAAATCAAAAGTACAATGTGGTATCACCTCACACCGGTCACAATGGCCATCATCAAAAATCTACAAACAATAAATGCTGGAAAGGGTGTGGAGAAAACGGAAACCTCTTGAACTGTTGCTGGGAATGTAAATTGATACAGCCACTATGGAGAACACTATGGAGGTTCCGTAAAAAACTAAAAATAGAACTACCGTAAGACCCAGCCATACCACTACTGGGCATATACCCTGAGAAAACCATAATTCAAAAAGAGTCATGTACCACAATGTTCATTGCAGCCGTATTTACAATAGCCAGGACATGGAAGCAACCTAAGTGCCCATCGACAGATGAATGGATAAAGAAGATGTGGCACATATATACAATCGAATATTACTCAGCCATAAAAAGAAACGAAATTGAGTTATTTGTAGTGAGGTGGATGGACCTAGAGTCTGTCATACAGAGTGAAGTAAGTCAGAAAAAGAAAAGCAAATACCGTATGCTAACACATATATATGGAATCCAAAAAAAAAAAAGGAAGAAAATGGTCACGAAGAACCTAGAGGTAAGATGGGAATAAAGACGCAGACCTACTAGAGAATGGACTTGAAGATACAGGGAGGGGGAAGGGTAAGCTGGGACAAAGTGAGAGAGTGGCATGGACATATATACACTACCAAATATAAAATAGATAGCTAGTGGGAAGCAGCTGCATAGCACAGGGAGATCAGCTCAGTGCTTTGTGACCACCTAGAGGGGAGGGAGGGAGATGCAAGAGGGAAGAGATATGGGGATATACGTATATTTATAGCTGATTCACTTTGTTATAATGCAGAAACTAACACACCATTGTAAAGCAATTATACTCCAATAAAGATGTTTTTAAAAAAATAAATAGGGCTTCCCTGGTGGCACAGTGGTTGAGAATCTGCCTGCCAATGCAGAGGACACGGGTTCAAGCCCTGGTCTGGGAAGATACCACATGCCGCGGAGCGACTAGGACCGTGAGCCAAAACTACTGAGCCTGTGCGTCTGGAGCCTGTGCTCCACAACAAGAGAAGCCGCGATAGTGAGAGGCCTGCGCACCGCGATGAAGAGTGGCCCCCACTTGCCGCAACTAGAGAAAGCCCTCGCACAGAAACGAAGACCCAACACAGCCATAAATAAATAAATAAATAAATAAATAAAAATTAAAAAAAAAAAAAAGAATTTGGTCCACAACCTTTAATTTGAAAATAAATAAATAAATAAATAAATAAATAAATAAAAATAAAATTATCTATTACACACAATAAGCCCTCAGTGTTAACCTTATTTGTTCTCTTACTTTTGTGAGGATTAAATTAAATTATGTATATGAGGTTCTCAGCAGAGTTATGGCCGATACAAATTAATCAATAAGTAATAACTATTATTATTAGTTCTATTATTTTATGATTAATGTTGAGATCATGAACTAGTGCTATGACAGTGGAGAGCCAGAGGAAGGAATCTTGTCCGCAATGTCATGGGGAGTACAAACTTGATAAAAACACTTTCCAAAAATAAAACAGAGAGAGAGAAGCTCTTTTTTTCATTGTATCAGAACCGTTGGAAGTAGGAAAGCTAGCCAATTTACTTTGAAATATTATGATATGATTAAGAAAAACAGGCATATGGTGAAAATGATTTGATAGGTTTCAGACTCCTATATTGAGGATGTTAAAAAATTTTTTTTAATTCATAGACTATATTGTCAGTGCAAATCTTTGCAAAAGTCAGTCTTTTCTTTCTAGCCTAGATTCTTTTTGTTTCGTGAAAGTTTCAGAGCCTGCCCTTTTTGGGTCAATGAAATGTCAATTGGTTATTTTTTCCTTTACCTGCACACAGAGGTATGTTTACCCTAAAAAACAAAGCAGAAGATGTGCAGTATTTAAAATCTCTGGCTCTACTCAGGGTGCCCTCTGACAGCAGCTCTGCAGCCAAGCTTCGGAAGAGCCACTTTGCTACGGAAAGGCCCTCCAGAGTGATTCTAGGACTATGACCAGGCTTTGGGTCATTCATAACCAAAGGATCTGCAGAGGGATAAACCAGAGTAAAGCCTCATCTCCTGCACAGAATATGCAAACACACAAGAGTAAGAGTTTCTCTTCCATTGTATCAGAACAGCTGGAATTTTTATGAGATGACTTTCAAGGTTAGATGAAGTGTTGAATACCACCCCCCAGGACCAACTGGTGAGTGAACACCAAAAAAGATGGTTTCTTAAATCCCATGAACTTCCCCAGTGGAAAGTTATAAGTAATACTTGCACAATCTTGTGAAATTATTTTCCTTTCCACTCCCCCTGGTTACACACATTCTCTGTGTACCCAAGAACAAAATGGCAGCCGTTAGGCCATGAGGGTTAACTCAGCAAGTGCTGGTGTCCTTAGGAGCCTCTCTGGCCCAATACTTTGTGATCTTTTGAGGGCTGGCTCCAAACTGGCCCCAGGAAGGATCTTATTACTTTTCCAAAACACTGGGGATCATCAATCAGACACCAGAGTAGAAACTGCCTCAGTCATTCAGTTAAAAACAAACAGAGCTATCTGATTAGGGAAGAGGTTTATTTCCCATTGCGCCCTTTGTATTGAGGTCTGTTTAAGAACTTTGTACCACCTAAGCCTATTGAGACCCATGTTAATTAAACAAGGCTGAATTTTTAAATATATCAATTTTTAGACCCTAAACTTGTCAACACAATATCAATCTCTCATAACTTGATAATAAAATCATCAAGGTATTATCAACTCTTGTTTTTTGTCTTTCTCTTTCTTTCTGTTCTGGAAATGATGTTTTAAATTAGAGGTGAGAAATGGGGGAAAGATGAGCTACAGGATGAGAACAGGACATTTGGAGCATCGAGCCAGCATGAGGGTTCTGAGTCCATGTTCCCTCTTCCTGCCCCATTTGAAGTTCAATGAGCAGGCAGAAGCCTGTTGACCATACATATTTGCATTTAAAACCACATTTGAACAGTATTCCTTGCTGGGATTTTTTACATTTTATTTCCTTGGGGATCTATGGACTGTCCTTTTCAGGGGGTTTACAGACTGCAAGAGAAAAGCAAACTTGTAATTTAGTTAAGATATTGAGTATGTGGAATAAATCAGGACTAGTAGTAAAAGAGAGAGAAAAATTTAGGCTGTTGTTGGTTAGTGCTAAGAGTTAGACTGTTGGACTTTATTGTGAAGATCCTGTTCAAACATAATCCAGTGCATTGGCAGTGACTTTCGTGTCCAATTCTATTATCCTTCCTCATGTCATTTTGGAAAAGTAACTTAATCAGAGACATCTTGGACTGGACAGAGAGCATGGTGTCTGGAACCAGACAGATCTGGGTTTAAATCCTGGCTCTATAGTGACCTTGGGCATGTTAATTAACTTCTCTGAACCAGTTTCCTTGTTTGTCACATGGAAAGGGTTACCCTCCCTCATATGGTTTTGTGAAGAATAAACGAGACAATGTGTGTAAAATGCCTTCCACTTCCTCCTGTTTTCTTTTTCCAGCTTTAAAAGATGAATTATACCTGCTACCTGCTTGTCTAATGATCTATTAGGAAGATTAGTTAAGATTAGTTAATGCCTAGAAACCAGTTTTAGTGAGTAAAATAAATTAGTTTACAATAAAACTACGATTATTAAGAATTAAGAAGGGACTTCCCTGGTGGCACAGTGGTTAAGAATCCGCCTGCCAATGCAAGGGACACAGGTTCTATCCCTGGTCTGGGAAGATCCCACATGCTGCGGAGCAACTAAGCCCATGCACCACAACTACTGAGCCTGCGCTCTAGAGCCCGCGAGACACAACTATTGAGTCCTCATGCCTAGAGCCCGTGCTCCGCGACAAGAGAAGCCACCGCAATGAGAGGCCCGCGCACCTCAACGAAGAGTAGCCCCCCCTCGCCACAACTAGAGAAAGCCAGCACGTAGCACTGAAGACCCAACACAGCCAAAAATAAATACATAAATAAATAAATTTATTTAAAAAAGAAAAAAAGAATTAAGAAGAATAATGCCATTTGCAGCAACATGGCTGAACCTAGAGAGTATCTTACGAAGTGAAGTCAGTCAGACAAAGACAAATATGATACAATATCACTTACATGTGGAAACTGAAAAAATGATACAAAATACTTATTTACAAAGCAGAAATAGACTCACAGACACAGAAAGCAAACTTATGGTTACCAAAGGGGAAAGGGAGGGGGAGAGAGTTTGGGATTAACATATACACACTACTATATATAAAATAGATAAACAACAAGGACCTATTGTATAGCACAGGGAACTATACTCAATATCTTATAATAACCTATAAGGGAAAAGAATCTGAAAAAGAATACATATATGTATTCTTTTCAGTTATATGTATAACTGAATCACTCTGCAGTATACCTGAAACTAACACAACATTGTAAATCAACTATACTTCAATAAAAAGGAATTAAATAGTGCATATGCCCAGGGGCCTGAGAGTGGCTGGGATTCACATGCCACGGCTGACCTACAAGGCCCTAAGCAAGTTACTCCTCTGACCATGTGTCCCCCAAATGAAAAGTGGGGCTGGGGGAAGCAGTGGGTTTGACTATCACTGCATGAAGACCGAAGTCCTCCCCAGCTGGCATGATTTTGATTCAACCAATGATTAGTTCTGTAGTCTGTGGAAAGTATTTTTATAAGGAAACATTCTAGGACAAGTAAGATTTGTCTGAGTGGCTTTTGTAGCGTCTTCTCTTAGTTACTAAGTAAAATGTTCTGATTTCTAAGGCTTTATGATGGTGATGGTATGTGAGTGCAGATATTGAAATACAATGACTTCGGTGGTCTGTTTCATGAAACATGTATGTTACCAAGTAAAAATTCCCCATTTGACATTGTCCAATAGAGAATCTTAACTATTTGGTTCAGCAATCTCTATGTGCCAATGAAATAATGTGTGCACGTGCATTTGGAGACAAGGGGAGTTCTGTTTGCAGTGAACTTCACAAACACTTTGAAGTCAGAAAAGCTTTTAAAAAATTCAAAGTTATCTTTTCACAAGCACAATGGCAGGTGTCTCAATGTTTTTGTAAGTAGAGTCCAAGGAATTTTGTCTGGCTTTTCTTCCTCTTGTCCTAGAGGACAAGACTATAACAATTTTTCACATAATAAAGATGAATATTTCAAAGGATTTCTCTTCAAGGGCAAAGCCTACAGCAATATCAACTTCTTTATTCGTAATTAAAATGTGCATTCTTCATTATACAGCAAGAAGCCTGGAGCTACCTTGCCATGCTGTCCCTAGGGACCACGCCCAGGACCCTCCCACACTAAGACTTCATAATGTGAAGTTCCAACATGGACTTCGTTTATGCAAAATTCTCTTTTTTTTTTCTTCTGAAAACATAGCAAAGTGCCAGGGACTTTGAATATTTCTAAAGCTTACAGTTAACAAAATGCACACATATCTCACAAAGGCATACTGTTAAATAGCATTTAAAATTTTATCCTTACTAGCTCCTTAAATGCTTTCCAGATTTGTCCAGTTAAAGAATCAACCAGTCATTGCTTAATAATAACCTAAAAATGTAAGATTTTGCCAGTTTTAGTTAATTTTTTGACCACGACATCACTTTTGTTAACTGAAATGAAAATGTTGAAAGGCTTGAGAACTCATTTTAAGTCTTTCATGTTGTCAAAAAGAAACACACAATAAGCTTTCAGGCATTTTATTTTATTATTTATTTATTTATTTATAAATTTATTTATTTATTTGTGGCTGTGTTGGGTCTTCATTGCTGCGTGCGGGCTTTCTCTAGTTGCGGTGAGCGGGGGCTACTCCTTGTTGCGGTGTGCAGGCTTCTCACTGCGGTGGCTTCTCTTGTTGCAGAGCACAGGCTCTAGGCATGTGGACTTCAGTAGTTGTGGCACGCAGTCTCAGTAGTTGTGGCGCACGGGCTTAGTTGCTACGCGGCATGTGGGATCTTCCCGGACCAGGGCTCAAACCCCTGTCCCCTGCATTGGCAGGCGGATTCTTAACCACTGCACCACCAGGGAAGTCCCTAGAGCATTTTAAACTTTCTTTCTTTCTCAGTTTTTTATTGTTTCAATACGATAACACAGGTAAAAGTCCTAGTACATATCTAGGAATTCAGTAAAAATTATTCTTCCGTTAATAAAATGCCCCTTATCTGGCTGATAACCCTTTGGTTTAAACATCAAGTGCCAATAAGACATTGCCCAAATGCAAAAGTCAGGTCAATAGGCTAGAAAAAAACACAGAAGTACAGGTCTAGAGCTGGCCCAGCTTAAGCTGTGCTTAAGTTTATGTTCTTCAGCATGCTGTTTGAGCTCGAAGACCATGCATCAATTTCAGAGAATGGCATTCTTACTTTCAAGAACCTCAGTGCCAAGATTTATTGGGAAGTTGGGAATTTGTTTCTAAACTGAGGGGCCTCAACCATAACATAACCGACATTGAGGAATAGGATTTATAATCCTCTAGAGAGCCTTAATTATTTGGCCACTACATCATTTTCATTAACTGGAATGAAAACTCTGGCTGGTTTTGAGAACTCAGTGCAAATCATACAGAGTATACTGACATCTGGTGGCACTGATTAAGCAAATACTTATGAATTAATAAGCATTGTAATTAAAATTATTGACTGAATTCTTTTTAAATATTCAGCATTCCTTTGGAGCTTTCCTAAACTCTATTTAAAAAGGCTTTGCTGTTCCCCAATAATATTTATCAACTGGCTTAGTCCATTCATCTAAGACACTCAGTAAAACATTATGTTTTAACTCAAGGTGAATTAAACCTAGATTAATAATGATAGGTGTGAACTGTTGACTAATTTAGGACTCCAATTTCAACAGTAAGAGCTAAACAGTAATCAATTGTTATGGGGTTTTTTTTTGGTTTCAAGGAATGCTTTAACATGGAATGTGATTATTCTAGTTTCCTGCTTAGAAGCCAAGAGTGGAGAGCTGCCCACAGTAAAAATAGGGTGTGGTGTGTACAATTTTATGCTACTAAATCATTTGACCTTTGAAAAATACATCTAATCAAATCTAGGAGAGAATTACCACTGTCTCCTTATTAGCATGACTCTCTCCAGAGTTGTCCATCAAGGGAAGTTAAACAATAGTTTCCACCCGAATTTTCAGAGTAAAAAATGAAGACAGATTTTGACTTGTCCAAAGTCAGTGTCAAATCCATGAATAGAATCCGGGAGTTACTAAATCTTGGTTCTTGCCACCTTTTGATGTGTGTTTCCATTTAAGATGAGTGACAAGTAGTCAGTTGTCATGGTTTTTAAAAGATCTCTGTAAGGTCTGGCTTTTGCATCAGAGTCTGGACTAAAATCATGTTTAAACTTTGTTTCCTCTCATCTTTTCCTGGTTTTGATTATTTTTTAAGAGTAGTTGATGGTCTCATGACACGAGCCTTCTATTTTGTGTTTTGTGTCTTGTGTTTTGAATTTTATGTGAAATTGTGGGTTTGATCTTTGACCTCTGTTTACTATAATACTGATTTGCCACTAATTTGATAGCAAGCCATAGGGATCTAGTGTAAACATGCTGCTCACTTTACACAGCTCTGTTTTACTCTTAAGTGAAGAAATATGTGTGTAGAATATAATTGAGAGGCTCTTGCAGAAGTAATAAAAACCACATAAATTTTCAACTTCCCAGGTAGCACTCAGATTAATCTAATCACCTTCTGTGGCAGGAAGATCTAGTAAATCAAGAGGAAGTCATCAATGTAAAGAGGTATAGCCTCGAATTTAGTTGTAACTTGGTCAATGTACTCCTCCAGAAACAGGAGGAATGGTATAGACCGCACAGCTCTCCTGACCTGGCCGAGGCTCTGAACTCAGAGAATGCTGATCACAGGTGTGGTCAGTGCAGGAGGTGAGATTAGCCCTGAATTGTTTCATGCGCTAATCCCGGGGTTGGGGGGGTGGGATCAGTGCAACTGGGCAGGAGATGCACAACATGGGGGGGAAGCACTGCCCTTGATTGAGAGTGGCAGGAAGTGGGCATCGTGAAGGCTTGGCCAAGCCTGCTCTGGAGCAAGCACCAAACCTGTGAGGTGTCACACCATGAATTGTATTTCCCACTTCTCAGATTTTCCAAAGGGACTATGTTTAGTTCTTAATCCCACAACCAAAGAGAGATGAGAAGACCTTGTCAAAGCTCCAAAGAAGGTTTGCCTTGTTACAGCTGCGCCTCTGGTTTCTGGCCAGGAAAGTGCAGAGCTGCACTAACCTCAGAAAGGTGGGGAAATGGCAAAGCCATCCTTTTGGGGGAAAAACTGTTCCTGTTTCTTCCTGTTATGCCAACTGTCTATGAGTTGCTGGCCTTAAGTGAAAGTTGTGAAAGAATTGTCTTATCAGTGTATATTCCAAGTCTTAGTTTCCTGTGGGCTGGTTTCTGTTATGCCCAGTTTAGGATCACTCAGCCCTTACGACTCCAGGCCTCAGCTAAACATGGAGCGTCAGTGGCTGTCCTTGGAATACTTTGATTCATTAGAAAAGAATTTGCTGTTAAAAAGACAACCTGGGCTCCGTGTTTCAGTTTCATCTCATTTCTCTTAATCATATTCAGAGACAGCATGAGAATGAAATCATTCGTTTGTCCAACAAATATTTATTGGGCCCCCGCCTTCTTAATGCACTACAGAAGGCATTGTAGAGGAGAAAAGAAATATATGCTAGCTAGATGTTCCCTCCAAGAGCATACAGTGCCGTTGGAGACATGAGGCATACACATGGGCAGAGTCGAGGAGAAATTCAAGAGTCTCAATGCACAAGACAAACACCCAACAAGGTAGAGGTGCCACAAAGCATGGTAGGATTCTGAGGAAAAGGAAACGGTGTCAACAAAAAAGTGTGTGAGCTCAGAGGAGGAGAAAGAGAGCACGGAATACCGGAGCTCAGGAAACGTTTGCTAGCAGGCAGAAAGTGAACGGGAACTCAAAAGGTGGCATTGCACACGGAGAAGGGGGAGGCATTCCGTGGTGCAGCAAAGAATCAGCTAGGCAAGCATCAGGCATGTTTCGGGAACAAGTCTAACCTAGAAGAAAAGATTCATGAACATGTCTCGTGATGCAGGAGACATGAGTTCCAGCCCTGACTCAGCCCCTTACGGCTGTGTGGCCTTTAGCCGGTCTCTTAAACCAGCTATACCTGAGCTTATTTATCTGTAAAATGGGAATGCAAACATCCCCTTTGACTTGCATGAGGGTACTGTAAAGATCAAATGAAGTAATAGGCATGAAAATGCTTTGCGATACCACATAAGGGACAGATTAGAGAACGCCTGAAATGCCAGCTGGGATTTGTCTTTAATCCTTTAAGTAATAAGAAGTCATTGAAGATCTCTGAGGAAGGGAGTGAATGACATGACGAACAAGGTGTAAGGAACCTAATTCCCTTCTCCAACTCCCTCCTACAGCCCAGCAATCTGTCTCTCTTCTCTGCTGACAATTTTCTGTGATGTCAATTCAACATCTCCTACAGGCGCTGGGAGGAAAATCCATCCCAGCTCTTGGGAAGGGCTGTGTGTGCCTTGAAACAATCATGCTATGTAAATCAAAAGCCTTGCTGCATCTCAGTCCTCCCATTCACTTGAGCATATCTATTGTTTTTGGAACTTCATCCAATTTATTCACATTTCAAGATGCTTCATACTGTGTACAGAGCATTCTTGTACTGTATCACCAGAAAGCATCTTTGTTTTATGATGGTTGTCTTTTGGCTAGGCAGCCCTAAAGATCATTAGCCCTTTTCCCCATTTCACTGCCTTGCTGAATCCAAACACATTTCTAAGCCCCTTAAATCTTTTAACATTATCCACCTTTTGAGATGAAAATGTTTATTTTTTTCTTATATTTGAATTTTATTTGAATCGCTGCTAAAATTCATGATATTACAGAGGTGTAACTTAGCAATGAATCATTTTGCAGTAAGTTGGAAAATCATTAAATATCCAAAATCTTAATCAAATACAGCTAATTTTTTAAAAAACATATTATTCAGTTTAGTTTTTCCTTTCTTTGTTTGAAACAATTGAAAGGTTTGAAGAAAATTAAAAGGTAATATCTAAAGACATTTTTAACCCCCTGAGTGATTCTATGAATTTTAGTTCCTATTTGTCTTGGCAAAGGAATGAATGAATGGGTGAACTGAAACAACTAGATCTGGAAAAACGTATCTCTTTTTATATCATTCATCTCGTTCAGGAGTTGGCGAACTTTTTCTGTAAAGGGACAGATAGTAAATATTTTCAGGTTTGTGAGCCATATGGTTTATGTCACAACTACTCAACTCTGTCATTGTATCGGGAAAGCAGCCATAGACAATACAAAAATGATGGCTATGGCTGTATTCCAATAAAATGTTATGTACAAAAACAGTCAGGGGGTGGATTTGGCCTTTGGGCTGATCTTGTCCTCAAGCTCAGTTGTTCTCAAACTTTGGTGTGCATCAGAATGACCTGAGCGACTTGTGACAACAAAAGCTGTCCAGACCCCAGATTCTGATTCCATGGGTTTAGGCTGGACCGGGGGCTCTCACCATTATTCTGAGGCACCAAAGTTAGAGAACCTCTGCTCTTTTTCCTTAAGAAATGCAGCTCCAATGTCCTATATTAACCACCACAATTTTAATGAGAGACTCATAAAAGGGAGGTTTAGAGAAGAGAATCAGACTTGGCCCAATGAAGATTAGCATATTTTAAATTGTAAAAATAAAACAATTTTTGCATTTCTGGAAATTTTAGGGACTGATCATTTTGATCCATAATTCTAGCTAGCATCAATTTCTATATATCATCTAAATGGTGACATTCAAATAAATTATAGAACTATAGCTATAGCCAAATTATACTTAAGATTTAGTTCTTAAGGCATAAACTGAATTTAAACAACCTCAACTGATTTTAAAATGTTCCTCAGCCTTCCAGCCTCTAAAATAGTTTATTACTATTATTATTAAAATTATCACAACCAAAAATTACTTAATAATAAGAGCTTTACAACCCATAAAATACCCCATTGTTTTAGCACAGCATCAGTTGATACTTTATAAATCTGGATCCAGACTTTTTCCAAAAACTTGTTGAAAGCTACTCAGCAAAGCAATGAAAAGATAGAAAATATTTTTTTCCATATAGAAATTGAGAGGCGCATGGGTCCCACCCTGTACAAAAGCATTTCTCACACAAAGAAAAGACACTCAAATTATAAACAGATGGCCAATCACATGGCAATCAATTAAAATATATCAGGTGAGATCTGGTTCCAAATTTGAATTCCATTTTTGCTGGCTAACCCCAAGAGTTTCCTTCACAGTGGGATGTACTGCTACGTGGAACTGTAGGCTCCAGCCACTCCTTGTTCTCCCTCTCTGGATGGCAAGGACAAAGACTGCTGCATAAGCAGAGAACTTGGCATCTAAGGAGGACTGCATTACTCTTGAGCCCATCTGCCAGCTGGTGGTGATGGATGGGGGAGTGAACTATAGCCCTTCTTGGCTAGTGGATGAGTTTCCATTTGGTGCTCCTTTGTTATTCAACTCAAAGCTAATAATTTTTTTAAATTTTATTATTTTCCTTCTTTTCTCTTAACAGTATGCTGCCTGCCTGACATACTGTACAAATACAGACCAGGTTAAAAAACAATCAGAGTCTGATTCTTCAATTTGAACACTGGATTGATGAATATATATGCACAAATTGCTTCATTTCCCTGCACTTCAATTTTTGATAAATGAGAGAATAACACTTTTTAATGTATTTAATTATAAGATAATAAACAGGTTAATCCTGGCTGTAAGGCAGTTGGCCATTAGAACAGAGAAAATTCAATAATCTGATATTTTAAATTGTTTTTGTAAGTGATACAAAGCTGTTTTACATATGTGGTTAATGGTGCAAGACGTTAATGCCCATATAATTAAGAAATGATTTTTATATTTGCATTTGGCAAATATAAACTAACTTCTAAATGCTTAATAACAGAGTAATGATCTCTGTATGTGTCCAAATCCTCTTAAACCCAGAGCACTGCCTCCCAGTGAGGACACATTTAGTACTCTCTGGTTTTTATTTTGAAAAGCTGCTAATCCTCAGCTTGTCCTCAACTGAAGTGAGCACTGGTGATCTCACTGGTTTCGTTTAAAGCCAGGTGAGCCACAAGGATACCGTTTCTGAAGCCTCTGGTAATGCCTAATGAACAATTCTCAGCCACAAACACAGTGTCTGCCACACACCCTAACTGTTGATCCTGTTCCAGTGCATGGTCCATAAAGCCCATCGGATTCTGGAACAGATTCTAAGAGGTCAAATATGTAACTGTATTTTCCCCAAAGATAGTGGAATAAAAACGCCTTTATGTTTGCTTGATTTAATTTTCCCCCCAAAGAACAAGCATCATGGCCCAAGAATGTTGGTTTACTACCAAACTGATATTTTATCTTAAAGTCACAATACTCTTAAACAATTTATTCCTCTGGATTGTATTCCCTCTGTGTCTCTATTCAGTTTGAAATCAACTCCTGTTTTTCTCTATTATTGTGATCCAAGAAGACGCACTTTCATATCACATCTAATATGCATCTCCCAGACCTCTATTGTATGACTCTCACTTTTGATCTCGAGGTTAAACAATGAGTTGCTTATTTGTACCTGCAACTTGTAAAATGGAGAGATCTTTAAGGGGTTGCTGAATTTTCTACATAAAGTGCTACTAATCTCCTTAACAATAACATAAGAAGCATCTTGTTGAAAACTTTTCACGGTACATTTCTAAAATGAAAGTGAATAAAGTAAAATGAAGATTAACCCATTCATCCTAAAGGAAGACTTTTCATATAAGTGTGTACTTTTTCTTTTCTTTTTCTTCTTCCATCAAGCATCAAACTACAGTATATCAACATCTCAAATAAACAAGACTCCTAAGTTCCAAAACAAGGGAAAGGAGAGCACAAAAATTCTCTTCTGGGAGAATCTGTGTCTTCCATTCTCTCTTCTCCAGATGATGAACCTTCATTTTTCTGAGTCATATATTCTCCCTTCACTATTGTATCTGCCGAAATCATATTCATCTTCTGACACTTTATTCAAGTTCTGCACACTCAGTGATGTTCTCTGTCTTCCTCTGACCAGAAAGCTATACTCTTTCTGATTTCATATACTTTTTTTTTTAACATCTTTATTGGAGTATAGTTGCTTTACAATGGTGTGTTAGTTTCTGCTGTATAACAAAGTGAATCAGCTATACATATACATATATCTCCATATCCCCTCCCTCTTGCGTCTCCCTCCCACCCTCCCTACCCACCCCTCTAGGTGGTCACAAAGCACCAAGCTGATCTCCCTGTGCTATGCGGCTGCTTCCCACTAGCTATCTATTTTACATTTGGTAGTGTATATATGTCAGTGCTACTCTCTCACTTGGTCCCAGCTTATCCTTCCCCCTCCCCGTGTCCTCAAGTCCATTATTCTACATGTGTGTCTTTATTTGATTTGATGTACTTTTGACAATATATCACATGCAGATTATCCTGCAGCTGTTCTCTAATGGCTTCATATCTGTGTTTTGTGGCTTGCCCAAGGTCACATAACTAGTAAGCACTTAGGAGGAAATGAAAACCCATGGCTGCTGGCTCCAAATTCTAGGATCTTTCTCTCCACATCACGCATCTCCTTGAACATTGCTCAGTGTTACTATTTGCTCAGAAAAAAGAAAGAAGCTGTCCTTTCCCCCAAAGAACTGAACTTAGTATTTCATGTGCTGTCAAAGTACTTTGTCTCTATAAGTTCCATTCTTCTAACTGGTTCTCTGCTCCTTGAATGTCTCCTTTGGGGGCTCCTGGTCTCTCATTGTTCTTTCCAATTTCAAAATTCCCCGAAGTTTATCTTCAGTCACCTTCTTCTATTGTGTTCTCTACATCATCGACTTCATTTATACTTATGAGTTCAACAACTGCTCCTGTGTAGATAATTTAGCTCAAGTCTCTAGGCCTGCACTGTCTCTAGTTCCACTATTATATTTTCTGGTGCCTGTTTAAAGTCTGCAACATGTTTTTTTAAATGACCTAATCATTTTCCTGTATCAGGTCCTCTTCCTACCATACCAGGTTCTTCCAAGTGAGAATCTCAAAGTAATCTTTCTTTCTCCTGCATCCCCATTGTAATCACCAGACAAATCTTCTAGGTCTGTTCATTCTTTTCCATTCCCAGAGGCACCTCCCTAATTCATTTCTCTTCTGAACAATTGCAATAGGTAGCTAACTCTTTTTCTCACATCCTGTCTCCCTGCCCAATCATTCCTATACATCGCTTGAAGCCAGGGAATAAATGATGCCAAAGCACAGGAGGCAAGGCTAAGTAAGTATCTTGACCTTGAACAGAGAGAAAACTGGGACCTAATTAAACTTAAAAGCTTTTGCACAGCAAAGGAAACCATAAACAAAATGAAAAGACAGCCCTCAGAATGGGAGAAAATATTTGCCAACGAAGCAACTGACAAGGAATTAATCTCTAAAATATACAAACAGCTCCTGCAGCTCAATGTCAAAAAAACAAACAACCCGATCAAAAAATGGGCAGAAGATCTAAATAGACATTTCTCCAAAGAAGACATACAGATGGCTAAAAAGCACATGAAAAGATGCTCAGCATCACTAATTATTAGAGAAATGCAAATTAAAACTACAATGAGGTATCACCTCACACCAGTCAGAATGGTCCTCATCAAAAAAATCTACAAACAATAAGAGCTGCAGAGGGTGTGGAGAAAAGGAAACCCTCCTACACTGTTGGTGGGAATGTAAATTGATACAGCCACTATGGAGAACATTATGGAGCTTCCTTAAAAAACTAAAAATAGAGCCACCATATGATCCAACAATCCCACTCCTGGGCCTATATCCGGAGAAAATCATAATTCGAAAAGATACATGCACCCCAATGTTCATTGCAGCTCTATTTACAATAGCCAGGACATGGAAGCAACCTAAATGTCCATCAACAGATGAGTGGATAAAGATGTGGTACATACATACAATGGAATATTAGCCATAAAAAAGAACGAAATAATGCCATTTGCAGCAACACGGATAGACCTAGAGATTGTCATACTGAGTGAAGTAAGTCAGAGAAAGACAAATATATGATATCGCTTATAGGTGGAATCTGAGGAAAACGGTACAAATGAACTTAGCTGCAAAACAGAAATAGAGCTACAGATGTAGAAACTTACGGGGGTCAGGGGGGAGGGGGATAAACTGGAAGATTAGGATTGACATATACAAGTGACTATATATAAAATAGATAACTAATAAGGACCTACTGTATAGCACAGGGAACTCTATTCAATACTCTGTAATGGCCTATATGGGGAAATAATCTAAAAAAGTATATGTATAACTGATTCACTTTGCTGCACACCTGAAACGAACACAACATTACAAATCAACTATACTCCAATAAAAATTTTTTTTAAAAACTGACTTTTAAAGATTGAGGTAGAATAGATCAATAGATCAGTATTTTAAAACTATTGGAAAGTATAGGGAGAATGAGAGAGAGAGATAGATTGATTCTGAAGGGATATCCTGAAAGCCAAGGAGAAGAAGAAAGGAGGGGCCAATACTGAAGAGGTCAAAGAAGCTACTTCTTTATCTCTGGTACATTCTACTTTCTTACCATCTATATTCTTATATCACCAACAAGGAATAATTCTGTTAAAGCAAAAAACCCAAAATTGATAGCCACTTCGTTTTGGTATTTACAATTAGTTGCACCTGTCAAAGTAATGATTCTCAAAATATTGGCAGAGTAGGAAGTCAGAGCAGTATTAAATAGGATATAAACCTAGATCCTGGGAAAGTACTAAAGTGTTCTTTTTATGAGAGTAATAATTACTACTGTATCAGTCTCAACATTATATCTTTTATAAGACTGTAGTGAGTCTATTTAACCACCAACGTTGGAGGGAAAGTGTTAGGTTTTATCAACCCCAGGTAAACATTTAAACTTTATCAGAGAAAACAAAATCAAACAGATATTGGGCTTCCCTGGTGGCGCAGTGGCTAGGAATCCTCCTGCCAATTCAGGGGACACGGGTTCGAGCCCTGGGCCGGGAAGATCCCACATGTCGCGGAGCAACTAAGCCCGTGCACCAAACTACTGAGCCTGCGCTCTAGAGCCCGCGAGCCACAACTACTGAGCCCACGTACCACAACTACTGAAGCCCGCACACCTAGAACCCGTGCTCCACAACAAGAGAAGCCACCACAACGAGAAGCCCGCGCACCACAACCAAGAGTAGCCCCCGCTCGCCGCAACTAGAGAAAGCCGGCGCACAGCAACAAAGACCCACCGCAGCCAAAAATAAATAAATAAATTTATTTTTTAAAAAATCAAACAGGTATTTAATGTAATAATATGCATTCTGCATCCTTAAAACAAAGTGTTTCTCATTTGACTACACATTATAATCTGAACTCATTTGCAACTGAATCAAGAAATGGCAGAATAAGCAACCATTAAAAACTCCTGGATACATTTAGTCTCCAACCAAAGGTAATCAACCCTTAGGAGGGTTTATACATTACAAAAGGAAAGCATCTTCATTTAAACCAGAGTTTTGCCAACTGTGGTTTCCCATTAGTGAGTTGCAAGATTAATTTAGTGGGTCATGACCAACATTTTTTTAAAAAATGAAACAGAATAACATAAAATGTTAGAGTTCATCACAAATTGTCAGGATATCTTTATTCAGTAAATATAATATATCTGTATGTATTGTACACTGTGCTACAATGTAGATAATGTAACTTTTGTGTATTACTGTCAAAAAAGCTTGAAAAACTGATTTAGGGCAGTATATTATGCTTCCTGCTGCTTAAAAAAAAACAGTGACAGCAGCAAATTCCATCAAATTATATTGCCCTGCATCATCATACCTATTCTTGAAGTAGCTGCTTTAAAAAACTACCCTGTCTCTCTCCTCTGCTCCACTTTCAGTGCGTTTCTTATACCAGTGATTCTCAAAGTGCTGTCCATGGACTCTGGAGATCTCTGAAAAGAGTCTACAAGTTCGTTGTAAGACGAGGATGTTATTTGTATTTTCACTGTGCTGACATTTGCATTGGTGCAGCAAAGGCAAAATGGATAAAACAGCTGGGGCCCTAGCACCAGTTGAGGCAGTGGCACCAAATTGTAACAGCCAGTGTATATGGCACTGCCATGCCCTCCTGGATTTTTCTTAAAGTGTCAATTTCACTTAACAATGATCCTGATAAGGCAGTAAAAAGTATTCACTTTATTAAATGTCAACCCTTGAACACATATCATTTTAATATTCTGTGTGAGAAATGGGATGTTCTAACAAGACCTCGATGCATACCAATTATGATGGTTGTGAGCTAAGCTAGCTGCTTTTTAATGGAATACCATTTTTACTTGAAAACAAACTATGCTTATTCAGATGTGGGTATTTAGCAGACATTTTTTTCTAAAATGAACAAAGTGAGACTATCACTTCAAGGAAAACAACTGAAAGTATTTATTGCCAATAATAAAATTATAGCTTTATAGCAAAAATGAAAATTTTAGAAAACTTGACAGTATACCAATACTTAAAGAATTTTAGGATGAAATCGGTGGTGATATTGACCAAAGTGATTGTTTGATATTGTATAATGAAATGTGTCAACATTTGGAAGATCTGCATAACTCAGTGAATCAATGTTTTCCAAATGACCATTGCATGACACAAGTACAAGACAGACCAATGGTTTTTAAAGCAATGGAGTATAAAAAGTCATTAATATGGTTTAGAATCCACCAACATTTAAGAAACTAACCTTTAAAAACTATTACTTATATGTATAACTGAATCACTTTGCTGGACACCTGAAACTATCACAACATTGTTAATAAAATATACTCCAATATAAAATAAAAAGTTAAAACAAAACAAAACCTATCACTTTTTGCATTATGGTGTCAAGTCAAAAAGCAATATCCACAAATATCTAAGAAGACTGTTAAAATACTCCTCCCTTTCCAGTTACATATTTGTGTTAGGCCCAATTTTCTTCATCTATTGCAACCAAATGATGTATCATATCAGATTGGATGCAGAAGCAGATATGGAACTACAGCTGTTTTCTATTAAGATAGACATTTAAAAGATTTATTAAAAATGTAAAACAATGTCACTCTTCTCACCTTTTCTCCTTAAAAGTCTCTTACTTATGTTATTATATAGTGAGCTTATTATTTTCAAAGAATATATAAATTAAAAAAAAATTTTTTTTTCTTACCTTTAAGGCCTAATATAATAAACATTGATAGACAGAACACACCTGAACAAAAGCTCTTTTGGGTCCTCAATGATTTTTAAGAGTATAAGGAATGCTGAGACCAAAACGTTTGAAAAACACTGTCCTAGACCTTATTTGACTCTTCTCTCAAATCCAAAAATATGAATACACATTTGAGCTTCTGAATCAACAATCAGTTATACTGTTTAAGAAGAGCTTACAAACAGGTATGGATGAGGGAATACTTAAAGCCATTTCTGGGTTTAAAAAATGAAATTCCTAACTGAAGAATATTTAAAGTACACATCATATAATAGGCAAGGATAACATAAGGCCCCAACTAAGACCTTTAGTGTTTTCTCTCCTGCTCATCTTGATATTAAAGTGTTTGCTTTTAGAGGGAGGAGCACTCCCAAACTCATTGTACAAGGCCACCATCACCTTGATACCAAAAGCAGACAAAGATGTCACAAAGAAAGAAAACTACAGGCCAATATCACTGATGAACATAGATGCAAAAATCCTCAACAAAATACTAGCAAACAGAATCCAACAGCACATTAAAAGAATCATACAACATGATCAAGTGGGGTTTATCCCAGGAATGCAAGGATTCTTCAATATCCACAAATCAATCAGTGTGATACACCACATTAACAAATTAAAGGAGAAAACCATATGATCATCTCAATAGATGCAGAAAAAGCTTTCGACAAAATTCAACACCCATTTATGATAAAAAACCTCCAGAAAGTAGGCATAGAGGGAACGTACCTCAACATAATAAAGGCCATATATGACAAACCCACAGCCAACATCGTTCTCAATGGTGAAAAACTGAAACCATTTCCACTAAGATCAGGAACAAGACAAGGTTGCCCACTCTCACCACTATTATTCAACATAGTTTGGGAAGTTTTATCCACATCAGTCAGAGAAGAAAAAGAAATAAAAGGAATCCAAATTGGAAAAGAACAAGTAAAGCTGTCACTGTTTGCAGATGACATGATACTATACATAGAGAATCCTAAAGATGCTACCAGAAAACTACTAGAACTAATCAATGAATTTGGTAAAGTAGCAGGATACAAAATTAATGCACAGAAATCTCTAGCATTCCTATACACTAATGATGAAAAATCTGAAAGAGAAATTAAGGAAACACTCCCATTCACCATTGCAACAAAAAGAATAAAATGCCTAGGAATAAACCTACCTAAGGAGACAAAAGACCTGTATGCAGAAACTATAAGACACTGATGAAAGAAATTAAAGATGATACAAACAGAGGGAGAGATATACCATGTTCTTCGTTTGGAAGAATCAGCATTGTGAAAATGACTCTACTACCCAAAGCGATCTACAGATTCAATGCAATCCCTATCAAACTACCAATGGCATTTTTCACAGAGCTAGAACAAAAAATTTCACAATTTGTATGGAAACACGAAAGACCCCGAATAGACAAAGTAATCTGAGAAAGAAAAATGGAGCTGGAGGAATCAGGCTCACTGACTTCAGATTATACTACAAAGCTACAGAAATCAAGACAGTATGGTACTGGCACAAAAACAGAAATATAGATCAATGGAACAGGATAGAAAGCCCAGAGATAAACCCACTCACATATGGTCACCTTATTTTTGATAAAGGAGGCAAGAATATACACTGGAGCAAAGACAGCCTCTTCAATAAGTGGTGCTGGGAAAACTGGACAGCTACATGAAAAAGAATGAAATTAGAACACTCCCTAACACAATACACAAAAATAAACTCAAAATGGATTAAAGACCTAAATGTAAGGCCAGACACTATCAAACTCTTAGAGGAAAACATAGGCAGAACACTCTATGACATAAATCACAGCAAGATCCTTTTTGACCCACCTCCTAGAGAAATGGAAATAAAAACAAAAATAAACAAATGGGACCTAGTGAAACATAAAAGCTTTTGCACAACAAAGGAAACCATAAACAAGACAAAAAGACAACCCTCAGAATGGGAGAAAATATTTGCAAATGAAGCAACTGACAAAGGATTAATCTCCAAAATGTACAAGCAGCTCAAGCAGCTCAATATCAAAAAAACAAACAACCCAATCCAAAAATGGGCAGAAGACCTAAATAGACATTTCTCCAAAGAAGATATACAAATTGCCAACAAACACATGAAAGGATGCTCAACCTCACTAATCATCAGAGAAATGCAAATCAAAACTACAATGAGGTATCACCTCACACCGGTCAGAATGGCCATCATCAAAAAATGTACAAACAATAAATGCTGGAGAGGGTGTGGAGAAAGGGGAACCT
This sequence comes from Balaenoptera physalus, assembly GCF_965194825.1. NCBI lineage: Eukaryota > Metazoa > Chordata > Mammalia > Artiodactyla > Balaenopteridae > Balaenoptera > Balaenoptera physalus. The sequence goes on along the minus strand of NC_138895.1, from coordinate 47,820,442 downwards.
TCTTGCACTGTTGGTGGGAATGTAAATTGATACAGCCACTATGGAGAACAGTATGAAGGTTCCTTAAAAAACTAAAAATAGAACTACCATACGACCCAGCAATCCCACTACTGGGCATATACCCTGAGAAAACCATAATTCAAAAAGAGACATGTGGACTTCCCTGGTGGCACAGTGGTTGAGAATCTGCCTGCCAATGCAGGGGACACGAGCTCGAGCCCTGGTCTGGGAAGATCCCACATGCCGCGTAGCAACTAGGCCTGTGAGCCACAATTACTGAGCCTGCACGTCTGGAGCCTGTGCTCCGCAAGAGGAGAGGCCGCGATAGTGAGAGGCCCGTGCACCGCGATGAAGAGTGGTCCCCACTTGCCACAACTGGAGAAAGCCCTAGCACAGAAATGAAGACTCAACACAGCCATAAATAAATAAATAAATAATAAAAAAAAAGAGAGAGGGACATGCACCCCAATGTTGATTGCAGCACTATTTACAAGAGCCAGGACATGGAAGCAACCTAAGTGTCCATTGACAGATGAATGGATAAAGAGGATATGGCACATATATACAGTGGAATATTACTCAGCCATAAAAAGAAATGAAATTGAGTTATTTGTAGTAAGGTGGATGGACCTAGAATCTGTCATACAGAGTGAAGTAAGTCAGAAAGAGAAAAGCAAATACCGTATGCTAACACATTATATATGGAATCTAAAACAAAAAAAAAAAGGTTCTGAAGAACCTAGGGGCAGGACAGGAATAAACACGCAGACATAGAGAATGGACTTGAGGACACGGGGAGGGGGAAAGCTAAGCTGGGACGAAGTGAGAAAGTGTCATGGACATATACACACTACTAAATGTAAAACAGATAGCTAGGGGGAAGCAGCCACATAGCACAGGGAGATCAGCTCGGTGCTTTGTGACCACCTAGATGGGTGGGGCAGGGAGGGTGGGAGGGAGGGAGACCCAAGAGGGAAGAGATATGGGAACATATGTATATGTATAACTGATTCACTTTGTTATAAAGCAGAAACTAACACACCACTGTAAAGCAATTATACTCCAATAAAGATGTTAAATAAATAAATAAATTGTTTGTTTTTATTCACTGTACTGTCAAGCTGGGTATCATTACAAACGCATTTATTCATCAGTAGAAGCCACAACTCTCATCTGACACTTTAAATGCCTCATCTCGCCTGAGATGTGTATCACACACGATGCAAAATGCCTGCCACAGCGCTCCCAGTGTCAGAGCTCTTCTTGATGAAATGGCAATACGAGAACCAGTGCACCCATGCCCTCCGAATACTCCAGAACAGACGTTACCCTGCAATGAAAGTTCATATGAAATCAGCATGACTTAATTACATTCATCACACTGAAAATCAAATTCTATGCCAATGATACATGGCACTTGGAGCTTATTTTACAAACATTAACTAATTAATCTCAAAAATCCCTGAAAGGCAAGACATAATGATATATGAGCTGACTACCTAATTATATCTAATTATTTATAAGATTTCCCCCTTCCAAGAGATTTCTATCGACAGTTCAGAGAAGTGGGTTCGCTACGTGCTCAAATCAGGTGTGGAAATCAATTATCACTTATTCCGTCCAAAATTGTCTGGCTATAAAGCACCCACATTTCCTTTTAGAACAGATCAACCTGTACCATTTTCCACTGGAAAGGCTCATAGAAACTCCAAAGCCCCCAAACAATCTAGTGTTGAACTCATAGTTCTATACCTTAAATGACATTCTTTGCTCATTTTTTACCCACAAGCAATTTTGATTATTATCCCAATTTCTTTGACCAGCTTCGCTCTACTGTCCTCTTTTTTCCCACAAAGTATCTTTTTCCACTGTAAAGATACTCACAGACACTGGCCTTATCATCCAGACAGTTTCTCGCCTCCAAATTCTGTCATCAGAAAGCTGCTTTCTCTGTGCTTTTGTTCCTGTTGCCTCTCTGACTTGAACGTTCTCGGGTTTCCTCAAGTTCTCTGCATTCCCTTATTTCCATTCCACTTGAAATTAGGCAACTTTGTTCCATCAGATAATTACACATCAGCTTCTAAATTTTCTCTTGAGCAGCAAGTTGGGCCTTGAAAGTGAATGCCATATGTTTAAAAACATTGCTAGAAGACATATTGTGAAGGGGAATGTTACTGTTTGTGGAAAAAAAAAGATTATACAAGTATGCTTAAAAATACACCTCAGGAATGTTATTTATTTAAATAACAATTCTTATGAGGGCTGTATTAAAATTCTCCAGAGACAGAGAGATTTATTTTTAAGGAATTGGCTCGCATGACTGTGGGGAATGGTAAATCCAAACTCTGCAGGGTAGGCTCGCAGGCTGGAAATTCCCGCAGGAACCGATCTTGTAGTCTTGAGTCTGAAAGCCGAATTCCCTCTCCTTGGGGGAAACCTCAGTCTTTGCTCTTTAGGCCTTCAAATGATTGAATGAGGCCCGTCCACATTATGGAGGATTATCTGCTTTACTCAAGTCTACTTATTTAAATGTTAATCACATCTAAAAAAATACGTAACAGCAACATCTAGAATGGTGTTTGACCAAACAACTGGACACCATAGCCTAGGTGACACATATAATTAACCTCACAAGGGCCGACCTTGTTTAAGAAAGCTTTTTTTTTTTTTTTAACTTTTGGCTGCATTGGGTCTTCGTTGCTGCGCATGGGTTTTCTCTAGTTGTGGCGAGCGGGGGCTACTCTTTGTTGCGGTGCACGGGCTTCTCATTGTGGTGGCTTCTCTTGTTGCGGAGCACGGGCTCTAGGTGCGTGGGCTTCAGTAGTTGTGGTACGTAGGCTCAGTAGTTGTGGTTCACGGGCTTAGTCACTCCGCGTCACGTGGGATCTTCCCGGACCAGGGCTTGAACCCGTGTCCCCTGCATTGGCAGGCAGATTCTTAAACACTGCGCCACCAGGGGAGTCCTAAGAAAGCATTTAAAGCAACTGTATTTTTCATCTTTGTAATCTTACTGGCTAACAAAGTACCTCCTATACTAGGTGTTCACTAACTAGTCAGTGGTGAAATAAATGAATGTGTGTTAGACTTGTGTTTCCAATAAAATTGTAAACTTGAGGGACAATATTTCCCTTGCATTTTCTGTAACTATGGCAATCACATAACTCAAATTTTCCAGGGTAGTATTGATTTCAAATACTCTGTCCCATTGTCACACCATGTGTCCTAATTTTAAACTGTAGAAAACATGGTGACCGTAACTCTAACAAGTAGTTTCATGCTGAACACAGTACTTAAACCTCACTAAATACTTAACTGATTGAAATGGAATTTCCAGCCAGTGGACATTTTGTTTAAAATATGACAAAATACAACTGGGGGAAATTATCATTTCTCTTCTCATTTATTCCTGAGACACGAAATGCAATCTGGTTCTTGTATTTTAAATTTTCCAGTTCTCGGGGTGTGGTTATAATGAATTGCTGAGCCAGTATGAAGTAAGATACTTGGTAATCAGGGCAAGTTTAAACAGTGTTGAACATTTTTTTAGGGTGAGTGAGCATTCAGGTAATGTATCCAGGAAAGGCCTTGAATAGAAAGGGAGGGACACTATTAGACAAATAAAAATCCCTGTTTCTGGATTCTCTATGCAGGTAATAAAACCTTGAGATTCCAGGAGGAAAGTTGCTGAATTTTTTTAAGAGAGAAGAAGACAGAATCAAAAATAAATAAAACATTAAGAATTGTCTTTTTTTTTCCAGCAAAAATTACTTAAGGCTTTTCTGGACTGCAGAAATTATTTTCCTACTTTATAATCTGATGTGATCTTTAAAACTGCTGGTTTGTTCCAAAATGATATCTCAAAGGAGTATAAGTTATACCACTTGGAGTTTAGATAGCCTTGGTGAAAATTTAAAGCTATTATAGAAAGATGAGTGATGAATTCAAGGAAGCCAGAAAGTGCTTGAACCAAAAGCTTTCAGCTATTCGGTCAAAAAATAAGCAAGATTTAGTGACAGCTTGGGTACGGGGGGGTGAAGATATGGAAGAGACAAAAGATGTCTTAGCTGTGGTAGGAGACTAGAATTATGCTAATCTCATTATGAGAGACAGAGAAATTAAGACAGAGAACCAGTTTGGAATACTTAGTAGAGGAATGAAGGGATGAGTAATTCTGAGCATGTTGATTTTAAGTGAAACATGGAGCTACACTGTAAACAGCCAGAAATACAGCTTAAGAAAGTAGAACCAAAGCTGAAGTTTCCAGGATCTTTACTATAGAATTTAAATAAAGTCCAAACTATTGACTATGCCTTCTCTATATCTACCCTAGACAAAGATGTACTTTTCCTGGACTCGAGCTGAATGGGGTGATTTACAGACCCCCTACTTGGTCTTTGCACCTTCTGGGACACGTGATTGCTCTTTCTTCACCTATCTGGAATGCTCTTTTCCTTTCCACAGCCCCGTACACCCCAATAACTCACACTCCAACTCAACCTTTAGGTCTTACTTTATCTTTTCTGGATGTATGCCCAATAGTGGGATTGCTGGGTCATATGATAGTTCTAGTTTTAGTTTTTTAAGGAACCTCCATACTGTTCTCCATTGTGGCTGTATCAATTTACATTCCCACCAACAGTGCAAGAGGGTTCCCTTTTCTCCACACTTCAGGTCTTACTTTAGATGTTTCTTCCCTGACTGCCCCCTTACACACACACACACAAACACACACACACACACACTCCTGTGTTAGGTTAGTTGCCCTTCTATGAGCTTTCAGGGTATTTAGTATTAATCTCCCTCACTACTCTGTGTTATAAGATCCTGCTTACTCATCTGTCCATTCAACTAGAGTTTAAGGTTCCCGAGGGCAGGCACTGCATCCTTCCTGCTCATGGTTACATTCCTAACTCCATTATACATAGTAGGTGCTCAATAAAATGAATGAACAAATGAATTTTCAGAGAAGGCTGAATGTGGGCAACATCACCGTAGATAAAGCTCTCCAAAAGCTTGTCTGAAAAAGAGGTTGATAGTTGATATTTGATGATAGTTGATACTTCAAGTAACAAGCTTGAAGTGCCTTGAAAAATTAATTCCTGTGGCGTACTTGTATCTTGTGGAATGGATGTTGAGGTTATGGTATTGTATTCTTTTTTTCTTTAATTTTTTTTTATTTTTGGGTGTGTTGGGTCTTCGTTTCTGTGCGAGGGCTTTCTCTAGTTGCGGCAAGCGGGCGCCACTCTTCATCGCGGTGCGCAGGTCTCTCACTGTCGCGGCCTCTCTTGTTGCGGAGCACAGGCTCCAGACGCGCAGGCTCAGTAGTTGTGGCTCACGGGCCCAGCTGCTCCGCGGCATGTGGGATCTTCCTAGACCAGGGCTCGAACCCGTGTCCCCTGCATTGACAGGCAGATTCTCAAACACTGAGCCACCAGGGAAGCCCTGGTGTTGTATTCTGATGTGATTTTTCTGGTAAGACATGTAAGGCTAAAGCACACCCATGTGGGTGGTGGACGTGTCTTCTAAGAAGCCTGAAGCCTTTCTCCAGGGCAGCCACCTGGGAAAGAACTGGGTCCTCGAACAGGAAGGAGAACTGAGGGTGGGCTTGAGGGTGGTGGAAGGAGAGGCTTCATCTTGCTTAATCTGGACTACGCCTCCTAATACAGCAGCCATTAGGTGTATGTGGCTATTGAGCCCTTGAACTATGCTGTCTGAATTGAGATGTGCAAGTGTAAAATCCATACCAGATTTTAAACTTAGTATGAAAAAGTTAAATATTTAATTAATATTTTTATATTGACTATGTGTTGAAATGATCATATTTTGGATATAGTGGGTTAAATACTTTATTAAAATTAATTTCATTACTTTCTTTTTACCTTCTTCACAAGGCTACCAAGATTTTTTAAATTCCTTGTGTGGCTCGCCTTACCGTTCTTTGGGACAGTGCTGGTCTAGACTTAAGAGAAGATCTAGACATCTCTGGACGTCCTCCTGGGTGAAGCCATTAAGGCAGCGGATGGGATAGGCCTGAAAGCTTGGCAGCTAAGCCTTGTCTTGTAAAAGTAGGACGATTTATGAGCATCTCTGTCTTGTTTCCTCCATAAGTAAAGGCTTCTTGCCGGTGCCTGCTACTTGTCAGGCTCTGTGCTAGGCACTGTAGCTTCAGGATAAACCAGATGGACATGGCCCTACACTCATGAACCTTGCTATCCGGCTACATGATTCAGTCCTCTCCCCAGTCAGGAGATTTTCCTTCCACTCCTGCTGTCCCTGGAGGAAAGCCAGTGGAGGAGGGAAGCACGACATTTGTTATTTTTATTTTTGTTTGTTACTGTGATTAAATTTGTTGAATGCTTACTCTGTAAGCGGGCTAAGCACTTTTGATGCCTTGTCTCGCTGAATGTTCATTAATAATCCTACAAAGCAGGAACTATTATTATTCCCATAAACAGGAAGAAACTGAGGCTTGGGGAAGTAAAATTAACTTGCCCAAGGACACACAAAAGGGACAAAGCGCAGAGTGAAATTCAGATCTGCCTGGCTCCAGTGTCCCACTGCTAACCACTGTACATCACACCTCAATCCTCACAAATACACAGGTAACAGTCACCCTGACGGCTTCAGTTTGTGGAGATTTACTATGTGAAGGCACTGTCCTCAGCAGCTGATGCTTACATATTTAACCCTCACAATAACCCTAAGGAGTGTGGTTCTTGTTGTTATTGTTATTCCTATTGTACAAAAAACGAAACTGAATCTCAGAAAAGTGAGGTAAACTGTCCAAGATCATACAGCAACTAAATTATGGCATTATTTGAATCTTAGTTCTCCTACATTTAAAGTTCTCTAAATATTCCATCTCTCTAAATTAACCATAAAAGATATTTTTAAAAATGTGGCTGGTAGGTAAAAGCCAACCCTCTTTGATTAGAGACTGTCAGACATCTTGAGACATTTAAGGGAGAGGGATTAGTCCCTTCTAAAGCTGCTCTCTCTTCCCCTAAGTAGACAGGGGAGAAAAAAAAAAAAAAACACTGTTTGATATAATCCAAAAAAGATAAAAATTCTCCTAGACTCATCCTTCAGAGTTGGAAACATTCTGCATGATCATGTGGTCCAAACCTCTCGTTTTTTTTTGTATAAATTTATTTATTTATTATTTATTTATTATTTTTAGCGGTGTTGGGTCTTCGTTTCTGTGCGAGGGCTTTCTCTAGTTGCGGCGAGCGGGGACCACTCTTCATCGCGGTGCGCGGCCCTCTCATTATCGCGGCCTCTCTTGTTGCGGAGCACAGGCTCCAGACGCGCAGGCTCAGTAGTTGTGGCTCACGGGCCCAGTTGCTCCGCAGCATGTGGGATCTTCCCAGACCAGGGCTCGAACCCGTGTCCCCTGCATTGGCAGGCGGATTCTCAACCACTGCGCCACCAGGGAAGCCCCAAACCTCTCATTTCACAGATGAGAAACTGAGGATTGGAGAGGTCAAATGACTTGCCCAAGGTCATGCAGCTGGTTAGTGGCAGAGCAGAACTGGAGTGCATGTGGTTTCTCACAGAACATGACTCTCTCCACAACCCACACTGCCTCCTGAGGACAAAGGAAGGCCTGGGGGAAATTCAGGGGCGGTGCGGGGCTGCCCTATTGACGGCAGGAAGCAAAGTTTACACTGTCTCCTAGCTCACGCAGTTTCTATCATGTCCCCAAAGCACTCACGAAGAACCTGCAGTGCTGTGGACCCAGATACACGGGACTAACAGTATAAAACCAGCACGAACTGCGCACAGGAAAACAAGTTGAGGCTTTTGCTTTAATTGCTTTTCTTTCTTTTGATCATGTGCAAACCCAGGAGAAGGGCTTTTCAGAGGACGTGTGTGTAAGTCAGCGGAGCAACAGTGACGCTTGACCGTCTGGGCAGGTTTAGGAAGGCGTGTTTGGGAGGAGACGCCTCCAGGAGATGCAGACTGGAGGCTCTGTGCTGATCCTGGAAAACTTCACACACAGTCAAAAAATTTTAATGAGCAAGCTGGGCCTAAAGCTGTTCCTGGGGTGCTGCGCTTCAGGCGTCAAGCTGTTCAGTGGCACAGGTGCCACCAAGCCACCGCGCACTGTCTGTCCCCGCACATACTTGCACCCTCCACTTGCGTCCAGCATTCTGTATTCCTGTCATAGTCTTTCTCCTTCCCGACACTTATTTTGGTCACACTCTTTCCTCAGGCCCTACCCAAGGTTCCCAACCTCCTTGAAGCTATTCCAGACCATGGTCAGCCTGCTAATCGCTCCTTTTTCTGGAATCTAAGATGAATATCCTCCTTCATTTAGCACTTAGTTATCTAGGTCATACTTGATTTATACTTGATTTGTACTTCTTTGTGTACATGTTCTGTCTCCTAAACTGGAATTTAGCCACTCAAAACAAGGGATAGATCTAGTTTCCCCTGCGAATTCCAAATTCCTTCCTGGTACAGAGCCATATAAGCAGCAGGCACGCAAGAAACCTTGGATGTTGATGACAATGATGACTGTGATGATGATAATGGTGCTGGAGGAGAAGGAGAGGAGGACAAAGATAGAAAAGAAATTCTATTCGGGTAGAAAGCTCACAGAAACCTACAAAACAAACCTCTATAGAGATCAAACTCCAGGCCAAAGGAAAATGGTAGAAATCATCAAATTTATGTCTGTGAAACTTCTGCCTGCCGCATTTGCCACATCTGGCTTCACAGGCCATTTTGTTAGTATTAAGAACAACACAGGGCTGTCTTTCTTATTCCCTTCCTTGAGGAGCCCACTATGATGGGTAACTTCATGGGTCAACTTGACTGGGCCATGGATGCCCAGGCATTTGGTCAAACATTATTTTGAGTGTTTCTGGGTGAGACTAGCATTTGAATCAGTAAACTAAGTGGAGTAGATTGCCCTCCCTAATGTAGGTGGGCCTCATCCAATCAGTAGAACAAAAGGCTGAATAAGAGGGAATTCCTACCCACTCCACCACGCCACTGCTGAGCTGGGACATCAATTTTTTCCTGTCTTCAAACTTGAACTGCAAAATCAACTCTTCTTGTGGTAAGATCTGAGGGACAGTTTTGCATGTCCCACCTCCACTGGCCCCAATTCTTATTCCTTTGACAGAAATACTCCTTTGGGTTAAGACATCACATTACCAGGGGTCTATTTAGAAAGCAAATAACCACAAAAGATCTATTACTTTAATTATCTTGGCATGGATTCTTTCCCAGATGAAAGTAGAGAGCAAAAGACTGAGACATAAAATGGTACAATTTAAGATGAGGCAGAGGGAGAGATGCTGGGGGACTGTCTGGGGAGGACCGGCCCGAGTGGGACACAGCCTTGGGAAGTTGTACACAGTCAGACGTCAGTAAAAGCAGGAGGGACAGGGTACAGATGGAGGGCAGAGGATGGGAAGGGCCAAGAAAGAGGTCTTGAAAGAAGTCAAGGAAAGGTCAGACTCCTCCAAAGGGGTGGGCACTGGATGAACATTCTGTCAATTGGACACTAGTGTTACAGCAACTGGCTCTGTACCTGTTTCTCCAGGCCAGAGACCAGAGACTCTTATCAGCTCTCTCCTCCCTTGGCCTCTCCCACCTCCTCATGATCTCTCACTAAACTCTGCTGTTTTAAACTTCTTGTTGCTTGGATCCTGTCTTCACAGTCTGATTCCCAAAGATGCAATTCTGCCACAGGCCCTGAGGGTCACACCAGGACTGTGCTCCACCTTTCAGCCTGGTTCCACCCTCGAGGGACCTCTCCCACTTTGGGAATCGTGTCCCTCTAATGTGGATGATCCCAACCCTCCCTCTCCTAAGCCTCCTGTGGCTTCAAAGTGATGCACAATTAGGTAAAACTCCTGGCTCTCCCTTAGCAGACTCCTAACCTGCTCCTATCTAAGGCCCTTTTTAGTTACAACTAACATTCCTATAGTGGATGAGAGTTTACTGAAATATTATTGTTACCTATAATCTGGCCGTCATCCCAACACTCAACTGAAACTGCTCGGGCAAAGATCACCAATGACTTTTATTGGTCGTTATTGTCAAAACCAAGAAACACATTTCATTTATTGTCTTGGTGTCCTCTTTGCTGCTGATGGCATTATTCAACATACCCTCATTTTGGTTACTCTCTCCTGCCTAAGTTTCCATGGCACTATTATCTGCTGGTTCTCCACAACATGCTTTTGTCTGCTCAGCATCCCTTTTCCTTACCTTGGTAAGTGCCCCACCTCCCTGAATAGAGTGAGCACATGACCCAGGTTGGCCTATCATAATATCAAATCTCTCTGTCCTCAGTGATTGGTCCAGAGATGGGTCACATGTCCCAAATCAGGCCAATCAGTTTTTCACTAGGATTTTCTAAATGAAGCTGGTTGGGAGGACCCTTAATCAATCAGTTTTGCTGTGTAACAAATACCCTCAAAATCTCAGTGGCTTATAACAACTAGTATTTATTTTCTTGCGCGTGAGTCTACAGGACAGAAGTGGCAAGGACTGGCTCCAGATATGCTTCACAGGTTTCTTTATTCTCTCTGGACCAGTGGCTACTGGGGACATACTCTTCTCAGGAAGGAGCACAGGAGCACAGAGCAAGCAGAAACATGTGATACCTCTTAAAGTCGTGGCCCAGAACTGTCACATTGTCCCTCTGTCCACATTTCCAAAGCAAGTCATGTGGCCACACCCAACATCACTGGGAAGATGCCTCTGGTGGGGGCAACTGCAATCACTCAGCAACGGGAGGGACTATGTAATGCAAATATCCCTGCATGGAGGGGCGTGAAGAACTGGGAACAATGACCAATCTGCCACACTCCCTTTGCCTTTCTGAACCCAGGCTCTAAAGATGGACACTGGGAGCTGCTGTGGCCCTACCCCCCCCCCCACCATGTGAAGCTGATCTGAGGATGAAGCCCATATCCAAAAAATCAAGTCTCTAGATCCAGTGGTCTGGCTCCATCCCTGTCTTCCCAGATTTTAGTTATGACTTATTGAATTTCCCTTTGAATCGGGATTCTATCATTCACATGCCACGAGGCCTAGAAAATATAGTCTCTTCCCTCTCGAGTGGTCCTTTTTGACCTTGTGTTCTGCACTCAGCTCTTCTCTCTCTAGAACAGGGGTTGGCAAACTATGGCTCATGGGCGAAATCTGGCTGGCCATCTGTTTTTGTACGTAGTTTTATTGGAACACATCCACATGCATTTACTTATGTATTGTCTGCGGCTGCTTTCACACTACAGTATCAGAGTTGAATAGTTATGATAGTGACCATACAGTCCACAAAACCTAAAATATTTACTCCCCGGCCCTTTACAGAAAAATTGTGCTGAGCCCTACCCCAAAAGACGGAGGCCATGCGCTCTCCCAGCCAGTCTCATCCACCTGCAAGCTGGTGACTCCCAAATCCATTTCCCTGGCCCTGACCTCACCCTGCATCTTGGGATAATTCTCCACACCCTTTTCTGCTCGGATGCCCCACAAGCACCTCAAATTCAATAAGTTTCGAACTTAAACTGAACTCATCCTTTCCCCCTAAACCAGTTCCTCTTCCCAATTCCCATCAGTAATGGTGCTGGCTTTGCACCCAGCAGCCCAAGCTAGATTATTCCTTCTGCCTTCCTCCCCTGCCCCACCAAAAGGTTGTGCTGGTTTTACTTCTAAACTTTTCTTAAACTCTCTCTCTCCTTCTCTCCAGCCTTTCTCATATATCCTCACTTGAGCCATTGCAGTCTTCTCACTTGTCTCTTTATCTCTCTTGCTTTCCACCTGTCCCTCCAGCAGGGGATCTTTTACAGCCCCAATCTTGTCCTGCAGCTCCCTTATCTAAAGTACTCAATGACTCCCATTAAGAGTCAAGTCCGGGACTTCCCTGGTGGAGCAGTGGTTGAGAATCTGCCTGCCGATGCAGGGGACACGGGTTTGAGCCCTGGTCCAGGAAGATTCCGCATGCCGCAGAGCAACTAAGCCCGTGCGCCACAACTACTGAGCCTGCACTCTAGAGCCCACAAGCCACAGCTACTGAAGCCTGCGTGCCTAGAGACCGTGCTCCGCAACAAGAGAAGCCACCACAATGAGAAGCCCGCGCGCACCAACAAAGACCCAATGCAGCCAAAAATAAATAAATTAATTTTTAAAAAAAAGAGTCAAGTCCAATTTTGACAACCCAACTGGCAAAATCCTCAATTTCCTGGCCATGCCAGTCTCTCTATCCTTATTTTAGAGTATATCTCATCTCACCCAAGACTAATGTGAAAACATACAAACTATGCTGTTTCTTGCCTCTGGCCTTTGCTTATGCTGTTCCAGCCCTGTTCACCCCCTACCTCTCTCTTTCATTTGGCTAACTCATCCTTCAGGATTCGCAACAGACATCACCTCCCTCTAGGCAGCCATCTCAGGCTTGCACCTGCCTTCCTGAGCTCAGCTGAGTGCATCTTCTTTGCTCTCTCCTAGCTCTCAGGCAGAAGTTAACTTGAGTTTACCACTGTACCTGCCTATCCGCTCACTAGGATGCAAGCTCCCAGGGACAGAGTCCATGTTTCATTTATCCTCGTGTCTTTGGCTCCTGCACAAAGTAAATGTTTGGTGAACTGAACTGAACTATAAGATATTTTTCACTCATATTACCTGTCACTGAAAGTTTGCAACAGACTTTGAGATAAATATGATTATTTTCACTTTATGAATTAGGAAACTGAATCTCAGAGAATTTGTCCAAAGCCATGTAGCTGATAAAGAGCAGAAGACTGAACTTAAATCTAGGTCTATGGACCTTGAACTTTTGGAAACTCTGACCACAAAACCGTGCTTTTATTCCTGAATTAGTCTTTTGTATTAGTTATAAAATAGATAATAGTACAAAAGTTATGTCATATTACACATAAATTCATATCTTTAAGAATAATAATAAAATGAATGCCCATGTAGTCCATTGCCCAGTTTAGGAAATAGAACATTGCCAATACCTTTGAACCACTATCCAACTTTTGTGTTTACCATTCCCTTGCTTTTCTCTAGATTTTCCCACGTTATGGATGTACTCAAACAATGTATTGTATTCCATCATATAAATGTATCAAAGTTCATTTGTCCACTACTCCTGTTGATGGATGCTTGAGCTGTTTCCAGCTTTGTTTGTTTGTTTACTTGTTTTTACAAAGAGTGCTGTTATCCTTGTACAATTCTGCTATCCACATACAGAAGTTTCTCTGGGATATATTCATAAGAGTGAAATTCATATGCGCAACTTCATCTTTACCAAACAATGTCAAACTATTTCCAACGTCTATAGCATCAGCAATGAATAGTAGTTTCGGATGCTCCACATCTTTACCAACATTTGGTCTGAATGTTTGTGTCCTCCCAAAACTCATATTTAAAATCCACCCCCCCCAAAGATGCTGGTATTAGTAGGTGAGGTCTTTAGGAGGGGGAACCCTCATGAATGGGATTAATGCCTGATAAAAGAGGCTCCAGAGAGATCCCTAGCCCCTTCCACCATGTAAGGACACAGCAAAAAGCGCTGGCCATGAACCAGGAAGAGGGCCTCCCTGAATATGACCATGCTGGCGACTTGATCATGGACTTTCAGCCTCCAAAACTGTGAGCAATAAATTTCTGTTGTTTATAAGCTAGCCAATCAGTGGTGTTCCCAAACATACCAAGACAATTTGTAAATTACAAAAATTTTTTCTGCCAAACAGGCAGGTGTAAAATGGTTCTCACTGGGGTTTTAACTTGCTTTTTTCTGATTATTGGTGAGATGGAAGCATTTTACGTGTTTATGAACCACTTATATTTTCTCATGAAAAATGCCTTTTTATATTTTTTGCCATTTTTCCAGTGGGTTGTCTGACTTTTTGTTATTCACCTGTTATTTATATTTTCTGGACATGAATCCTTTGTCAATGACATGTGCAACAAATAAACGTTCTTAGCTCGTGACTTACCTTTTTATATTTACGGTCTATTGATGTATAAAAGTTCTTTTTTTGTGTGTGATGGCAAAGTCCATTTGCACCGTTTATTTAAAAAGAACAGCTGTAAGGTAAAAATGCAGATGTTTTCTTTTTGTAGAGACGGCAGTTAAAAAAGAGAAGAAATAAGTACGATGTTAGAAATTATTTTGTAAAATACAACAAACCCCGATATTTGTGAGCAATCCCAAGAACTCATAACATATAAAAATTTATGCTGAAAAACAGCTTCACCTCAGCACCTTAGAGCAGATATTGGAAACTGGCTAGATGGTGAGGAGGGTCATGACTTTTGGGATTTTGAAAGGCTCTGGATTTGTCACTTGGGAATGTCAGGGGTCTACTGCAATATAATTTGCATGAAGTCAGAGTTAACAGGAATTCTTCTACTCATTAATATTACTTATAATCATTCTTACAGTTAAGTAGCACAGTATTTAGGGGTAGGAAAAAAAAGGCTGAAGTGGGAAGAAGAATGAAGAGGATAGATCTAGGGGGAATGCTAAGAGGACAGGAGAAAGGTGATGGGAAGGAACAGAATCTCCATCTTTTCACCATTTTGTGTCATCTCAGCAGCATGCCGTTTCCCCTATTGGAGAGGGGACAGGCAGTGGTCAAGCCTGGCCTGCCTTAAACCTCACCATCATCAAAGGACAGAAGATGCAAAAGCACCTGGCAGGATCAGGCTAAGAATGAGAACAGGGAAGTTGGATGGGAAACAAAGGAGAGAGGGGCATGACGGGAAGAGGCACAGAAAAGGATCACCCAAGAAAATGGGCAACATTACCATCATAGGCCTCCAGGGACCATCTCCTCTGAGGACCACCAAAGAAAGAAGTATCTGTGCAAATTAACACAGCAGACCACTCTTTGATGTGGAGGGGGAAAGATAAAAGGAAGAAGTAAAGGTTGCCAAGTAGAGGCACATTCCGGCTACAGAGAAGGGCAGAGGAAGGTGCACAGGAGAGGGACTTGAGGAGGGCAGTTGGACCCTCTGGGAGGGGCTCCCAAATGAAGGCGAGAGCCGCCCCCCCCCCCCCCCCGCCACCCCGATGCGGTTAAGGAGTTTGCACTGGGTGGCGGTTGTGGAGGCTTGTTGGGGCAAAGGGTCAGCGGGGGCGAGGATGCCCGGCCAGCTCTCCCCGGGGCATCTGTGAGGCACAGCTGTGGACAGAGGTCCGGCTCAGCCCAACTATGTACTGAAAGTGGCCTTGAGTTCCCGGAAGGCTGCCTGGTGGAGCTTCCTCTTGTCTTCCGGCCTCTTGCGCTCATCCTGCTGCGCTTTTAGCTCCGCTTCAGACTTACTGGCAGAGGACAAGGCTTGGACCTTGGCTTCAAAGAAGTCCTTGGCACCTTTGACGCCCTCCAGGGCAACATGGATCTCCGAAAGCTTCGCCAGGGCCCTCAGCCCACCGTCCTCCCGTTGTTCCCCTGCTGCGGCCTTGTGGAATATGGGCAGGAACTCACGGAAGCTGAGTTTGCCGTCAAAGTCCTCGTGCACCTCCTTGGTCAGGTGGGTCTGGGGGCCCCCAGCTTCTCCATCACCGGCTTCAGCTCCATCAGGTCGATGAAGCCATCCCTTCCGGCATCGTACAGTTTGAACATGCTCTCCAGGTCCTTGATGAGGCGGTGGCTGAACTCCGGGAACTCGGAGTAGGGGTGGAAGACCTTGCAGCGGCGGAGTCGCGCCGCGCCCTCGTTGACGTCCAGCCGTGCGCTCAGCTCGGCGTGGGCTCTGGCCGTGGGCGCCCAGGCAGACGGCTGCGGCTGGGGCTCGGGGCCTGGGGCGGCTCGGGGCGCAGGCTGGAGCCCGCCGTCCACCTCCTCCCACTTCAGTCACTGCTGCAGCTTGCTCGCTAGCTCCTCGCTGGCCATGGCCACGGTGGATGCGGGGACGCGGGGACTGGGCAGACAGCGCGCTCTTCTCCAACTAGCGACTCTGT
The DNA here is from genome assembly GCF_965194825.1 of Balaenoptera physalus. NCBI lineage: Eukaryota > Metazoa > Chordata > Mammalia > Artiodactyla > Balaenopteridae > Balaenoptera > Balaenoptera physalus. The sequence goes on along the minus strand of NC_138895.1, from coordinate 47,804,505 downwards.
GACACTTCCAAAAGTTTTTAATTTTATTGTAATTGCATGTGTCCGTCTTTTCCTCTGTGGTTTGCATTTTTTCTGTCTGTTATAAGGAATCCTTCCCTATCCTAAGGTCATAAATAGTAAACACCAGCATTTACTGAGTACTTTCTGTGTTTCAGTACTCTTAATTCCCTTTCATGGATAACGAACGTAAGACACAGAGAAATTAAGCAATTTGATCAATGTCACACAGTAAATAAGCAGTGGACTCGGGATTTGAACCCAGACCATCTGCCTTTAGCATTTGCACTTTAAAGACTGTTTATACTTCCAGTTGTAGAGATCATCTGGTTAGTCTAAAAGATTTAGAGTTTTACCTTTCTCATTAAAGTATTTAATCTGAAGTTGGCTTTTGTATATGATGTAAGATACCTGAATTAATCTTTAATAACTACTTTATCCCCTTAGACATTCATCATTAGTGAAACTAGTGTTGACTGATTCATGCTAAAGATGAATTTCAAAACAAACAAACAAACAAAAAACTAGAGACTTCCCTGGTGGTCCAGTGGTTAAGACTTCGCCTTCCAATACAGGGGGTGCGGAACAGAAGCAATATTGTAGCAAATTCAGTAAAGACTTAAAAAAAAAAACATAATTCTCAACTTAAAAAGAAAAAAAACCTATTTCGTGGAGACTGCAAGAGAGTGATCCTAAGCAAAATGTAACCCTGCTCTCAAAGTTCACAGTGAAGTTGAACTTCAAATGATGTGTCCCAGAATACAATTCTTTGAATTAACTGAGGAAGGCAGACTTCCACCGTTCCAGAGTTGAGGACAGAAGATTGATCAAAGGCTTTTGGCATCTTGTAAAGTGAACAGAATATCCCCTAAAGAAACCCTGCAAAAGGCAGAGGCCATCACAATGCCCGGAACAGCCTCCAGCTCTGCCTACACTGCTGGGACCAAAATAGCTCACACGGCCTTCCTGCCGCCTCCTTGTGAACTGTGTGGGAAGGAACACTGGTCACGAATTCTTTGTTTCAACTACCCGCACACGCTAGGACAGTCATAGCAACTGCAGTGACATCTTGGAATCTGGAGAATAGCACATCACAGGCTAGACATCATACCTATTCTGCACCAAGTGCCATCTTCCTCCAAAATTAAAGGTTTTTAAACAAATGCCAAGAAGCTGAAAATGATTTTTAATTAAAAAATAAAATGGGAATGAGCTGAATGTGGCAGAGTATAAAATAAAGTGGGAATGAGCTGAATGTGGGCCAGATCATAAAGGGTCTCATACTGACAGACTTAAGAAGTGTGAACTTCACTGTGTCAGTGAGCAGGTTTGGAAGTCTTTTAAACAGGAAAGTAATACGAACCGTTTATTATTTTGCTCGTTACAGACTGTATGACTGGTTACAATCTGGGTGATAGAATACCCTAAAGACTGGCTGTGACAAGCTCTGCCGGTGGTGCCCTCCTACCCCAGCCCGGTTCTTCCCTGCCGGCAGAGCTCGCCTCCCACTCCGAAGGCTGGAAATGCCTGACAATCACTTTCCCAGCCTCCCTGGCAGGTAGAATACAGGCATGTGACCCAGTCCTGGCTAATGGGACCTGGTGGGAGAGGTTGCTAAGGGGATTCTGGAAAAGGTTTCCCTCTCTAATAAAAAGATGCGTAAGAAGAAAAGCCCCGCTTCTTTTCTAAATATGATCGTGTTTGCATGTAATGCCTGGAGCTGCCACCGTGAATAGGGACAAGGCCAGTACCTCAGGGATGGCAGAGCAGAAAGATGGAGGTCACGGCGTCATAGAACCACACAGAGCCACCTTCCCTTTGGAGATAACAGATACTTACTGTTCAAGCCACTTTTACTTGGATATTCTGTTACTTGTACCCTACACCATCTCAAGGAAAGAAGCATTAATAAAGCCTCCAATACAATGTAATATAATGTTATAGAAAACATTAAAAATAGACACTTTTTCCTTCAGATATTTATTTGAAATAAATGAGCCACAAAATTGGAAATAGCTACCATATGAACTGTTCACTGAATATTTTGGGTGCTCAAGCAAGAAACTATACAACCCCGGAGATGTCTTATTTTTTCTCTATCTGAAATGATCTTTTTCTCATTTTCTTCTCTCATTCACACATTTCCCTAAGAACATTTCTCCCTGTTCCTCGCTAGGCAGCAATTCTCTCTTCTTGAAGGTCTCTGTTTCATGAAGTCATGGCAGTCATAGCACATTATTTAAGAAGAAGCTCAGCATCGTGCAAACAAAAGAACTGCAAGTTCCAGAGCTTCGAGCAACAATACAGAATCACAGAGTTCTCAAGGTGAGAGGTACCTAACATCATCTGTAGTAACGCAGTAGAATTTGAATACAGATAACACCAGAACATCTGGTTAGAGTTCCTTAAGACCATTAACAATTATCTCCCAACCTAAATTCCTATATGCAGTGGCTGGCAACTTTTCAGCATGTCCTTCTGGTTCCACCTGAAGGAAACCCCATCCAGTCCCCTAAACAGGTCAGGGTCCCCCAGCTACCACTGGAGAGTCCTTCTTTCATTCTAGGAATATTTGCTAAGGCTCTATCAAGTGCTGGCACTGAGATTTAATCTCTCCGATCTTTATTCTCATGTCGCTTACAGTATTTTCCGGGAACTCGTGACTTTTCCATATGCAAACCATTTTAAAAAATACAAGTGAGAAACACTGCATCTGAGATAGAGAGCTGGATTGCCAGGTACAGGCGGAGTGAAGGTGGCTGCTTTGGGTTCGCCAATGTCTCCTTTCACTCCTATTCACTTCGATAAGTGTTGACTCCGCGCCGCTGGGGCTGGAAGGGCTTTGGCCCCGACAGGTGCGGACGGGGCGCGCAGAGGGGCGCGGCTCTTCTCCCCCTTCGGGCCCGTGAGGCCTCTGCGCGCCCGTGCCCGGCGGCGGGACTATGCGGAGCGAGCCGAGCCGCCCCGGGAGGCCGCAGAACGCGGGGCGCCCCCGGCAACGTGGCGCCGCGCGGGGGCGGGAGCCAGGTGGCCACGGCGCGCCCGCCTCGCCCGGGCACCGAGCAGGAAGTGGCTGCGGTGCGCCCCGGGCGCGGCCTCCGCAGGGCGCGCCTCCTTTGTGGCGCCGTGCTGTGCGGCCGGGCCGGGAGGAGGCGGGAGCCCGAGTCCCAGCGCGGGGAGCGAGAGCTAATGGCGGCGCCTGCGCCCGGGGGCCCCGGAGCCGCCGCCTCGGCCGCCCTGGACGAGCTGTCCCGGAACCTCACGTACGGGGCGCTGGGCGCCGGCAATGGCTCCCTGTCGGGCGCTTGGTACCGCCGGAACCAGGTAAGGGCCGGCCGCCCCGCCGCCTGGTGGGGCCGGGGTGGTGCCGCGGCGCCTCGTGCCCCTCGGCCGCTGTCCCGCCGACTCTCAGAAGGACACTGGGCTGTCCAAGTGGGCAGAGCTGACATGATGTTACCACACATTGACTTCACTGCCCCTCGTTTGGGAGAGCGGGAAGCCCTGGTCTGCCTCTCCTGGGCATCGGTCCCTGGGAGCGGGTCGCACAGGTCTGCGGTCATGGGCCTCTGGGTCCCCAACCATCCCGCCTCTCAGGCCTGAATCCGCCTTCTTCTCCCGGAATGATTCTAGGAGTGCGGGGCGAATCTCCTCCACCCATATCCCCCCCCTGCCCCCCGCCAGGATCATTTTACAGTTCAAAAAAAATAAGTGACATTCCGTTCTCCGAATCAGAGAACTCGTTAAGGGCCGCCAAATGTCACCTCTGTGCGGATGCTCTGAGCGTGTGCGTGTGTGTGGGTCCCCAGTGGGTCAGCACAGCTCTTGCATTGCGGCGAGAGGATCGCTGATGCTCTCAGCTTGCGATCGCCAGACTCCTTTTTCACCGGCCCTTTGGGGAAACGTTGAGAGCCTCAACAACGTGCATGTACGCTGGAAGTACACGTTTAACAGGATCAAAGAGGATTAGAGCTGCCCATTTATTTGGGGCTTGTTTTAAGATCAGAAAAAAAGCCCTTCCTCTAGCCGTATTTCTGTTCTTTCTAGTGGGTGCAAGTGATCTTGATATGGTCGATTCCAAGCTTCCTTCTGTTTTCATATGGGTGTTGCTTTGTTCTTGTTCTTTAACAAATCAATGGTTCTTTTTATTTTACAACAATATAATTATAAAGTATTTGTTGCTGTTGGTCTACATCAGGGGTTTTACCAATAATCAAAGGCCTAGAAGCATTTTAGACTTGAAACGTGTTTCGAATGTTAGTTTCTGAAATGTTAAAATTTTGTTTTCAAAAACAACACGTAAGATAATTTACTTATATAAAGACAATATTAGCATGTTCACGTTATTAGTATTCAACAGAGGAGAGAGTATCACTTTGAGTATGTTTTACCACAAAACATACTAAAATAGGAAAAATGGGGGGCACAGAGCCTATTGGATTCCATTTCTCCTTGCTTCCACCCACAGGAGTTACAAAGACAAGAATTGCTTTTTATGGGAAGTTCTTTGAGCATATCTGTTACACTATGCTTATGCTAGCATATGTTATAAAGCGTATTATAATATGCTTATGCTAGAAGCACTCCCAATAAAAGTTTAAGAATGATATTTTGTCTTTTGGTAAAGGAATTAAAGAGTAAATGTGACCTACCATGGCATCATCCAAAACAGGAGGACATTGTTTGCAGAGTGGAAACCTCTGCAGTCATTAGTTTTCTTTAATGTTTCCTGGAATTCAAGATTGTCTTGGCTCTCTGACACCAAACACAGCTTATCGTGTGGCATAAATGTGAGAATTTAACTTTATGTTTGCAAGGCTTAACTTGCCTTTGACAATATAGATTTGTACAGGTTAGAAAGGGTGTATCCAGGATATGCTAATTGAAACTACTCAGCTGACACCCAAGCATAGCTAGTTTGAGGTAAGACTATATCAGCCTTTCCCATTATTATGCAAACTTAGACTATCTTATAAGATTGTGGTATTTTATCCTTTCAGCAACTGAATTTGTTTTTAAGCAAAAGTAAAAATTGATTTTCAAAAATTCATTCAGCAAACATTTTATTGAGTGCCTCTAGTGCTGGGCAGGCCAGTAGAAATAAAATGGAATCTAATTTTTCTTTTCTTTCCTTTTTGGACACTAACTGAATACAGATGGCTGAAAATGGGAGTGGCTCCAGGAAAACAAAATAAGAGATGAAAGTTTAAGACTCGAAACTAACCTTGATTGCTGGATAGCCAGGGTTTAATAAGTTGTATCACTACTGAAATGTTTGAACAGTGTCTGTTCACTGATAGCCCAGCTTTCTGTGTCTTTCCAAGAGACAACCATCAGATCTGATAAATTAACCTTACTCACAGAAAAAGACCAACTTCCCTGAAACACATTCAGGTGACAGATGAATATTTAACAGTGCCCGCTTAGAATCAGTGTGGTCTAAGGCAAAGATGTGAGTGCTTCTAGAGGAAGAAATCCCAAAACAAGTAGGAAGTAGAAATTCAGTGGGGAAAATGTTTTAGGGAATCAGGGAAGTGAGGCCTTTGCCCCATCTGCATCTCTTAGGAGTCTACCTATACATGTATAAATGCAATAAAGTTCTACAAAGGTATTTTCTTTATGTTTGATCCACAAGTTTTCAGTATAAAAAATAATGTTTCTGCGATGGTTATTGAGCTCCCTGCTTTGTACAGATCACTGTGGGATATTCAACATAGTCTTTAGACTCAACCCCTTCCTTCCTTCCTAATGTTATTAGGTGCTTGGGGAAACGAGCTATGCGGGTAACTGTAAAACAAGGCAGTATGTTTTAAGTGTCGTGTGAGGAATATAAAGTCCTTAGGGAATTCAGAGCAAGGTGGCTTTTAGCAGGGGCTATCAAGGATGTTTTGTGGAGAGGTGGTATTTGAGCTGGACACCTAAAGACAGAGTTTCATTGATGGGAGTCACAGGTGGAAAGCATTCCAAGAAAGGGAAAAGTCTGGAGACCAAGGAGCAGCCCATGCTGTCTGAGCAGGTGCCCTTCTGAACATTTTTGTACCTAGAGTAGAAGTCAGTGGCCATTCTGGTTGCAATGGAAAACTGACACTGACTGGAAAGTGGAAATACAGTTTTGGGTCTTAGATATTGTCATGGATTGCCGTGAAGGACAACAGGTTAAGAAGTTTGGACTATATCTGGTAGACAGTGGGGAGCCATTGAAGGTTTTTCAAACAGGGAGTAAAAGGATCAAAACAAATTAAAGACATTTAAATTAGGGTCAGGGACTTCCGTGGTGGCTCAGTGGTTAAGAATCCACCTGCCAGTGCAGGGGACATGGGTTCAAGCCCTGGTCCGGGAAGATCCCACATGCCACGGAGCAACTAAGCCCATGCGCCACAACTACTGAGCCTGTGCTCTAGAGCCTGGAAGCCACAACTATTGAAGCCCATGCACCTAGAGCCCGTGCTCTGCAACAAGAGAAGCCATCACAATGAGAAGCCCGCGCACTGCAACAAAGAGTAGGCCCCGCTCGCCACAACGAGAGAAAGCTCACGTGCAGCAACGAAGACCCAACGCAGCCAAAAGAAAAAAAAAGAACACACAAATTAGGGTTAGCAGGATGCAGAGGCCTCTAACTGGCTAGCTATGGACCGAATCCAGCCCGTAGACGTATCTTGTGTCAAACTGCAGAGAGGTTTAGAAAATGTTTAATACGTTGCCAATGTTTAAAAATGAGTAGATTATGTATAAGGTTTCAAGTTTCCATGATCTGTTTAAATATTAGAAGTGCTAGCAACTTGGCCCTCTTTCGCACGTGATAACTGTGAGGGGGAGTTCACTGTTTAGAAAAACTGTGCTCCCCACTTAGGCCCCTCTCTTTGCTCTCATCTCCTTTACCTACTCGCCTTGTAGGCACTTAATTTGCAACCATCGTTAGAGGCTGTTGTCTAGTTTCTGCTGTCAACTAGCGGAGTTCACATGGGCGTCACACTGGGCTTCAGTTTTCCTTACTGGTAAAATTAGGCTTAGAATAGAAGATCCCCAGGCTCTTTCATGCTATCTGGTTGAATAAATAAGTGCCAATCCGGCAAGACTGTAGAGGGAATGGACAGGAAAGGATGAACGTGGGAATATTGTGAAGGAGGGGTTTTGTGGCTGTTTCTTTAAGTTTATGCATGTTGCTAAATCTCTAAATTCACAAAGACACTGTCAGAAAGGTTTATTCTGCACAGGGTGAAATGAAAAATTTAGATTTTTTTAATGTCCTTTATTTGAACTTTTGATGTTCAATGGCTTGAATTTTTAAAGTCAACATATTTAGAGGAAAATTGATACAACTTGGCAGGGAAGAGGCGAATCGAAGAGACATTTGTTATGCATTTACTATGTGACACTTTATAGCTATTATCTCATTGGAGCCCCGAACAGCCTCGTAAGGTACATATTATCCTCACTGTTCATGTAAGGAAACTTGTGTTAAATAACTTGCCCCCAGATCTTACAGCAAGTAGATTTAACTGCAAAGCTATTTTTATTCCATGCCTGAAGGCCATTGCTTAGAAACTAAGGCTTGAAAAGAATGTGGTAGGGGAAAATGAATATGGCTTGTCTCACTGTACTAAAGAAAAATCGCATTGAGTTTTATATTGCCCTTTTATTGATTTTGCTTTGCTACCGTTTATCTCCTTTCTGCTGGTCGCTGCATCTGATTGCCTCTTAGAGAAAGAAAAGTGCCAAAACTTACAAATAACCAAAGGGCCAGGTAGAGGTTGCTGGTCCTTTCCGTTTCCTTCCCAAGAAAAATCCCTTTTTTGTTTTGTTTATACTTACTAACCTTTCTTTTTTTTTTTTTTTTTTTTTTTTACCTTCCTTATATATCCAACATGGCATTTTCCCTTTACCACATTTTCTTCGAGATGTATGTATAAGGCAGCAAAAAGAAGGAAGAAAATGATTACCTCAAAGCTTTTGTAATCATTATCATCATCATCATCCCATGGTCCTTATTAGAGGAACAGACTCTTAATGCTGTTGTGAATTTGTCACACCACGCGTTTGCCTTTAAATCTACCTGTTATCCTCTTTACGGCTTGATTTATATTAACCAGCTATAATATTTGCATTAATGCAATCAGCTAAGTTCAGGCTGTGGGAAACTTCAGTTTACAGGTTTATGTGGCTCGGTTTCTTCAAAAATCATTTTTACAAGGAAAGAAAAAAGGAGAGCAAGGATAGAGGGAGAACCTGTAGATTAAAATACACCTAAAAGACCTATTAGGAAAAAAGACAGCCTTCGTTCACAGTGTTTAGGGATGCACACTTGGGTGATAAAACTATAGAGAAAAGCAAGGAAGTGATTGCCATGGAGTCAGGCCAGTGTTTCCTTGGGGAAGGGAGAGGCTGGGATGGGATGAGGCAAAGGGAGGTCTTTGGGTAGGCGCCCAATTTCTGTTTCTTGATCTGGATGCTGTTATGAGGGTATTTGCCTTATAATGATTCATTTTAGTAAATTGTTCATCTATATCATTTTCTTTATGGTTGCCTGTATCTATTATATTCTACAATTTTAAAATGTTAAGAAATATTAGGATTGCTATGACTGTTCAACTTGCATGTTTTACCCAGATGGTGTGGGAAATGGTATGCCATATTCATTTTGTTTGCTTAGGAGAATTATTTAAACAATTTCTTTTTAAAATGTTGGTGATTGTTCAAATTGGCATTTGAGAGTTTACCATGGAAAGGATGACATTCCCCTAAGCTATCCTTTTTGTTCGAGGATAGTGTGGTTTAAAAAGCTCAGCCTCTTTACTAGGTGCGTTGGCAAGTTTCTTAATTTCTCCAAATCTTGGCTTTCTCTATTGAAATGGTAATAATAATAACACTACATACCTTATAAGGTTGATGTAGGAATAAAATAAGATAATGTATATCAAATAGTTAGCAGTTCCAGACACATAGAAAGCACTCAATAAACAGTAGCTATTATTAGAAGTATTACAGTCAACCTATATTATAGGAAAGTCATAAAATACATATTTCTAATAATTAATAATCATTGTACTTAACTCATTACAAATGGAAACAAGAGAAATCATGTCAGTTATTTGATGTAATTCTGTTTTCTTTAATCTAAAACCACTGAATTCTCTACATCCAGTGCCTTCCTCACTCCCTTTGATGTTTGCCTCCCCTTCACTCTCCAAACATATTCACATTACAGAACACTTCCTGATTGCAGTAATCTCCTAATTGGAACACTTGTTATCTTGAAGTACTAAGGCAAAGATTCCTCCCATGTCTAATGCCACTTTCCAGAATTCAGGGTTGGGGTGGATGGGTGTGTAGCCCTGGGAACAGCTGACAGGTTTTGGTGGCAGTAGTGTGATGATGTCTTCAGACATTGACTATAGTTTAACCACCCAGCAGGACCAGCACCCCAGCTTGGGAAGGCTCATGCAGTGTTAGCATTAAGACTTAAATGCTATTTATTTTAGCTTGAGTGTTTTTTGTTTTCTGAAGGTCCAGCATTCCTCTATTCAGTTTACACCTTTTCTAACCTACCTCACGTGTTCCGTCCAACAGAATTACATTTTACAGAAAGTCAGAGCTCTTCGCCGGTCTGTCCTGGTCCACCAGAGTGTCCTAATTGCCTGGAGGCTGGCAGATAACACTCCACTTCCTCTCCACATAGTTCTCAGCATGTGCATACCTGTACATTTGCTTCACCTTGTCACTTGCTTGGCCCTTGGTCACTCCCAGCATGGTCTCCTGTCATCTTTGGCACCCGTCGGGAGACACGGAGTAAATACAGGCTCGTGTAAACACAGGCTAACACATGTTTAGTCATGAGCTCCACACCTCACCAAATATTGCGTTTGTCCTGGCGTGACTCCTTCAGAGACCCACCCTGGCCATGGCAGGTCATCTTGAGGCCTGCCAACAGCCCCACCTCTGGTTTCCTAAGCCACCCCCTCACCTTCTCGGCACCTCTCAAATTTTCTCCTTTCAGTAACTTGGACCCCTGGCCTGACTTCTTTAGCTTGCAACGGGAGTCCATCTCTCTTCTGGCTTTTGAACTTGGCTTCCCTACCAAGAATGCTTTGTAAGTTAAGAGGCTTTGGTTTTCGAGTCACAGGAAACCTAACATTAACTGGCTTAAGTAATAGAGGGAATTAATCAGTCTGGATGACGTGGAAGGCTGGAAGAACTCTGGGTCCACACCAGCCTTGATCCACAGTCTCCAACAACATGGCAAATGCTCGGGTTCTCACTCTCCTCTTCAACTTCTGTTCCTCAGGGCTTTTGTTTCCACTTTTTGCAGGCTCACCCTCCAGCCTACATTCTCCCTTTCACTTCCAGGAAGGAAAGCTTGACTTTCTCCAACACTGAAAATACATCGGCTTTAGTCTGCCTGAACGAGGTGGGTATCCACTGGCAAAGGCAGTGTCCCTTGCTTCGTCTCAATCTTGCCTCTACCTGCTTAGCGATTTCTTTACCATCGACAGTCTTCTCTTCAGTCGGTAGGGATCTCCTAACAGTTTAGTGGATTTAGGTGAAATAGTGTGGTATGTGAGTGCAATGTTGTGTGGAGTCCTAGAAGCCATGTCAGCGTTGCTGATATGTCATTCAGGCTTGAGGAGAATCCCGTGAATTCTGGGGGGTCTTTATTTCTTCTTCAGCCTTTGGACTTGCAGGGCTCTGGTTGTTCTGGGGCTGTTTGGGAGACAGCAGCACTCTGTTCCCTCTCGTCACAGCCCACATTAATCTTGATCAGCTAATCGACAATGAGGGCCCAAAATGCAACCAACATTCCACTCAATAAGAGAAAAACAAATACCGTATGCTAACACATATATATGGAATCTAAGAAAAAAAAAAAGGTCATGAAGAACCTAGGGGTAAGACGGGAATAAAGACACAGATCTACTAGACAATGGACTTGAGGATATGGGGAGGGGGAAGGGTAAGCTGTGACAAAGTGAGAGAATGGCATGGACATATATACACTACCGAACGTAAAATAGATAGCTAGTGGGAAGCAGCCGCATAGCACAGGGAGATCAGCTCTGTGCTTTGTGTCCACCTAGAGGGGTGGGATAGGGAGGGTGGGAGGGAGACGCAAGAGGGAGGAGATATGGGGATATATGTATCTGTATAGCTGATTCACTTTGTTATAAAGCAGAAACTAACACACCATTGTAAAGCAATTATACTCCAATAAAGATGTTAAAAAAAAAAAGAAATCACAAGCAGACGGTCCTTCTCAACAGAACAGTGTTGGGTAGTGATATCAAAGAAATCAGAAAACATGGACTGTGTCCTCAAACCGTAGCCATACATATGTGTGTGATATACATAAATTATATCACGTGTACATTATACAATGTACAATGTGTATGTGTGAAACTGAGATAGAGAGAGAGAGAGACTGCTTTTGAAATACTTGAAAAACAACATTTGAAGGGCTGGTGTGAAGCTACCCTTGCTTATATAATCTGATGGATTGCTTCCATTGTGCTTCCAGGACTAACATAGTACAGTTATGTAATTGTAAATAAAGAGAGCCAAAGCAGAAGAGGAAATTGTGTGATGTACCTTTGGATATGGCTGCCTGAGTCACAGCAGTGGAGAAATGAGTGATTGTTTGTGAACAAGGTACGAGCAGACCTCATGTTACAAGCAGCTGCCACAGCCATAAAATAGAGAATAATTCTGAGTTACATGTACAGCATTTTATTAGCCTTTTGAACTATACTTGCAGACCCAAATCACAGTCACCATCAATGAGTCCTATGGGTATCATATGTGGGATGATCATAAAGTATGTTGGAACCTGCCTGCTGGACCAGTGGGACGTGAGAATTTTGCCAGGAATGGGGGAAATTATCTTGGCTATGAGGACTGACCCTTTAGAGGCAATGAAGAGTCCAAGTCAGAGTGTCCCAGAGGAGAAATTTGAACTTGATTCCTGCCTTGATGTCAGAAAGATCTGGTCTGGTGGGTGGCCTGGCAGATACGTGTCAGTGAGTGGCAATGTCATGATCCCTCCCCCATATTGAGGCACAAACTCACCCAGTGGCTGGGGCCTGACATAGACAATAGAGTTTAGTCTCCAGGAGGATGGAGCTGGCAAAATACAGCCAGAGTTCAAGGCAGGCATTGCTCTCAAAATGGACATAGACTCTTGAAACCTAAGCAGGTGTTGGGGAAAGAGCTGTCATTCAGTGAGCTCCCAAGTTTCCAACTTTAGGGTAGGAAGCCTCTCGCAAACCCTGGGCTGGCCCTGCAAAAGGCAACCTGCAATCCTGCTTCTTTGGAAACAAAAGATGACAGATTTTTTAAATTATTATTATGAATATGTTCTTGAAAAATTTGAAAGTAATGGGACCTCATCTTGATCTGGATGCAAACAATAGCATTTTTTGTGTTCAGCATGTCTGTCCTTGTTTCAAAGATTCGCCTTTCCAGTGTTAAATGGGGTTGATTTGTTTTGTAATAGAACCAAGTTTAAGATTTCCTTAAGTGATATCACACCTTCCTTGACTATTGTTGCTGTCCTTTTAACAAAGTGTTAAAAGCCCCCAAAGGATGTCTTATTAAATTTTTCCCATAAATTTGTTCTGCTGAAACTTAAATTTCTCAAAAGCAAAAAAACACGGTGGCTTCTTAGTAAGCTTAGTAAGGCTTATCCTTAATGGAGTTCAGTTTTTTAAAATAATGAATGTACAGTTATGTAAGTAAATGTGTTCCCGAGTAAAAGACAAAATGTAATAGTGCTTAATTGTATGGAAAGGCAATATGTTGGGCTTTTCTGCCTAGGTTTTAAGGTTGATTAAAAATTGGCATGGGACAGCTTGTAGAATAGCAACGGTATACTGTGATATGTAACCCTGACCTTTTCTGTTGGCTCTAAATCACCAGATTTGGATCCAGTGTCATGAGAGTTTCTCAGGATAGAAAGGCAATAACTGTATAGCCTACAAAAACCAAGATAACAAATTAAAAATCTGTTCGTGACTGAAAATTTTTCTTTCTTCTTTTTCACGTACGGGATTATAGTTTTAACTTAGTTTGGGTTAGTATTGCAGACAACGCAATTATCTACAAGGGCAAAGGAGATTAGTGGTAAGAATAGTCCAACCCATTCGGTAATCTAAAAAGCATTTCATATTTCAGGTTGCCTCCAATGTTTGCTGGGATGAATATGAATATTGTTTCTCTATGGCCCTGTTGTAATTCACTCTCCACATGTCCCCTACTTCTTCTCTGAGATCCCGAAGTGTCCCCTAATTGGTTTTCCTGTTCCCGGTCTTGCTCCCTCCTAGTCCATCCTCCACACTGTAGCCAGGATGAGTCTTCTAAAAGTCATGGCTGGACCTAACATTCTCTGGTTTAGAGCCCTGCATGTTGTAGCACCACCAGCAGATCCATGGCATGAAAAGGCTCCTGCCTGCCTCTCCGGTCCAGCTATACTGGAGTCGTGCAGATGTGATTAAATTAAAGATCTTGAGGTGGGATGATTATCCTGGATTATCTGGATGGACCCTAAATGCCGTCACATGTATCTTTTTATAAGAGGAAGACCCAGGGAGATTTCATGTGGAAGAGGAAGGCAATGTGGCCACAGAGACAGAGATTAGAGTGATATAACCGTAATCCAAGGATATGTCAGCAGCCACCAGAAACTGGGGGAGGCAAGGAATGGATTCTCCCTTAAAGCCTCTAGAGAGAGTGTGGCCCTGCCATTTTTTTTTCTTTAATCCTTGAAATAAAAATTTTAATGACTGAAATTAATAACTAAACAGATTAGGTAAACAGTAAATTGGAAACAGCAAAAGAGCCTTATATCACAGCATAGGCAAACAAGTTCCAGTCTGTGCACCTATGTGCAAAATGTTATTTTAAAATAAGACTTCTAGAAAAAAATGTAGGAAGTTTTCTCATGACCTTTTAACCCAGATATAAAGGGTACCACACATAAAGTTAAGGATCAATAAGTTTACTTCCTCAATAGAGTATATTTAAGTCCGTTTATTACTTAAAAGTTTCTATGCAAAAAGAGGCAAGACACAGAGTGAGAAAAGTTGTACGGAATGCATATATTCCAAAAGAAATCATATTGGGGATAAAGTACTCTGACACATCAAGTACAAAAAGACTGCCACCATAAATTAAAAATTGGACAGTCTGGAAAAACATTTAATGAAACAAGAGAGCCAAGTGGTTTATAAGATTATCTGAAGGTTCAACATCATTGGTCATTATAAAAATGGAAATTTAAACCATAATGAGATGTGAGGTTCTCCAGAATAGCTAAACTTAAAAAAAATTGCAATACCAAGATGCCAAGTGTTGGAGGGGGAGAGAGGCACCTGGAAATGTTATTTACTACTATATAACATTTTGGAAAAATCTTTGTGAGTGATTATAAAACCCAGACATATGCATACCCTATGAACTAGCAACTGAACTTCTTGGAATGTGGGCCCTGCCATCTTGATTTCAACCCAGTGAAATTGATTTTGGGCTTCTGGGCTCCAGAACTGTGAGAGAATAAATTTCTGTTGTTTTAAGCCACCTGGTTTGCGCTAATTTGTTACAGCAGTCACAGGAAGCTAACATACTCTCCAACCTAGGCAGATGTGTACTTTGTCCCTTCTGTTCCCATCGGTTCTACAGAACGTACCTCTATTATAGATTTCACAGGTGGTAGTCTGTTATCGGTCGCTTTTTCTACCTCTTCTGAGCTTATCGAGGATACTTTGCATCCTTAGTTCCTGAAATAGGACCTAATATTTAGCAGTTACTAAATAAATACCAAATGGGTGCACGACTGAGTGAATAGCTTCTGGTGTGGGCTTCGAGTTGTCTGTCTCCCATATCTACCATCTTCTCTCTGATCACTTCCATTTCATGTCCTTTTCCTCCAGCTTGTGTGTTTTTCCCAAGCAGTGTCTACCTGTGGTTTTAAGCTGTGCCGTGGTTTTATTTTTCTGCTTAATCTCTTTCCTTGGTTCATCTAGCTTCCTTTTTATTTCTTGCTTTTATTTCTTTCCTTGGTTCAGCCAGCTTCCTTTTTATTTCTTGCTTTTATTTCTTTCCTTGTTATCATCTCCTCTTTTAACTCTTTTTCAATGAATCCATATTCTCTTTAATTTCATTGAGTCTATAAAGCAGAATTTTTTAACTTCTTAGTTTGAAAATTTTCCAACCTATAGATAATTAAGAAGAATAATACAGTAAACACCATATGTCCTTCACGTGGAGATTCACCAGTTGCTAACATTGTGAAATATTTGTTTGTTCTCTCTCTCTGTCCCTCTGTTTTTTATTTTATATTGTCATGTATCATTTGAAAGTAAGTTGCACACATTATGAGTCTTCACTCCTAGAAACTTAAGGATGTATCACCAAGATTTTGGATGTCCTCCTATCCCCTCTCAACTTTCTGGAAGTAGATGTGTGTCTACCTGTTTACTAGGTGCAAATAAAAAACAACCCCAGCTCATTCCTAAGAGTTTCCTGTGAGATGAAGTGACCTGAATGTTCATTTCTCAGGTATATCATTCCCTTTCAGGCTCAGGCTCTTAAGATCATTCCTGCAGTGATTAGTTGACCTAAATCACTTAACCTGTGGTATTTCTGGTATTCGAAACTGGATCGCTCAGGTCCATGTTCAGGGATATTTTACTGCCTGGAACAGGAGGTAACATTATTCTAGTTGTGAGTTGAATATGACTATTAACAGTGTTCAAGGCTAGCTCTGAATCTATGGTTCTTTTGAACCATGTACTATCTCCACTGGGTCTGATTCCAGATTTATGTTTTGAAGGCAGAGCCAGGAATATGGTTGAGTTCAAAGCCAGAACTGGGATAGACTATGACCAGTTCCACACATCCCTGTTATCATATCCCATGATGTAATCCACCCATGGATTACAGGTCAATAACTTTATGTGAAATACCTAAAGAACATTCTGGCACCAAAAAGTAGGAGATAAGATTGTTATTCCAAATAAAACAAAAACATCCTTACTACTCATTAGTGCTGATATTTTGAACCTCATTCTCCATAAATTGTTTGCTGTGGCTCCCACCGTCTATTTGTCAAGCCATCCTGGAACAGCCAGAAATTGAGCTACAGTACTGACAGGAGTGAGCATGGCAAAAATTAAGGGCATCTTTCTGTGTTTCCGGTCTGTACTTCTAGCTGCACTATTAAGATGTGGGGCAACCTTTCCTTCTAACTATTATCTTTGCTTTATTTTATTTGCACTGAGAAAAAGAAACAGATCCTGCTAATTTTAAAACTGTGGCAAATTGGCATTGACCTGCCAGATGGTTACCTATTGCAGTCTGTGAAGAAATGGTGATTCAGACATGAGCTGGGTGCCTTGGGGCCAGAATTTGCCTGGTATCTATCTAGCTGTGTGACTTTGCACAAGTCACTTTCCTTCTCTGGCCCTCTCTTCTCTTTCCTGACCACCAGTCAGTCTCCAGATCAACAGGGAGGGGAGAAAAGAGGGCGGGGGAGAGAGGAGCTCTGAGTTTCCACTAATTCTAATATGCTACAAATCAGATAACACTCTGAATAAAGTAATGAAGTAAACTAGATGTCTTTAATTTAAATGGCATGTTTGTAAGGGCTGCTCATTGTATGCAAATGACACTTCTGATTACAGGTGAGATTTTGTAGTCATTAAAGCACATTTACCAGAGCCTCTAATTGGAAACAGCATTTAGTAATGCTTGCCTCAAGTCAGTCTATGTCCTTGAAGGTAATTAAACCACCTTTTTTAAGAAACATTGCAAATTTGAACCTTCCCTCCCCAACAATTAGGGGCATTAATGAGGATTTACTGAATTACTACTCTTTACAGGTATGTGCCAAATGAATTTAATGAGCATGCAATTAACCTTGAATAATTAGGTAAATTTTCAGAAAAACGAAGAATAAGATACACCAGTTTATAATGTGTACTGGCGTACTTCCGAGATATTGCACGTTCAGTTCCAGACCACCGCAATAAAGCAAGTATCACAACAAAGTGAGTCACATGAATTTTTTGGTTTCCCAGTGCATGTAAGAGTTATATTTACACTTACAGTAGTCTGTTAAATGTGCAATTATATTGCATATTGCATCATGTCTAAAAAAACAATGTATATTGATTAAAAAACACTTTATTGCTAAGAAATGCTAACCATCATCTGAGCCTTCAATGTGTCATAATCTTTTTGCAATAGTAACATCAAAGATCACTGATCACAGATCACCGTAACAAATACTATGATAATGAAAAAGTTTGAAATATTGCAAGAATTACCAAAATGTGACACGGAGACACAAAGTGAGCAAATGCTGTTGGAAAAATGACGCTGATAGACTTGCTTGTTGCAGGGTTGCCGCAAACCTTCAATTTGTATAAAATGCAGTATCTGCAAGGTGCAATAAAGTGAAGCACAATAAAATGAGGTATGTCCCTATTAGCAGGAAACTGTTTCTGACACCTGCTTTATACCTATATATTTCTGTATTTTTAGTATATATGAATTCACTAGATTTTAAAAGTCAGGGGCTTCCCTGGTGGCGCAGTAGTTAAGAATCTGCCTGCCAATACTGGGGACACGGGTTCGAGCCCTGGTCCGGGAAGATCCCACATGCTGCAGAGCATCTACGCCTGCGCCACAACTACTGAGCCTGTGCTCTAGAGCCTGCAAGCCACAACTACTGAGCCCGCGTGCTGCAACTACCAAAGCCCACGCGCCTAGAGCCCGTGCTCTGCAAGAAGAGAAGCCACTGCAATGAAGAGTAGCCCCCGCTCACCGCAACTAAAGAAAGTCCACATGCAGTAACGAAGACCCAACGCAGCAAAAAAAAAAAAACAGGCAGCTTTCTTTTATTTATTTATTTTTGGCTGTGTTGGGTCTTCGTTGCTGCGTGCGGGCTTTCTCTAGTTGCGACGAGCGGGGGCTACTCTTCATTGCGGTGCATGGACTTCTCATTGCGGTGGCTTCTCTTGTTGTGGAGCATGGGCTCTGGGCTCACAGGCTTCAGTAGTTGTAGCAGGCGGGCTCAGTAGTTGTGGCTCATGGGCTCTAGAGTGCAGGCTGAGTAGTTGTGGCACACAGGCTTAGTTGCTCTGCGGCATGTGGGATCTTCCCAGACCAGGGCTCGAACCCGTGTCCCCTGCATTGGCAGGCGGATTCTTAACCACTGCGCCACCAGGGAAGCCCCAGCAGGTAGCTTTCTATTGCACACTAGTGGACACTTAATTGTTGAAATCTGAATTCTGGGACAAGCTTGTTCTCTCACGAAACTGAGTGTTTGCTGTATTCAAACCCCAGTTGATTATAAAATACTGTTTGACATCTTCCTAGGGACAAAGGTCAAAATTTACTATTTCTAGACATTGTATAATCAATCTGAGACTATTTCAGTTCAAATAGCATTTAATAAACAACTTCTCTGTGCCAAAGACCTCTACTAGTCATTAGGGTTACAAAGATGAGTTGATAAGTCATAGCTCTGCCCTCAAGGAGTTTGTAGTCTAGAGGGGAAATGCACTTGTAAAAAATAATTATAGTACAGTTTAATATATGTACTGATAGGCATGTATAAAGACTCAATTCAAAAGGAGGCCAGAAAAGCTAAACTTGAAGATAGATCTGAGGAAATTGTCCATAACTCAGTACAAAGAGATAAAGAGTTGGAAAATATGAGAGCTATTTTAGGAAACAAGAATTAAAAAGTCCAACATACTTGTAAGAGGAGTTCCACGTCGAGAGAATAGAGAGAACCATAGATATTGGATTGTAGTTGTGTAAAATGTTAACATCAAGGGGAGGACTGGGGGAAGAGTGCCTGGACCTACCTGGACATTTCTTTGCAACCTACTGTGAGTCCATAATTATTTCAAAATTAAAAACATTTAACGGTAATTACTGAAAGACTAGAAATAAGATGTGTAACTTCCTAGCCAGGAGAGTAGGGGAAAGAAAAGAATAAAGAAAACTCAATCATTTCAACAGGATTCAGGAAAAGAGAAATTAGAAAGCAAAGAAAAAGCAAGATAACTACAAACACAAAAAAGATAGAAATAAAGGAAAATATATTTATAATCACAGTAAACAAAATGGACTAACCTCCCCATCTGACAGAAAGTCTCAGGTTTTTTTTTTTAATCTAGTTATTTTCTATGTATAAGAGACTTGACTAAAATATGATGCAAAAATGTTAAAGTGATGTGGAAAGTAGCAAATATCAAAAGAAAGCAGCTACAGTAATATCAGCTAAAATAGATTTTAAAGAAAAAACCTAATGATAAAAGGAACAATTACGGGGGTGGGGGGTGGTGTGATGAATTGGGAGGTTGGGATTGACAAGTGTACACTGATGTGTATAAAATGGATGACTAATAAGAAATAAATAAATAAATAAATAATAAACATAAGTAAATAAATAAAAATTTAAAAAATTTTTAAAAAGAACAGTTAGCTGGGAAGATAAAACAATCCTGATCCTGTATACACCTAGGACTATATAGTCTTAAAATATATAAATACATGTTTGAGTAGATTTTTAACATACCTCCCTAGGCAATTGATAGACAAAGCAATCCAAAATTTAGTAAGAATATCAAAGATTTGAACAATGACTTAATGGAGATAGATAGATGAATGGATAGATAGATAGGAAGGAGAGATAGATGAATGGATAGCTAGATAGATAGGAAGGATATATAAAATGTATTCACTCAACTTTTAAATACTTTATTTTCAAACATACATGGAACACTTATAAACGTGACCCTACACCAGCAGGTCACAAAACAAATTCCAATTTACACTGTATAATAGGTCAAAAGCAAATGTTAATATACACACAGAGTATTTTCTGCCCACAACTCAGTAAAATTAGAAATTAGTAATAAAGTGATAATCAACACCCCATTCATTTAGAAATATTAAAAAACACATCTCTGAATAATATAAGGCTCAGATAAAAATGATGAGATAATCAGAAAATATTTAGAACTAAATGCCAATGAAAACTGTACATGCCAAAACTATGCGGGCAGCTAAAACAGAGGGTGTACTTAGAGGGAAATGTAAAGCCCTATTTGCATGATAGAAAGAAACAGAAAAAGCTAATGAGTTAAGAGTCCAAATGAAGAAGATGAAAAAAAGAAAAGCCGAGTAAACAAAATAGATAATAAAAATAAATCGAGGAAAGAAAGAAATATATTTGTATCAACTTCAGAAAAAAAAATCACTTATCTCTGGGAGGAAGAAGAGACTGAAATAGAGCTAGTTACATTTGTAACATTTTATTTCTTTGGGCAAAAAAAAAAGATGTAAATGCTTTGTGTTTTTAAAATTATTTTTTATAACAACTTATTGAAATATAATTCACATATCATATAATCCACTCATTTAAATTGTACAGTTCACTGAGTTGTACAATCATTACCCCCAGCCGTTAGCTGTCATATGAACAATACTGGTATGTAAATTTGTGTACAAGTTTTTGTGTGGATATATGTTTTCGTTTCTCTTGGATATATACCTCGGCATGGAATTGCTGAGTCAAATGGAAATTCCATGCTTAACTTTTTGAAGAACTTCCAGACTGTTTTCCAAAGTGGTTGCACCATTATATATTTCCATGAGCAGTGTTTGAGGGTTCTGATTTATCTACATCCTTACTAACACTTGTTATTATCTGACTTTTTGATTATAGCTATATTATTTGGTATGAAGTGGTATATCACTGTGGTTTTGATTTGCAATCCCTGATGACTAGTGATGTTGAACATCTTTTCAATGTACTTGTTAGCCATTTGTCTTCTTTGGAGAAATGTCTATTCAGATCCTTTGCCCATTTTTAATTGGGTCATTTGTCTTTTTATTATTGCATTGTAAGTGTTCTTTATATAGTCTAGGTATAAGTCCCTTGTCAGATATATGATTTCCAGATATTTTCTCCCATTTTGTGCATTATCTTTTCACTTTCCTTGATAGTGTCCTTTGAAACAAAGTTTTTTAATATTAATGAGGTCCAATTATTTTTTCTTTGTTGCTTACGCTTTTGATGTCTTATCTATGGGAATCCATGGCCAAATCCAAGGTCACAAAGATTTACCCTTATGTTTTCTTCTGAGAATTTTATAGTTTTGGCTCCTACATTTAGGTCTTTTGGTTAATTTTGAGTTAATTTTTGTATATGTTATGAGATCAGCAGCTGTACCATTTTACATCCCCACCAACAATGAACTAGGGTTTCAATTTCTCCACATCCTTACCAACACTTGTTATTTTCTGTTGTTTTTCTTTCTAATTGTAGCTCTCCTAATGGGTGTGAAGTGGTAGCTTATTGTGGTTTTGATTTGCATTTCCCTAATGATTAGTGCTGTTGAGCATCTTTTCATGTGCCTATTGCCCATTTATATATCTTCTTTGAAGAAAAATCTATTTGAGTTCTTTGACCATTTTTCAGTTGCATTGTTTATTTTTTTGTTGTTGAGTTGTAGGGGTTCTTTATATATTCTAGATATCAATCTTTATCAGATACATGATTTGCAAATATTTTCTCCCATTGTGTGGGTTGCCTTTCACTCTGCTAATAGTGTCCTTTGGTGCACAAAAGATTTTAATCTTGATAAAGTCCAGCCTATCTATTTTTTCTTCTGTTGCCTGTGCTTTTCATGTCATAGCCAAGAAATCATTGCGAAATCCTGCTAACCAATTTCTAAACACTTGGCCTGGTGGTGTTTAAACTACTCAGTGAATCATTTAAAGAATTTTGAAGTAAGTTATTTCTATTCAACAATTTACTTTTATAATTATAGAAGATTTTCATAATTATCCATTCAATCCCAAACTTCTTCTGAATTTTTATTTTCCTGATTACTGCCAAATGCAGTCAATTGTAAATCGAAAGCATGGAAATAGCACAATATATTATGATACAGTTGTTCCCCATGAGGAATAGTGATCAAAATTATTGCCAACTGCTTTTATTAGGAAAAGAAAATTCTTAACTGATTAAAGACTATGGATATTATATGTCAACTATTAAATGGGTTTTCAACTTTCCTGCTTCGTTTTTTAGAAATACTGAATTTCACTTCAGCACATATAATGAAGTTCTAAAACTTCAAAGACATTTTGCATTCTGAAAAGGGTTCCTTGTGGTTGTAATGTTCATTTGAAATTCAAATAACTCCTTGGAATTTGAAGCTAGCTAGAAGTTATGTACTGTAGAAGAAGAAGGGGAAAGAGCCCTTCTATCATTGCTAATTTTTACTGCTAGAAGATATTACATCTTTGTACCTAGATAGGAGCAGAATATGCATCTTTTGAAGTCATCAAATAATACATATGCTATCTATAGTAAAGATAGATCTTGGGCAGTGTGTCAGAACTTGTTTTTTAACCTCTGCAGTTCTTGTTTTAAACCACTCTATACTTTCTCGAGCAAGTATTTTTTTAAGCCCCTCATTTTGTATAGTAGATGATGTAGAAGACCCAATGGAAGTCTTAGACATGATTCCCTTCCCTCAGAGAATTTGCCATCTATTTATAGAGCCTAATGATACACCTGACAATATAAAAGAAGAAATAAGGGATGTTCACCATTTAGAGTCTGAGAAAGTAAAGATGGGCTGTGGTGTCTGAGAAGGTCGTCAGGAGGTGGAGCTCCGATGGCCAGGAGGGTGAGGTCTGATTGAAATGGGCTGAGGGAAGAAGATGCTCTGTCTGGGTGAGAGGAATGACATGAGAAAAAGTTTGGCATCTGACTGGAGAAGTCAGGAGCCGGGTACCCAAGGTAGAGGGAGCACATTAAAGTGTGCTGTGGACAATTGGATGGTCAGGATGAAGACCGATTATGGGGAGCTGGTACAGTAGTTTTGTATTTAATATAATTGTCTGTAGAGAGACATTGTGGGTTCTTGACCAGCAGAGTGGCGGGAAAATTTAGTCTGTCTCCAGTGAGGTTCATAGCAGTTTAGAGATAAAGGGATTTTTGGAAACATCTTATCCAACATCCCCTGTTTACTGAGGCCGGGGAGCTGAAATAACTTAGTCAATGTCGCCCATTAGACAATAGCAGATCTGAATCTCAGGTTCATCCTTTAACCCCAAAGCCAATGATCTTTCTTTCATACCACAGTCTTCCAGAATATCTTAAGAGAAAGAAAAGGGGGAGAACAGAAAAAATTATATAGTCCATACTTGAGGCAATGAACACCCCGATCAGAGAGGTTGCTGAGGAAATTGGCAGACAGGATAAATAGAAGCATCTTAGTGGGAAAAAGTCAGAACCTGATGACTGTTTATTTTAGTGAATGAAGCACATATCTAGAGAATTCAGTAAAGGACTGAACTAGTTATAAAAAATAATATTTGACTAAAGTGAAAAATTAATCCTAATAAAACCATCATTCATATTCCAAATGACCCTGGCAAACGGGTGCTAAGTAAATATTTGCTGAATGAATGAACAAATGAATGAATGTATCAACTTAAATTTTCGTAGTTTTTTTGGTAAATATCTTACAAGTGCTATTTAAAGTACCATTTAAATAAAACATTTTCTTTTATAGATTCACCTTTTTGGAGTTTTGCTGGCCATTTTAGGAAACTTGGTAATCAGCATTTCCCTAAATATTCAGGTAAGAAGAAGCTTATTTTTCTAACTCTGTAGTTTGATCCAGGGACATATTATGACTTCAATGAGCCTCAGGCACTTTTGCCTTCTTGGACTTCTTCCTCCATTAAAGAAAGTATATCTTATGACCTCATTGATATAAAGACAAATATAATCCAGGTTAGATTGTGTCCATCTTTTTTCTTCTTCTGATTTTAAGAGATTAAATGTTTTGTGAGCCTCTTAATAGTATTGTGTACCCCAGACCAGGCGCCTGTGAATTTGTATCACACTTAAAAAGATGTTCATATCTTGGCATAAGCCAAGATTTATTTTAATGTTCTACATTTTCTTATAGTACTTTTATTATTTTCTAAATAACTTCTGAAATTTTAAAAGAATTTTAAAGAAAAGATTTTAAAGTAATCTAGAATTGTACATACTTCTTAAGGAAGTAAGTTCAGTTATCATAAAATCAATAGGGAAACAGAGCTTTATTTAATGGCCAGTTTCCAGGAATTCATACATTTCCAATACAAAGAAATACTCAAACCAGATATAAATGAGTTCCCCCATCCCAACCCTCTGCTACCAGAGCTTTCTGCCCTGTTATGTTTATTGTGGTAGCAACTTTGACACAGATTTGAATCCCTTTTCCAAAGGTGTTTCTTTAGTAATTTATTATCTTTATTTCAGTATTTGAATTTTTCTGACAATCTAAAAGAAGTATTGGGCTTCCCTGGTGGCGCAGTGGTTGGGAGTCTGCCTGCTAATGCAGGGGACGCGGGTTCGAGCCCTGGTCTGGGAGGATCCCACATGCCGCGGAGCGACTGGGCCCGTGAGCCACAACTGCTGAGCCTGCGCGTCTGGAGCCTGTGCTCCGCGGCAGGGGGGGCCGCGATGGTGGGAGGCCCGCGCACCGCGATGAAGAGTGGCCCCCGCTTGCCGCGGCTGGAGAGGGCCCTCACACAGAAACTAAGACCCAACACAGCCAAAAAAATAAATAATAATTAAAAAAAAAAAAAAAGATATTAAAAGAAGTATTTTGGTGTGGTGGACTAAAAAGTCACTTAACTCCTTAACACACACTCCGTCTTTAGATAGTAATAATGATATTTACTTCACAGAGTTGTTATGAGAATTAAGCAATATGTGAGAAGGCCCTTTAAACTATAAAATGCTATATCAGTATGATTCACTTCTGTTAATATGTTTGGAACAAACAGAAAACCGTAATAATTGCTCTATAATAATCTGCAAATAAATTTAAAAGCCATGAAGCAATTTTATAGGACCAAAAATTTCAAGGCAAGTTTTGGTTGGGTGGAAATATTTTCTTATTTACATCATAATGTACTTCCAGAAATATTCGCATCTTCAGTTGGCGCACCAAGAACACCCAAGGCCGTACTTCAAGAGCGTGCTGTGGTGGGGCGGCATCGTACTGATGGCTGTGGGAGAGACAGGAAACTTTGCAGCCTATGGATTTGCCCCCATTACTCTCATTGCTCCATTAGGCTGTATGTCTGTTACAGGTGAGCCATTTTTCTGTGTTTTGACAAATAGAAATTTTAAGAGATCAAAATAGTTGGCAGAAAAACATACAACTTAAACAACACGTGCACAAAAGAAAAAAGTCGTTTCCTGTTTTCTTAGCATGTTAACTTGGAACAATTATACTACCAATTTCAGTTATTCACAGTCATGGTGCCACGTTAACCACAAAGAAACTTGCATTTTGTAGCTGTAACATCTATGTTTAAAAGCCTGATTCCCGGTGTCTGAGTCTTAATAAATGAAATTAACAGTAACAGAAAATGTTATACCATGCTTTTTAATCATTAATGAATTATCTTAAAGCATTTGTAATAAAATGTTATTTTTTTTTTTTTTGGAAATAGATTTCTGTTTACTACATGGGGCATTCCTATTTTTTTTTTTAATTTTATTTATTTATTTATTTATTCATGGCTGTGTTGGGTCTTCGTTTCTGTGTGAGGGCTTTCTCTAGTTGCGGCAAGTGGGGGCCGCTCTTCATCGCGGTGCACGGGCCTCTCACTATCGCGGCCTCTCTTGTTGCGGAGCACAGGCTCCAGACGCGCAGGCTCAGTAGCTGTGGCTCACGGGCCCAGCCGCTCCGCGGCATGTGGGATCTTCCCAGACCAGGGCTCAAACCCGTGTCCCCTGCACTGGCAGGCAGACTCTCAACCACTGCGCCACCAGGGAAGCCCAAATGTTATGTTTTATTCATATGCTAAACTGACATTACACGTAGAGTCCTTGATGCCTGATCCATAGTTTAGCATCTCTTTTACATTAAGAATTAGAAATAAAAACAAACAAATGGGACCTAATGAAACTTAAAAGCTTTTGCACAGCAAAGGAAACCATAAACAAGACGAAAAGACAATCCTCATAATGGGAGAAAATATTTGCAAATGAAGCAACTGACAAAGGAAAAATCTCCAAAATACACAAGCAGCTCATGCAGCTCAATATCAAAAAAACAAACAACCCAATCCAAAAATGGGCAGAAGACCTAAATAGACATTTCTCCAAAGAAGATATACAGATTGCCAACAAACACATGAAAGGATGCTCAACATCACTAATCATTAGAGAAATGCAAGTCAGAACTACAATGAGGTATCACCTCACAGCAGTCAGAATGGCCATCATCAAAAAATCTACAAACAATAAATGCTGGAGAGAGTGTGGAGAAAAGGGAACCTTATTGCACTGTTGGTGGGAATGTAAATTGATACAGCCACTATGGAGAACACTATGGAGGTTCCTTAAAAAACTAAAAATAGAACTACCGTATGACCCAGCCATCCCACTACTGGGCATATACCCTGAGAAAACCATAACTCAAAAAGTCACGTACCACGATGTTCATTGTAGCACTATTTACAGTAGCCAGGACATGGAGGCAACCTAAGTGTCCGTTGACCGATGAATGGATAAAGAAGATGTGGCACATATATACAATGGAATATTACTCAGCCATAAAAAGAAACGAAATTGAGTTATTTGTAGTGAGGTGGATGAACCTAGAATCTGTCATACAGAGTGAAGTAAGTCAGAAAGAGAAAAGCAAATACTGTACGCTAACACATATATATGGAATCTAAAAAAAAAAAAAGGTTCTGAAAAACCTAGGGGCAGGACAGGAATAAAGACAGACATAGAGAATGGACTTGAGCACACGGGGAGGGGGAAGGGGAAGCTGGGACGAAGTAAGAGAGTGGCATGGACATATATACACTACCAAATGTAAAACAGATAGCTAGTGGGAAGCAGCCACATAGCACAGGGAGATCAGCTCGGTGCTTTGTGACCACCTAGAGGGGTGGGATAGGGAGGGTGGGTGGGAGGGAGATGCAAGAGGGAAGAGATATGGGGATATATGTATATGTATAACTGATTCACTTTGTTATAAAGCAGAAACTAACACAACAATGTAAAGCAATTATGCTCCAATAAAGATGTTAAAAAAAATAAAGAATTCGATATTGGTTATTCTACGTTACTATAAGAATGTGTAATTTTAGGGCTTCCCTGGTGGTACAGTGGTTAAGGATCCGCCTGCCAGTGCAGGGGACACGGGTTTGAGCCCTGGTCTGGGAAGATGCCACATGCCGTGGAGCAACTAAGCCCGTGCAGCACAACTACTGAGCCTGTGCTCTAGAGCCCACGAGCCACAACTACTTGAGCCCGTGTGCTACAACTACTGAAGCCCGTGCGCCTGGAGCCCGTACTCCGCAAGAAGAGAAGCCACCGCAATGAGAGGCCCGCGCACCGCAAAGAAGAGTAGCCCCCGCTTGCCACAACTGGAGAAAGCTTGCTCACAGCAACAACAAAGCCAAAAATTAAACGAAAGAAAAAAAACAAATAAATAAATTTTAAAAAAGAAAGAATGTGTAATTTTACAGTAATGTCACAATTATCCTACTTGCAAAATTTATATGACTTACTAAATACATTTAGAAAAGAAAATATGAGATGTTGGTAAAGACTAAAAAAAAAAAAAGCAAAAATTACTGCTAGAAAAGAGAACAAATTCTCTAAGCCATGTTAAAATCAATAAAATCTTTTGTTTCATCCTTTATCTGCTGCTATGGAAACAGCATGTTTCTAAGTTTCTGTGAATTTGGAATCTTCATTGAAATAGAAACAAGTTGATGGCTATTGTCTGGTAGCAACTAGATCAAGCATAATGTGCACCCACATACCCCAATTGTAATATTTCTCCAAAAAATTATATGATAGTCTTTGAAAAAAAAAAAAGCATAGTTTAAACTGAAATAATGTATACTCAAAGAGAATTTTATTTCATTTTGAAAGTAGTTTCCCCTTCTTAATAATTTAAAATATCTTTTTAAAAATACTTTCATGATGTACAATAGTAGAATAGTTAGCAAAGAACACTTTTTTGGCTTTCTAGAAATTGTTCAGTTAAAATCACCCTACTCTGAATAGGCACACAATTTATGTAATCATTTGACATTTTTTTTCTTTTTTCTTTTTCATTTGACATTTTTAACATTCAGATAAAATCAGCAATTTGAGGATATCTTATCTTCTATTTACTACTGCACATACCTCGTACATGGACGTTCTGGATATTTTTTTCTTCTCAAAATTTGAGAAATAATAGATAAAAGGTATAGTTACATTGTCACCTTGGGGCCTATAGAGGCCCCAATTGTTCTGAAAATGTTGTATTATTTTTCACAACGAGTATCTATTTAGAGCTGATCTTTAGTTTTGTTTCTTATTCTGCTTCATGCTCAGTTTCCATGCAATATCCAAAGACAAAAGTGTCCTTGCAGATCAAACAGATGCCTGGGGGGGGAGGGTTGAGTGTGCGAGCCACGCTGTACTGAAATTCTCCATTTACCTCTAGTTCCCCAGTCCTGGGAAACCTTTTTTCTGGGAATGAGAAGAAAAGAGCCATTCCAACTAGCACAAAGAAAGGGGGATGTGCTAGATTTATTATAAAGATCAGCGATCTCACAGAAATGAAATATTAGCCAGGCCTCTTGGGACCTGAAGTGAGAATTCGGAAATTGCCAGAGATGAAGGGCCAGCCTTGATACTCCTCACAGACCTTCAATGAAGACGCCTGTGAAGCTGCTCATTTTGGCATGACTTGCTCGAAACTCTCATTAATAACGGGAAGTTTTAAGTTTAACCACCTTCCCCTCGGACAGTGACCTGTCTTCCCCAAGCTCCCTGGGGGAAGGGGGCAGTCCACCCACCTTCAAACTTGGAGATGGGCTTTTCTCAATGCTACAGATCATTTTTCTTTGTCTGCTCCTAGCCTGGATTAATGTTTCAACTTTAGAACATTTTTAGCAACCTCCCTCTCTGCCCATTTAAAATGATTCCAAGAAGTAAACTTATAGCCTCAAACACAAATCGTTTCCTGCTTTACAGTCTTTGCAAACAGTAATATATGCTCATACATAATATTCTCACAGCACTCTTGCACTGAATTTAGGTCACTGTGCAATGCTGTGGGTGCGTAAGGGATGCTGGTGATTGAGAATTTTCCCCAGAACAGCCCCCTACCACTTTTATAATTCTTTATAAAGATTCTAGAAACTCTAGAAAACTTGAAGCAAAAGGGACAGTATTTTTTAATAAATACGTTATCTTATGGCTATGTCTACAGATGAGGCAGAAGAGTGTCTACACTTTACTGAGCTACAAATTTTATTTTCCCTATTATTTCTTGGGAGCTTCAAGAAAGAAATCAAACCTTTCTTTGAATTTTCTTTTTTTTTTTAAAGATAATGTCTGTTGCAATGTTGCATGAGAGATTGCATATTATTTTCTGGCTTTCAAAATTTGAAAAGGAAAAAAAATAAAAAAGGAAGAAAACTGAAGTCCAGAACAGTTTTTAAAAAGTTTTAGCTCTTAAGTCTGAGTGAAGGAACTTTCTTCCATTTTCCTCATTCTCCTTGGGCAGCCTGGTTCATACCAACACACTGTGTTCCTTTTCTCCTCTCCAGAAGTAAGGATAAATTGTGTGAGTCACCATCTCACTACATCCAGGCTGCTAATATTGTCAGTCCCACTGTTTTGTCTTACATAATCAAAATTCCTCCTCCCTTTGTACACTTCAGTGGAACAGATTTTTTTTTTTTTTTTTTTTTTTAGGATTGGCATTACAGTAAGCACCATGGATATTTCAGTTCTCACTCTACCCACGTTCCTGCCTTGAACCATCTTCCTTTCTATTCTTTCTTTCCCTCTATCTGTGTGGCCTGCTGCTCTACACTGACATGCTTACCTGGAGACAGCATTTCTCAAGCACTAGTTTTACTGATGGTTTCATAGGTGTTCTAAGAAACAAAGAATTCTGTAAGCAAACAGGTTTCCGCAATATTGGATTTAAAACGTGACACAGGTTTTGTTAGTGGAGGACTTCTTGAGGCCCTGGGATGGGCCCAGGCATGCTGTCAGTCTTTCAGAGGCAGATGCCGTAAGCCAACTTTCCCAAACCTATTGTCCACAAGGTGCCTTTATAAGAAGTATCTCAAGGGACAACAGTTTTGCAGAAAACCCTTTAGAGTTCTTCAAGCAATGGTCACAAGCAGTCACAGCATCCTAGAGACTCAAACAGGGTAGATAACCGGCCGGTGCCTGCAGTGGGGGGTGGATAGTGGGGAGTGATCCTGGTGTACAGGCGGATCTGAATTCCCAAGCCTGGGTCCAGCTTTTGGAGAAAGAGGATCAGAGCCCTTGTATCACCTTATACTTTTACCCTCTTTTTCTCACTGAAAGGCTTCCTCAGTGAACAATAGGGCAAAAGCTTATTCTGACTAAAATGCTGGTTATATGCTGGCAATCTGATTAATTCTAGATGTTGACTTGTGTTTGTTTTTCCATTAATTAAGAAAGCTTAAGGGATGGTTTTTCAACATCGTCTAAAGCCTCAGCTGGATACTCTTCTACAGGGCAGTAGAATGGTGAAGAGTGCAAGCTCTAGGACCACGCTGCCAGCCTTCAGATCTCAGTTCTGCCCCTGGAAAGCTCTGTGACCTTGGGCAAGTTATTTAAATGGGTATATGCCTCAGCTCCCTAATCTGTAAAGTGGGGATAAAAATAGTTCTTACCTCAGAAGTTGTCATGGGGAAGAATTGAGTAAACACAAACACTTAAGAACGGTGTAGGATACATAGTGCAGTGTTGGATACATAGTGCAGTGACAACTAGCCATTGTCACTGTGATTTATAATCATTATTAAAAAGAAACAAAGTACTTTATTCTTTTTTTGAATTTATTTATTTATTTAATTTATTTATTTTTGGCTGCGTTGGGTCTTCATTGCTGCGCGAAGGCTTTCTCTAGTTGCGGCGAGCGGGGGCTACTCTTTGTTGCGGTGCGCGGGCTTCTCATTGCGGTGGCTTCTCTTCTTGCAGAGCTTGGGCTCTAGGCGCGGAGCCTTCAGTAGTTGTGGCTCGTGGGCTCTAGAGCGCAGGCTCAGTAGTTGTGGCGCACGGGCTTAGTTGCGCTGCAGTATGTAGGATCTTCCTGGACCAGGGCTCGAACCCGCGTGCCCTGAATTGGCAGGCGGATTCTTAACCACTGCGCCACCAGGGAAGTCCAGTACTTTGTTCTTTATAACAGAGTTTACTTCCATGCCCCTGAAGGTGGCTGGTGGTTAAATTATCTAAAATGGATGAACCACTTCAAGAAATGCTTTTTATTGTTCTTATCCATGCAGTAATTAATTCTCAGGGAGCAGAAATGTAGGCTCTTCACAGCTCATTTGTTCAGCCATTAAACAGCACTTACCCTTTGACTTCTCCACGTATTCCCCTCCAAAACGTGTTGGAAAATGCCAAAATTTCCAAATAACCTACCAATACCAAATACATTTAAAAAACAGACACAGAAATTTGTCCAAGGAAAAACATAGCAGTCTGAGACATGCGTGCAACTTTCTGTCTTCTTGCTCTGGCTTCAAAGCACTTTTGTTCACTTGCTAATTAACTTCAGAGAGTCTTTCAGGTCTAACTGCAATTTGAGAAAGTGTTTTCTGAGAAACTAGTTATTATACCAGAAATCCAATAAAAAGAAATAAGTTGAGTATTCTGAGGAGTTTGTAATAAAATTTTAAACTACTGCTCATCTTTCCTGTCCCACTTCCCCAGGAGGCC
Organism: Balaenoptera physalus; assembly: GCF_965194825.1. NCBI lineage: Eukaryota > Metazoa > Chordata > Mammalia > Artiodactyla > Balaenopteridae > Balaenoptera > Balaenoptera physalus. The sequence continues at coordinate 47,772,698 of NC_138895.1, read as the reverse complement.
TTTCTGGGCTTCCACACTAAATTAAACAGGCTTATTCTCTGCTCCCTAAGCACCCTACATGGGCCCTCTACTCAGCTATTTGGTGCCTTTTTGTGAATTAGAAAAAGGCATCCTTTCTCATGATACTCTATTTCTGTCTGTCTGTCTGCAAATTATCGTAATACAATAATTTCATTAGAGCAGGACACTCCGGTGCCATCTGTCAGAAAATTGTCCTGAGAAATATACGAGTCACCAAGATCTGACATGTGGGTGGTACCCCCTCAGGTGTAGTGTATTTGTGCAGTGCACAACCTGCTCAACTGCATGTAGCAGGCTTGACCCTATACTTCCCCTTTGGCAACTCTCATCGTGTTCACAATGACCTTTTTAATGCATTCTGGCCATTCAACTGAGACCCAGGAGACTGGTGACTGTGTGTGCCTGCTGTCTGCTCTTTCCAGGAGAGCATGGTGCAGGAAATCACACAATACAGCCTCACAGAATTGGTTTGAATTTGAATTTTGATAAAACGAGGATTGGGCATTCTAAGATGCTCTGTTCTAGGATGTTGGACGAGAAGTGTTCTGTTCTGTTCTAGGGTGTTGTTTAAAAGATTTCAATTCCCGATGAAGCATAATGGCTAAACATTTCATTGCAAAGAACTTGTGAATACTCACTCCTGTAAATATTTAAAGGTTTATAAGCTTGTCCTTTGGGGGGTTGAGTTATATTATTTGTGTATCTACAAAGCATGACTTTACATTTAATGTTTTCGTTTTTCTGTTCTTCCCCATGACTGTGATCTGTGCTATGCGTAAGCATTGAGATGATTAAAAATAATAAAGTTATCAACAATCCAAATAGTTGAAGCCACAAAAAATTAAAGGAGGTTCGTGGTAGACCTTTCTCAGCATAAAACTGACTTGTCTAGGTGGCAAAGGAATGGGATATGAAGGGAGACTGTTGCAGGGGCAGGGAGGGTGGGAGAAATAAAACATTATAGAGGACTTCCCTGGTGGCACAGTGGTTAAGAATCTGCCTGCCAATGCAGGGCATATGGTTCAAGCCCTGGTCCGGGAAGATCCCACATGCCGCAAAGCAGCTAAGCCCATGAGCCACAACTACTGAGCCTGCACTCTAGAGCCCACGAGCCACAACTACTGAGCCCACGTGCCACAACTACTGAAGCCTGCGTGCCTAGAGCCCATGCTCCACAGCAAGAGAAGCCACAGCAATGAGAAGCCCACTCACCACAACGAAGAGTAGCCCCTGCTCACCGCAACTAGAGAAAAGCCCGTGCAGCAACGAAGATCCAACACAGTCAAAAATAAATAAATAAATTTATAAAAAAACAAAACAAAACAAAAAAAACGTGATGGACATTTTTCAGTTCTATACCTCTGAGTATATTGATTTAAAGTAATTAGAAAAGAGTTCAGAGAATATATCACCTTTTTCCAAGTTAAATTCAGGCAACAGTTTAGAAATAGTTAAAGATAAGAAACTAATATTGAATGAGCATCTGCCTTGCCAGGTACTGTATGAAACATACAACCTTGTTATTTTACTTAATTACTGCCCAGATGAATAGAAATGAGTAATAAGTAGGTTAAATTTGAGATGAATTATATGAGATCAAACACTTGGAATTTTATATGGAATGATAAAATTAATAGCAGTGAGGTCTCCTTGGCCCTGGAATAATTTACTAAGAGAAGTAGTCACCCTGTGACTGGGCTAATTTGAATTAAGGCTGGAAAGCTGACTGCACTGAGAGAATGAGGCAGATGACTGGTAAGTCTTTTCCATCTCTCATTTTCCCTAACAGGCTGACTTTTGCTCAAATTGAAATTCATGATGTGGAATATACGTTGTTTCGTGTATTTCTGTGTGCCATTATAAAGCTGTAAGCTGAAATGTGTCTGTATTCCATTAAATGATGGTCATAGCACAGCCAGAAAGCCCTGGTGAGGCCTTTTGGAATTCCAGAGAAGTCATCTCAAGCAGAAACTTTGGTCTCCAAGTTTTTTATTAGAAACAAATGAAAGAAAACATAAACAGGCCAATGAGAGAGTGACCTGTAGTGTTCCACAAACCTCGACGCTGTGGATTCTCTCAGTCCTTTAGTGCCCTGTGCTCGGTGCCAGCCTGGATGAAGTCACTGGAGCTCTAAACCTCACGGGCTGCCTGTGATAGTGGCACTTTACACGGACGTTTATTTTAATGTTGGAAATATGCAGAAAATATCCCTTTTCTCGGTGGCTTGCTGGGTTGTCTGCCTTAGCACATTTTTCCCAAAACCAGCCTAAATAAGATGTGTGAAATAAATCTCTGAAGTTCTCATTTTGTGTCTGCTCATGCACTCTCAGCTGAAAGCATTCCTAAAACCTAAAAAACTTTATTTGAAACATCTTTTCCACCCATCCTTATTTTTTGAGAACGCCACAGAGTATTCCTAAAGAAATTGCTAATGATGATGTAATGCACTATTACATTTATAATACAGAGTTAATCCTGTCAGTGACAGTATTTTTACTTTTTTGGACTCCTTTCAATTTAATCTCTAATGTACGTCAAGAAAAATGTAGAAAAGAAAAGATTGGGCTTCCCCGGTGGCGCAGTGGTTAAGAATCCGCCTGCCGGTGCAGGGGACACGGGTTCGAGCCCTGGTCCGGGAAGATCCCACATGCCGCAGAGCGACTAAGCCCGTGCGCCACAGCTACTGAGCCTGCACTCTAGAGCCCGTGAGCCACAACTACTGAAGCCCAAGCGCCTAGAGCCCGTGCTCCACAACAAAGAGAAGCCACCGCAATGAGAAGCCCGTGCACCACAACGAAGAGTAGGCCCTGCTTGCTGCAACTAGAGAAAGCAAGGAAGACCCAACGCAGCCAAAAGTAAATAAATAAATAAATTTATTTTTTAAAAATAGAAAAGATTATTGTTCTTAATCCAGGTAAATTTCCTCATTTGAAATTATGCACTTTACCTACAATTTCATTATCTTCAATAAATGACAATAGCAATTTTTTCCCTTCTTAAAAATTGAGGTATAGTTAATTTACAATGTTGTGTTAATTTCAAGTGTACAGCAAAGAGATTTAGTTATATATATATATATAATATATACGTATTTTTTTCAGACTCTTTTCTGTTATAGGTTATTACAAGATATTGAGTATAGTTCCCTGTGCTATACAGTAGAGCCTTGTTGTTTACCTGTTTTATATATAGTAGTGTGTACATGTTAATCCCAAACTCCTAATTTATCTCTCCGACCCCCTGCCCCCTGCTATTCCTTTTGGTAACCACAAGTTTGTTTTCTATGTCTGTGAATCTATTTCTGTTTTATAAATAAGTTCATTTGTATCATTTTTTTTAGATTCCACAAATAAGTGAAAACATACAATATTTGTCTTTCTGTGTCTGATTTACTTCACTTAATATGATAATCTCTAGGTCCATCCATGTTGCTGCAAATGGCATTATTTCATTCTTTCTGTGGCTGAGTAATATTCCATTGTATATATATATACCACATCTTCTTTATCCATTCATCTGTTGATGGACATTTAGGTTGCTTCCACGTCTTGTCTATTGTGAATAGTGCTGCTATGAACATGGGTGTGCATGTATCTCTTTGAATTATAGTTTCGTCTGGAAGTATGCCCAGGAGTGGGATTGCTGGATCACATGGCAACTCTAGTTTTAGTTTTTAAGGAACCTCCATACTGTTCTCCATAGTGGCTGCACCAATTTACATTCCCACCAATAGTGTAGGAGGGTAGGAGGCTTCCTTTTTCTCCACACCCTCTAGCTATTTTTTAATTAACATGAATTACTGGACACTTTCCTTCCTGCCAATATGGATGGTGGGACAACTTTTCTCTCTATAAAGAAACATTTTTCAAAGTGTCACATCCTCAGATTTTCAAATCCTAATTCCGTGGAATTCACTGTAATTGACATACTTTTCCCCTCCAATTCTACAACTAACGGGGAACGGGCATTTTGGAGAAGTCAATACCACAAAACGGCTAGAGTTGATTGAGCCCATGAGCACACTCAACGTGTCCACGTGTTTGAAGCTTGATTGTGACTGACATGAAAGTGCTTTTGTGGTTTGCTTTTTAGCAGTACAATAAAGTTGCCATTATAAGTGGTCAGAAACCACAAGCCAGATATTTACATGTGAGGATCTGTTTGTAGCATTATTATATAAATATGTTCTTTTCATGTCATGGGTTCTTTTTTTTATAAAAGAGTGCTTTCTTTACTACTTTGTCTTCTACTTTCCTATATTATAAACATATACCCTGCTTTCTCTTCAGATCATAGAGGTTAAACAATAAATTGAATATCCAGGCAGGAAAATTGATGAAATTTTCGTTTGCGGACTAGATCAGAGTTTACAAACTGGTGGCCTGTAGACCAGATCTGGCCACTGTTGTGTTTTGTTTGGCTCAAAGAATGTATTTTAAAAATACAAATTAATTTCCCATGTTTAAAAATTGGGTAGTGATACACAAAAACTGGATTTTTGTCTTAAAGTATCAGATTTGGTAACACTGGACTTGCAGTTGGCTAGGGCTGAATTCTGGCTGCCGCCTTTCACTGATCTTGTGTACGCCAGGTCACCACGGTTCCACAGCCCCTCATCGCTACAGCCCACCACCCTCATTATTCTTTCTTCTTTAGAGGATTACCTAACTGGCCCCTGGAGACATTTGAGTTTGTGACCTGTGGACCAAAGGTTTTTTTTCTTTCCAGCTTTATCAGATAAGAATATCATATCCATAATCACATTTAAGTAAAGTGTAATTGATTTTTAAAACTTTGGGTTAAATTTGTCTTTTTAGAAGCGGTCATAAAAGGGTAAAAAATGGAGGGAAGTAAATAAATGTGAACAAAATCATTTAAAAATAGCCATACCATAACACATTTAAATAGTTACTGAAGTCTCTTCTGTGCTCTTAAACCTTTAATAAAAAAATTATTATTTGGGGAGAAAGGGAATTTAAGTAAAATGTGCACATATATCTTAATGTTGAAAATTGAAAAAAGGAATGCCAATTTACCTGTTATTCTACAGACACAAAAATCTAAATTCACATGTAAAGGTCTACCCTTCAGTTTAATTGCTAACATATAGAAAGTTGATGCTTAACTTCTGGTTTACTAATCCCCATTAGTAGCTATTACAGAAGATAATCTAAATCAAGTTTGTACATCCTATCTGAATTCTCATATGTCAACTCTTGACCACATTCAGGTAGGTAACTCTTCCATAATTATAGCCAGCTCTTGTGATGCCGGAGTGGAGGTGAATGAAGAACAAACTAAGGTTTATTCCTACGTAGATCAGGAAGCATTAGGGAGCTCAACATCAGGGCACATGTCTACCCTTGGGACTGGCACCTCCCCCATGCCTAGACCTGGTTCAGCTGAAGCCACGGGGATCTTGCTAGGCCTCTATCTGTTTTCATCTAGAAATCCGAATCAGAATGCCCAAGTGTAAGTTTCCTTGTATCAACCTTGACAGGAAATCGTCTCCATTCTGGTTGCTAAACCAAGTGACATTTAATGGCTGAAAAGAGTATAGATGACTCACCAGTAGGAGTCAGTCCATTATAATTGTTGCTCCTGACCATAAGATTCTCCTGACCATAAAGTATTATGATGAAGGCCAAGTGACTACCTTAATACACTGCTCCATGGGCACACTCTTTTGAACCAAAGAAAATACTAGAAAAAACTTTTTTCCCCTTTCCTCTTACAGTAGTATTCCTACTATATTTTTTTTAATTGATCATTTTATTTCTTTTTTTTATATTTATTTATTTTATTTATTTACTTTCTTTTGGGGGGGCGGGCTTCATCAGGTCTAGTTGAGGCATGCGGGGTCTTCATTGAGGCATGTGGGATCTTTCATCACGGCTCGGGCTCTTTGTTGTGGTGCGCAGGCTTCTCTCTAGTTGTGGCGCATGGGCTCCAGGGCGCGTGGGCTTTGTAGTTTGCGGCACACCGGCTCTCTAGTTGAGGCGCGTGAGCTCAGTAGTTGTGGCGCGTGGGCTTAGTTGCCCCATGGCATGTGGGATCTTAGTTACCCAACTAGGGATCGAACCTGCGTCCCCTGCATTGGAAGGCGGGTTCTTTACCACTGGACCACCAGGGAAGTCCCCCTACTATATTTTTTTTCCCATAACCACTGTTTGAATTTTGGTATGTTATCTTTCATATGCTACCTTTTACCTTTTTTTTTTTTTAATGCATTATGATCATTGTGGTCACAATGCCTCTGGAGTCACTGTGTTCACTGTGTAATGAATTTAACTCCAGTGTCCAGGATCACGCTGTATAGACCAGTGTCTGGGAGCACTCTCTGTGTAGACCCATGTCCTGTGAAGGCCAGGATGGAAAAGGATTCACGAACCTCTGCCCAAATATGCCTGTAGTCAAAAATGTACACAAAACTCTGAGTGCTGGAAGTTAGTGCTCAGTGGTTAACTATAGTTTAATAAGTTACAAGTGTGTTTTAATGCTTTTGAACTATTGATCTTGAAATACTCTATTTTTAAATATTAAATTTTACTATAGGAATAAAAGTGTAATAGTTTTTCCCCCATTGTACATGTTTATTAGGCAATGGTTGTTGATGTAGCAACAACTAGACAGGGTTGAGTTTGACAGATCTCTGATTACAAATATATATGGGAGCACTTCAGTTTATTTATTTTTTCTCATTTAAAAAATTTACTTCTGTTCTTAGAAGTCATGTTATTAGCTGTTGCTCAGAAACTGTCTTTTTCTCAGCACAGCTCTCATTTTAACCGTGTTTTGCAAGATAAATGAGTTATAAGTAGATGTATCTTAATAGAATATTCTTTTTTATTACTTTCTTTGATAAACTTATTCTCTTATCTAAAAATTTTGTAGAAAATCACATGTTCTCTTAAAACTTAAAAAAAATGCATCAGACATATAAATTCTTTCAGAAAGTAAAGGTAGCATATTTATGTTTCATAAAACTCTTTATTTTATGGCAATTGATATAATTTGATGCTTATAGTATATTTCAAGTTTATTGTTACCAGTCATGTCCTTTTTGCTTTTAGCAGTGAAATTATCTCCTACATAACATTCTTCCCTCTTCCTTCTGAAAGTGAAATTATTTATGAGGTGGTGGTTTAGCAACAAGAAGAGAAGGAAAATGATGCCTTTCTTACTCCAAGGGAGAAATGGAGTGTCGTGTACTAGAAAGAGCTCTGGACTGGAATGAGGAAATATGCATGCTGGTTCCAGCTGTGCTGTAATATAAATGTTTGTTAGATGAATGGATCAGTTTCTTTGGACCTCAGTTTCCCAATTATAAAGTTTAGAACCTAGAGTAGATTATCTCTGTGTCTACTATTAGCTCTAAAATTTCCTTATTCCATGTAAGCAATGTCTCCCTTCTTACTGGAATCCTTTGCTGTGAAATGGTCAGTTCAAGTATTGTTATAATGGAATGCGTTTGGTATGTGTCAGTGCAATGATACTTCACCTATTTTTTGTTGTTAATCTATCTCCCTCCGCTTGGAAACATTCCTTACCTAATTACACAGGCAGTCAGTAATGGGAGTTGGGAGTGAGGTCTTGATTTTTATACCTTTTCTAATGTTCTAACATGTGAAATTAGTTTCCATGAATTATTTGGTCCAAATCTGAAATAGAAATTTATCATACATTTTTATGCTTGTCCCAAACTCAATTCTTAATGTAACGGGCCACATATCTATACATTAATTTATCTTCAGAAAATATTGCTTTAATGTTTTAAAGCCATGCCACACAATAAACTCATGCTTGGTGGACATTTCCCATCCTCTGTTTATTTTGTGTGAAGCCCCCATTCCTATAAATAACCTGCTCAGGAAGAATTTGCAAGGACATAGCTCAACTTGAATGAGAGAGAGCTAGGTTGAAAAAAAGATGGAAAAAACATATGTGGATTCCAGCTTATCTTGAATGAGTGTTCTGGCGTGGATTTTTTTATTTTGTTTTAAATCAATTGCCAGAACACCAGATATAGTTACATTCAAGCTTAACTGATTTAATGGATTATAATTCAGATTCATTAAAATTATATCGATGAAGAATTTTTAATGACATGGCAAATTGTAATACAGTAACTGAGGAAACTGAGAAAAGAAATTTTGCATTACAGTTTGATCTCAACCAGAGGGAAATAAACACACAAACATATTAACTGTGGTTCTTTCCTAGATGATGAGATTATTTTATAATGATTTTTCTTTCTGTATTTTTGCTTTAAAACAAAATAAGAAATTCAACTAATAGTTTTTGTCAGATATTTAAAATACAAGTAATGTTGTGGGTTTTTGTTTTTTGTTTTTGTATTATTGCAAATTTGGATCTTCCCTTGCCTCTACTCATGACTCCATAAGAGGAACAGCTCAGATTCAACTTAACCCCACACACACCTGAGGCCATAGCAGTAGGTCATGGCACAGTTGTGAGGCTGAGGTTTCAGTAGCATCAATAATGGGAAAGAGGGTCTTCAACATCACAAGGGTCAGCAAATGCAGGAGATCCCACCAACACTTTTATTTATGTGCTGAGTACTAGCTACACATGGGAGATCTTCAAAGAATAAGGCATATCTCAGAGTAAAAGGAACTGATAATCTTTTTCGGGAGACAGGCAAAAAAAATCTTAAGTGTAACAAAAAAGTTATATATTATAAGGGGTAATCACACATATGGGTGGAGTGGTCAACTCAGTCTGGGAGAATCCAGAGGTGATGCTTGAGTCTAGAGTTGGGTGAAAGGATGGAGGCAGGGTTGCCCAGGGAATAGCTTGTATAAAAGTCCTTTAGCATGAAACTCAATGGGAGTTCTGGAAATTATGATTATTTTATTAAGAGTGGACATAGAATATAAAAGAGATCGAGGGCAAATGAGGCAAGGAAGTTGTCAGGAGTAAAGTCACGGCTGTCTTTGAATGTCATGCTTAGTAGTTTGGCCTTTGTCTCTGGATGGCTAGAAGCCGTTAAGAGGTTTTAAAGCTGTGGATTTACATTAGATTTCCATTTTAGAAAGATGACTCCTCGTGCTTTGGGGAAGGGGTAGTGAAATGGGAGGCTCCAGAGGGAAGCTACTTTAATGGTCTAAGCCTGAGGTGAAGCTGACCTGAACCGTGACAAGGGAATGAAGAGGGGATGGACTTGAGAGACAGTGAAATCCAGTCTTAACAGACCCAGTAGCCTGTTGGATGTGTGGTGTGAAGGAGAGGGGGTACCAGGAGGAGCCTTAGGATACTGGTGCTCAATAAAGGTATCACTGGAATAGGGATTATGGGAGGAGATGATGGGAAATAATGTTTCCGTTTGGAATATATTTAAAGTTAAGACTTCCTCCTTTTCATCCTTTCTTCTTTCCTTCCCATCTATCTCTTTCTGCCTTTCCATCCCTTCCTTCCTTCCTTCCTTCCTTCCTTCCCTCCTTCCTTCCTTTCTTTTCTCTTCATTCATTCATTTAGTAAACTCTTATTAAGCCCTCACTGTATACCATGCACTATCCCAGTCACTGTCGTAGGTTCATTGTAAACCAGGCCAATTTCCATGAATCCTCAACCATGAGGGGCAAGAGGCCATCTCCACAGCCCCAGCCGCCGGGCGTCTCTGACCAGGACACAGCTAGTCAGGCCTAAGACTACTTAACTCCTTTCAAATGGCATTGCATACTATATGTTTTTATATTTGGAAACACCACTAATGGCCATTTTCTTTCTAGGTAGTGCCATTATTTCTGTTATGTTTCTGAAAGAAAATTTGAGAGCCTCAGATTTACTAGGTAAGTAATTATTTAACTCATGTAATTAAAACACTGCTCGATGAGGAAATAAATAATCCTAGCCAATAAAAATATGTGTTTTAAAAACAGGAAGCAAATTACTGAAATGGATATAGTCTCATCTAGAGGCGAACATTATTCTGTCTTGGAACTGCCATCTGCTCTTTGACAAGAAATATATGCACCTTCATTATACCCTCTGCCCATGCCATTGACCACAGCAAATCATTATTTTACAGTATTATTATTATGAATGTTACGAAATTTTTATGAACATAATAAAATCCAAGAAAACTAATAGAGTATTCCACTTCATAGGACATATTTGATAGATTGTTGTATGAAAGTACTACATAAAAATGAAAACCACATACAAAAATTAGATGCACCAAATAACTGCTTAATTTCTATTTAGCCCTTTCCAAAAGTAACATAGAATGTTGATCTTCAAAATTTTATTTAGAAATACAGCTATTAATGGAAAATCACAGTAGCCTTCCTGGCTGTAAAAGATTTCCGCTATATGGCAAAGCCATCACATTTTGATTGTATCTTCTACCTCTAGTTGGAAATATCATTAGTGAGAAGAATTCTAGAGCTTCATATTTTCTTCCTTGACAAAATCCTGTGTGAATTACTACTGACATATGATAATGAGTATGATACTTTAGAAACTTTAAATAAATCTATGTCTACTCAGTTCCAAAGAGATCATTTTAAAAAAATTTTGAGCTTAAATGTGACACCGGTGTTGGTATGTTGAACATTTGTTTCCCTGATCATGTTTCCCTTGAGCCTAGTGTCTTGAAAGAGTTTTCACTTTTTCTTTTTCTTCCTTGGTTTGATCCTGCTAGTAGAGTTTTTAGTCAACATTGTCAAATTTTCATGGTTAAAATGTTTTTCCAAATGCATTCATATGTGAATTCAAATATATTATTTTTCTGTGCTCTTTTTTCGTATTATGTTTATGGACTCATTTGGGGAGGTTGTATGGAATCAGAAATAAGAATGAGCAATGCCTGAGTTTTATAGATTAAAACAATTAGGTCCTACATTATGTTTCTCATTTATCAAATGTCTTAGGGAAACTTTAAATCATTTAATCTAACATATGTCATCTTTTGTAGTTAATGGTTGGTTAATGTTTAAATAAATGTAAGGTATTTAATGAGGTAATACAGATGGATGTAAAGGAAAACTTGCCAATTATCATGAACCCTTGTGATAAAAAGATGATTAAGACAGAATCCCTGCCTTCAAATAATACAGTCAATGATAAAATATATACAAAAACACCTTTTTTTAAAAGCAGAAAATAACATGTATCATAATGCCTTGAGCCTTTAGTTTAGAGCAGGGTTTCTCAACCTCAGCACTACTAACACATTTTAGGCTGGATAATTCATCCTAGGGGGCTGTCCTGTGCGTTGTAGGGTGTTCAGCAGCATTCCTTTTGGCCTTTACGCAGTAGATGCCAGTAGCACACTTTGCCCCAGTTATGACTACCAAAAATGACTTCAAACACTGTCAAATCTCCCCTGGGGGGGCAAAATTGCCTCCGGTTGAGAACCACTGGTTTAGAATAAAGAGAGATTACTCTAGCTGGGAAGCTCAGAGAGAATTTTCTACAGCAGAGGTACCATTTGAATCAGTTCTGACAGCTGAATAGGACAGGCATGGGCCACAGCCCAGCATTTGGAGAATGACATACAGAGGGAATAACACGAGAAGTGTTGACAAAGGTACAAAAAAGTAAGGCAAGTTTCTATGTAATACTGTACTACAACCACTGCCAATGAGGATTAGGAAAAAAATTAATGAAAGTCATAACTATAGAAAGGGAAGAAATAGAAATAGCAATAGGTGCCAATGATTTGATTTTATACTTAGAAAACCCGATCAACTAAACGTTGCTAAAAGCAGTATACTAGCTCGACATCAAAGGGTATAAATTAAACTCACAAGGGTTCAAATCTGTATTCAACTTCTGCAATCAACTGTGTGGCCAACGTATTACTTAACTTCTCTAAGCCTCAGTTTGCTGACAAATATAGACGACTGTTCTGGGGGGAGGGGGTTGTTTGTTTTTTGTTTTTTAATTTTTGGCTGCACCACGCGGCTCGCAGCATGCGGGATCTTAGTTCCCCAGCCAGGGATGGAAGCGCGCCCCCTGTAGTGGAAGCGTGGAATCTTAACCACTGGACTGCCAGGGAAGTCCCTAGAAGACTGTTTTAAGGGTCAAACTGGGTAATTGATACAAGCACTGTGAGAAATGTAAAGCCCTGTTAATAAAATTGGTATTATTTCTGTGATCAACTTCATTACCAAGAGGTAAAACGTAAGAAATAGGAAACACATACACACATAACAAAAAAAAACACAAACAAAAACCTCTATTAATTCTTTGATTCTTTGCTTATTTCTCTTATTTTAATAACAGTCAACATTTATTAAATATTTACCCCTTTCAGGTACTGTGTTTTACATGAACCACCTCATTTAAATGGAGGAACAATCCATTTATAGAACTGATACTTAGGTTAAATAACTTAACCAAGGTCAAATAATTAGTCAGTGGTGGACCAGTGTTCTAATAATGGCAGCCTGATTTAACTATAGCATAATAGGTGAGGGTAAGTCTCTAGTGTCAGAGAGCTATGTGACCTTTGCTAAGTTACTTTGTCTCTTTAAGCCTCATTTCCTCAACCTTAAAATGAAGTATTACCTACCTCATAGGATTAAATGAATTCATTTATGTAAATCTCTGAGAACGGGGTCTGTCATGTAATAAGTCCTCAATAATGTCAGCTATTATTATCCTTATTACTAACACCACCACCCACCACTACTGGTTCACGAGAGGAAACCTTGATTAGGATATTCTAACGAACTTTAGCAATCCAGGTAACATTTCGCACAACTCTGGTTGAGTTTTTTTAGCCTTTTAACTTAATGCTTTTTGAGCAGGGATATATCTGATGTCACATTTGTTTCCTCCTGTCATTAAAAGTGATGAATTCTTGACTTGAATCTAGAGTCACAGGAGTAAGAAAGGACTTAGTCACCGATTCCATACCCATGCTTCCAACAGCAATATCATACAATTATCATGATCTGAGATGTAATAACCCATTTCGTGCTTAGGGAAAGACTTTTCCCCAACCGTACTCAGTAATGTGTTAAGTCACCTGTATTTTCATTGGGCCTGTATTGCTGTTGCCTTGAGAAATTTTGGCTCTTTCCATTAAAAGCTAAAAATGTTTTTTTTTCTTTACAGGGACTAAAATCAAACAGGGAAAAGAGTAGTTAATGGCATTTTTTGAAAGATTAACGTATAAGCATGCTAAAAACTAAATCGTCAAAATGTGCAAAAGAAAATCATTTACTTTTCCCTGCTTCAAGCAAATGAAAGTTTGTTTTTCATGATGGAACAAATGAAGATTTTTTTGGACCATGTGGAAACAAGCTGAATTAATTTATTGCCAAATGTTGCTCTGTGGCTATGAAGCATTTCAGCACTGGCCTCAAAAAATGACCTCACAAAAGCTATGTCTGAAAGGAATCGCCAACTATTATTAACTCAATGACAGGCTTTGGACCGTGCTCTGATTCTTAGTGGATTAATAATTTTAAATTATTTTAATGATTATTTTTCCTCTAAAAAGCACCAAATTTCTCTCCCCTTCAAGCAGCCAGAACTATAGTATTTTCCCCCTCTTCTCCCTTAGTCATCAAAAATACTGAATCTAATAGTCTGTGAGATCCTAGTTGATTTAATCCAGATAGCATCATCATAAAAAGAAAAATTATAGTCAATTCATCAGCACTCTCCAGAGACCAGTAACTTGATTATTTTAAGTCACCTATAAATGGTTTCCCCAGATAGAATGTCAAGAGATTAATAGTGAGACAAAGACCACCTGCTTCCTTCCTACTCCCACACCAGAGGTCAGCTTGGTTGGAAGCCAGTATCTAGAATACAGATCTAGCCAAACAAACCATCATTTCTGGTTGAGAGGACAGGTTGGCTATTTGGTCTTAAAGTTGTGTCAAGAATGGTAGACTTTCTGATGCTAGATTCAGAACTATTTGGATTCACTATATTATTGAGACTTCCCAATCCAGGGCTCCTTCGGGATTTAGCTGCCTTCAGCCTGGGGAATCTGGAAAGATTGTACTGAGGGGAAGGCATCCTTTGGTGTTAAGAGGTCCAGTTTATGCTGTGACTCCTGGTAACCCACAAAAGCAATAGCTGGACCCCCATTGATCAGGAGGCATATTTCAGGCTCCAAGAGAACCAGCCAGCAGTGTTGGTTGACATCAGGTTAGCTGAATTTTTAAAACTCTTAAGGCTACCAGAAGTCAGGTCAAGCCAGATTCCAGAAGCTAGCTAAAAGGCAGTTAACACTAGCTGGCATTGAGCCGGAGAGTGGGGACAAAATTAAAGGAGATTTCAGGTTTTACTTAAGGAGAAGGGTGGACTGGGAAACCAGATGTCAGTTGAGGAAGAACTATGCAAGTAGACCCTAGAATCCAAGGCTTGCACAGGTGAGGAACTCAGCGGGTTGGAGATGCCGGTGAACAGAAGCATAAGAAGGGGCCTGATTCTAGGCTGTTTTCCCTTCCACCACTTTTATATTTCAACTTCAGTGCACAAGTATCTATAGGAGACTTTTGCAACAGAACTTCAGTAGCCTCTTGAAACAGAGGCTGCATTCTCACAGCTGGATCCAGTTAAATGTCAGGCATTTCTCAGAGTATAAAACATTCCTCAAAACACTCCTTCAGGATGATATAAATGGTCAAATATGTTTAGAAAATATTACAGCCATATCCTCCCTAAGGAGATTCACAATGAACACTAACACATTGAGGACCTCAGGGGTCTTCCAGTAAAAGAACTATTTAAGTTGGTTTAACTCACCTCTTTCCAAATAGATTTGACTTGAGACCTTTTTTGGTGGAGGGTCCATCTTATGAAACTGGGTTCTAGGGAACACCAGTTTGGAGACGCTCTTCTAAAGGAACCTCAGGGCCAGTCAGGGACCCCAGGGACCACTGCCAGGAGGAGTCAGTTCCTTCCATCCCCAGTGGGGATGCTTCATCCAGCCTCGGGTTATGCTCGGTACAACTCCTGGGTGCCACTCGCTGAGACTACAGTGTGAAGGACAGCCGTGAGTTGTCCGTTCATCAGCTCCGGTCCATTGTACATACAAGAGGTAGAAGAGTCTAATCACTGAGAATAAGTTACCTAGGTTCCAATCCAAGCTCTCCACTTAGCTAGAAAATCCCTTCTGTGACTCAATTTTCTCCTATGTCAAATGTGGCTAGTAATACTTTAACAGTATCCAATGTTATGTATTATATAATACATAATATACATGTAGTATATGTTAGTATAGTAACATGGTGGTATAGTTATTTTTTGTAGGCTTTTTTGTAGGAATTATTCTATGTGTATAAAGCATTTAGAATTGTGCTAAGTATTAGCTATTACTATTATAGTTCTTATTATCATCACATTTCTGTATGACAGTGATCATAATATAACTCTCATGTCAGCCACAATTGTCTATGAAATCTATAGTTTTAAGAACATCACTTAAAAAGAAAGATACCGTCCCTTGCCCTCCCAGGATACCTAGTCTATCTACTATAAAGAGCAGGGATGCGTTTGTTTCCCTGCTTTGTACATATGACAAGTTTATAGAAAGAGATTTTATTAATACTTGTGTACTGTATCAAGCTAAATCTGAAACTCCCATCAGATCATTATAGACTTTTTATGTGACTTGAGTCGTATTTGATGAGAAAATGTATTTGCTACAGGTCTGGGCATGAGGGTGGTCGATGAGGCCACATCCCTGTATCGTGGGTCGTATCCAGCATCCCATGGTTGACCCCCACCTGTAGCTTACCCACTGCTGCCCGACGGCTCCACCTTTGGTCCCCTCCAATAGCCAGCTCTTGGTGCTTTGTGCACCAGTTCCCTGAGGTTAGCAGTGGGTAGCAAACATAGCGCTGGTAGTGTTTCTTCTTCTCTGTGTTCTCTCAGTTATGTCTTTGCTTTCTTTTGCCTTCTTTTAAGACCAGTGGAGAGAAGTCTTCACTAGGCAGTCAGGAGATGCCAGCCAAGTCCTTCCTATCCTGCCCTTCTATTCTCAAATTGAGTTGTTAACCCTGTAGAGACAGCTCCAGGGACAGTCCCTGGTCATCCCTAGACTACAACATTAGAGATACGAGTTTGGATTAATTTTGAAGCTTGACTCAGATGGTCTTTGACCCTTGGCAGTCAGCATCCTAAGTTGGATCTGTCCCAGGGTCCTTTGTCACATCAGGTCTCCAGATGAGCTTTCAAACATATTCAGCTCCCCAGACTGGCCTCTTGCAGAGCCAAATTCCTGGAGTCTAGCAGGTATGATAAGTTAATTTGTACCTAGAAATGATGACACTGCGTCACAGAGGGATAATCAACTTGCCTGGGCCCTTCCAGCTAACAGTAGCAGTGAAATTTGAATTCTGTGGAGCTAGTCTCAGCTTGGATTAGACTTCTCTTATCCAAGTCTTGACCTGACATTTAACCATTTCCCTGGGCCAAGGGCATGTCAAGTGCTGCTTTCTTTCCTTTAGGATCTTATACTTCTAGAGTACTCCTTTGGTCAAATGGGCCAACAAAAGGTAAACTAGCAAGTTGTCTAAATCAGAAATCTGTGCCTTTCAAAAGAAGGAATATCTGTGGCTTGACTGAAATAAAAATAGCAGGAACTGATGTTTCATGCCACTTTTAGAAAAAGGTGGGATGCAAACATATTTTACAGAAATTTACTGAAGGACTTGCTAATGGCTACCTTCAACACTTTTAAACACTTACGTTAATGTGCACATGACTCATGAAGCAGAGAGTAAATCACACAGCAAAATAAAAATGACACCAAAGAAACAAGCAAATGACAGGTAGCAGCTATCCAGAACTGCCTTTGTAAATGTCGGAAGTTGCTGAAATTAAAATTATTAAGAAGAAAGAATATATGACCTCCTGAGCTGCCACGGAGTTACTCACTAGTCTTGCAGTGACATGAGGTACAGATGAGATAATGCATGTGAAAAAGTACTTTGAAAGGATAATTGTAAAACCGTCAGTCATTTTATTTGTTTTTAAGGAGTTTTGGAATGCAGTGAAGATCTACATTGGTGGAAATGGGCACACTATGCAAATGTGGAAGCAGATGTGAAACAGGGAGGGATGTGCCAGGATGTGAAACAGGGAACATGTTGGAAATAACACTGCCTCCACAAAATGGAATACTATGCAGACTCTGAAAGAATGAGGCCGCCCTGCATATAATGATGTGAAACATTCTGCAAAGATGTTCTGTTAAGTAGAAAAAAAGCAAGATACAGAAAAGTGTGTATAATAAGCTACTATCATTTGCATAAAAAACCAAAACACATGCACTCTCACACACACCTGCCTAAAACATCTCTGAAAAGAAAACCTCAAGAACCAGCAGCAGTAGCTAACTTTGAGGAGGGGACCTAGTGAGCGCCAAGGGTGTGAGACAGATTTAACTTTTCACTGATCCCTCTTGTGTGGCTTTTGAATTTTTTACCATATGCGTGTGTTACCCATTCAAAACTAAATGTTCTAAAAAGGAAATTTAATTGACACTAGATGCAGTTAGATGAGATAAAGAAATGACTGGCAGAGGAACTCAATATAGATAAGAAATCTGGATTTCACAAAAGTAAATTGGAAGTCTCTGAGACTTTGAAATTGTATTCAATGCATTTATTCTACTTTACTATACCAAGTTTAGAAAAGTGGTTTTTTTTAAATCCCTTCTTCCTAGGAATGAAATATTGAACAATTATCTTATAAGATCTTTTTTTTTTTTTCCAAAGAAAGGACAGAGCTGACCAATAATTTTGTCCAGGTTCTTATGTATGGTTTTTATTATTTTCCTTTCATTGAAATGCTTAATAATGTATATTGTTTTCTTTTTAAAAATTCTCATTAGAAAATAGCTTTTAAAATTGTGTATATGATTTCTGTCTTCACAAAGTATTACAGAATAAATTGTTGCATTAGAGTAAGCTTATTTTATATCTCCTACAGCACCACGAATAGCTATTGTCCAGCTTGTGTGAAAAATCAAATGAATTCTCAGAAACTAGAGTTCAAAACTCTAAGTCATTTGGTTAAGAGCAACAGGAAATTGATGTCTTCAAATTGTGAGATTTTATAGACACACCAAATTGTTCCAGGTTGGAGTGAATGCTGGTTGTAAATTATATACACAATGCTGACCTCAGTGGTGAAACAGGTTGAATTATGTTTTCATGTGTGCTATCCGAAAAATGCTACATAAACCAGTTTTTCTCAGGCTGCTAATTATTAATAAATAAGCAGTTTTCCATGTTATTTGGAAAGGCAAGTCCCCTTCTTCTGTGGCCACTCCTCCCCCCACACATTCCCTTCCTCCATTATTACAGTATAAGTAACGTTAAGGTGATGACAGTAACACATTCCTACATAGGTTTATTATGTGGTATTTTACCAAGCTATCCCTGGAATTCTAGATTTTAAATTGGATCAAGTAAATCTTACATCAGAGTCATCTTTCACCTTCGTTATTTCTGCTAAAAGGACTCCAATAAATGGCAATGATTAAGGTATTCATTTACCAGAGTTTCAAAGTATAAAACACCCAAGTTTGTGTGTGTGAAGGACCCAAAGATGACTAGGTGCAGAGTAGATCATCATCAGGTGATGGATTTCCCCACTCTCTGGGCTCTGCCATCTAGATCTAGATGGATCTAGATTCATCGTGCCCTTACTGGTCCACGTGGAAACAAACAGCCAGGTTGGATGTGTTTTCATGTCTCCATATGCATGCGTTCTGATCTTCCCCATCTTTGAGGAAAGCTTCTCTGAAGAGGCCAGGATTCATCTGGAACAACAGAGAAAAATCAGAATTTATGTCCTACCGCATCCGTTCCCTAGCCCTTATCCCCCTTTAAAAATAATGCTGTCGGGTGAATGCATGATGCTATCTGGGGATGGTTTGATGAATTGTATTTTAATAGACATGGACTTTTACGAGCAATGCTTAGTCTATAGGTAATGTTTACATAAACAAAAAGACTTAAATGTCCCTTTTCAACTTGTTTGTCTTTTCAATTTTATTTAAAGGTATGACACTGGCATTTGCAGGAACATATTTATTGGTGAACTTTGCTCCAAATATAACTCAGGATATCTCCGCAAGAACAGTACAGTATTACTTTGTTGGCTGGCAGTTCATGACCTACGGGGTAAGAATTCTAAAAATTTTACTGTTGCAGAGGCAATATTATCTAGACCACTGGTACATGCAGATGCTGGAGAACTAATATAATCTTTTCTTCTCAGCATTAATATCTCATTAAAATGTAAATATATTTGACCAGTACTAAAGTATTTCAATCACTAAATCAGCAATAAAAGCACCCCCGTTTCCCAGGTATTCTGTCCTTGGGGGTGACCTATCACTGGAACAATTTCCACAATTTAATGGAATTTAACCTGGCAAATTCCAGAGCAACATATTTTAGGACAATTCAGAGTAAAAACAAACAAACAAAAAAACTCTCTTCCCAGGTCAAAGGAAAGCACCTGAAGACACATTTTACTTCACTGAATTTTATCCAAGATAGGTATTCCCTTCAAAAAAGCATTCTTTGAGACCAATGCAGTAGCCTGTCTTAGGAGAAGCAGACAGCAGGTAGGACAATACTGAGAGATGTGTAAAAGAAAGAACGGAATGAGCTGATGTAGAAATTGGAAGCCACTAATTGGGATATTTTATTTGATGCAATGGCTGTATCCAGTAGGTATAGAGCAGTGGTCCCCAAACTTTTTGGCACCAGGGACCGGTTTCGTGGAAGACAGTTTTTCCACGGAGGGGGGGTGGGGGGGTGGTTCAGGCAGTAATGCGAGTGATGGGGAGCGATGGGGAGCGGCAGATGAACCTTCGCTCGCTCTCCCGCCGCTCACCTCCTGCTGTGCAGACCGGTAGAGGTCTGAGGCCCGCGGATTGGGGACCCCTGGTACAGAGAATGTGATTGAAATGGTTGGCATGTAACTTGTTATGGAAGTCAGTTTAGATTGGAGAATAAGAATATTCTAGGAAGGGCAGGCAGTAAGAAGAAAACTGGGATTGTCTAAATGAGCATTTAACCAAGAACTGAATTGGTAAAATATCAAGAGTTGTGAATTCAATAAAAATAATCAAAGCACACAGAGTCAAACATTTTTAGGGTTAGAAGTGACCTCAAAAAACTATCTGGTCCAGTGATCTGCCATTAAAACAGGTAAAATAGTATGATCCTGCTGTATACCTATTATTTAAACGTGTGACATTGGCATTTGCAGAGACATGGCGAACTTTGCTCTCAGTGTGATGTAACTCAGGATATGACAGCAGGAACTGCATGGTATTACACTATTGTGTGGCCCTTCCTAGTCGTATGACAAGAATCCTATATATTTTACCATCTCTGATATACAATTCTGACCACTGGGACACAAGTGTTTATAGGGCTTTTCTTTTTATAGTCTCTCACTCTACTTCTTTCTCTTACTCAACAGAGACACTCTGTTTAAAAACATTCCTCATACTCTACACCCCCTTTAATAAACTCTCCTATTTCCCTACTAAACACCACCAAAGATGTATTCCCCTCCACTTTCTCAGCTCCTAGTCACTCCTCACTCGTCCTAAGCTAGTAGACCCCTCCCCACAAATTACCAAGTGGAATTGCTTTTTTTGGTCCTGATTCTTCTTGAGCCTTGTGCAGCACTTCCTGATGGTCCACTCTCTTCTCCTTGCATCTCTCTCTTCCCGGGCTTCCTCGGTTTGTTTTCCCTGTTTCTCTTCCTCCTCTCTGATTAGTCCATCCCAGGCTCTTGGTAGGTACCTCCTTCTCTTCTGCCATCCACTCTTTACCTATTTGTGCTAAAAACTCCTCCAGGGTTTTCTAGGGTGATCTCATTGCCCACTCCACCACCATCATTCTTTAGAAAGACTTCCAAATCCAGACCTGCATCTCCTTCCCAGATCTCTTCTAAGCTGCAAAGCTGTGTTCTCATCTGTCTACTTATTACTCGTCCCTGCTTGGATGTTCCATCGATTCCACAAAAGCAACATCTCAAAAACTGAACTCAATATCTTTTCCCCTAAACTCCCTCCTCTCTTAAATTGGAAGGCTCCCCTTACCCCTGCCCTCCATCAGACTTTAGGATTGGGCTTCCCAATTCAGAGTAGGTTTCCTCAGGTCCGTCATACTTCGTGTCTCCCCCTCCCCTATTTTATCTTCCTATGTCCACCATACCCAGTCCTTTAACTATTAAGCCTTTCATCAATCAAATCTAAGCACTAGAAGGGCTCATTGAGCATTTCGTGATAGTCTAGACTTGAAGTCCTACCAACACATTATTATTCTTTGCCTACAAGCAAAACAAATTCTTCATCCGGTAAGAAAAGGGTCACAGAGTCTGTGACCAGAAAATTAAAAGCCTGAGCTGAATCCTTTGGAGATTAAAGATGCATCAAGACTTATTTCCTGGAATAAACAGCATTGTTTGATGATGATGTATTGTATATCGTTTTAACACCATAGAAAACATTTTAAAAGAACAAAACTACCTTTTTAAACCTTATAGTTCCACGAAAAAAGTACTCTGAAATTAATTGCATTTTTCCACTTTCCAAAGTTAGCTCTTCATTCATTCATTTATTCACTAATTCATTCAACTTATTAGCCTCGTAGAATACAGAGGAGAATTCCTGAAGCAGGAATTTTATAGTCCTGGGAGAGACCCATATTCCTGTAAAATAATGAAAGTATATTTGAAAGTAAATGTTGCCAAAAATGTAAATAATTCCAGATATTTATAAGATAGCATAAAATAAACCTTTAATAAAGTCACATTTGGATAGCACTTTTGGCATTAGACTCTTAGGGGAATAGATCTATATTATCTTAGTTTATCTCAGTTTGGAATTTAATCCATTGTATGTTGCATCTCTAAAGACTCTAGAAGTTATCAATTACATACTAAGATCTTGAGCTGAAGTTTGGTTTAAATCTGTTAAACATCTACGTAATTAATATTTAATCCTTCAACGTGGCAGAGTCTGTGCTTTTTCTGCAAACCATAATTGCAAAGATCATAATTACAGTAATTAAGACGATTCTTTGAAGTACATTCATCTAACAGTTTTTGTATTACACCAAGTATAAATGCAACACCTGAACTGCCTTTCGGGACTGATCAAATAACTAATAAAATGAATAAAAATATTTTAAGTCTGAATAAATTTTACGTATCTCAAAAGGGGATTGTAAAGTCATATTACAGACTAGTTAATAGCATATCCTTGTATCATATGTTGACCTGTCCCAGGTCAATATCCATTTTCCTTTTAAGGCTTACATGAAGTCAAAGCCTCAGAAACAAGGCCCGGGAGCCTACCCTCTGAGCTGGGACTTTTTTGGGTAGGAAGAGGATTTGAGGAGCCTGGTGTCTTCTGGCCAGAGAGGAATGAAGTGTCCTTTGCTCACCCACTAAAACAGACTTTTTCCCACCTGCTGTTTGCCAAAAAGCAAAGAGCAATCACGTTTGCAAGGTCAAACTAGCTTGGAGAGATGCTATAAAACATACATGGCCCCCTGAGAAATTCAACATCTCCATCAGCAAGTTAAAAACTAGAAGTCCTTTAGGAAAGAGACAGGCTTAACCTTGTTAATCCCGCCCTGCCCAGGCTTATATGACCACGAGGCCCTTTTCTTGAAGGGCCTTTTGTTGAGTAGCAACTATTAATGCCTCTGCAGAGCCCACATGAGGGAACGTGGCTCTGAGCCTCAGGTAATTCGTGTTCTATGGCAGGCTTGACTGCGGCTGTTTTGCCCACCCAGATTTCCCCATAGACTATTCAGGTGGAAACCTCTCTTGTGAACGTAGAATCCTTCACAAAATAATCTGCATGGTGATCATTTCCTCCCCACTAGACCAAAAATTAAATCAGCCAAAGCAGGGACCCAGCCTGTCGACTGGTGTAATTCTCTACCCCGAAGCCGATTATTAAGTTGGCCTTTCTGGCAAAAGCTGCTTCAACAACCCACCGGCAGGTGTTAAAACCTGAAGGGAGAAGACTGTGTGTGTACAAAGCCTCTGTGTCTGTTGCATGAGGTTCATCTGCTTCGTTGTCTGAATGTAAGTAGCACTTGCAGGTCTGCGCTAGGATACACTTTGCGGCCGCAGTAGCCAACCTCACTGAGCAGTCTGAGCCCTATGCCCACTCCGACCACGTTCTGTCCTTCATCTGCGCAACAGCCCTAGACATTGGCAGATGGAGAAACTGAGTTAGGGAGGTTCAGTCACTTGTCCAAGGTCACTTAAATACTAAGTGGCAGAGCCAGAATTCCAAACCGGGTCCTCCACTTCTGGGGTGCACACTCCAGTTCGTTTCCCCACGCAGCTCTCCAGGCAGAATTAATACAAGCTGACCTCCGAGTATCAGACCTTTGTCCAGGCTTGGCCTTAGAGAGAACCTTTGCAGAGCTCATTTCTTCTGGACAAGGCAGCTATATCAAAGGCTATACTTTAAGAAAGAACTCGGTGGGAGAAAAGGAGGTGAACACAGGCTCAGATTCTGGTAGTAAGACGAGGGTTTCCAGTGATGAAATTTTGTGTATGTCTTTTGTCACATCATCGCATGGACTGCCAGTGCCCTTTTTACCACTGAAAACAGGGTGATGCGGGCCTTTAAATCAAATTGGAGAATGAATCCAGAAAACCCAGAATAGTTCAGAAAACTCATCCTGAGAATTTTGTTCCTCTGGAAAGACTTCAGGTACCCAAACCTGAATTAGTTTCCTATTGTTTCCATAACAAATTGTCACAAACTTAGTGGCTTAAAACAACACAAATTAATTTTGTTACAGTTTTGAAGGTCAGAAGTCCAACACAGGTCTCATGGACTAAAATCAAGGTATTGGCAGAGCTGTATTCCTTGCGAACGCCCCTTGGGGAGAATCTGTTTCCTTGCCTTTTCCAGCTTCTAGAGGCAGCCAGCATTCCTTGACTTGGGTCTTTCTCATGTTACATCTCTCTCTGAGCACAGCTGGGAAGGTTCTCTGCTTTTAAGGACCCTTGTGACTACACTGGGCCCACTCGGATAATCCAGGATAATCTCCGCATCTCAAGGTCCATAGCCTTAATCACATCTGCAAAGCCCCTTTGCTGTGTAAAGTAACATACACACAAGTTCCAGAGATTAGGACGTGGACATCTTGGCGTGGGAGAGGGGGCATAGTTCTGCCTTCCAGAGCTGTACCACTTAACCCTTCTGAGCCTTGGTCTCCCCATCTGTAAAATGAGGACAGTAATAGTGCCCACCTCCTGAGGTTGTTGTGAGGATTCAATGAATTAGTACAAATAAAGCATGTGGCAAGCATGCACTAGGCGCTGTTATTATTTCTGGCCTCTGAGATAGCAGTCAGCAAAGCAGCCTCTTCCTGGGTCGCAACAACCTGCAGAAGTCACAGCTTCTTTGATACTGATTTTTTCAGAGAGGAGAGAAAATGTTACTAGAAAAGAAAAAATTAACATTAACTCATGCTGCTTGAATATTTTATTCCCGGGAGCTCCGTGATCTCTTGCCACGGGACAGAACCCAGGGCGACTGCAGTCATTCTGTGCATAATAGGAACTCATGTTTTATAGATCTGAAGCCACAGAGATAGAGTTTGTAAAAAAAGTCACACATGATTTTCGAAACTGATAACTACCATCATCCCCCCCCAAAAATGTTAATAATTGGCATGCTAACAGATTTAGCTAACATGCTCTGTGCCTTAGTGCAGGAAGAGCGCTCTTCCCTCCAGCCACAAATACAGTGGTCCCAAAGGCTGCTGGGAGCTGTCTGTAATTGTATCACATGAGAAATGGACAACTGTGGTGGAGGGGAGACCAAGTCGAGAGGGATGTTTCGGTTTCGATGGCAGCTTTCAGGAAGGCAAAGAGATAGGAGTTGAATAGCTTTTGAAGCATGACTTGATTAAATTAAAGGTCTGGCAAATAAGTGCTATAAGGAAGAGTTAAAACGATTGGTTTAATTTGCCAGGAAAAGAAAAGACTAAGGGATGAGTTAATCTTCCATGTTAGATGAAAAGGTTTTTAAATGAGGAAGATATGGTCCTGCTGCTTTCCATGCCCACAGAGGATTAAAGGGAGAAACAAACCAACAAGCAAAACCTTGAGTTAGAACAGAAGAGACATGTTTATTTAGGGCTCCATAAGTAAAATGCAGCCCTGAAAGTAGTGAAGTCCCTAACTCTAGCCATTTTTAAGAAAAAACTTAATGCTGGTATTTTCACTTGTCCAATGTAAACATTCATATTTATGATTTCAGTCCAGAGATGCTGTCTCTTTGGGGGGAGAAAAAAAAAAAGCTATGCTTCAGGTTATCTTAAGGACTACAAAAAAGAAAAAAACAGCTAAAACAAAAATAAAATTGAGGACTCAAAATTATACTAGTTTTCTTAAAGGTAGGAAAATTTTAGACATTCAGTCAACTAATACTTATTGAACACTCAGTTTATTAGACATTAGGCTTGTTTTTTTTGGCAAGTTGTTCATAATAAATCTGAGGTGTAATTTACTCATTCATTCGAAAAATACTTATGGAGTGACCAACTGTATTCCAGGCACTGGAGGCAGAAAAGGTCCCTGTTCTCATAGAGCAGATGTGCTAGTGGGAAACAGACAAGAAACACATAACCACGCGAACAGGTCATGATAAAATACTCTACGGTAGCCACCTGAAGTCGGGGTTGTGATAGGATGACTGGGTCGCTCTGTGAGATCAGAACGATCTGGGGAGATCTCTCCAAGGAGCTGAGTGACTAGAAGAAGTCATTGTGCAAACAGTAGCTCAGGGAAAGAGCATTCCAGGCAGGGCAAACTCTTAGTGCAAAGGCCCCAAAGCTGAGCAATCTGAGGACCTCAAAGGACTCCGCGGGGTGGCAGGGGTTGGCGGGGAGGGGTAGGCCATCTGTGGCTGGTGCAGGTTGGACCGTCCAGGAGCCAGCCGTACAAGATGATGAGGTCCCAGAAGTTAACTGGGGCTTTGTCATCCAGGAGGGAGTGTGGATCTTATTCTTAACGTGATGGGACGTTTAAGCAAAGGAATGACTAGATCTAATTTCTATTTTTACTACATGTATCATCCTGGATGAATCTCATAAACATAATGCACAGTGAAAAAAAAAGCAGGAGAGTGAAAGCAAGTATAATTCCACTTGTATAAAGAACAAGTGTGCAAAAATAAACGGCGTCATTTGGGGTTACGTAGAAATGTGATAAAGTATAAGGAAAATGAATGGTAAACCCAAAACTCAATGTAGTGGTTCCTGGGGAGGTTGCAGGAGGAGGGGAGTGCAATTGGGAACGAGAGACTTCACAGGGATTGATGGGTTCTGTTTCTCAGGTTGAGTAGAGGGCACAATGGTACTTGTCACATTACTGTAAATACCTGATATGTATATTCATATATACTCTCTATGAATGAAATATTTCATTATCCAAATTGTATTTTTAAATGACTCCTCTTGCTGCTGAATGTCTGGATTGTAAAGAGGCAAGAGTCAAATCAGAGACAAAGTAGAAGCTGTTGCACTAGTCAGAGAGGGTGGTGAGGAATGAGGGAAAGGGAAGAGTTTTCAGCTTGTGCAACAGGGCATGTGGTGATGCCATCTCCTGATGGGGGGGAGGCCCAGGAGGAACAGGTAGGGAAGGTAGGCCACCAAGAGTTAAGTGTTGGGGACTTCCCTGGTGGTGCAGTGGTTAAGAATCCGCCTGCCAATGCAGGGGATATGGGTTCAAGTCCTGGTCCAGGAAGATCCCACATGTCACGGAGCAACTAAGCCCATGGCCACAACTACTGAAGCCTGCGCACCTAGAGCCTGTGCTCCACAACAAGAGAAGCCGCCACAATGAGAAGCCCGTGCACCGCAAGGAAGAGTAGCCCCCGCTCGCCAAAACTAGAGAAAGCCCGCGTGCAGCAATGAAGACCCAACGCAGCCAAAGAAAAAAAAAGAGAGTTAAGTGTTGGGACTTCCCTGGCAGTCCAGTGTTTAAGACTCTGCGCTTCCACTGCAGGGGGCACAGGTTCGATCCCTGGTCGGGGAACTAATATCCTGCATGCCACACGACGCGGCCAAAAAAAAAAAAGAATTAAGTGTTGCGCATATTCGTGTGTTATGGCTGTTAAACATGCATGTGTCAGACTTCTCTGGCGGCCCAGTGGTTACGAATCTGCCTGCCAATGCAAGGGACACAGGTTTGAGCCCTGGTCCGGGAAGATCCCACATGGTGTGGAGCAACTAAGCCTGTGTGCCACAACTACTAAGCCTGTGCTCTAGAGCCCGTGAGCCACAACTACTGAGCCCACATGCCACAACTACTGAAGCCTGCGTGCCTAGAGCCCATGCTCTGCAACAAGAGAAGCCACCACAATGAGAAGCCCACGCACCACAACTAGAGAAAGCCCATGTGCAGCAAAGAAGACCCAACGCAGCCAAAAAAAAAAAAAAAAAAATGCATGTGAAAATGTCTGGTAGACAACTGGATAAATGAGACTGGAGTTGGGAGGTCAGGACTGGAGATCTAGATTTGGGCATCATTGCCATGTAGGTGATGTTAGAACTCTGGGTCTGGATCACTAAGGCTCCGTATGCTGTTCTCATATGTTTATAATGGTCCTTAGGAGCTCCAGTCATCCTCAACCCTCATATGATAGTTGTTGCAAAATCAAAAAGAGAAGTGTGACATTCTGAAGACTTCATATAGAATAATTTACACTTTACTCTTTTTCATCTTTTTCATTTCTAGATTTTAGAGATACTAATTTTCTGCATTCTCCTATATTTCCATAAAAGAAAAGGAATAAAACACATTGCGATTCTGCTAACCCTGGTGGCACTTCTAGGTAAGGATATTTTTTGTTTTCTAATTATCTAATCTAGCCATGCTAAGTCATAAAAGAGTTTAAAGGAAAATATTTGAGCATTCTATTTTTTCTCATTGTTTCTACTTTTCAATTCTGATCTATAGAAACTGAGTCTCAGTTACGCAAATTATACTTTGCATGTCCATTGCTGCAATTGATATATGTTTAATTTTTAATATATTTAAGGATTTTTACTTCTTGATAGTTTTATTTGCTCTCTGACAATTTGGGGATTTTTTTCTTAGTAAATAATTGAAGAATATTAAAAGAGAAACAAATGAATAAACCCAAATGAAACTTTTGTATCAGAAGTTATCTAGGCCTATCCTGTTTACATTTAGGAAAAAAAAAAAACAAACTTTAAAACATGGCTAATATGAAACAAACGTGAGCAGTATGATTTTTCTTGAATACAACATTTCTTTCATTCATTATTTAACTACCCACTTCCTTTTTTTCCAGAGGCACCTTATAAGATTTGAAAACTGATGCTTACATAAGCCCTCTATATATTTTTAAATCTATTCTCCCTCCCCACTCCTCTGTATCTCTCTCTCTCACACATATACATACATATATATATCTCAACACTAGGAGATCTCACTAATCATTTGGGAAATTCCCTTTTCCAAAATTTATTTATAATTCCTTCTTTGCCTAAGATGACCCATCCATCACATGTTGTTTACTCTAACTTTGTACATTGTATTTATACCTTTGAGGCAGCTGCAGCTCCCATGTTCACGAGGTGCTGGAGGTTTCATTTCTTCATTTCATCAACTCTCCTTTGAACTGGAAGAGTTGCATTTGTGATAGTTACTTGTAGAAACAAATTTACTCTAGAACATGTTCAGGTATGTGGTTGATCAAAAGAACAGAAAAGAAACTTTATATTTTTTTTCTTCCAAATTACCAGGTAGGGAGAACAAAAGCAAACTAAGAGAAAAGATGCACATTATGTAGGAAAATATTGAAAATAAAGAAAATTTTAAATAGGAAAGTAAGATAACAGAATTAAGACCATACATATCAGCTTTGATCATAAATGTAAATGGGGCAAGTTTACCAAGTAAAAATGAAAGATTTCCAAATTGGACTTCAGAAAAATTCCCGTATTGATTTTGAAAAAGATTCTGAAATTGGATTCAGCCAGTTTCCTCTGGTTCAGCTCTATAAGGGTTATTGAAACAGCACCCTTTCTGATTGGCCTCTGCTGGTTGTGAAATATTTTGACTTCATACATAAATTTCATCTAAACAAGGTAACTCAGATTGAAAGTAAAAGAAAGCAGAAGGTCATTATATTACCATCTAAGTTGAAATCAAGGCAGAAGCACTAACTGCAACGGAGGATCCTGGAGGCTCCGCTATTAGTATTTGGTTGCTAATCAGGGTAGGACTGGGGCTTGGAAGGAGGAGGCATCAGGGGACAGGGGCCCTCAGTAGACTGGGCAGCAGCTATTTCAGAAACTACATTAGCATAAATATAAGAGGAGCAGGAGACTTCTCTTAGCTCATGGAAATAAGTAGACAGAAAAATATGTAAAATTAGAGAAACTGAATGCTTAATTTTGATCTGGCAGCTCTAATGTTGAACTCTAAATCCAGAAAGCAGAGAATACACCTTCTTTCAAGTGCCTGTGTAACATTTACAAAAGCTGATCTTATGATTGGCCACAAAGAAATTTTTGATAAATTCCAGGAAGTTGAAATAGTACAGACCACATTTTCAGATCACAGTGAAATAAAAACAGAAAATAATAACAAAAATAGAACCACTAAAACCGTACCACCTGGGAATGTTAAACGCTATGCTTAAACTGCAGCTGGGCCAAAGCAGAAACCACGATTTCATTACAGCATATATTTCTTAAATTATTATGAAAACACTTAATATTAAACCTATAGTTTATGCCTAATGCTGTATTCAGAAGGAAATTCATTGCTTTAAATGTAAGTCAATTAAGTACTCAACTCAAGAAGTTAGGGGAAAGAAGCACAGAAATAAAGCTGAGGCAAGCAGAAAGGAGCAATTAGTAAAGATAAAGGCAAAAATTAATGAAATAGAAAGCAGAAAAGCAATGGATCGATACATAAACCCAAGAATCAGTTCTGAGGAAGAACTAGGAATAAACTGAGAAGGCTGACTTTTAAACATGGGTCAGCATAATTAATGTTGGGTAAAAATCGTACTGTTATAATGATGAAAGTAATACATGTCTACTGCTGAGAATTAAGAAAACAGAGAAAGACAACAAGAAACTATAAAATATAAAATATTTTAATATAAAATATAAAAATTCATATAATTGAGCACTGCAGCATGATATGATGGGAGTGTGTCTGGTCCTCTGTAGAAGATAGTTTACCAACAGATTTCAGAAGAACAGTGGCTGTCAACACAGTAATTGCCCTTTAGGTGATTTTCCTACAGAAATGGGCAGAATGATATACAAAGATTTGTATTCAAGGATATTCATCACAGTTTCATTTTTTTTTTTTTTTTTTTTTTTTTTATTTATTTTTGGCTGTATTGGGTCTTGGTTGCTGCTCGCGGGCTTCCTCTAGTTGCGGCGAGCGGGGACTACTCTTCGTTTTGGTGCGTGGGCATCTCATTGCGGTGGCTTCTCTTTGCTGCGGAGCACGGGCTCTAGGCGCGCAGGCTTGGTAGTTGTGGCTCTCAGGTTCAGTAGTTGTGGCTCACGGAATCTAGCGCGCAGGATCAGTAGTTGTGGCGCACGGGCTTAGCTGCTCTGCGACATGTGGGATCTTCCCAGACCAGGGCTCGAACCCGTGTCCCCTGCATTGGCAGGCGGATTCTCAACCACTGCGCCACCAGGGAAGTCCCAGTTTCATTTTTAATACGAAAAAAAATGGATACAATCAAAATATCCAAGAGTAAGGAATTCCCAAAAGGCATTCCCATTCATACAAAGGCTTACTCTCCAGCCAATAAAAATCATACTTTAGAAGAATAATTAGTGGCATAGAAAATACTTAACGGTGATGGAAAATTGGTTCCTAAGTAGTATATACTGTATGATTCACATGTTATATTTGTGCTTAGCGATAGAAAAATAACTACAAAGAGTCTCAAATGTTAAAAATGATTTGGGGATGAGTGTTGAGATTACAGGTGATTTTTATTTTTCTTTCCAGACTTTTCTGCATTTTCCAAATTTTTGTAAATGGGCATGCATACTTTTTATAGTTTAAAAAAATGAGTTTAAAGTTTATTCATAATCCCATTGCCTAGAGATAGCCACTGATAGTATCTTGATGTAGTTTCTTCTAGCCATTTTTTCTGTGCATATGTAAGTACTTTCTACTTTTATATCTACAGCATTAGAATGATACTGCATTACAATTTGGTATTCCCACCCATCCTCATTAACCACCCCCGCCCTCAAAAAAATTTAGAAGTACTCAACACCAGCTTAGAAATACAATAAACAGTGATTAATCAGGTGGTGATTGTGCATGCTTTGAAAATATAGTGATTAACTCTAGCAACTGATAGTTGGTTTAGCTGTTTAATAAAGAATTCTAGTTTTGTTTTTGTTTTGTATTTAAGTATAATTTAACATCCGATGGTGGTTGAATTAGGTGGCCTTTGCAACCCTGAGGTTCTGAGGCGAAGGGAATAGTGTGTTCAACTCTTTCTCCGTTAATGATCTCTTTTGGAAAGCTGGTTGTTCAGACCACAAGCCCATCACCACATCGCGCTCTAATTTCAAGCCAAGTGTTTAGGAGGAAATCAAGGTCCCGCAAGAGCTAACCTTATAAACTTAAACCATCAAATGACATACATGTCTATAGATATTTTACATTTCTAGATTAGCTAAAATATGACTGTTTTCATAATCTATAGAAAATATGTAAAATGACCAAGTCAAAAAACATTTAAAGTGAAGAAGGGCCCACCTGTAAGGGCCTCTTTGTTCAGATTGGAAGTTTGTTTTTAGAACTTATCACCTGGTCTCCTCTGTTAATTATGACTTTTAACAGAAAGAAAATGCCTAATTTGGAAGTGTGCCCTGGTATCCTTCAAGTCAAAGTATATTTTTAGTTTTTGGAAAACTAGGCTTTTCCTAGTTGGCCATCACCTGCTATTTTAAACATTATATATATATATATATATATATATATATATATATATATCCTTTTCAAAAGCTAAAAGGAATAAAGCTCAGATATATTACGACCAAGTAGATCAAAGATAGTATTTCTTCTTCACACTGCCTTTGACTTACAGATATTTGATTTCATGTAAAAATTATTTTTTAACTTTCTGTGGGTTTCAGCTAAATTATGGAATTATATGCAACAGTAGTTTCAAGGGACCTAAGACAAAAAGAAAACACTCTCTTCTTCCTACGGAAACACTGTGTTTCCAGAAAATTCTTCCTTGCTTTCATACTAACATAACCTTATCAAATCACTTTTTCCTCATTGCTGTTTGAAACATGTGAGAAACTTGTTCCCATAGGGATAAGTTCCTCTTTAGCATAGAAAATAAACAGACATTGCTTATGTAAATCTTAGATTTACGGTTGACTCTGAGAAATGAATACTCAGCTCTGTCCTGCTTACTATTAACGTCCTTGTCAAAAAATATTTTTAAGGAAACTTCTAGGCGTTTACTAACAAAAGGACTCATATGTAGACTTAGTACAACTCTTAGTAAACTCACGGAGTGAGTTGCTTTTCACTTTCCAGTCTTCTCATCTATTTGGCTTTAAATTTTTTCAGTATAGTTTAATAGTTATTTTCCCATTAATGTCACATGGGCAATCTGCCTTTTCTTATCTCCTCCCTTCATTGTTTTCTTCCTTTCCCGTCTACTAGTAATTATAACCTCCACAGCGTCCTTTCAACAGTGAGGGCTGGAAAATAAGCGTCTTGCTCCAAAGATAAGCACTCAGTCACACAACAGATCTTTAGCTGATTTAAGCAAATGGAAAGCCCACAGCTTGAGCAACAGGGCTACTGCTTGGCTGGCATCACAACCTACCCTACACCTCTCAGGGCAGTCTTCATTCTTAAAGCATAATAGGGGTATTTACTACTCTACCATGTAAAGTTAAGATACTTATTTGTAATTCTACCTCAAATATGTATTTTATTTGTGTTTTGTGTTTTCTTTTTCAGCCTCATTGACTGTCATTTCAGTAAAAGCCGTCTCAGGCATGATCACTTTTTCTGTGACGGATAAAATGCAACTAACTTATCCCATCTTCTATATCATGTTTATCATCATGATAGCATCTTGTGTTTTCCAAGTCAAGTAAGTTAGCTCTTACGTACTCACTGCTCTTTCAACATTCCTGTGCTTCTCTGAGCATTCATCTTTATTGGCCTCAGATGATAATTAAAATTAGATGCAACTGATTTCTAAGGGTGAGGGGTCTATGCTTATCCTCGGCCAATATCCCTGGCTTTATCTTTCACATCCAATAATAAGTTTTTATGAAGCATTGCCTTCATGTTTTGTGAGTTCTAAAGTGTGGCCATAATCCAGCTAAGTGCACTTTGATACTTTCCTGATGCTCTTCTGCTTGTAATTAATATCCATCGCACACAGGTTGTCATTAGCAATAAATCAAAGGGGCAGGTCCACATCCAGGATTTCATTCTAAATATAGGAAATACATGAACCCTTCACCTTCATTTCTTAGCTCATACTCATTAATTGCCCAGAGATGGACAAAACCAGACGTTTGGCCGGGAGGGAAATCCTTTCCCCAAAACTTTGCATCTTTAGCCAGAATTTTCTTTGCACCCACGGGATTGCAGAATGATTGTTTTACATTTCTCTTGGGGCCTCACAGTGGTGATATGGAACATTTTTAATTTCTGCTCTTCTCTCCCCCCACCTCCATCTGCTCCAATCTCTTCCCCTCCAGTTCACATCATGATTTTGCCTTTGCTGCTAGGTTCTCCTGAGTCCACCAGAAAGCTTTCTGTTTACCCCAAAATGCTATGCAGGAGCACCAGCCCAGTGCCAGCCAGGAAATCAAAGCCCAAATTTTGGAGGAGAGTGGTTCCTTCCTTAGGTGCTAGAAGTCAAGTCTAATTGTTACGGGTTGAATATGGACCCTGTTACAAGGAGTGTGTTACAGGAGAAATCCAATGTCCTGTCACTGTTTCATTTGTCATAAACAAACTGTTCCTTTTGTTTGTTTATCAGACCAAGTGTGTATCTAATACTTGAATCATGAAACTGTTTTGTTGCATCTCTCTTCTGAATTAATCAGTACAGTTTCAGAATTTAGTGATTAGCATCATTATCTTTAAACTCTGCTTCATGAATTTAAAAGCCAGATACAACTGAAGGTAAACTACATTCCTATCACCCTTGTTTCAGTCCCTGCACTTCTCACACTAGAACTACGTGACCACGCTAGAACTGTAGAACCATGGTTCTCAGCCCTGGCTTCCCATTACAATTCATTACCTGAGGAGGTTTGTTTGTACATATATGTATACATGCACATATATACTTACATGCCTGTGTACATGCATGTGTGTGTATACATGCATGTACACACACACACATAGAGGAACACTTGGGCTCTACTCACAAATTTTTTTTCAATTGCTCTAGAATAGGACCTAAACACTAGTGCTTTTTAAAGTGCCCAGGTGATGTCAATGCAATGCGCTGCTTCAGAAAAGGTCTAGTCCCTGACAAGGCTGCACAGTGCAGTTGTGGGAACCTGAACCATGTTGGCGGCCAAAGTGGGAAGCTGAGCTCCCACATGTGCTCTGCAGCTGGAGGGCTGAGCATTGTTTTTGAAACATTAAACATTCCTTTACTTCTCCATCTTCTTTCTTGGCACGTGGCATGTCAAGGGATAGCTATACCATTCCCCAGATATGATATTTAACAGGTTCTAAAGTCTATCCTAATGAATCAGCCCCAGTGTGATACTGGTCCAGCAGCTTGAATCGCTTCCAACTCAAACTTCTGTGGCCTCCAAATATGATTAATTGCTTTTCATTGTTACTGTTGTTGGTTTAAACAGACCGTAAAACCTGACATCTGATCTCATACATCAGATGCATATAAGCTATGACTGCTGATTGGAAATGCCCTTTTACTGCACTTCCTTTCCCTTTGTAGTTGTAGCTAAAGAACATGCATTTCTCGATGTTATTGTTAACTTATTGTTGAGCGTCTCTCAAAGACAGAGCTTCAGTAAGTGCCTTCTGCTCTAGGCTCCTGAATCAAGCCACAAAACTCTACAGTACAGCGACGGTGGTGCCCGTTAACCATACTTTCTTTACAATCAGTGCCATTATTGCAGGTGAGTTTTGGCTTTCTACGCTTAGGTGATTCTATCCCCATAACAAGCATAAATGAAGTCTCCCTCAGAGTGATGAGAAAATCAAGGAATATTTTGGTTATAAGGGAATGTATAGCCCACATCCTCCTAGCTACCACCCAGTGTCTGAACTTCCTCCATAACATCCTCTAGGAGAGCTTATTCTATTTTGTGTAAATGTTCCCCAGTGCTCTCTGTCCCCCGAGACAGTTCAGTCCTGGTTTGAATCACTCTAATAATGTGGAGAGCTCTAATTATTAGAAAGTATTCCCCTGTATTGGAACTGAAATAAGCCTCCCTGTGAATTGAAGATGCTCATCTTAGTTCTGCTTTCTGGAGTCTTCTCCTTGCCAGCCCTTCTGATAACCAAAGCACATGTCCTCTTGTGTCCTGTCTCTGGACCAAACATCCCCAGTTCGATGAACTCTTCCCTCCCTGGTCCTCACCCCCTGCATCAGAGAGAGGGGTCCAAAAGTGAATCCAGTGTTCCAGGGAAGGCCAGACAGATGAGAATAGAAACTACTACCTTTGCTGTTCTGGCCTCTATTTTTCTACCATTGTAGTTCTTTTCTTCCTATGGAAACTTTTTTAAATATGTCAGACACAATAGTGTTAAAAAAGTATAAATTTGAAACTTGGTCCAAACAAAAATACAGTAGATTCAGGTATATGATTTGTAAGTTTGGTACTGGTATACCTTAGTTCATTGGCTTATTAGATGTATTTACTACCTTGTCATATTGGGACTTCATTTCCCAATGCAAAGTTTCTGTATTATGGAGGTAATTAGGTATTATCTGTTGCCTAATGGACACATCTTTTTTATTTCATGGCAAACAGGGTGACTGCCAGTGGGCAATTTTTAAGTGTAATTAATGCATTTTCTGTTTCCCAAAATTGAAACTTACTTTTAAAGAGAAGGATTATATCTGAAAACATCTAATTTTTTTTAGCATTTTATGCTTGTTGACAAAAGAAAGTAACAAAAGATTGTACACTTGTGTGCCCTAGAAATATTGAAAAAGGAAAAGAGCAAGGCCAAAAACATTTATAGGCATGACGTACAGCATAATAATTAAGATGACTGTGCTAAAGACGTGTAAAACATGTAGTTCCCCTGGAAAGGTTTTATAGGAGGACCAACAGGACTGGATCTGAATACTTAGCACACCAAGTAATTGATGAATCAGGGAAGCTGGAACTTTCTGGGAGTGATTGATAATAGTTCACCTGATGTTACTGAAGTGTGGAATGGAGGTGAAGCTTCTTGACTTACTTCTCCTCTTTGCCCCCATCAAAAAGTATAGCTTAAAACGAAAATGAGATACCATATTTTGCCTGCTAAATTAGTAAAGCTTTTGTTTTGCTCTTTTTATCTCAATAATCAATGCTGACAAGGCTGAAGTGTTGCAGGCACTCTCGTGGAGTTGGGTACCATGGTACCGCCCTCCTAGAACTGAGTTTCATAGTTTTTATCAAGAGCCTTAAAAATGTTTCTACTCTTTGATCCTACAACTCAAAAACAAAAAACAAATAACCCAATTAAAAAATGGGCAAAGGACTTGATTAAGACATTTCTTCCAAGAAGATGTACAAATGGCCAACAAGCACATGAAAAGATGTTCAACATCACTAATCATTAGGAAAATGCAAACCAAAACCACTTCACACCCATTAGGATGACTACTAGCAAATAAATAAATAAATAAAATAACAAGTGTTGGCAAGTATATGAAGAAATTGGAACCCTTGTGCACTGTTAGTGGGAATGTAAAATGGTGTAGCCACTATGGCAGTTCCTCAAAAAATTAAGCATAGAATTACCATATGATCCAGCAATTCTACTTCTGGGTATATGTCCAAAAGAATTGAAAGCAGGGACTCAAACAGATATTTGTACACCTAGGTTCATAGCAGCATTATTCACAGTAGCCAAATGTCAGAAGCAACATAAATTGACAGATGAATGGATAAAGAATATGTGGTGTATACATACAATGGAATATTATTCAGCCATCAAAAAGGAAAGAATTTTTGATACATGCTACAACATGGATGAACCTTGAGGACATTATGCTAAGTGAAACAAGCCAGTCACAAAAGGATAAATACTGTATGATTCCACTTATATGAGGTATCCAGAGTAGTCAAACTTACAGAAATGGAAAGTAGAGTGGTGATTGCCAGGGGCTGGGGGGAGGCAGAAATGGGGAGTTATTTAATGGGTATAGAGTTTCAGTTTTACAGGATAAAAAGTTCTGAAGATTGGTTGCACAACAGTATGAATATAGTTGGCCCTCTATATCAACAGTTCTGCATCTGTGGATATAACCAACAGTGGATAGAAAATATCCCCTCCCCCAAAAAAATTCCAGAAAGTTCCAAAAAGCGAAAATTTAATATGCCACATGGTAGCAACTATTCACATAGCATTTACGCTGTATTAGGTATTATAAGTAATTTAGAGATGATTTAAAGTATTTGTGGAGGATGTGTGTAGGTTATATGCAAATATTATGCCATTTTATATAAGGGACTTGAGCATCCGAGGATTTTGGTATCCATGGAGGGGTCCTACAACCAAATCCTGTGGGTACCGAGTGACGACTGTATACTTAACACAACTGCACTGTAAACTTTAAAATGTTTAGGATGGTAAATTTTATGTTATGTGTATTTTACTACACTTTTTTTAGTTTTTGCTCTGTTTTAACAGAAATTCCTCTTAAAGTGACAACAACAAAAAAAATCCTAAAATACTGGGAAAAAAATACGTAGAGAAGTTTATTGACACTTTACAAAAGCAAAACATTTGAAACAATTTAAAATGTCCTTCAAGAAATGAATATTATGGGGCACCAGCTCA
The DNA here is from genome assembly GCF_965194825.1 of Balaenoptera physalus. Classification (NCBI taxonomy): domain Eukaryota; kingdom Metazoa; phylum Chordata; class Mammalia; order Artiodactyla; family Balaenopteridae; genus Balaenoptera; species Balaenoptera physalus. Next base: position 47,734,616 of record NC_138895.1, on the reverse strand, counting down.
GAATAACAAGAAAACATTAAAATGATCACAAGGAAATGTGTAATAACATGGAAAAATGCTTCAGAAGTGTTGATTCATTCAACAAATATTCATCAGAATGGGACATGGCTTATTCCTGTAGGAAGTTTATCCTCTAGGTGAGGAGATAGACTTGAGACTGAGAAAGCCCCTGTCTTGTTCCCTGTCGTATCTGCAGCACCTAAGCAGTGGCTGGCACTTAGGACTCTCAATAAATACTTGTCAACAGGGTAGCAAGGCTAACACCACACACACACAAATTTGATGCCAAGTAATATATAATTTAAAGATAACTTATTTAGTAAAAACTCTACGAAGGCTTTGGGACCATAGGCCAAGAGGAAATCATTGAGACTAACAAGGAGAGAAGAAAAGCTCATCGGAGTAAAGGACACATCCACATTTCCCTTCACCCAGAAGGAAAGACCAGATGAAGGAGATGGGAGAGGGGGTTGGCGGTGAGAAATGGAGCTGGGGTAGCAGATCAGCATCCTCCAGTGCCTGAATGAGCATGTGCCAGACCCACAGACCGCAGGGCGTTGCCAAGACTGACAGCATGGGGAGCAGCTGGCCTGAAGTGCGAGCGCCGTGTCAAAGGCCCAGAGTCCACCCAGATGCGCAGGTCAGGCTTGCTGACCCCTGGCTTGAAACTGTAGGTGGGAAATATCACTTGAGTTTTGTTTTCTTGCACGTGCCAGTGGGACAAATCTTGGACTGGATAAGAAATTTCTGTTGGCAAAAGTTATGTTAATGGTGCTGATTTTTTAATAATGATACTTACATTATATAAAGTCTACAAATCTGTGTTCTTTTGGGATCACTGAAATTGTTAGTATGGCATGCAAATATTTTTAAACTACAGGATATGCATTTTAAGGGTAACTATACTTAGAAAAAATAATATATTAATTTGAAAAACAGTATGTAGCTATTGTAAATATTCTTACCCTAAAATTAATGTTATCTTCTATTTCTATGGTAGGTACCATATTTTATCAGGAATTCCTTGGTGCAGCTTTTCTCACTATATTTATATATCTTTTTGGGTGAGTAAATGTCTCAGAAGTAAGGTATGTGAAATCCTATTACTTTTATGTGAGATTTTTGGCATTGTACCTGAGGCATAGAAAATTGGAAAATTATATAAGAAACATCAGTTCCCCGAGCTCCTAAAAGAAACATATTTTTCAACTTAACACCCTACCCAGGGCTCAGTGTCTTTGTGATTTAGGTATCTCTCTGAGGGTTCTGAAACATTGGGGATTTTCTGTTCCAGCCAAGGTCAAGGTAAATCCACTGGCCCTTGTAGCTACTCCACATTTTTATACTCTATCAGACCTACCCCACCCTTGGGAACCCCTAGGTTAGATCTCAATCAGGGAACCACAGATGCCTCTAGGATTACCTAGAACAAAAGGCCAAGACTGGGGCAGATCCCTACCTTTGGACCTAATAACATCAGATTGGTGCCATCCCTCTCTTGTGTCTGGGTGCCCAGCTTTAACCCTGCCTGGAGATTTGGAGGACAGTCACTGCTGGCATTCTGGCAAACAGAGAGCAGAACTTTGACAGAATATCTCCAATGTATCAATTCTTCCATTGGTTCCAGCTGGCACTCTATGAATGCTTAGTTACTTCTTGATGTGGTATCCTGCATGACCATTGTTATGCAAACTTGAGCCCAGACTATTTTCAGTGTAGAAAATCATCTATCTTGAGAATTCAATTTCATAAGATTTTTGGGCGAGGCTAAACTTTTGGGATCTGGAAACTATGACTATTCTTATGGCCAAGGACAACAAAATTTCTTAGAAAATTAAAGAATAAATTATTTTTTTGCTCGTGTTGCATGCCAGTAATGAGTCTGGGCATGCATGGATAGAAAATGAGACCTAGTGTCTACCCAAAGGGTTTAGAGCCTAAATTAGCCTCCAGATGGTAAAAACCTGAAGCAGAGACTTATTGGAAGCTGCCCAGGTCTTGGTTCTGGGGACAAATATTATTGGCTGCAGCAATTAAGACAAGTTCTAGGCAGCTTACCATGAGAAACAGAAAGAATAAAACCAGTGGAATGTATGTCATCGTGTAGAATATGGAATTCAGTTATTTAACACTGTGAGTTCTTTCAGTGATCTTGTGTTCTTTATCACCATTATTCTCACAGGTGTTTTCTGTCATTCCTTGGTGTGGTTTTGGTCACAAGAAATCGAGAAAAGGAACATCTGCCACAGTCTTACATTGATTTTGGACATGTCCCTGGTAAAACTGTGTATTCCTTAATTTCGAATAGAAAATTTGATCCTTATAAATTAATCATTGCTGGTATGATTTGGGGTGTTAAATTAATATAAAACATAATTCTTACCCTCAAAAACATGTACATTTCATGATGAAACAAGAGGTGATAGTTTAACTGTAAATGTTAATAATCATTTATTTGAATATCGGCTTTGCACAGAACGCTGGGGTTAGAAAAGAACTGATCCTGTCTTCTTGATTTGGGTGATGTTGCAGATTTCCTTTTGAGGTTTCTTTAAATTGGAAAAGGGTAGGGAAAGGAGTGGGAGTGGCAAGAACAGACCCTTGTTGCTTGGAGAGCCTTTGAGGGAACATCTAAGGCCAGAAGGTCAGGTGCTCAGACGGAGGTGGCCTGTATGTCCACTGTAGGGCCAAGAGAGACGTTCTTCTCGATCACCTGAACGTGAGCTTCTTCCCCTCTCCCTTACCTCACTCATCCAGAGCGGATGCGTCGCTGTCCCAGTTCTCCACTCTCCCTGAGAATGACTAGCTTCTGTCACGTACACAACACAAGCCACGTCCAGAACAAAGGAAGCGGGCTGCAGTGTCCTCACCCCCTCCCCTGCTCACCACCCCCAACAGTCTCCAGTTTTGCTGGGGATCTGGGGTGACCTATAGGTTTCTAGACAAGAAGCAGTGATGTTCTCACAGCTTCCTCCACCGTTCTGCTGGGACCCAGCCTTTGAAGCAAAAAGCATTAAAGCCTCATCCCTACGACTGAGAAAATATGGCCCTATGAGATCTGTGTTCTCTTTCCCATTCGAGCCATCTTAGCAGCTAAGAGCGCTCAGTGCAAGAATTGGCATTCGTGGCAAGGGCGTGTGTTAGAGACGCCTTGTATGGTTAGGGGTTCTTTGGTGGGAAATAAAGTTTACTTCTTCTTAACTCTATTTTTCATTTCACACAGCCCCATACGTAGGATCAGTAACAGCTTTAGAAGCCACTAGGAAAGACTGTTTTTCTCTGTTGTTACATGCGTTAGACTAAACATGGACAAGGAGACAGAACACTGGGGAGAGAGGTTTGGAGATGAGTGCATGCTTCATGTTAATCTCCTGACTGATCCAACCTGATGTCCGTGCTCAGCATGGTAGACCCTGGGCGGGAGACAGCTCGGTCATGTGGACAGCAGTGATCGCACATCAAGGGGCGCGGAGTTCCGTGGGCCTTTCTTCCTTGACGTTTATCTCTTCTATTTAGAGGGTGACCACCTAGTATCTTTTAAAGGGAATAAAATGTGGCCTAGATAGAGGAGAAATTATTAAGACTTATTCTTCTGTAAGAGCTCAAAAGATTCTTTGTGATGATTATCTCCGCAGGGAAACAAATGTTGGACAAAATACAACCAGATTCAAACGGCTTATCCTATGGAACTTTGCCTGATGGAAGTGACTTCACAAAGAGCCCAAGTGGAGAGAAGAAAGAGGTCTGAAATGCCGAGAGGGATGGCTTCTGGCCTGTTATTCGATACCACCTTTTAAAAAATTGCACATGTTCAATTTGTGTCAGCAGCTATTTTATGCTGACATGTGCTCCCATTTGTTTAGTCCTTTACCCCACCTCCATGTCTATGGACTATCAGGGCCTTCCTAAGCTTTGACACTCTAATGTTTTCATGGAATGTGATTTGAAGTGTTCCCCACACCCTGGACCTCTCCCTAGTGATCATCGAACTGGCTAGATCTTAATTAGAGCCTGGCTACCCAAGCAGGAATGTCACACAAAAATGTGCGTCCACGATTTGGCTGCAGAACACATCGGTTGCTTTTCCCATACAGCTTGCAAGATCAGTTGCTTTGCTTTAAAGGGACACTTTAGCCCCACCACCTCGCTCCTAAACCAAAGGTTTGAGAGCATTCATTTTTCCTAAGACATCTTTTATGAACCTCCCCCAAAACATTTCACCTTCCTATTCCCAAATTGAGTGGTGAATCATCTTTTCTGAAAACTAGCCCTATCACAAATATCCTTTGAAAATTAAGGGTGTCTTTAAAATTAGAATTTATACCCCATTCTATGATGGGGTATACCAAAACCAAAAGACCTTGACTCGTGGACTTTTTTAAGCTTAAGAAAGGAAAAATTTAAGAATTAGTACCAATTTTTTAAATAAAAATGTAATAGAATGGTGACGTTTTCTTCAGCTGTATGATCCTATTACACTTGAATTGAAACTGAAGACAAACTTCATATACTATGCCTTTACTTGTTTAGATCTTATAATTTATCAAGTGGGTTTTTAATGTTTTAACTTTTAACACGTCTCAAAAATCATATATAAATTCTTAGTGATATTTTCACTAACACTCTGTTTCTTCCTCAAGGCATTACTTCAAGCTTTAGAATAAAATTCTTCTAGGTAAAAGAACAGTTACGATTAGAGAACTAGATTTCAGCCTTTTTAAATCTGTAGACATAGAACACGGCCAGGCAGTCCAACCTAAGTCTAGGGAGGAGACCCAGGTGCTACCATACCCTGAATGGCTCTTCCGCTGCCATAGTGACATAGCTACTAAGATACATTTGCAGGTAGAGTCCATAATCATATCTGTTATTATTTATGATCTCCTAATATTTAAATGAGAAGAAAAGAGCTAGCTTTCATTATCACCAACACCAAATAATAAGCCCCATCCTTAATGACATATCAGAAACCTCAGACCACTTCTGACAGGCCAGTCCAATATTATTCCAGCCAATTGTCTTGCATTTGTTTGGTTGTTTAACTCAGAACTATTGAAACTATAGTCTTAACTGCTTTGGGTCTTTTATCTTTGTTCTTTGTCATGACCTGCATCCCTGACCAGACCAACCAAACCGGGCCACAAAGGTGAGATTCAAATCCATTACCAATGTATGAATAATAACCTAGAGCCCATGTCTGGCTTTTGAACTCCTGGTAACAATTCCTGCCATTGTGGAAAGTGTCCCATTAATTCAAATAACATAGTCATATAATTTATGGCATGTTTTACTGAACTTGGTCCAACATGTTGGCATTGGAAGGCTCAGCTAAGAAATGTGTCTTAACTACAGATTTCTGGTGACTCCTAAAACTGGTTTCAAAGATTTGGAAAATAATTAGAAGAGTTTTACTTGAAGTGGGACTATATTTATAGCTATAGCACGTGGTTTTGCACGTTGTAGAATTTTGCACAGAGACAAGCATAATGCCAGTACTTTAGTGGTCGCCAACATTTGCATCTTTCAAAAGTTGTAAGAAATGACATTGACATGCACATTTGCACAGTCCAGCAATGCTTCAGGAGTTTAGGTAACATATAAAATATATTCAGACCTAATTTTACTTTCCATACTGCGTCTCCAAAGTAAGGTGAGTAGGAGATTTAGTTGTATTGACTTGTAAAGATTTTTTAAATTACACACTGCACGACAACAACCAAAGCCAACCCTGTCCTTCTCTTGGCATTGTGAGTTGGGGACTTTTAGCCAACACTTGACTCATCTGACTGTCTAGACCAGGGGGGTCTGCAAACTCTTCCTGTAACGACACAGAGAGTAAATATTTTGGGGTTTGCTGGCCATACAGTGTCTGTGGCAACCACTCAACTCTGCCATTGTAGCATGAAAGCAGCCATAGACAGTATATAAACAAATGAGCGTGGCTGGTGTCAGTAAAATTTTATTTACAGAAGGAGGTGGCCAGTTGGTGGGCTATAGCTTTCCAACCCTTGGTCTAGACTCCTCTGGCCTTGCCGTGCTGCTTCTTCCTTATTTCTTGGGCGTTCAAGAGTTTAAAAAACAAACTGGATGCAATGGGAGCGTTAGCCATGTCTTGATATTTACATTAGCATCTTGTGGCTTATGTAAGATACAAATGAAAGTAATGAGTTCATCATTGGTGCCCAAATTCTTCTCTCTTGAAGGTAGCGGTTCTTTTATGAGCACCACTAACTGTATCGGAAGGGCCTCTCCAATCCCACACTCTTAAGTGGATAATTGCCTCAGAAATGAGTAGCAGTTACCTCTCATGTAGCAGATTAAAGTAGAGGTCCTTACCATCTGATTGTTATCGGTTTAAGTGTTTGCTTGCCCTGTAACTATACTATTTTCGTCACCAGAATCATTTGAAAAAAATATAATAAAAACATGTCTCAAGCAGTGATTCCAGAATGTAGTTTTCAACCCCCCAACCCATTCCCACAAGCTCCTGGAGATTCAAGTTTGTGGCAGAGAAAGAAAGGGAAGAGACAGATTTCATAGATTAGTGCAATTTCAGTGCTATTGAAGAATAATGGTGATAATGTGTAAGTCTGGCTCCAGAAGAAGCAGGTGCAATGGTGGACATGGCTCAAATGGATAGAAGCATTGAGCCAAGTTCCTGAAGCCAAGAACCCCTTTATGCGCCTTGCTTCAAAGCACACAGCTCGTCCAGGGGTGGTGACGATATACACTCGGCCACACCGAAGGCTGCCTCCTGCTTGCCAACTTAATAGTGATATTATGGACGCAAATATAACCAGTTATTAAAACGAACCTTTCCAACACCCTTCCAGACTGCTTTATTTAAATTCCAAGGCTGGTTATAGAGCAGTCCTTGAACTGGGCAACTGCAAACCTAATGCACATGTCTGGCACCAGCCAATATGAGTGCTTTAGTGAGGTTGCTAGATAAACACCACACGGTTTGAACTTTTAGAACAAGATCTCAGAATTGAACCCAACATGACTGTGTGGGGAATTTAGAAGCTGCTTCTAATTGTTAGACTGATCAACCGTCTGGCTCTTATTATGACCATCTTGAAGTAAAAAAAATAAAATTCCACATATATGTGGTTTCCATGCAAATATAGACCAGTCTTGGGCTATTAAATGTAGTGTTTTAGTAATTGTGGTGAATGCAGGGAAGAACCTTCCCACCCAGGAATTCTTGAGTCTCTCCCCTTTCTCACCAGCCTCAGGGTACCACACAGCATGCTGTCCTGTGCCAGGAGAGCAAATCAGTTACAGGAGCGGTGGCCCATCCAAGGAAACATTTTTTTTTTTTTTGCTACAAAGGGAGGAAACTCCGCCTTCAGTGTCGGTCCTTATTGAGAGTTAATGAGTCCCAACCGCAATGTAAAAGAGGAATATCAATCCCAATATCAAATAAATGTGGTGTTTTGGGGTGCACGCAGCTGGAGTTTCACAGAGTTCCAGGCAAGATGCAAGATAGTCTCCGTGTTCCAGGAAAGAATCTGCTTCCCAGGGAGCTGGCAAAGGCATAACGGAGAAGGAGCCCATCCATTCCTGAAGGACCAGCATGCATGGACACAAGCCACTTTGCACATTTGAGCTGCTGCTATCCAGACGCAAGCTAATCCTTCCAGCATGCACGCATCCTGCTTTTGGAGCCTCTTCCTTCATGGTTCTAATTTGAAAACCAGCCTCGAAAATTTTCTGAGGCTTGGGCTCTACTCCTTCTGTCCAAAGCACCTCACCTAAATCTTCTAAACACTAGACTAAAGGAAATGAATCAGTTCAGGAACTTTTGATCTAGGGACTTGAAGCTTGAATTGCCTGCCTGGTTATAGACACTAACCCAATTACCACATGCCTCAAACAGCAAATACACATTAATATACTCAAACATAATTGATCACATACTATTTTCAATGTAATATGTTTAAAGTTATTAGAAATATAAAAGTAAATTAGACATGAAGACTAGCTCTTCAGGAACTTACTGTCTGGTCAGAGAACCGATAGCTTTCATCTGTTGAGCCCTTACTGTGTAAGTCTTTTACTTCTGCCGTTCATTTAGTCCTTATAATCTCTCTCTCTCAGGGAGGTCACTATCTCTACTTTACAGATTTAAAAACCAGGGCAAGAGGTAGGGCAGGGACTAGGGTAAGACAAGAGAGGCACCTAGGGCACAAAATGTAAGGAAGCTCATGGGAATCTCACCCTCAGGTAGAGGGAGGGCCAACCCTGCACTTGCAGGCCCTGTGAATAAGGGCCCCCTTAAATTGTTTACCCCAGGCGCCTCACTGCGTCCTGACCCTGGCAAGAGGAGTTAGATAACTTGACAAGTGCCATTCAGCTGGCAGGTGGCAGAGCTGGGATTTGAACCCAGGACGCCTCTGCAACCCACACTCTTACCACTAGTACCAAAATATCTAAACTGCACAGTAGAATGTCAAAGGGCCTTAAGAGTCTTGAATAAAGGGCATGGGAGCCCAAAAGGGAGAAGGGTCACTTTTGGCGAGGTGACAGTCTTCAAGGGAACTGGGGATTGTAGTGGATCAAATGGGGCCCCCAACCCCGAAAAGATATGTCCACATACTAACTCCTAGAACCTATGAATGTGAGCTTATTTGGGAAAAGGATCTTTGCAGATGTAATGAAATTAAGAATTTTGAGATGATATCATCCCGGATTACCTGGGTGGTCCCTAAATCTAAAGACGAGGGTCCTTGTAAGAAACAGAAAAGACACAAACACCCAAAGGAGAAGCCACGTGAAGACAGAGACAGAGAGCGTACAGCCTGAAGCCACAAGCCAAGGAACGCTCAGAGCCTCCGGAAACCGGAAGAGGTGAGGAAGGATTCTCCCCTGGAGCCTTTGAAGGGAGCGCAAGCCTGCTGACACCTTGACTTCAGCTCTGGCCTCTAGAACTGTGAGAGAATACACTTCTGTTGTTTTAAGCCACCCACTGGTAATTTGTTGGGACAACCACAGGAAAGGAACGCAGGTATTGAGCTGGCCTTTGAAGCACATGTAGAATTTGGACATTAGAGGAAACCTGTGAGCAAAAGAGAATCTGAATAGCTCAAAGCAAGCTTGGGAAACATCTGGAACGTGGGTCACATGAGGAGGAAGACAGATCGATAGGACTAGAAAGGCAGCTAAGAAGGCCTTGAGTGGCCAGCTCTGATAGAGACTCGAGAATTTGGACTTGATTTGGGAGGTAAATTGATGGCATTAGCTTTACTTCTGGGGGTGTGGGGTGGACCTAAGGACATCATCGGTGTCTTTTCAAAAGCTCACCTATCAGAATTTAAAAACATTTCCTCTGTATCTTTCTTAGTCATTCACGAGTGATATCAGATGGCATAATAAACATTCAAGAAATAATGATCAAATTCATGTTTTGCATTTGTGGCACATCAGGTCCTATGAGAAATGACCAAGTGCAGCAGGGTCGTAGGCTAGACAGTGACCACTGAGATGGCCTGGGGGCACAAAAGCTGTGCCCAGAGGAGGATGAGCTGGGTCAACCAGAGCCACACCCTCCAGAACCTGAATTGGGAGACGTGGAGAGAGCCAAGGAGTTCGGAGTGGGAGCTGAAGCTGGAAGACTCCCTAGAAAGGTGTGAAGGTAGAATGACAGCTAAGGGCCATGAGCAAGCCCCGGTTATTAGTAAATTAAAGTCATAGGGGAGAGGGAATCGTGGAGTAAAAGAGCTAAGAGCCAAATCTGCTAGCAGAGGAAGGCAAGTAAGCAGATCGTGCAAGAGAAGCAGAGACTCAAGAGGGGCTGACCAGGAGAGAGCCAAGGCCCAGGCCTGTGTCGGGAAGGCCCAGGTGTGTTGAGGCTCACGTCCGCACGTGAGCACACTTACACACCAGCCAAGCCCTTCCCAGCTGGCTGCAGAGCATATCTGTGCCCGGCCACCACCAGAACCTGACTTTCCCAGGGCTCATTGGGTTTCCAAAAGACATGCGTTAGATGGCACAGAAAGGGAAAGGATGAGCCCACTGGAGAAACGCTTCATGAAAACCCACAGGACATTCCTTCGAGTATTCAAATTATAATGCAGACCCGTTCAATGGGAGTCTTCAGACAGGAGGCGGAAGAAGGTGGGCCCAAGAAAATGACCTGAAGTCCCTGGTAGATCCCAGGCTTGATGACACCATAACCTTGTTTTTTGTTTTTGTTTTTATTTATTTATTTTTGGCTGCGTTGGGTCTTCGTTGCTGCGCGCGGGCTTTTCTCTAGTTGTGGCGAGCGGGGGCTGCTCTTCGTTGCGGTGCACGGGCTTCTCACTGCGGTGGCTTCTCTTGTTGCAGAGCACGGGCTCTAGGCGCGCGGGCTTCAGTAGTTGTAGCACACGGGCTCGGTAGTTGTGGCGCGCAGGCTCAGTAGTTGTGGCGCACGGGCTTAGTTGCTCTGCGGCATGTGGGATCTTCCAGACCAGGGCTCGAACCCGTGTCCCCTGCATTGGCAGGCGGATTCTTAACCACTGCACCCCCAGGGAAGCTCCCCTTGTTGTTTTTTTAAAGGTGTAGTAATCCTGAAATGTGGTGATTTAAGGATGTCTGAGGCATCTGCTGAGTGAGAGAGGGGCTGAAGAAAGGGATGCCGTGGGGAGCTGGAGACACACGTGAAGCCGTCTCAACGTGGAGAGAGAGATCAGTCACCCCCAGTCACACAGACAGGGAAAAAAAACCAGGGAGCTCAACCACGAAAGAGCCCTTTAAATACCTCATTCCTCGACTCTGTCACCAGGGCCTGCAGATCTGAGCAGGTGGGCCTTAGGGCAAAACCCCGCAATGCACCACCCGCCCCCCGCCCAGCACCCCCCAGCCCACCGCAGCCCCATATCTGGCCGCACCCCTAGGCCAAGTTCGCTCGGCCTCCAGGAACAGTTTGGGTGTCCTCACAGAACTTGCAGCCACGGCCATCCTCTCCCTGTGGCGTGGCCGCCTCCGCTGTCAGCCCCGGAGACTGGTGTCCGGCCAGGAGCGGGGCTGAACCTTGTCAGCGACTGATGGGAAGCAGGCTGCTGCAGAGAGGACAGAAATCTGTCACGGGCGCAGGCGCTCTCCGCTGCCTCCCGCGGGTCTTCTCTAAAGCAAACCACCTGCTTCCTGCCGGGCCGAGCCTTCCAAGGTCTCCGCAAAGGAGAACCGGGTCCAAACCAGCGCAGAGGAACCTTAGCCTTGGCACCGTCTCCGCTTCTATTTGTTGGGCACTCAGAAGTCTGTGGAATGCAGACTCATTTTCCACTGAAACGAGGGAAAGTAAAGACAGCACCAAATTAAAATAGATTCCTGGCGTTTCCTGTTTACTCAGTACTGCTGCTCTCAGCCCTGGCCAGGGGCCCCGCTGGACATCTGGGCATGGAGGCCCCTCCAAAGAACACTGAAAGTGAGGAGTTTTTTCCTCCCCTGTTGCCATTTCCCTTCCTTTAGTTGCACGTATGTTTATTTGGGGGGGGGGGGTTGCCCGGTCCATTCCCAAATCTCCCTTTTCTCTCCCTGTTTAGAGGGATGCCAATTGCTGGGTGCTTGTCTGCCTCTGATGCCCCATTTTCCTGTTCATAAAGCAGAGCTCTGTTTTCCTGGCCTGCTGGGCCCAGAGGGAAGATGTGGAAGAAAGAGCAGATGACACATGTAAAGGGACGGCAGAAAGAGGGGACTTGAGATCTGGCACCACCAAGGCCCTCCATCCTCCTTCAGAAGAATGCTCGCGAGACAGTGGAGTCAACAGCAGAGGTGCAGGTGACCAGACGGGAAAAGCTCATCCAGATGGATGGAGCAGAAGCCCCCAGACGTCAGGCCGAACACATGTGCCACTTGAGTCTTTTCTGGAAACCACGGGGGGAGAAAATACGCATGGGGAGGAGGTCTGACTGGCGAAGCAACCACCCCCGGGTGGGCCTGGGGTGACGGGTCTCTGCTGTAAATTGGTATTTGGCCCCTTGATGCAGCCCACTTGCTGAACGTGTTTTCTCCGTCCAAAAGCAGTGAGAACAGCCCCACTGTCCTGACTGATTTTTGCACCACAACAATAAAGTTAATAATGGAAAAAACGTTTATCCCACGGCCAGGGACACTCCGCAAGCAGTGCATTGAATCTCCAACCTATCAACAGAAATTGCTGAGAGCAAACCGAAGCTTGTTAACTGATTCTTATGAATGATTGAAACAGCAAAGCAGATTTATTTAATTTCCATAATTTAAAAATTGACAATTACACAAATATCTTCCTAAAACCATCAGGATGGAAACCATCCTGTTCTTGAGAAGTGAATTGAAGTTACAAAAAGCCAAACCAACATGCTGCTGCAGGGGACTGTCATGGGCTGAATTGTGCCCCCCCCGAAAAGATACATCCAAGTCCTAAGCCCCGCTACCTCAGAATGGGACTTTATTTGGAAATAGGGTCTTGACAGAGGTAGTCGAGTTAAAAATGAGGTTATTAGCGTGGGCCCTGATCCAGTATGACTGATGTCCTTATAAAAACAGGAAATTTAGACACAAAGAGACGCACAGAGGGAAGACAGTGTGAAGACACAGGGAGAAGACAGCCATCTGCAAGTCTAGGAATGAACGCCTGAGGCTACCAGGAGCTGGGCGAGAGGCATGCAACAAAGGCTCCCTCACGGCCCTCAGAGGCAGCCAACTCTGCCCACATCTTGACCTCGGACTTCTAGACTCCAGAACTATGAGACAATACATTTCTGACTTAATGCCCTCAGTGGTCCTTTGTTACGGCAGCCCTAGCAAACTGACACAGTGACTCTTGTCTCCCTCAGCCCCCTGCATGTGTCCCGCGTGCTGTGACTGGGGAATCGACCATGGTGAGAACCTTGCGGGGAAGCAGACCCTTCCCACACATCCACCCTGGAAGCTGAAAGGCAAGACCCCTTGTCCCCAAGCCCTGGCAGTTGACACTTCCTCCCAGAAATGTTGAGTCTGGAGCACGGGCCTCTTTAAAATGTATTCTTTTGCCACCAGCAGGGGCGGCATCCAACATCTAGTTGTAAAGGCGCCAGCGACGCCATCCAGCATTTGCCAGAAGCCTGACCTTGGCCGTAGGTCCAGCCACGTGGTTTCACTTGGACGCTGCCTCTTTTCCCAGCCTGATCCTGCAGTCTCTCCACTGATCCTGGGAGCCCCCAACAAACAGATCAGTGCAAATCAACGGAGAGCCAAGTGTGGTCACAACTCCTTGACTGGCATTTCAGCCCCTGCCTGACCACTGCCCCCCAGACATCTGGCTGTCAGTGTGTTCAAAGGCAAAGCCTTTGCCTCTCTCGTCTCCTCTTTTCTCACCAACTACTCCTTTGAGTGGCACCCCTGTGGCCCCTACTCCCGGCTGGGCCTCAGGGCCATCTCCGACTCCAACCTCGGCCGACAGCCAGTCGCTCGACAGTCAGCACCTTCCCCGTCTCCCCAGACCCCCAGCTGCAGCCCTTGCTTTAGATCCTCCCTACTTCCCACCTGAAATACCGCCCCAGCTTCCCCACTAGTCAGCCCGGTTGTCTCCACTCCCTCTGCTGCCCTGCGTGCTCTGTGCTTGCTCTGGGGTGGGCCGGGGAAGGCAGGAGAGGAAGGATAGATGGAAAAAGACCTGATTCTGTCCCTACCTTTCCCACCTTCATGCTTTGCCCAGATGCAACGCCTGCCCTCATTGCCCTCCCGGTCCTGCTCCCAGATGGAATCTATCCATCCTTCAAAGCCCATCCTTAATACTTGAAGCCTTTTATGATTTTATCAGCCAGATGTGCTCCTTCCCTCCTTAGAATCCCTTCTATATTTGATTTGATTTGATTTTGATTTGTGTGTGTGGCAACTCTACTCTATTCTACTTTGAGTCACAGTCACCTGTGTGCCGTCCCATTTCTCATATTCAGTTGCAACTCTTTATTCACTGGACTCATCTCTACCTCCACTGCCTCCACCATCATCTCCCACTGGATCATCACCATAGACTTCTAACTGGCCATTCAGTAGAAAAGCCCAAGTCAGATGACCTGATGTGGTCTGATGTCCACAACTTCTCTGCTCCGAGGGCCCCCTCCTGCGTCCTCCCTACTCCTTGATCCCCCCCTGCACACTCCTGCCTCAGGGCCTTTGCACATGGTGCTGTCTCTCTGCCAGGCTAATTCCTGAAATCTAAGTCTTTGCTCAAATGTTACCTCCTTAAGGAGGCCTACTCTGACCACCTTATTTCATATTGCAACCCACCCCACCTCCACCCAGCACTCTTAGTTCCCCATACCTCTTTCTCTTCATATCATGGCTCACCTCCTAAAACACTCTACAACGTATGTATTTCTCATGCTTATTGTTCATTGTCTGCCTCTCCACCCCTACCTGCTACATTGTGAGCGCCTTAAGAACAGGGATCTCTGTTATGCTCACTGATATATCCCATGTGCCTGGTATGTGGTAGATTCTGAATAAACATCTGTTTCATAATTGAATCTCTGTATTTTGCATACACAGAGCAATGACAGTCCCTAGGTTCCCAAATCATGCTTTTTTTTTTTTTTTTCAAGCATAACTGCCTGGTTGCTTGGCTGCTCTTCCCTGTGCTGCCATGGAAACCAACAGCCCAGCGACAGGTTGCTTCTCATCAAGTCAGGCAACGTGTATCACCCCCCACAGAACCCACAGATGTGGGCCCATGACCTCCACAACCTGGGGCGAGGATGCACTGGCCAGTCAGCTGGAAGTACCCAGGATGCCCATGGGACCAGCACCCCTTCCAGCTCAGCAGGCAGCCTCAGGATTTCCCTGGGAGCCCCATGCTGCGAGCAGTGGAGACTGCCAGGAGGATTCACCCCTGACTGAAGTGTGTCCATGCAGACCGCAAATTCCACATGTCTCCACTGCCTCACCCAGGCATCGTTTTTCTCTATCCCCAATACTAGTAGGCATTTGTGGAGCAGCTACTATGGGACGAGGCACTTCATGTATATTACTTCCAGCCTCACAGCATTGCAAAGTACCAGTTATCACTCCCCCAGTCACAGACGAGGGGACTGAGTCTCAGGGATTCTAATCAGCCTCGCCTCAGGTCACAGAGCAAGTCAATGGTAGGTGGCATTGAATCCAGGCACCAAAGCCTGCAGCCTTTTCATACACCCAGCTGTTCCCCCCCTTCTCTGTTCTCTGCTCTCGGCTGCTGCCTTGTCTCAGATCCTGTGCCTGCAGAAGGGGGCGGAGGGCGAGTGGTGGGGACAGGAACGGTCGCAGAAACCCCGGAGTGTGCACATCGCTTGCACACTCAGCTCAGCGTGGCCTAGGGAACACTGTATCACCAGAGTGCTTTTCTGCAGGAGGCTGAGCTCTCTCTGGAGGTCTTTAAAAAATAACAAGTAAAAGATAATTCCTTCTCTCTGGAATGGCGTAGGTGTGGTCATGCCTTTTAAAAGCAGAAATCAGTTGACGCCTAATCGTCCCGTTTAGCTTTATGACTATGATGAACCATTACTGGACAGGGGGACTCACTGTTTTGAACATTACTAAATCTGTTTTTAATAACGTCGCCAACTCAGGACCAAACCCCGACCCATCGCTGCAGTAAAGGTCCATCATCGCTGGAGAGAGAGCGCTGGGTCATGGAGGGCGGAGACGGGAGAGCTGGGACAGCCTGTTTTTTCTCAAGGATGGGACTTGGTGAGTCATAGACCAGCTCAGGGATGGGTGGAGGGCTTGAAGATTTATCTCAGATGAGATCTGAGGAATAAAGAAGAAAACAACAGCAAGGAGACCAGAGCCACAAGGATAACAGCCCAGCTTGAAAATTGCTTAGGAAAGGGACATGGAGACCATGTTGTCATCGGCATCCACACGACATGTATAATGTGCAAACCACAAGCACACAAAGACAACACCCAGTGTGTCGAAGATGATCCGACAAATTTGTCTCCGGCTATATCCAGAAGTGACCAAGCACCTATTACGTGACTCCAAGATTAAACATTAAATTGAAGGTCCACCAGGGCCCAAAACACTGGTAGGCGCTGAAGAAACAAGAAGGACCTACAGAGGAGAACAGGACCCAGTAGCCACCTTCCAAGAGGTGCAAACCAGCCATGGGGACATGCAGTGTGACAAGAGGAAAGAGAATGGACAGGATCTCAGAGGGCAGTAACGCCAATGGCCAAGGGGGAGATCCCGGGGCATCGGGCCAGCTGGCCCTCGGACGCTGCGGGTGTTGACAGCACTCCATCACCTCCAACCCCACCAGAATCCAGGACTTTTTGTATTGAAAAGGAGGACGGAGTTCACGCTGGGCAAAAGAAGGATAAGAGTGAGCAGGTCCTGGCTTCTGGCTATGACACTCTGAGAGGTGAGCGCCAAGCCCCGGGAATGCTGCTGGGTCGGGAGACTAGGTTACCTGGGTCCCACGGCAGCGTGGCTTGTGCACAGAGTTGCCAAAGTTGTCACTGACAAAGGCAGGTGGCCTCTCTCCCTCGCCTGCATGGATCCTGTGTTTCTCCAGCTCCCAGGGTTACACGGATTCAGCGGCTGCCACATGGTGCTCCCACGTGGGGCTGCGGCAACAGAGCGGTGGTGACACTCCTCCAAGTGGCCCTCGGGGAGTGCGTGTCCGGGACGGGACCTGTGCACCTGTGACCCTGGCTAAGGGCCTGGTGTATATATTCACCTGATGTCCCCTTGGGAGGGAGGAGTTGAAGGCCCTGCCTGAGCAGGTGGGGACTGGAGCTTTAGATCCATGAGGGGAAGCAAACTCAGGCAGGGGACCTCTGCAATAAAAGGCTCCGGTGCTCGAGACCCCAGCCCGCCCCCTTCCCCGGGCTGCTCAGGGTAAGAGCCACAGTGCGTCCCCTCCCCCTGCCCCCGTGGCCTGTCCCCATGACTCCCCTGCTTGTTCACGCTGCTCCAGCCATACAGGCCACTTGCTGTCTCTTGAAAACCCCTGACGCTTGCACTTCAGGGCCGCTGCACTGACTGCTCCTCTGCCTAGGACATTCCTCCCCTTGGAATCACCGGACTCAGGCCTCGCCTCCCACAGGCCTTTACCCAATGTCACCTGCTCGGTGACACCCTCCTGACTCGCCGACTGAAACTGCAGCCACCTCCTGACTTGCTCTCCCCTCCTCTCCTTGTATTTCCTTCACAGAACCTCTTGTTAGCAAATATTCAACAGAATCTATTTTACTTATTTTGGCTATTGTCCACTTCCCCAGCCAGAATGTAAGCTCCCTGAGGGCAGGAGTTACTGTCTGTTTTGTCCCTGCCAGCTCACCTGTGCTTAGGACTTACAAGTCATTGTTGAAGGAATGAATGAACAAATGAACAAAAGAGAGAAAGGGAGAAATGTCACATGGTCCCTGCCCCAAGGCCCTGGCTGTCTGGTTGGGTAGGTTCTTTTGCTTAGAACATCTTAGGAGCAGCACAAACTCATTTCTCTTGTAAGATGTTTAAAAATGTGTCAGCATTTGCAGCCCTGCCCTCCAGATTCCAGGCAGAAAATCCCGTTGATCTCAGTCCTTTATTCCAAAAGAGTCGTGGCCCATGATGGGGACTCTGAGGGACTCAGGAGGAAAGTCATCTGCTGCCTTGTGTTCCTCACCCAAACCAGCTGGCCTGGGGGCGGGGGCAGAATGCTGACAGCAAGCAGAGCCGACGCGCTAGCAGTGCTGAGCGATGGAGCAGCCACCAAGGAATGTTGGCAACACCCAGGCGTGGTGAGCGCAGAGCAACCCCGAGGCCGTGAAGAGGAGGGCTAACAGTGGGGCAGCAATATGGAGCACATGTGGCAGCAAGGTGATTTTAAAATGCTCCCAGACCACATGGCATCAGCCATGGCTGCTCCAAGAGTGGGCAGCTCAGTTCTAGGAAGGGTCTTAATGTCTGAAATTCTACCCTTTGAGTCCTGTCTGTATTAGTTAGCTAATGCTGCATAACAAATCACTCTAAAACTTAGACACTTAAACACCAAGAGCCATCCATTCTCTCTCATCATTTCTGTGCATAGGGAATTTAGGAGCTGCTTGGCTGGACAATTCTGGCTCAGACTCTCTCATGAAGTTACAGTTGGGTTCCAGGCAAGGCTGCAACTATCTGAAGGCTTGGCTGGGATTGGAGGGTCCACTTCCAAAGTAGTTCACACACATGCCTGGCAAATTGCTGCTGGGCTGTTGGCCTGGGGTCTCTGTTCCCGCCCATGTAGGCCTCTCCACAGGACTGCATGAGTCTCCTCCTGGCATGGAATCTGGCTTCCTCCAGAGCAAGTGATCCAAGGACCAAAGCAGAAGCTGCAATGCCTCTTTGACATAGCCTTGGAAGTCATCCATCGTCACTTCTACCATTGTCTATTCACCACACAGGTCAGCCCTGATTCAGTGTGGAGAGGGGCTACACAAGGTATGAATACCTGGGGGTAAAGGTCATTGGAAGCTCTCTTGGAAGCCAATTAGAGCATTATGTTTTGTGACATAGTCATCTCCCCGAGTTGGGGTACATGGGTCTCTGGTTCCAAGCTTGAGTTAGAACTGGAGCTTGTGTAGCTGTGTTGCCCAGATCTCATTACTTAAACTTCCTTTGCCTCTGTTTTTCATCTGGAATGTGGGTCTAATGATATTGACCTGGGGATTCAAGATTAAGTTAGGTAACTGTCTTTGTTGCCTTGGGCTGCCCTCACAAAATATCATTGACTGGGCTGCTTAAACAACAGATACTTATTTCTCATAGTTCTAGAGGATTGGAAGTTCAAGATCAGGATGTCAGTGAGGTAGGTTTCATTCTGAGGCCTCTTCTCTTGGTGTGTAGGTGGCACCATCTTGCTGTGTGCTTACATGACCTCCTCTTTGTGTGAGCGTGGAGAGAGTGCCAGCAAGCACTCTGGTGTCTCTCCTTAGAAGGGCACTAATCCCATCATAAGGGCCCCACTCTCATGACCTCATCTAACCCTAATTAACTCCCAAAAGCCCCATCTTCAAATACCATCACATTGGGGGTTAGAGCGTCAACATACAAACGGGAGGGTGGCGGACAGGGACAAAAACTTTCAGTCCTTAACAGTAACGTACACTGAGGAGTCCCCGTGTGCCAGGTGCTAATTCCCTGGCCCTCATGACCTCCCTCTACCCTCCTTACACCCCAGCAGGGTGGCACGAGGCAGGGCAGCTTCGTGGCTAACAGCCCAGCTCAGAAACTACCCGCCTGACATACAGAATGTGCCAACCAGTATTTGTCATTATTTGCTTTACTTTCTGGATAAGGAAACTGAGATGAAAGAAGACAAGAAACTTGCCAGAGGGGTGAGCTGGGCTGTCAGTCCGGGCTCCCCAGCTCTAGGCTCCACATGGAAAGCACTTGGTGTGATTCCGGCACAAGGCAGAGAGATATTGAACGGGAGAGCGAACAGTATTGCAGCCGCTGCTGACGACCGTGGTTTCATTCTCCCTCAGGCAGCTGTCCGGCCACTGTTGCCTGGGTGCTGCGGGAGACCCCGCAGGGCCAAGCCCCCATCGCTGAGCCATGTCCACCACTGCAAACTGTTGTGTCGCCTTCCACCCTCTCCCACTCCCATCAACCATGGCCCAACTGCAAGATGCAGCTTCCTCAGCTGGTGCTTATGCGGGGGCTTCTGGTGGCCAAGGGAAGTCAGGTGTTGCTGCCGCAGGGTGGCCTTGGCCATGGTTCCAGCCTCCTTCCCAACCTTTCTGTGCACTTCCCATCAGGGCTCAGCTGCTCGGGCAATGCTGAGCGAGCTCCCGTGTGCCTTAGTCTGTGCTCCTCCCCGTCAGAGCTAAGTGGTACCATGTTCCAAGGGCTGGTGTGAAGACTCCCCAAATCGCTCCCCATGCACCCTCTACGCACACGCACAGACACACACGCATACAGCCCTCCACAGGGTCTCACCCCTCTTCGTCTTCCGGTTATTAGAGCACATGCGTTCTCTCTCTCACCAAACTGCACGCTCCCTGCAGGCAGAAACCAAGAGAACATTGTGTTCTGAGTGTCCAGAGACGTGCCAGGCCCCCAGCACTTGCTCCAGGAATGTTTATCAAACTGGATTGAGTTGTTGGACTGAAATCCAAAGCTCTCAGGGAATCTCATTATCGCCTGATCCGGGCCAGAAATGCCAGGGTGAAGGAATGTCTCTGTGTCCCAGACACTCATTTCAGGCCTCTCCTGAGAGAGGGAAGGGGGGATCAATCAACACCGAGGGTTTAGAACCTTGGCTTTTCTTTTTTTTTTTTTTCCCTTTAAGGCAGGTTTATTGTTATAATTGGCCCCAGTATCTTAATTCCCACAAAGACGCGTCACCTCCATTCTCTGTAATGTCAAAATGTCGTCAGGTAACCTCCCAGAAGTCGCTTTTAACCTCTACGTCAGCCATCAACACCCACAAGACGGGCGCAGCACAAAGCCGCGAGGAGGGGGAGGTATAGTCACCCCCTCTTCCTGCCTCTCCTGTTTCTATATATATGCAAAAGAATTATCAGAAATAAAACCTTTGTCTCTGGTGCTCAAGCTAAATCTTGCAAAGATGATGTTTTGCTGCTCCCGCTGTAAACCGCCCAGGAATGGCTTGTCTCCAGAGCTCTGTTATCTTCAGAAACAGAGAGAACATCGTTGTGTCTCTGTGTCATCCTTGCTTTCACCTGCTTGTCTGCTGCTCTTCAAATTTTCTCCCAAAACATCATTTTTTTTTTTTTCTGCCGTAAGCATAACACTTTGCTAAATAACGGTGGGGAAAAATAGCTTCTTTACGAAATGCAGCCCTTTTAATTTCCCAACATGCAGATTCTTTTACACAAGTCCTTTCTTTTGGGACACACAATGTTCTGCAGACTCTCTGTGTCTATAGAGGTGGTTTCATATTTAGGACTTGTGTCAGAGCACAGTTCATAGGTGTGTACACTTCTGGTCCAGGGCAGCCCCTGTGTCTGTGTAGTGGAAGCTGTTACTAACGGAATGTTTGTGTTCACCCAAAATTCCTATGCTGAAGCCCAAACCCCCAATGTGATGGTATTTGGTGGTGGGGACTTTGGGAGGTGATTAGGCTTAGATGAGGTCATGAGAGTGGGGCCCGCATGATGGGATTAGTGCCCTTCTAAGAAGAGGAAGAGAGACCAGCACATCTCATTCTCTCCCTCTCTCTCTCTCTCTCCTATGTGAGGACACAAGCAAAAAGGTGGCCATCTGCAAGTCAGGAAGAGAGGCCTCACCAGGAACCAAATCTCCTGGCACCTTGATCCTGGACTTCCATTCCTCCAGAACTGTGAGAAATAAATGTCTATGGTTAAAGCCACTCAGTCTGTGATGTTTTATTATAGCAGCCAGAGCAGCAGACTTGGAAAGATGTATTCTAGATGAAATAGCTTTGAGGTAGAAGAAGGCTATGGCTGTGATGTGAAATATAACTTCTGGTGTGTTATGCATTTAGATTTCAGGGTTGACCTGTTGCAGCAACTAGCATCACCTCACTTCTAAAATAATGCAGATAATACCAAGTGTACAAGGTGTTGTTAGGACTGAATTAGGTAACCACTGTTAAAAAAATCCTGTGTGCGGTCTCACTCAAGTAACTCAAATTCAACAAGTGCCTAAATAACACATTCTACCTGCCTGGAACTGTGCTGGATGCTAGGGATTCATGTCCAAAAAGCCTGCCCTCAGGGACATTTTAGTCTAGCAGGGCAGACCTGTAAACAGATTACTATACGTGGCAAATGTCCAGCCATTGGAGAGTACACAATACACAGGAGGGAGTGGTTAATTCTGGAGGATTCAGGAAAAGTGACACCAAAAGGGTAGATGGGTAGCTATTTGAGGAAGAACTAGAGCTTGCCAGGTTAGAAGAGGCAGAGGCCTGCCCCAGGTGAGATGGGTTTGGTCATGAATGGTGGGATGTGCTTAGTGAGGAAGGCCCATTACTGATCTTCAGAACATTCATCTAAGCCCTGGGATTCCCAGATTCCACTTCCTATGGGGATGGGTCACTCCCAGTGAGTAGGCAGGGCTGGCGGAGGTCTGGGAAAGCATGAAGTTCTCATTTGCTGGTGGTAAAGAAAATACAAGTTTTAATTTTTTTTTAAGGCCATAAAAACCTGTCCTGTTTTTTTTTTGTATTCACTTTGAAGGGACCAGCGGTATCCGTGTCTGCCTCCCCAGGTGGCCTGTGATTTCCTAGGGGACAGGGACAGACCTGGTCATGTATGCCCCCGGGTTCCCAAAGCCCAGGTCCTAGTCTGGCCAGAGCTCCTCAAATCCTGTTGAATCCAAAGGAGCGTAAACCTCACCTGTTCCCGGGCCGCAGCGCTGGACAACAAAACTGAAGGCCCCTGCAGGGCCTGCTTTCCTGAATCTCCATCCACGGACGTGTCAAAGGCTGAACTGACGCTCCTCTCCCGGGGACCTGGGGGAGCGCCTGTGTCGGTCCATGGCGCCACCCCGCGGCCAGACCCGGGAACTTCATCGTCTCGGACTGTGGGAGCCCGCCCCACCCCCCTTGCCAGTAGGATCATCCTCATCCCCCCCCCCCCCGGTTTTGAGGGAAATAGGAGTCCTGAGCTGGTCATCCTCAGCCCCACCTCCTTCCCCCTATGAAGTCTCTGAGAAGGACAGGCAATGCTTTGACCTCCATTGTTTTGGCCCTTGATACCTTAAGCCCCTGCTTGCTAAGGGCCTATTAAAGGGAGGTCACTGTGACAACCCAGTTAAGGACTTGGACAGATGTGGGTTTGATCCCAATTAGCTGTGTGACCCTGGGCATTGCCTCACCTCCCTGAGCCTCAGTTTGCCTCTCTATAGAATGCGGATTATATAACTCACAGAATTGCCGTGAGGATTACAGAACGTAAGCCGTGTAAATGAAGCCAAGGATCTGTGAATGGCACGTGGCAAGTGCTCGACAAATACAAACACAAGCATTTGTGCTTCTATAACTCCACTTGAGTCTTGTTTCGAGATGGTGAGGTGGACGTTAATATTATTTCCATTTTAAAGGAAATCAAATGGACATGGTGGATCCAACCGCTTAAGGGACCTGCCCGGGGGCCTTTCGGCAAAGGGAAGGCCGGGACTTGAACCCAAGTCTTGTTGTTCTTGCCAGCTTTCCAGGCAGCTTCTGAAAGAAGAGACGCAGAGGGCAGAACTGCCAAAGAAAAGTTGGGGGCGTCACAGGAGAGGAAGAAAGAGGAGCTGCAGAACTCGAGCGTAGCATGTAGACCTGCTCCATTCTCTTGTGGATGTTAGACTCTTTCTGGAAACAGTTTTAGTTTAAGAGATGGTCCTGAGAAGCACCTGGCCCTGTCAGGAGACCTGGGCTCTGGTCCCAGCTGTGACTGGGTGACAGTGCGACGTCCCCTCCTCGGCAAAATGAGCGAGGGGGTTGGCCAAGACGTCTCTCAGGGCCTTTCAGCTCCCAACCTGTCCCTGGACAGCCTGCCTTGCAGAGGCCCTGTATGTGTCCAGGGCCGGGGGTCATCACCGTTGGCCCTCAGAGACCTCGGATGGAAGGAAAGGAGGACACAGAGCGCTCTGGCCTGGGGGATGACAGATGGAAAGAATAACTCAACTCACTCTCATGAACAGGAGATTAACATTAATCCTCGTTGGGCCTGCAGGGCTGGGCCTGAAGAGGCCCACACAGCGGCCGGGGGAGGAACAAGGCTCAGAGGGATGCAGGCGGGGGAGGCGGGGCCACTGACGGGGTGGGGGTGGGGGGGCAAGATGAAAAGAATCAGATGAGCGGAGGCTTCGAAGACCAACACTGGGCAGAGCGGGAGGAGAGGCGGGGGCTGGGAGACCACCTCTCTGCGTTCAGAAAGACCACGCTGTGCTGTGTATCCACTCCTCTCTGGGCGGAAGAGTGGCTGCTTTTTTATTGCTTTGCTTTTTGGCTGATGTTTCAAATATGAGCAGGCCAACTGGGAGGTGTAATCACGAGCCTCTCATACATGCCTATCAATGGCAAGATAAATGGTTTGGGTGGTGCTCGAATCATAAATAACAGCAGCATATCGGGGCAAAATGAAGAGAGAGAAAAGCAAGTGAAATAAATCTATTGGGACTCCAGGGCCATCTTTCCTAGGAAAACATCAGGATGAGAAAGACTTGATTCCTATGCCAGACCAAGAGCCAGAATTCTGAACACTCTTCACGTGGCACCAAAGGAGCAAGTTGTTGACCTTGAATGGCTTCAGGACATGCCCGCGTCTGATCCACGCTTGTGTCTGACCCTCCGGTGCCTGGCACAGAACAGACACGACTCTGATGGTCCAAGTGGGGGAAGGACGGGGGGCAGCACAGCCTGGCGACCAGACCCCGAATCTGTACCTTTCCAGCAAATTACTGAATTGCTCTAAACCTCAGTTTCCTCATCTGTAAAATGGAGACAGTAATGAGTGTGGCTGTAAATAGTAACTGGAATATTGCACACAAAGCCTAGTGTACAGTGAGCACTGTGTCAGTGCCTCTTTGTCACTGCTAATGACTGAAGGAAGTAGCTGGAAACTGAAAATCCATCCCTCATGCCACACTGGTATAATTAAGTTTTTTCATACCACAGGGAGATACAGGCTGAGGAAGCACTGGTGATGATGATGAGGGAGGCGTTATGCTGGGGTTTGGGGGTCCCTAGCCACCCCTGCTCCCCTCTTTCCTCTCTCCACTCCCTCTCAGGCTCGGGGAGGTGTCCGCTGATTCAGGTTGCAAACATGGCAGACACGCAGCCCATGGCCCCCCCTCAACTCTGGCCTCTGGGAGGGTGGGGTGGGCAGAGCTGTCTGTGATGGTGCTGGCCCAGGAAAAACAAACCCCAGACCCCAAACCTGCATTGACCCCAGGCTGAAGGCCAGCTTCCCCTTGGCTACCACTTCCTTCCCTGTCCAGGGTACCCCGTCCCCAGTGTGTTCAGCTAAACGAATGGCAAGCTTTTTGGGGAGCCAAGCTCTGCCCTTAGGAAAAAACAATTCCTACCTTCTCTCCTCTCTGTTCCAAAGGGATAGCTCTGCCTGCCACAGATAGGCAGAAAACCATGAATGACACATCAAGGAATTTAATGGGGTGAGATATTAGGCTTTGCATGAGAGCCCAAGTTCTAGGAGGACCTTCTAAGGAAATCTTTCTTTCGGCTTGGTGCCTCCTGCCACCCGGCTGGGGTGCTTGGAGGTCTTCAGCCGCCTCAGCGCTCTGAGCTCCGGGGCCAGTTAGTGCCAAGCCAGCCAAGCTCCTCTCCACATGAGGTGCCACCACAGATGCCCCCGCCAAGGCACCCATGGCGAGGGATTGTAGCTGCTTCTCAAAGGCTGCTCAGGCTTGCGTGGGCGTGAGGTCGGTGGACAGGACCAACTCGGGGCATCCGAGACGCCTGATGAGACCAAATGCAATCAGACACTCTGACTTCTCTCCGTAGACGCTTCGGGCTCCATCTCTCAATAGCGTCACCAGGGAGTCGGGACAGGGCATCTCAGGCACAGCATCCAGCGCTTAACGCCTGAGGGGCTGAGGCAAAACGCCATCCCAGGCGCCACTGGAGCGTCTCCAGTGGGAGCTTGCAGGGCTTGGCAAAGTACCCATGAGTTACTTAAAGGGACATCAGGACACTGGGACTCCAGGGCCATTAGATGTTGGAAGAAAGACAAGTTCCTGACCAGAACATTCAGAAATTAGAAACCAGGCCTGTTTAAAACACACACACACACACACACACACACACACACACACACACACACACACACACACCTTAGGTCCTGCTAATTCATAACACCCAAAAAGAGCGACACTCAAAGTTGTGAAAAGTCAGTGAGTGGCAAAAATGTCAGAATCTTAGAAGCGGAAAAAAGCCAAAAGATGCCTGTTCTGGTGATTCTCAGACATGATCCCACGAATGGCCTGTGTTGGAATCACAAAGGGAGCTTAATAAAAATTACAGATTTCAGGGCCACCGATGCTCAGAAATTTGTGTTTTTATCAAACTCCCCAGGTGCTTCTGATGACAACCAGGTTTAGAAACCACTGAATCGATCTGCGGCTCCTGCAACTTTCCTGCGGACGTGAATCCCCTAGTGACTTTCTTCAAATGCAGACTCGTTTCAGGAGGTCTGGGGTGCGGCCTGAGACCCTGCATTTCTAATGCAGGTGCTGCTGGTCTCAGGACCGCATTCTAAGTAGCAAGACTGTTCTCCAACCTCCCCTTTATTGAAACCGGCAGAACGTGTCTCGGGACTTAGTAGAGCGTAAGTTCTTCTGTCTCCGCGCTGAAGGATTCAGGGGGAGGCAGATGACAGGTAAGGAGAGAATTTATTAGTACAGGATGCTTGTGAGAGATACAAGCGGGTGGGCAAAGGAGTGGTGCCCTGAGAACTTAGTGGGCTACAGTTTTATAATCAAAGCAAAAGTTGGGGGGAGGGGAAGACCACCTTCTTCCTCATGCTTGAGTCTCATCATCAGTTCCTCCTGCATGTCGGGCAGGGGAGTTTTCTTGTCCCTACATGGTCAAACTGGGACTGTCATGGCACAACGGAAATGAGCAAAAAGGCAAGTAACGTATACTAAAATATGATAAACCATCTCAGGTTTCAGTCTAATTTCATCTTTTCCTTGTATTTTCGTGTTTAGTGTGTGCAGAGGAGCGTGCCCTAGGAATCGTTAACTTACTGACCTCACTGGGCAGGATGTGGGTCTCATGTTACCATTGTTTTGTCGTCTTGGGGCATGTCTCATGCTTCTGTTGCATGTTTTGTTGCTAAGCAAGCCTGCTTTCTTGAGTGATCATTAATTTACAGGGGACTCCCATACTTTTTTTGTCTACTTGCAATCCTCCAGTGGGATTAATTATTTAATCACCTACTTTGGCCCTTTTCTCTGTCCCTATCAATATTACCGAGGAAACGGATAAACTGAGCTGCAGGCATGGGGGAGGCTGAGAGAGGAACCGCTGAGTTAGGAGGAAAAAATGAGGTGGGTAGGGATGAGCCAAAGGGAGCTGGAAGCTAGCTGGGCAAAAATGACGGGAGAGCCAGCCCTGGAGCCAGCAGGACATCTCCACGGGGGGGATTTCCTTACCAGACACGAGTCTTGGGACTTGTTTCCTAATGACGGTTGCAGGCGTACAATGGGGAATATTCAGAACCGTGCCAGGCAGGGCTCACCAAAGGAGAAAGGCTCTCCGCAGAGACGCCCCACCCCCAGTCGGAGAGGTGGCAGCGGCTGGACCATAGCTGTCCCCACTTTGGCAAGATCAGCTTCAGAGTCTACATGCCAACTGCTGGCACTTATTCCAGAAAGCTCATCAAGCACCTCCCCCATACAAGCGTGCACACACACACACACACACACACCCCCCTTGGCTTCTCAAAAGTGGCACCATGAGAGAGTCACCTATCCCGAGGGGTCTACCCCCGGGCACAGCTTTTGTTCAGCGCTTGCTGCAGCCCTGCCTTAGCTGCACCTCTTCTGCCTCGGGGCTTTGCACAGGCCTCCCTGGGATGCCCACGAGCAGACTCTGCCGTCTGTTTGCCCTTGTGCAAACCTGGAGGTGCAAGGAAATGAAGACTCCCTGGGGCAGCCCTTTCCCCGGGAGGAATGAGAGCTGATACAGAGATTCCCCTCTCCTGGGCCTCACGTGGACAGTGCGGGGTGCCCTTACTGGCCTTCACGCGTGACCAGCTGAATAACGCACGCTTCATCGGCTCTCACTCCTTCCCCAGTTCCCTTTGCCCCGGCTCCGCATTCCCGTTCCCTTAGGTCACTTCCTAAAACAAACTACCTGCCCGTAAGCCATCCAGGCTCTGCTTTTGAGGAAAACCACACTCACACACGCCTCAAGCAGTAGCGGCTAAATCCTGCAGGGCAAGGGAGGAGAAGGCTGGAGACTTCAGAGAGGACCCACAGCGAGCCAGAACGTTCGAGGCGCTCCCTAAAGCCAGCAGCCCCTGCCCGAGGCTCACGCAGCAGTGCAGGGGTGTTCTGAGAACAAATTATGTCTTGTCCAAAAAATAATTTAAGGTCCTCTGTGAGATGCTGGAAACAAGAGAAGGGAAGCTAAAAGAAATGGGGCTTGTTTAGCCTGGAGAAGAGAAAGCAAAAAGGTTAATAACTGACTTCCTAAAAGTAAAGTGCTGGTTCTCAATGTTAGCCGACGGAAGCAGGGAGGAGGGGAGACAGGCTGAAGCCGGGGCTAAAGGGCCAGGTCGCCCATCAGCATGCTGCCAAGGGGGGAGGTGGCATCTTCAGGTGAAGTAATGAGCTCCCCGTCATTGGAGGCATTCAGCAAACTTACTGGGGATAATGTGTATGGGATTTATTTTTTAGATGAGAGTTTTTCAAGTTGTTTCTTCTCTAGGCCCCTCTTTAAAAATCACGGAGCCTTTTCAAAGTAGGATCTTGGGAGTAGGGGTCTGCCCCAGAAGAGGGAACACTGCTTGATCTGTAACCTCATGAACTCCCCCAGTCCAACAACACACACACGACTGAATTGTATTCCAGTTCCGATGTTATTCCACAGCAGGCGGTTTTCTCATGAGGTCTTGGCACCACCTAGTGGCCCCTTAGTCCATTACAACATACACTGGGGATAAATGGTATTGTAGTTTGAACACAAACACCCTCTTTGATTAAGACATCGATTCAACAAAAATATATTAAATACAAGATATGGGTGAGGACTTCCCTGGTGGCGCAGTGGTTGAGAATCCGCCTGCCAATGCAGGGGACACGGATTCGATCCCTGGTCCGGGAAGATCCCACATGCCACGGAGCAACTAAGCCCGTGCGCCACAACTACTGAGCCTGCACCCTAGAGCCCGTGAGCCACAACTACTGAGCCCGCGTGCTGCAACTACTGAAGCCCATGCACCTAGAGCCCGTGCTCCGCAACAAGAGAAGCCACAGCGCACCGCAACAACCCAACGCAGCCAAAAATAAATGAATGAATGAATTTTTTAAAAAAAATTCATCAAATCTTTTACTGTGGTCATTTTTAAGTCTTTTGTCATTTACAGACAGTTCTGGGTGTACTCTGATGATTTTGCAAATATGTTCCTATAAAAGGGTTTCATCTTCAAGAAATTCATGGAAAAGACTCTGACAAGTACAGGTTTCTGGTAACTGACTGTACTGCTGAACTGAATGAATAAGCATTTTCAGAACTCTGATGAAAAACTGATGAACTCATAAAAGTGCTAACAAAAGATCAAGATGGAAAAAAACAATTAATTACATGGGACTGAGTGAACTGATGAGGATGAGTATAATTTTTGTGACTTTCTGTCTGAATTAAAAAAAAAAAAAAAAATCCCACAAGGACTCAGAGGCAAAGAATATACAAATCAATTTTCACTGCAAAGTAAAGGAGCTGTTACAGTGGAGGATTACTGGACTGAATGTCAATATTATGACATAGTATGAGTGTGTTTCATGTTTGGTAATTGCAATCATTGTAGTTTTTGTTGTGGTCATCCATGTACAATGCTTGGTGTCAGTCTATTTATCTCTTGTAAAAATAAAATACAGTGTGTGTGTGTGTGAAAAAAAAAAAAAAAAAAAAAAGATATGGGTGAGGGACTGTGCTAGAATCTGAGGTGCAATGGTAACCAAATAAGACATGGTCTCCCCTTCATGAAGCTCACAGCCTAATGGAAAGACAACAAACAAGTAAACAACAAAATAATCATTACACATTGTGCTGTCATCAGGAAATAAATCCATTGTGTGATAGAAAATAATGTAGGCAGGAGTGAGTCTCCCTAAGAAACATTAGGCCAAGCTCAGCAGGATGGGATGAGAGGGACAGGGGTGCAGAAGGCATGGGGGAGGGGTGACAACATTCCATGAAGGCAAAGCACAGCACATGTCTGGTGGCATCAAGAGCCTGGCTGGTCAAGGAGCCTAAAGATCAGTGTGTTCAGTGCAAAGTGAGGAGGACGAAGGGGGTGCAGTGAGGCTGGGGCAAGGACCTAGGAGTGGTCCGCGTTTGTAAACACTTCCCTAAGCGACAGCACACGAGTGGTTAGGGTGGGTTCTTCCAGAACAGTACCTGGTTGAATTTTAATTTTTAAAAAAGAGAAGGAAAATGCCATTATGTGAACTGGGCCGTTTGCTCCAATGCAGCAGGACCCCATCTGGGGACATCAGTGACAGCTGCATGCCCTGCTGAAGACAGCCTGCATCTACCTGCTCCTGCCCTGCATGATAAGCTGATAAGCTTCTGTGTCCTTGGCTAATTGCATTGAACCTCATATTAAAGTCTAGACCACGGGTTCCCAATCCTGGCTGCAAGTCACCTGGAGCTCATAAGAATCCCAAAGTCAGACCACAGCCCTGACTCGTGAAGTCGGCATCCCTGGGGGTGGGCCTGAAGTAGGAGATAGATAGGTCCCTGGACCAGACAGCTGGTGTTTGTCAAATGGAGCAAAACTGAAGTTTTGTCCTCAGCCAGACGAGAATGACACCCGTTTCCCTTCCTTCATTGATATGGAGGGAATGAATTAGCAGTGGGGAATTTATTGCAGCAAAAATAGAAATGAATTTTCCTTTTCCTGAGAGCAAGGGAAAAAAAGGGAACAGCGAACAGACTAGAGAAGAAACATAACCTGGCCTGAAAGAGTTAATGACTCCTAGTTTTTTGTTTGTTTGTTTTTTTAATAAATTTATTTATTTATTTATTTGTGGCTGAGTTAGGTCTTTGTTGCTGCGCGCGGGCTTTCTCTAGTTGTGGCGAGTGGGGGCTACTCTTCGTTGCGGTGTGCGGGTTTCTCATTGCGGTGGCTTCTCCTGTTGCGGAGCACAGGCTGTAGGCTCATGGGCTTCAGTAGTTGTGGCTCACAGGCTCTAGGGTGCAAGCTCAGTAGTTGTGGCGCACGGGCTTAGTTGTTCCGCGGCATGTGGGATCTTCCCGGACCAGGGCTCGAACCTGTGTCCTCTGCATTGGCAGGCGGACTGTTACTAATCCGTAGTGTCTGTAACTAGATTTGTATTTCACAAAGCTAACTTCACTCCCTGACGCTATGTAAATTACACTCTGCACCTATCACCCCTAACTCTGTGTGAGTTACATCCTGTGCCTATCACTCCCTAACCTTATTACACCCCGGCGCTTACCTTCCCTATGCCCCCTTCTAACAAATCACCCCCTGTAGGGTCACCATTTCAGAGAGAAGGTCGCCGGCCGATAAACCAGAGACAAACGGACCCAAGTTACCTGGCTGCCTGATGCCAGCTATGACTGCTTTGAAATAATGCAAAGGAAAAAGAATACAAGGCCTTCACTACTTTGATCCTTATCACATACCCCGGACTGCAAGCCCCGCGTATAAAATCTTCTCCAATTCCCCAAGGAGGGAGGCGCAGTTCTTGAGGCTCTAGCCTGCTGTGTCTTCCCTTCTGCCTGGCAGAAAAATAAAGCCATCTCTCTCATCCTCCAAAACCTCTGTCTCCCTATTCTGTTCGGCATCGGTGCACAGAGAAGCTGAGATTTCGGCAACACCACCTGCCACTGGCCGGGAAGAAAGAACTCACCCTGGGCAGGTGGCAGCCAAGACAGCAATGCAACATTGAGTACTAACTTCCGAAAAAAGGAGAATGAACATTAGGGTCACGATAATCAAGCTCCATAAGGAACTGGCAACATGCACTTAAGCGGCACATGTCCTGCATGGGTTTTTTATACATTATATATTGTTGATGCTATTTTCCTTAAAAGAAAACTGCCGACATACATCTCAATGCCTAGAAGGATATGCACCAGAAAGGTAACTGTGTCTACAACCTGGATGGTGAAAATCCAGGTGACTTAAGTTTTGGTATTGTTGTTGCTTATCTGCATTTTCTAGGTTTTTATGATGAATGTGGGTTATTAATATAAAAATATTACTTATGTAATGTTCTTTAAAAGCAGAGCATAATCACACAGACAGAATTCTGTTTCATGCACAATTCAGGCATGCAGCTGGTCTCCAGGTGCTCAGCTCACAACTTGGCTGTTCAGGACACTTCCTGACCGAATGAAATCTCTGCTGCTCAACCAGAAGGCAGAAGCCACACTGTACTTATTCGGTGGCTCGGCAGACACCTAGTATGATCACCATAAACACGTCCATTCATTTCACTGCTACAGAGAATAAGACCATTCTTATCAGTCTTTTTCACAACAGAAATGGACACTTTCCTGTTTATCTATTTACGCAAATTCTGTCACACTGTTTTGCAAGGTATATTCCGTGCATTCTCCAGACAATAGGTATGCACAAAAAAAAAAAAAAAAGTGGTGGTCTGTGAAAGACAGATTTCCTTCCTATAGGTATTTGCAGAGCCTCAACTATACAAATATTCATTGTGGATCTGCAATAGGAGGGTACAGTATATGGCCTTCCCCAAATTTATGTAGCCATGAAACACTTTTTTCCCAGGAAACATCTCCAGGGACCAGTGCTCCCAGGAATGTATTTTGGGAAATGCTAGTCTATCCTCTCAGCGCATAGTTCTTTGACCTGCCACCACAAAGCAGAGCAATTGTGCCCTGTCCCCTGTGATGAGGGCAGGGCAGCAGGGCCCACGCGGGGTGCTGTACGGAATGAGACACAGTGTCACAGCTCGCTCAGACTTCTGTCATCAAGCGAGCTAAGCCACAGAAGTGGCTTAGAGCCTAGAAAACAAATGAGGAATGGCCCATCAAATATTAACAACCAAGCACCAGGTTACATTTTAATTTATTCTGCTTACAGAAACCAAAAAAAATTATACTATTTTTTTCAGTCTCATCTGCGTTGGACACAAATACTTTCAGAGGCAGGGTGAGAGGGAAAATGACAGACGTTTCATTGGCTACTGTAGTACTGCTGTATCTCTCCCCAACTTGTCACTCCCAAAGACAGTCACTGCCAAACGCTACTGCAAAAACACAATGCATTTACGTCAATGACACCTAACTGTACCTTTAAATAAAAAATTAACACTAATCCCACCTAAGCTCTGCTAGAAATGTATGGCAGAAAACGACAGAGTAAGAGTATGAGTGAGACATGCACAGCCACTAAAAGCTGATGAGCACCTAGCTTCCCTGCAAGTGGAAAAAAGCAGTGATGACGCCACTCTTCTTATGGGGCAGGAGGAGACCCCTCTTTTATACCCTGCTCAAAATGTCAGGTGGACAATGGGACTGCATGAACGTTTAAAAGCAGCTCGACATTTTAGCTATCACCTTGCAGAGGTCATCGCTGCACTGCACGGCCGCACTTCCCAAAGTATGTCCCTAAGAACACGGGTCCTACAAAGTTCTCCTTGAAAACAGAATTTGGGGCTCAAAAAGATTTATAAGATACTATAGACTATTATCCACTTCTTAGAGAATCACAATGTACATTATCACATGGAAGGTTCTAGAAGTCCTTTAAAAAGAAGTGCTTAACTGTATTTATTTATTTATTTATTTATTTTTGGCTGCATTGGGTCTTCCTTGCTGAGTGCAGGCTTTCTCTAGTTGTGGCGAGCAGGGGCTACTCTTCATTGCGGTGCGCAGGCTTTTCATTACGGTGGCTTCTCTTGTTGCGGAGCACGGGCTCTAGGCGTGCAGGCCTCAGCACTTGTGGCATGCGGGCTCAGTAGTTGTGGCTCACAGGCTCTAGAGCGCAGGCTCAGTAGTTGTGGCGGACGGGCTTAGCTGCTCTGCAGCATGTGGGATCTTCCCGGACCAGGGCTCAAACCCATGTCCCCTGCATTAGCAGGTGGATTCTTAACCACTGTGCCACCAAGGAAGTCCCGCTTAACTGTATTTAACCCAGAGTTTCCCACTCTGTCCTTGGACTCTTTTCCTTAGGTAACATACTTCATAGAATATATTTTGAGAAATGCTCCTCTATGGCTTTGGAAAATTCTTTGCAGAAACAAAGCACAGAAAAATTAAGTAACTCCTGGAATCATGCGCTGGTCAACAACAACAGAGGATGAGTGGTCATAAGACCACAGACCACCACTCTAGTTCCATCTCAACACTTTTGCCATAAACTGAACCTGTCTGAAAAGAGGCAACAATACATTTTCCATGATTTCCTTCTTTATGGTGTAAAGCGTTGGGCATGCCGATCAGAGTACAAAATTGAACGTGGCCCACAGGGGCCCGTACTTCATGCACAGAGACCAGATGTTTCTAGTCTTTTCCTCTTCTGTAACCATCAGATCATTAAACAACCGTCGTCGCTTATCATGTGACTACAAGATTGTTCAAATAGACTTGACAGCCCTTTGTTCTTGATAGGACACAAGAAAACAATAGAGCTTCTAATTATTTTCAGCAAGAATTACACAGACCAAGAAATCAAAATACAAAAGCTTTTGGCTATATATGCCAAAAAATTTTAAAGTATTACAGCATGGACAGGGAAAGATGGAAATCAAGGACATTACTGGAATGAGGTAAACATTTCATCCATTTGCATAAATACATAATTATTTTAATTCTCGTTTCCAAGGAATTTCACATGACATATTGAAACGGAAGACAGCAAAAACAACTCTCCAGCTGTGGGACTTGGCAAACACAGTTATTATCTGTGCCAGGATGTAAACCGACCTCACACCTCAATAGCGATTCTCGCAAATCGGTACTGCAGAGAGGCAGGCGGCCTCAGCAACACGAGACCCCTCTCCACTCCTGGCTGGCCGGACAGCATATCCAGCAAGCCCGTCAAACTAACAAACCCCAGGGCTTCCCCACAGCCGACAGCCATGGAAAAATCTCCCTGTGTGACAAAGCCAAGGAGAACTCTGGAGCAGTGAGAAGTCACAACCGGGAGAGGGCCTGACCACAAGCCCAGGGTCAGAGGCTGGTGTCCAGCTGCAGGGTCCCCCTCTGCCAGGCCCTCAGATGCAGCACAGCCTCGCTTCTGCCTCTTCTCTAGTTTCTTCTTCTCCTTCTGTTTCCGGATCTGGCTCTTGAATGGGTCACTATGCTTGGGTTCCTGGGGCCCACAGTACAGCCGATCCTGGCTGAGCTGGAGGAGGTCCTCCTCAGCTGGAACACAGATCATGGTGTGCGGCTCGGGGCTGCCCTTCCTGAGCAGGGACAGCCTGACCCACACCAGGGCCTTGGGGAAGCGGTCCAGGATGGACAGGCAAGCCTCTCTGCTCAATTCTTGCTGCCCTCTGCCAGGAGCTCGCGGGGCTGCCCGACTGTCCCCAGAACCGGGCCCACACCAGGCTGACAGCTGCCTCAGTAATTTTCTACTCCTGCATGAAGTGGGAGACACACGTTTTGAGGATATTTTGTTCAACGAGAAAATATGCAGTTAGAAGACTGGACATTGCTAGAGTTCATTTGATTTTTTAATACTCTATAGGGGGAAAGGATCAAAACTTCGATTTTTTAAAAATCAAAGATACACATTTACACATTTGTGTAATGATACTTTTCTTTTTATGTGTCTACTATTCTGAGACTCAGGGATTAAAGGTTTAAAGTTGAAGGCAGAGAAAAATAAGACAGTGGAGTAGAATCTATGGCTATATTCACAGTGAGAGGATTAGAGTAAAAAGGAACTGATGTTTTGATGAAAAAAGAAACTCTAAGGGGCACTTATCTGAAAAGTAAGAAGGAAGGATATGAAATTACTGTACAGAAAAATAAGTATAAAGCAAAGGGGTGGCACTCTTTTAAAATCAGAGCACAGAATAAAGGGTAACTGATAAGCAGAATCGAAGAGCCTGCAGCAGCACTGAGAGAAGAACACGTTTTACACAGTAACCTCTGTGATATGACAATATCACAGTGAATGGGGATCTAGTCGGCCACAAACGCAGATCATTCAAAAGCAATGGGAAGAAATCTAATTCAGCAATTTAAAGAATGCTTGCAGGGGTTCTTCATTACTTAAGATCACCATCGTGAGGGGACTGCTTTGTGAGCAAAGACTAAATAAAAAAGGTCATAAACTGCCTTGGTTTAGGTCTACTGATGCGATATTTTAAATCATTTCATCAGTTAGCAACATGCCCCAAATCAAATGTATGTGATTTAGCCTTTTCCCTGGGCCCTCTATGATTCACTGGCTTTCCCTTCCAGAAGGTCCATAAATTCACTTGGGCTTTGTGTAAAGGAACAATGATAACTTTTACTTCCTGTAGCCTGGTCAGTATCAAAAAAAAAAACAGACAATCCAAAGACGTACCGGGAAGTCGTGTGCACTTACCTCAGAACGCAGAGGAGACTGCCGGTGGCACCCTGGCCCACTACGCCCTCAGTCCCCGCCCAGGCTGGACCATCTGTGTCCATCACTCCCTTGGGCTCGCTGGAGTCGTTTAGGGGTGTGCCCTCGTCATCAGACAGCTGACGAGTCCTTCCAGGCACAGGAGCACAAGACACCACATCTCTCCTCAGGCTACTCTCCTCACCGCCTGGAGAGGAAGCTGCAGACGATTCGTCTTGGGCCTGGACTCTTGATTCCCAGTCTCGAGTTAACTGCTCCCAGGGACAGCAGAAAGGTGCCAGGGTGCCAAGCTTAACGTAGTTGGGCCGTTTTGCCGGAGGGCGTCTAATGGAAATCAAAGAGGAGAACCAATTTTGAACAATTTAAGATGGACAATCAAAATAACCATGGCCACCATATTCCATCTCTATTTTAAAAGCAAACATACGGGGCTTCCCTGGTGGTGCAGTGGTTGAGAATCCGCCTGCCAATGCAGGGGACACGGGTTCGAGCCCTGGTCTGGGAAGATCCCACATGCCGCGGAGCAACTGGGCCCGTGAGCCACAGCTACTGAGCCTGCGCGTCTGGAGCCTGTGCTCCGCAACAAGAGAGGCCGCGATAACGAGAGGCCCGCGCACCGCGATGAAGAGTGGCCCCCGCTCGCCACAACTGGAGGAAGCCCTCGCACAGAAACGAAGACCCAACACAGCCATAAATAAATAAATAAATAAACCCAAAGTTTCGAAATAAATTAATTAATTAATTTAAAAAAAAAAAAAAAGCAAACATACAAAAAAGTTTTCTAAGAAATACGATTTTAAAAAATAATAATAACCGACTCTACTGGCTGAGCTTTTTCGTGTTCTTCGGTTTTTACTGTAACAGATAATGCACCCACAAAGTCGCCCTACGTGCACCACTCCGGGGAGTGCCACTCGTGGAGACCTGCAGGTAAAGGCTGCTCCTGGAGCTGTGCAGTGATGCCCGTGAATACTCACAGGGTTTCAAGTTCAAAAGGTACAAAAGGGGGGCTTCCCTGCTGGTCCAGTGGTTAAGAATCCGCCTTCCAATGCAGGGGACGCGGGTTCGATCCCTGGTCAGGAAACTAAGATCCCACATGCCATGGGGCAACTAAGCAACTCTGAGCCCGCACACTCTGGAGCCCGCGTGCCCCAACTAGAAAGCCCACGCGCCACAGCTAGAGAGCCTGCATGCCGCAACTACTGAGCCTGTGCACCACAACTAGAGAGAAGCCCGTGCACCACAACTAGAGAGCACACCACAACTAGAGAGAAGCCCACGCGCTGCAACACAAGATCCCACATGCTGCAACTAAGACCCGATGCAGCCAAAATAAAAAAAATTTTTTTTTAAAAAGGTACAAAAGGGGTGATGGTGAAGTTTCTCTCTCACCCTTGACCTCTGGTGACCCAGCTGTCCCCCACAGAGACAATATCATCATCTGTTTCTTATATATCCTTCTAGAGACATTTTATAAACTTACAAGCAGATATGTACATATTTCTTTTTTTATCCATTTTACACAAATGGTGGCAAACCGATCCTGTACTCTTCTGCTTAACTTTATTCATTTAACAAAAGATCTTGGAGGTCATTTTATATTAGCACATCAAGACATCCCTCACTCTTTTGCACAAGTCTTACCCCACTGGATGGTTATACCCTAAGTTATTTAGACAGTCCTCTCCTGCAGGACATTTTGGTTATGTTCAAGCTTTTGCTTCTACAAACGATGCTGCCATGAATGACCTTGAACATGTTGTACAAGTACAAGTATATCCACAGGATAAAGTCCTGGGAGTGGAAGTGCTAAGGCAACGAGTATTATTAGCACTTGCAATTTTGACAGATATTTCCAAACTGCCCTCCACATGGGTGACACCAAATGACCCTTCCAGCAACATGTGAGGGAGAACCTTCAAAAAACCACAGACTAGTGGGAACCAGGGCCTGCTCTGGTATGTAATGACCCCAAGAGGTAAGGAGCAGCCTGGCCATGGGCCCTTCTGGGCTGGGGTACTCTGTGGGAGTCCCAGCCTGCACCCTCAGGCTGATGGTCTCCTCGGGGACAGGCCCAGACATTCCTTCCCCCCTTTGTTTCTTACTGTGTGCTATGCCCTAGGACCTCAAATGGAAATGAACCTGTACGCTTAATCAGAG
This sequence comes from Balaenoptera physalus, assembly GCF_965194825.1. NCBI lineage: Eukaryota > Metazoa > Chordata > Mammalia > Artiodactyla > Balaenopteridae > Balaenoptera > Balaenoptera physalus. The sequence continues at coordinate 47,696,277 of NC_138895.1, read as the reverse complement.
GTTCAGTTTGAGCCTATATTCTGGAGATTGAACCAAATGTGTTCTGGCCTCCTGAGAGGGGCAGCTGGTGAAAAACCCTCTCAGGGTACTTGCCTCACCCAGAAACCTTTAAAAAGAGAGACGGGCAGTTTACAAAAAAAGAGACAAAATATGGTGAAAACACTTAAGAGTACCCAACCTCACTTGTAAGCAAACAAACAAAAAATGAAAACGGTAAGATGCCATTTTTTCATCTATGTTTTGTTAGTATTAAAAGATTGGTAAGGACTTCCCTGGTGGCGCAGTGGTTAAGAATCCACCTGCCAATGCAGGGGACACAGGTTTGAGCCCTGGTCCGGGAAGATCCCACATGCTGTGGAGCAACTAAGCCAGTGGGCCACAACTACTGAGCCTGCGCTCTAGAGCCCGCGAGCCACAACTACAGAAGCCCGCACGCCTAGAGCCCGTGCTCCACAACAAAGAGAAGCCACCGCAACTAGAGAAAGCCCGCGTGCAGCAACGAAGACCCAATGCAGCCAAAAATAAATAAATAAATTTATTTTTTTTAATTAATTAAAAAAATAAAAGACTGGTAATAGCCCATGTTATCGAGACGTGAGGGAAAACAGGCACCCTCAGAACTAGAGGTAAAACTCTACACTAATACAAATAGCAATTTGTCAATAGTACATCAAATCCTCAAAGCATGCATCTTTTTTTTTTTTTTAACCAGAAATCTTATTTATGAGATTGAGCCTAAGGTCCTTCTCTTTGCCTTCTTTCCCCTACAGCTCCTCTCAAGTGATAGCTCTTTCTTTTTCACACCCCACAGGCCTAGGGGTGGGCACATTCCTCCTGATGCCCCAGACTGCTTTTCTTCTCCTTCCTGCTCCCCTGAAGCACAAGCCATCAGATGAACCACTGGCTCTCCCTGCTCAGCCAGGTCCTCGGTCAACTCCCCAGGCACCCCATTCCCCGCCACTCTGCCCTCCCCTCCATCCCGACCCATTCTCAATGGCTTCAGCGGCTACATATATCATCCTTCTAGTACCCTGGCCCACCAGAAACCTCTCACACCTTTTACTTCACCCACTCTCCTGGTCACACCTTACCTTTGGTCACGGCCAACACCTGCTCCACCTTAAAATCTCAATTTCAAGTATCCTTCACTCAGAATGATGCCTCCTATTTTGCCTGCCCACTTACCTCTCCACGGCAACAATTCCTCAACCACTGGAACTTACTATGGTAAGTCTCCTACATACAAATGAGTTCCGTTCCAAGAGCGAATTCGTAAGTCCAATTTGTTTGTAAGTCCAACAAAGTTAGCCTAGGTACCCAACTAACACAATCGGCTATATAGGGCTGTAATAGGTTTATAATATCAATACTTTTCACACAAACAATACATAAAACACAAAAAATAAAGAAAACATTTTTAATCTTACAGTACGGTACCTTGAAAAGTACAGTAGTACAGTACAACAGCTGGCATACGGGGCTGGCATCGAGTGAACAGGCAAGAAGAGTTACTGACTAGAGGAGGAAGAGGAGGTGGGAGATGGGAGAGCTGAGGATCGTCAGCAATAGGAGACGGAGGGCAAGCTGCAGTTTCACTCATGCCTGACGCTGATGGAACGCACGTTCACATCGCTGAAAGTTCGCAACTTGAAGGTTCGTATGTAGGAGACTTACTGTATTCGTTTACCACTTCATCACTGCTCACTACCGTCCTCACATCTCTCTCCTTGGAAGCCTAGATGCCACCGTTCCTAAGAGACTCACTCCCTTTACACATACCCCCAAGTCCCTCCCCCGGCAAAGCCCCTCCTGGTTACATTCAACCCTCCACTACCCCACGCCAGCAGCTGATTGGCAGAACATAGCTGGGGAAGAACATGCGGTAGTCCCGAAGGGTCTCACTATCAACACAACTTAAGTGGACTCTTACATTTCTTACAAATCTGATACGTTTCTCCAGTCAATTCTATCTTCCACTCTCCCAGAACACTGTTTATATCAATTCCTCTCTCCTCAGATCTCCAACAGCCTCTCTCCCCCTTATTCCTAGATGATAACCTTGCCTATTTTTCACTGAGAAGACGGTCACAATCAGACTACTACCCAACCTCTGCGCAGAGTCTAGCCTACCTAAATCTGTATTCACATTTTCAGAGTCAGCCTTCCAGCCTATTAAAATAAGACAGCTAAGCCTGATCCTAAGGAATGCCACTCCTCCCCTTATGCCCTGGATGCTACCCCGTCTTCCTCACTCAAGGGCTTTGCTCTTGCCATTTCAGCCTCCCTCCCCTTGCCTGGATCCCTCCCACTAGCGTAGAAACATGTACTTCCATCAAGAATAAGCTCCACTGTAGTTCTGATTTGCATTTCTCTAATGATTAATGATGTTGAGCATTCTTTCATGTGTTTGTTGGCAATCTGTATATCTTCTTTGGAGAAATGTCTATTTAGGTCTTCTGCCCATTTTTGGATTGGGTTGTTTGTTTTTATGTTATTGAGCTGCATGAGCTGTTTGTAAATTTTGGAGATTAATCCTTTGTCAGTTGCTTCATTTGCAAATATTTTCTCCCATTCTGAGGGTTGTCTTTTCATCTTGTTTATGGTTTCCTTTGCTGTGCAAAAGCTTTGAAGTTTCATTAGGTCCCATTTGTTTATTTTTGTTTTTATTTCCAGTTCTCTAGGAGCTGGGTCAAAAAGGATCTTGCTGTGATTTATGTCATAGAGTGTTCTGCCTATGTTTTCCTCTAAGAGTTTGATAGTGTCTGGCCTTACATTTAGGTCTTTAATCCGTTTTGAGTTTATTTTTGTGTATGGTGTTAGGGAGTGTTCTAATTTCATACTTTTACATGTACCTGTCCAGTTTTCCCAGCACTACTTATTGAAGAGGCTGTCTTTTCTCCACTGTATATGCTTGCCTCCTTTATGAAAGATAAGGTGACCATATGTGCGTGGGTTTATCTCTGGGCTTTCTATCCTGTTCCATTGATCTATATTTCTGTTTTTGTGCCAGTACCATACTGTCTTGATTACTGTAGCTTTGTAGTATAGTCTGAAGTCAGGGGCCTGATTCCTCCAGCTCCATTTTTCGTTCTCAAGATTGCTTTGGCTATTCACGGTCTTTTGTGTTTCCATACAAATTGTGAAATTTTTTGTTCTAGTTTTGTGAAAAATGCCAGTGGTAGTTTGATAGGGATTGCATTGAATCTGTAGATTGCATTAATCATTAGAGAAATGCAAATCAAAACTACAATGAGATATCATCTCACACCTGTCAGAATGGCCATCATCAAAAAAATCTAGGAGGGATTAACCAAGATGGCGGAGTAGAAGGACGTGCTCTCACTCCCTCTTGCGAGAGCACCAGAATCAAAACTGGCTGCTGGACAATCATTGACAGGAGGACCCTGGACTTCACCAAGGAGGATACCCCACGTCCAAGGACAGAGAAGAAGCCACAGTGAGACGGTAGGAGGGGCGCAATCAGAGTAAAATCAAATCCCATAACTGCTGGGTGGGTGACTCACAGACTGGCGAACACTTATACCACAGAAGTCCACCCACTGGAGTGAAGGTTCTGAGCCCCACGTCAGGCTTCCCAACTTGGGGGTCCGGCTACGGGAGGAAGAATTCCTAGAGAATCAGACTTTGAAGCCTAGTGGGAATTGATTGCAGAACTTTGACAGGACTGGGGGAAACAGAGACGCCACTCTTGGAGGGCACACACAAAGTAATGTGTGCATCGGGACCCAGGGGAAGGAGCAGTGACCCTGGGGGAGACTGAACCAGACCTACCTGCTGGTGTTGGGGGGTCTCCTGCAGGGGCGAGTGGTGGCTCTGTTTCACCGGGGGGATAAGGACACTGGCAGCCGAGGTTCTGGGAAGTTCTCCTTGCCGTGAGCCCTCCCAGAGTCTGCCATTAACCCCACCAAAGAGCACGGGTAGGCTCCAGTGTTGGGTTGCCTCAGGCAAAACAAGCAACAGGGAGGGAACCCAGCCCCACCCATCGACAGTCAAGTGGATTAAGGTTTTACTGAGCTCTGACCGCCACAGCAACAGGGAGGGAACCCAGCCCCACCCATCAACAGTCAAGGGGATTAAGGTTTTACTGAGCTCTGACCGCCACAGCAACAGTCAGCTCTACCCACCACCAGAGCCTACCATCAAGCCTCTTAGATAGCCTCAACCACCAGAGGGCAGAGAGCAGAAGCAAGAAAAACTACAATCCTGCAGCCTGCGGACCAAAAACCACAGTTACAGAAAGATAGACAAGATGAAAAGGCAGAGGGCTATATACCAGATGAAGGAACAAGAAAAAACCCCAGAAAAACAACTAAATGAAGTGGAGATAGGCAACCTCCCAGAGAAAGAATTCAGAATAATGATAGTGAAGATGATCCAGGACCTCGGAATAAGAATGGAGGCAAAGATTGAGAAGATGCAAGAAATGATTAACAAAGACCTAGAAGAATTAAAGAACAAACAAACAGAGATGACCAATACAATAACTGAAATGAAAACTACACTAGAAGGAATCAATAGCAGAATAACTGAGGCAGAAGAACGGATAAGTGACCTGGAAGACAGAATGGTGGAATTCACTGCTGCGGAACAGACTAAAGAAAAAAGAATGAAAAGAAATGAAGACAGCCTAAGAGACCTCTGGGACAACATTAAACGCAACAACATTCGCATTATAGGGGTCCCAGAAGGAGAAGAGAGAGAGAAAGGACCAGAGAAAATATTTGAAGAGGTTATAGTCGAAAACTTCCCTAACATGGGAAAGGAGATAGCCACCCAAGTCCAGGAAGCGCAGAGAGTCCCATACAGAATAAACCCAAGGAGAAACACGCCGAGACACATAGTAATCAAAGTGGCAAAAATTAAAGACAAAGAAAAATTATTGAAAGCAGCAAGGGAAAAACGACAAATAACATACAAGGGAACTCCCATAAGGTTAACAGCTGATTTCTCAGCAGAAACTCTGCAAGCCAGAAGGGAGTGGCATGATATACTTAAAGTGATGAAAGGGAAGAACCTACAACCAAGATTACTCTACCCGGCAAGGATCTCATTTAGATTTGATGGAGAAATCAAAAGCTTTACAGACAAGCAAAAGCTAAGAGAATTCAGCACCACCAAACCAGCTCTACAACAAATGCTAAAGGAACTTCTCTAAGTGGGAAACACAAGAGAAGAAAAGGACCTACAAAAACAAACCCAAAACAATTAAGAAAATGGTCATAGGAACATACATATCGATAATTACCTTAAACGTGAATGGATTAAACGCCCCAACCAAAAGACATAGACTGGCTGAATGGATACAAAAACAGGACCCATATATATGCTGTCTACAAGAGACCCACTTTAGACCTAGGGACACATACAGACTGAAAGTTAGGGGATGGAAAAAGATATTCCATGCAAATGGAAATCAAAAGAAAGCTGGAGTAGCTATACTCATATCAGATAAAATAGACTTTAAAATAAAGAATGTTACAAGAGACAAGGAAGGACACTACATAATGATCCAGGGATCAATCCAAGAAGAAGATATAACAATTATAAATATATATGCACCCAACATAGGAGCACCTCAATACATAAGGCAACTGCTAACAGCTATAAGAGAGGAAATCGACAGTAACACAATAATAGTGGGGGACTTTAACACCTCACTTACACCAATGGACAGATCATCCAAAATGAAAATAAATAAGGAAACAGAAGCTTTAAATGACACAATAGACCAGATAGATTTAATTGATATATATAGGACATTCCATCCAAAAACAGCAGATTACACATTCTTCTCAAGTGCGCACGGAACATTCTCCAGGATAGATCACATCTTGGGTCACAAATCAAGACTCAGTAAATTTAAGAAAATTGAAATCATACCAAGCATCTTTTCTGACCACAACGCTATGAGATTAGAAATGAATTACAGGGAAAAAAACGTAAAAAAGACAAACACATGGAGGCTAAACAATACGTTACTAAATAACCAAAAGATCACTGAAGAAATCAAAGAGGAAATAAAAAAATACCTAGAGACAAATGACAATGAAAACACGACGACCCAAAACCTATGGGATGCAGCAAAAGCGGTTCTAAGAGGGAAGTTTATAGCTATACAAGCCTACCTAAAGAAACAAGAAAAATCTCAAGTAAACAATCTAACCTTACACCTAAAGAAACTAGAGAAAGAAGAACAAACAAAACCCAAAGTTAGCAGAAGGAAAGAAATCATAAAGATCAGAGCAGAAATAAATGAGATAGAAACAAAGAAAACAATAGCAAAGATCAATAAAACTAAAAGTTGGTTCTTTGAGAAGATAAACAAAATTGATAAGCCATTAGCCAGACTCATCAAGAAAAAGAGGGAGAGGACTCAAATCAATAAAATCAGAAATGAAAAAGGAGAAGTTACAACAGACACTGCAGAAATACAAAACATCCTAAGAGACTACTATAAGCAACTTTATGCCAATAAAATGGACAACCTGGAAGAAATGGACAAATTCTTAGAAAGGTATAACCTTCCAAGACTGAATCAGGAAGAAACAGAAAATATAAACAGACCAATCACAAGTAATGAAATTGAAACTGTGATTAAAAATCTTCCAACAAACAAAAGTCCAGGACCAGATGGCTTCACAGGTGAATTCTATCAAACATTTAGAGAAGAGCTAACACCCATCCTTCTCAAACTCTTCCAAAAAATTGCAGAGGAAGGAACACTCCCAAACTCATTCTATGAGGCCACCATCACCCTGATACCAAAACCAGACAAAGACACTACAAAAAAAGAAAATTACAGACCAATATCACTGATGAATATAGATGCAAAAATCCTCAACAAAATACTAGCAAACAGAATCCAACAACACATTAAAAGGATCATACACCACGATCAAGTGGGATTTATCCCAGGGATGCAAGGATTCTTCAATATACGCAAATCAATCAATGTGATACACCATATTAACAAATTGAAGAAGAAAAACCATATGATCATCTCAATAGATGCAGAAAAAGCTTTTGACAAAATTCAACACCCATTTCTGATAAAAACTCTCCAGAAAGTGGGCATAGAGGGAACCTACCTCAACATAATAAAGGCCATATATGACAAACCCACAGCAAACATCATTCTCAATGGTGAAAAACTGAAAGCATTTCCTCTAAGATCAGGAACGAGACAAGGATGTCCGCTCTCACCACTATTATTCAACATAGTTCTGGAAGTCCTAGCTACGGCAATCAGAGAAGAAAAAGAAATAAAAGGAATACAAATTGGAAAAGAGGAAGTAAAACTGTCACTGTTTGCGGATGACATGATACTATACATACAGAATCCTAAAACTGCCACCAGAAAACTGCTAGAGCTAATTAATGAATATGGTAAAGTTGCAGGATACAAAATTAATGCACAGAAATCTCTTGCATTCCTATACACTAATGATGAAAAATCTGAAAGAGAAATTATGGAAACACTCCCATTTACCATTGCAACAAAAAGAATAAAATACCTAGGAATAAACCTACCTAGGGAGACAAAAGACCTGTATGCAGAAAACTATAAGACACTGATGAAAGAAATTAAAGATGATACCAACAGATGGAGAGATATACCATGTTCTTGGATTGGAAGAATCAACATTGTGAAAATGAGTATACTACCCAAAGCAATCTACAGATTCAATGCAATCCCTATCAAATTACCAATGGCATTTTTTACGGAGCTAGAACAAATCATCTTAAAATTTGTATGGAGACACAAAAGACCCCGAATAGCCAAAGCAGTCTTGAGGCAAAAAAATGGAGCTGGAGGAATCAGACTCCCTGACTTCAGACTATACTACAAAGCTACAGTAATCAAGACAATATGGTACTGGCACAAAAACAGAAACATAGATCAATGGAACAAGATAGAAAGCCCAGAGATTAACGCACGCACTTATGGTCAACTAATCTATGACAAAGGAGGCAAAGATATACAATGGAGAAAAGACAGTCTCTTCAATAAGTGGTGCTGGGAAAACTGGACAGCTACATGTAAAAGAATGAAATTAGAATACTCCCTAACACCATACACAAAAATAAACTCAAAATGGATTAGAGACCTAAATATAAGACTGGACACTATAAAACTCTTAGAGGAAAACATAGGAAGAACACTCTTTGACATAAATCACAGCAAGATCTTTTTTGATCCACCTCCTAGAGTAATGGAAATAAAAACAAAAATAAACAAGTGGGACCTAATGAAACTTCAAAGCTTTTGCACAGCAAAGGAAACCATAAACAAGACGAAAAGACAACCCTCAGAATGGGAGAAAATATTTGCAAATGAATCAACGGACAAAGGATTAATCTCCAAAATATATAAACAGCTCATTCAGCTCAATATCAAAGAAACAAACACCCCAATCCAAAAATGGGCAGAAGACCTAAATAGACATTTCTCCAAAGAAGACATACAGACGGCCACGAAGCACATGAAAAGCTGCTCAACATCACTAATTATTAGAGAAATGCAAATCAAAACTACAATGAGGTATCACCTCACTCCTGTTAGAATGGGGATCATCAGAAAATCTACAAACAACAAATGCTGGAGAGGGTGTGGAGAAAAGGGAACCCTCTTGCACTGTTGGTGGGAATGTAAATTGATACAGCCACTCTGGAGAACAATATGGAGGTTCCTTAAAAAACTAAAAATAGAATTACCATATGACCCAGCAATCCCACTACTGGGCATATACCCAGAGAAAACCGTAATTCAAAAAGACACATGCACCCGAATGTTCATTGCAGCACTATTTACAATAGCCAGGTCATGGAAGCAACCTAAATGCCCATCAACAGACGAATGGATAAAGAAGATGTGGTACATATATACAATGGAATATTACTCAGCCATAAAAAGGAACGAAATTGAGTCATTTGTTGAGACGTGGATGGATCTAGAGACTGTCATACAGAGTGAAGTAAGTCAGAAAGAGAAAAACAAATATCATATATTAATGCATGTATGTGGAACCTAGAAAAATGATACAGATGAGCCAGTTTGCAGGGCAGAAGTTGAGACACAGATGTAGAGAATGGACATATGGACACCAAGGGGGGAAAACTGCGGTGAGGTGGGGATGGTGGTGTGCTGAATTGGGCGATTGGGATTGGCATGTATACACTGATATGTATAAAATTGATGCCTAATAAGTACCTGCAGTATAAAAAAACAAACAAAACAACTAATACTAAACTTTCATTGGGTTATTTGTATGGAAATATGTTAATATAAACGTTTCAGACATTACATGAAATTTCTAAAAATCTTATATTTGTATTTGTATGGAAATATGTATGGAAATATGTTAATATAAATGTTTCAGACATTACATGAAATTTCTAAAAATCTTATATGTTCTGGTATAATGTTATAAGTCATAATCCTAGTTATTACTTTAAAATGTATATCTCAGAAATAACTAATTTTCTTGTCAACTGCATTATTATGAACTTTCATCAAATCTTTTACCGTGGTCATTTTTAAGTCTTTTGTCATTTACAGACAGTTCTGGGTGTACTCTGATGATTTTGCAAATATGTTCCTATAAAAGGGTTTCATCTTCAAGAAATTCATGGAAAAGACTCTGACAAGTACAGGTTTCTGGTAACTGACTGTACTGCTGAACTGAATGAATAAGCATTTTCAGAACTCTGATGAAAAACTGATGAACTCATAAAAGTGCTAACAAAAGATCAAGATGAAAAAAAACAATTAATTACATGGGACTGAGTGAACTGATGAGGATGAGTATAATTTTTGTGACTTTCTGTCTGAATTAAAAAAAAAAAAATCCCACAAGGACTCAGAGGCAAAGAATATACAAATCAATTTTCACTGCAAAGTAAAGGAGCTGTTACAGTGGAGGATTACTGGACTGAATGTCAATATTATGACATAGTATGAGTGTGTTTCATGTTTGGTAATTGCAATCATTGTTGCTTTTGTTGTGGTCATCCATGTACAATGCTTGGTGTCAGTCTATTTATCTCTTGTAAAAATAAAATACAGTGTGTGTGTGTGAAAAAAAAAAAAAAAAAAATCTAGAAACAATAAATGCTGGAGAGGGTGTGGAGAAAAGGGAACACTCTTGCACTGTTGGTGGGAATGTAAATTGATACAGCCACTATGGAGAACAGTATGGAAGTTCCTTAAAAAACTAAAAATAGAACTACCATATGACCCAGCAATCCCACTACTGGGCATATCACCTGAGAAAACCATAATTCAAAAAGAGTCATGTACCAAAATGTTCATTGCAGCTCTATTTACAATAGCCAGGACATGGAAGCAACCAAAGTGTCCATCATCGGATGAATGGATAAAGAAGATGTGGCACATATATACAATGGACTATTACTCAGCCATAAAAAGAAATGAAATTGAGTTATTTGTAGTGAGGTGGATGGAGTTAGAGTCTGTCATACAGAGTGAAGTAAGTCAGAAAGAGAAAAACAAATACAATATGCTAACACATATATATGGAAATTAAGGAAAAAAAAAAAAAAAGGACATGAAGAACCTAGTGGCAAGACGGGAATAAAGACACAGACCTACTAGAGAATGGACTTGAGGATATGGGGAGGGGGGAAGGGTAAGCTGTGACAAAGTGAGAGAGTGGCATGGACATATATACACTACCAAACGTAAAATAGATAGCTAGTGGGAAGCAACCGCATAGCACAGGGAGATCAGCTCGGTGCTTTGTGACCACCTAGAGGGGAGGGATAGGGAGGGTGGGAGGGAGATGCAAGAGGGAAGAGATATGGGAACATATGTATATGTATAACTGATTCACTTTGTTATAAAGCAGAAACTAACACACCACTGTAAAGCAATTATACTCCAATAAAGATGTTAAAAAAAAAAAAAAAAGAATAAGCTCCACAGGGGCAGAGCAGACTTTGCCCATCCTGTCCTCTGCTGCAGCCTCAGTGCCTAGAAAGGTTTTTGACACATGGCAAGTTCTAAGTAAACATGTGCTAAATGAATAAATCAGACAAATACGTAGAGATACGAATGGAAAGCTGTTCACAGAAGCACAGAGCAAAAAATCAGAAAGAACCTAAAGGGCCACTGATAAATCACAAACAGCCATACTGCATTGGCAAACTACAGCTCACTGGGCGAACCTGGCCCACTGCCTGTTTTTGTATGACCCACGAGCTAGGAATGGTTTTTACATTTTTCAATGGTTGAAAAAAACACAAGAGGGAATTCCCTGAAGGTCCAGTGGTTAGGACTCCGCGCTTCCACTGCAGGGGGCCCGGGTTTCATTCCTGGTTGGGGAACTAAGATCCCACAAGCCGCGCGGTGCAGCCAAAAAAAAAGAAAAAAACACAAGAGAATAATATCTTGTGGCACATGAAAATGCTATGAAATTCAAATAGGATTGTCCATAGCGTGAGCCTGGAACACAGCCGTGCCCACTCATTTACGCATCCTCTGAGGCTGCTTTTGTGCCACATGGCAGAGTTGAGCAGGCCATGGAGACCAAAGGGCCCACAAAGCCAGAAATAGTTATCATCTGGCCCTTTACAGAAAAAGTTTGCCAACTCTTGGTTTAGAGTCATATTTATTGATATGGGAAAAATTTCCATAATATACAGCTAAATGAAAAAAGCAGGTTTCAAAATAGTATATGTAATACAATGCCTTAAAAAAAATTTGTGTCCATGAAAAATGTATATACATAAAAAAATCTAAAGGGTGAGAAATAAGTATTACTGTCAATTATTATTTAACAAGCATGGAGAAGCCCCTGCACACTATGGGAGGCATAGGATGTACAACACACAATGGCTGCCCTCAAAGGGCTTGTAAACCAGCAATCCAGGAACGTATCCCCGTTCACTCACTCACTCATTCATCCATCATTCAAACAATAGCTGGAAAGCCAAGCAGGGCCTGTCTCTGGGGTTGCAGCAGTGCACAGGAGAGCACAACTGTGCAGCTCACAGTCAAGGAAATACAACATGCAATTAGTCACCCATTCATCAGTCAACAAAAAAAAAGGTATTAAGGCCCACTGTGCACTAGGCACTGGCTAGATACTGCAGATGCCACAACAAACAAGAGAGTTTTTGTGCTTCCAGAAGTCTACAGTTCAGTAGGAAATACAGGTGCCCTATGTTTCCTTCCCAGAGTATAAAGGAAATAAAGCCCCTCACTGGCCACTCCTCCAATGGAAAAAGAAAAAAGTCTAGATGGACAGATACCAAAATTTAAAAACAGTGCTTATCTCTCTGGATAAAAGGAATACACCAGTTTAAAAGTCTTTTGGTTGTTTCCATACTTTCATTAAAATTCATAAGTATGTACTCCATCTATAAACATTACGAAAAACACAATTTCCATTTTGAGGAGGCAGGGCTCAGTAGCGGGAATCAATTAACAAGCGCCTGGAACTCAGGTCCACAGCTTAGGTGTACACCATCATCAGTGAAGCAAATAACCAAGAGAAAGGTTTGTAACCTGCATGGGCTATAAAATCTAGATACAGGGCAATCTCCTGACCTAAGTAGTATCTTCTTAATTATGTCTTGGGAATGTTGACAAGTCTAGGAACTCCACATTATATAGTAAGAGTCCCTGAAGCCAGGACAAACATGATTGTTCAATGTGTCTTCCCCTTAAGACATCAAACTAGGGACTTCCCTGGTGATGCAGTGGCTAAGAGCCCTCCTGCCGGGCTTCCCTGGTGGCGCAGTGGTTAAGAATCCGCCTGCCAATGCAGGGGACACGGGTTCGAGCCCTGGTCCAGGAAGATCCCACATGCCGCGGAGCAACTAAGCCCGTGAGCCACAACTACTGAGCCTGCTCTCTAGAGCCCGTGAGCCACAACTACTGAGCCTGAGTGCCACAACTACTGAAGCCTGCACACCTAGAGCCCGTGCTCCGCAACAAGAGAAGGCACCGCATTGAGAAGCCCGCACACCACAATGAAGAGTAGCCCCAACTCACTGCAACTAGAGAAAGCCCGCACGTAGCAACAAAGACCCAACTCAGCCAAAACTAAATAAATAAATAAATAAATTTATTAAAAAAAAAAAAAAAAGAATCTGCCTGCCAATGCAGGGGACACAGGTTTGAGCCCTGGTCTGGGAAGATCCCACCTGCTGTGGAGCAACTAAGCCCGTGCGCCACAACTACTGAGCCTGCGCTCTAGAGCCCGCAAGCCACAACTACTGAAGCCCGCACGCCTAGAGCCCATGCTCTGCAACAAGAGAAGCCACCGCAATAAGAAGACCTGGCACCTCAACGAAGAGTAGCCCCTGCTCGCCGCCACTAGACAAAGCCCACACTCAGCAAGGAAGACCCAACGCAGCAAAAAACAAATAAATTTATTAAAAAAAAAAAAAAAGACATCAAACTAGAGAAGCCAGTTTCTTACCTTTTGTACTTTTCAAGAAGATTCTTAGCTTGCTCTTCAGCAAAGAGAATCCCAGCAGGGCAGTCTGGGAAATCACCTGGGACATTAGGTGACCTTTTATACTGAGAATGCACTACAGTCTCTTTTAATCCTCCAACTCTTGCACCTCGATAGATCTAAAAGAAATGCCAGAAAGATCCTGTCACTATACCAACTTAAAGTGAAACTGCTAAATTCTTTGTATGGGGAAAAATGGGAAACCTAAATACCCATCAGAAGTAGAACGGATAAATACACTGGGGAACTACCCCATAATGGGTTACCATACAATAGTAAAAATGAATGAAATAGAGCTTCACCAATCAACATGGAAAAATCTCAATGTTGAGTGAATACTGCAAGTTGCAAAAGCATTTATATAAGGAATAAAGTTTAAAAACATGTCAAATATAGCTATTTTATTTTAGGATATACACACATACTTAATAAAGCTATAAAAACATGCATGATAGTGACAAACACCAAAAATAGGACTAGTGATTCCTTTAGAAGGAGAGAGGGAAATGGGATTGGAGAGGGATACACAGAGTGCTTCCAATGAACCTATAATGTTCATGGATGGCGGGTGAAAGGTACACAGGTATACCTTCTGTATGCTTAAAACAGTTCATAATTTTAAAGTTAGATTTAAAAATATTCCCACTCCTAAATGATTAACTGAATGTCCTTTGCACTATGCATAATCACTAAAATTAATTATCTGCCTGAATCTAACAGTCTTACATGTCATGTCCTTTATGCTCTCTAGCTCAAAGTAATTATTTAACCAGGGAAAAAACAACACACATTAGATTTTTAATAAAATTTTTAGCTGCAGTTAATAAACGAGGAATATATGGAACAGCACTTACAAAAAAAAACTGTATTCTATACATCTATAAAAACTTACAAAAAAAACTGTATTCTATACATCTATAAAAACTAAGTCTTTTGGCTTTTAAACTGTAACAAATTTCAAGTAAAGAAACCTCAACATTTTGTTGCCACTACTATTCAAAAATCAGGCCACTTTTAAAACCTCAAAAATTCAAAAAATGTCAGCACAACTCTTAGTAATGAAAACCGGGCTCCAGGGACTCTATGAAGTATCTCATATCCAGGATTATAGCTCAAAGGGCAGAAAACTAGCACTCAATTTCTAGGTCGTGCGTAAAGTCAGGAACATTTTCAGGGCTTGGCATTCCCTAGGAATGTATTTCAAATGTTGTAACTGTTGGTCAGCATCGAAGAGTAACTTACAAATGGAATCCAGAAAGCCATGCCCCAGCCCTTTGGGAGGAGGACATCCCAGCCACTTCCCCAGCCTCGTTGGTCATCACCGGTCACTTTTCCTGGCTGTTGAATCAAAAGTATAGGAACCTTGGATTCATGGGGACCTAAAAAAAGCTGCGACCCGGGCACCAGCAATTCACTCCTCTTCCGGTTTAAATCCTGAAGTGGAAGAAAATAATTCAAGACAAACAACCCTAGTCTTCCGGGAGATCCTACTGGGTCTCCCTATAAGCAGCTTTAGAAAGTTAAATGCTCTTTTAAAAAGCAAGAAAAAGGTGTTCTCGATAAATAAATGTGAGCCATTTTAAGTACAAGGTATTCCTCCCAGGATGATTTTCCTCTATACAAGTGCTTTGGTAGAAAATGCCAAATTGTCTTAAATTAGAATATACTAGGTGATTCAAAGTAATAAAATAATATACATTCATTCTGCTAATTCCTTTTCTATCAGGATTAATCTTATATTTTGATACTCTGTCCCTACATTTATTTTGGTTAAGATTGGTGGTCATGAAGTAAAAGGGCTATAAACAACAACTTCTCAAGGAGGGGCAAGTGGGAAAATACTCCAGCTTTTAAGAAAATTTCTCAGCAGGTCTTAAAAGAGAAGATGCTATAAATTATCTATTAAGTGGACTGCAGGGAGTGGATAACAACATCCTTGCGGATTTTTCTTGCCAGCTGGAGACAGGCCTGCCGCTCAATTGAGAAGACTACACAGGAGACCACCTCCATGCTACAAAGTCTAACTCATGAATGCCCTTCATGCATGACCAAGCCCCGAGTCTCCTTTTTTTACCTTTGGTCAAGTTTCCACTACCTTCTACATATTGGTAATTCCAAAATATCTATCTCTTTAGTCCCAACTTTTCCTCCTGGGATAGAAACCTGTCTCCTGGACATCTGCTCCTGGGACGTCCTGAGGCCCCTCAGTTTATCTGAGACTAAACTCATCTTCCCCGCTGTGTCACTCTCTTCCCTGTGTGCCCCGGCTGGCTGAATGACATACAGTTCTCACAGTTCATTAGCTCATTCATTCATCCTTTCAAATATTTAGTCTTCATTCATTTACTTGTTCATTCAAATATTTCCTAAGCACCTGTTATATGCCAGGCACTTAGCTAGAACTTGGGAAGACAGCAGTGGCAAGTCAGACCTGGCTCTGGCTCTCTTTTAGCTGAGCTCCTAAAACCAAGCTAGACCATTAGGAGCTAACCCACAGGCCTCCTCCTTTCTCACTTCCCATCTTCCAATCAACCACTGAGTCTAGTCAGTTTTACCTTCCAGGCATATGTATTAAACCCCAGCCCATCCACTCCAGCCATACTGCCACACTTCAGGCCCCCATCATGCCATCTGGACTCCTTCAAGGGTCTCTTTTAAGGCCATCCAACCACAAGCCCTCTCTCCAGCTCCTCCGCCCCCTTATCCCCATCCCTAGTCTCCACAGCACTGCCAGAGTGAAATCTGATCATGTCATGGCCCAACTCAAAATCTTCAATGGGCCCTGCATCTTCAGTCCAAATCCAAAAATGTCTCAAGGTCTTTTATGCTATAGCCCCTTTTTATCTCCTCAGTTCCATCTCCTACCCTACCCTTAACTCCAAGATACTGCTCTACTTGGAGATTCCTGAACATGCCATCCTGTTTTTGGCCTGGGCCCTTGCCCTTGTTCTCAACTCCGACAATCCTTTCTCCACTGTAGCCTTGGCTCCTGGCCCCTGGCCGCAAGAAGTCTGGTTAATTCTGACCACACACTTAAGAGTTAGCTCAAATACCAGCTCCTCCACCCAGGAAGCTTTCCCCAGTTTCCCTAGTCCGGGCTCAGTACCCCTTCTTTGGGCCTCCTTTGTGCTCTGTACTTCTTCGACCTAATCCTAGTCATCTACCCCATTATCTAATACAATACCTGGGGCCGACAGGAGCTCAATCATTGTGAAATTAATGACAGAGAACATTTAAGGGAAAAAATAATAAAAGAAAAAAAAATTTAAACCATAAGATTATCATTTCAAGAAAAAGTCTTTGTATTAACCTTTTCTAGAGATTATTCTTCTCTAAACGGAAAATAGCATTGTATATGTCGTAAGGGATCAAAAAATTGAAAATAAAAGGAAGTCTATGGGATTCTATAAAGTATGAAATAACGTTCATGGTCTCTAGGGTGATGAATTTCAGCCTGTTTTCACGACTTTACCATTAGTTACCTGATCCGAGATTTTATTCTCTGTGACACTCTTACAGATATCTTGGTTCCAAAGAAAGCTATGCGAACACTCCACAGGCACACCCTCCAGAAGCAGCTGTCTAACTTTCTCATTATCTAAGAGGGAAAAGAAATAGCCTTAAACCACATTCCTTAGATCAGTGAGGTCAAATTCTAAACAAAGCCAGGTGACATTTTGTTACAGGAAACTATTCTATAGGCTCCTCTAGAAGCCTAACTTCTCTAGAGGAATTTATTTACTTGAGTAGAAATTGTTATTCTTACAGTTGGTTTCATAATCTGTGAAACAGCAAAGGCTCCTAAACTTATTTCTTTGACATTTATTTTTAGTCTGTAAGATGCAAATATTACATAAAATTGCCTCTAAATATCTGCCTGATTCCACATTTAAGATAATCACGTTCTAGGCATCACTGCAGAGGCGAACCATTTCTTGATTATATGCTCTGACGGCACAAATCATATTTTAACTATTGGCTTCAGGGCTCTTTATATCATCCCTGACCCAATGGTCTTGAGCCAACAGATACCATCCTCTTCTTCTGTCCTATTAATTCAAGGATGTATTTTTCTGTCCTTTAAAATGAATATATTTGTTGTGAAATATGTTGTTTCATCCCTTTAAACGAGCTACACCATGACAAAAAGTACTCTAGTGGGAAAGGAGGAGGAATTTTTTCAGTTATAAACATATATATTGATAGAAGAGACTTCCTACATGCAATTACTTAAACACTAGGGGGAAAAAAATCTTTCAAATCTTATTTTGTTGGACTGAAGAATTAAAAGTAAAAAGTCAGACAATTCATGAGTTTAGGCTAAGGTCCTGAAATGCCAACATAGAAAGGTCACTCAACCTGCATGGGTCTGATGGCTGAAAAAAATAAGTTGGAAGTGACTTGGCCATAATGTGACAGATATCAGGGATAAACAAGTTAGAAAAAACTAAACTGATGAAAAGATCTGAGATGAAAGCTCCTTAAAAGCAGCAACTGCTTCTAGTGCTGCTGGAAAGAATAACCAGCACCATCTCAAGTGACGTGTGCTGTAAAAGTTCACACAGCCTGTCTAGGAGCTAAAAAGCCCCATCAAACAGCTGTCTGCCGAGAAGGCTTTCCTGTGGAGTGCTGCCACAGATCTGAGTGACAGAGCTGGGATTTTATTCAGATTTGGCTGCAGACAAAAGAGATGGCTAATACTTAGGGTGTAAAGGCAGAGGAAAGCACAACTTCATCTTCAAATATTCTAAAATATAGTAAGTAAATAGATGAAACAAAGTAGATGGTACATCTGAACAATGGAATATTATTCAGCACTAAAAAGAAATGAGCTATCAAGCCATGAAAAGACAAGAAAGAACCTTAGATGCATATTACTATGTGAAAGAAACCAATCTGAAAAGGCTACATACTGTATGAGTCCAACGATGTGACATTCTGGAAAAGGCAAAACCATAAAGACTGTTGAAGGATCAGGGGTTGGAAGCAGTGAGAAAGGGATGAAAAGACAGAGCACAGCTGACTTAGGACAGTGAAACTATTCTGTGTGATACTATAATGACAAAGCAGAGTATGTCTGAAGGCAAAGGAGGCCTTTTAAGTCAACAGTCTTCACTACTGAGAAAAAAATATTATCAGCTGAGTCAGCACACCCCTCAGTGTGCCCAGAATGACTGTCAATTCCGAGCGTAATTCTAAGTCCTTCCCCCGAGACTCACATAAAGCACATTCTCTTTCATCTCGGACCAAAGCTAACTGACTACATAACTCCAGAATTGTGACTTAAAGGTTGAGTAGCTTATCTTCTCCTTTCTTAAATGTATTTGAAGATCACCAGGCTTTAAATTTTTCTTAAGTGTTTCTTAGAGAAGCAAAGGAAATGAATAAAAGGTTTAATCATTTGGGATTCAAATGAACCAAAGTTACAGCCTTCAACTTCACTCTATTTTAAATTAAATTTGCAGAACAGTTAAAAAGGCCCAGCTGAAGCTATCAGATATTTTTTCTCCCAAGAGCAGAAACTGAGAAGTCATGGCAATAATGACCAATAACTGGGCACTTGAGAAAGTCAACTGTTTGGGGTGCACGGTAATAGAGAGGGTGCAAAGAGAAAGACTAAAAAGAGCCCATGAGCACAATGTAAGGTCAGTGTTTTCCAAAGCAAATTCATCTCTGGAAGACAAAGCCTAGTTAAAATAATCTAACAAAGCAAACCAGATGTTAAGGAGAGCAAATACTAAAAGAACAGATAGTAGAGCAGAACTTGTATTTTTAAATTTCACTCAGAAAACCAGTTCTTTACATAGTGAAATGCTGTGTTAATGAAGTTGAAAAGATTCGCAAAAACATATTGTTAATATTTATCAAACTCAAGAAATAAATGATAGGACTTCCCTGGTGGCACAGTGGTTAAGAATCCGCCTGCCAATGCAGGGGACACGGGTTCAAGCCCTGGTCCAGGAAGATCCCACATGCCGCGGAGCAACTAAGCCCGTGCACCACAACTACAGAGCCTGTGCTCTGGAGCCCACGAGCCACAACCACTGAGCCTGTGAGCCACAACTACTGAAGCCCGGGCGCCTAGAGCCCATGCTCCACAACAAGAGAAGCCACTGCAATGAGAAGCCCACGCACTGCAACGAAGAGTAGCCCCCCACTCACCACAACTAGAGAAAGCCCGCGTGCAGCAACAAAGACCCAACGCAGCCATAAATAAATAAATAAATAAATAAATAAATAAATAAATGAAAATAAATAAATAAATTTATTAAAAAAAGAAAAAGAAAGAAATGATCAAGTAAACTTTTTCAAAGCACCTGAGGATGTGCATCATCACTTCAGGGTCTTCACTGAAAGAGAAAACCATTTCCATCTCTGAACTCTATTCTACTCTCAATATTTCTGACGCTCAAGTGTGTGGGTGTTTTTCCCACAGCAAACAATTCTCTGACACCAGCTGGGTGTCCTACAATTTAACTCAATCCTGACACTACCTACCTAGAGATAGCATCAGATCCCACAGGTTAAGGGCTCAGTCCCACAGGCAGCTCCCACTTCAGACGCCAATTTTAAGTCCTGACCAACTGGCTATAAATTGGCCACGTCCAGTAGTTTTCTAGAATGGCTCCCAGAACTCAGGAAAGCAGTTTACTTACTACATTATTACTGGGTGATTTTTTAATAAAAGGATACAACTCAGGAACAGCCAGATGCAAGAGATGCACAGGGCAAGGTAAAGGGGAAAGGGTGTGGAGCCTCCATTGCCCTCTCTGGGCACCCCACCACCCAGCACCTCCAAGGGCTCAGCAAACAGGAAGCTCTCCGAATTCCACTCTAGGATTTTTATGGAGGTTTCATCAGGTAGGTATGATTGATTGGCCATTAGTGATTAAGCTTAATCTCCAGCCCCTCTCCCTTCTCAGGGAGAGAAGCGGTGGGGCCTGAAAGTTCCAACATTTTGGTTGGTTCCCCTGGCAACCAGCCCCCAACCATAGGGGCTTTACCAAAAGATACCTCATTAACATAAACTCAGGTGTGGTTGAAAGGGGCTTGTTAGGAATAAGAAAAGGCTCTCCCTTTAGCCTTTAAGGCTCTTGTCACTTAGGAAATGACAAGAGTTTTAGAAGCAAGGTGTCAGGAACCATGGACAAACACCAAACATGTATTTCTTATTACTTCACAGTATCACACTGCTGTATCTTCTCTTTTCCAAGCTCTCTATAATTCCCAGCACACATAAGAAGATAAATTGTTTATGTTATGCAAGTCAGGCAAACCCTTCCTATGGTTTAAGTAGCACCAGAATTGATCTGTTTTGTCCAAGTCAAAACAAAGATATAGAAAGATACACTGGAAGTTATGTCAGAGAATTAAGACCATCATGACCTTCAAAACAAAGAATGACTTCAGATATGGAAAGACAGACTGGAAGTTATATCAGTGAATTAAGACCATCATGACCTTAAGATTCTTCCAAGGATTAATCTTTTATTAATTGACCCAGCTCATCAAAGTATATTTCTAAAATTAGTTTTGAATTGTCATCCCAGATGGTATGTTACACTTGTTAATAATATTTGTGTAATACTAACTCCTTAAAAAGTTTACTTTTTTATATAGCTCACATGCCGATACTTCTTCAAAGAAATTACTTAAAACAGGTTTTAATAAAATACAATAATAACATTGGTGGCCACGATGGTGCAGTAAGACCCTGAACGTACCTCCTCACATGGGCACACCAAAATTACAACTGTTTACAGAGCAACTATCTATGAGAACGTCTTGAAGACTAGCAGAACAGGCTCTCCACGACTAAAGATAATAAAGAAGGAACCGGGTAGGAGAGGTGGAGACATGGTAGAGTCAAGACACACACCCCTGGGTAGGCGACCCACAAACAGGAGGAGAATCATAATTGCAGAGTTTCCCCGAGGGAGCAGGGGGACCAAGCTCCACATCAGGTACCCCAGCCTGGGGGTGCTGCATAGAGAGAATGAGCCTGTAGAACGTCTGGCTTTGAAGGCCAGCTGGGCTTGAGAACAGGAGAGCTGGAGGGCTACAGGAAACACAGACTCCACTCTTAAAGGGTACACACAAAATCTACATGTTCCAAGTCCCAGCACAGAGGCAGTAATTTGAAAAGAGCCACTTGCTGATCTTAGAGAGTTTCCCAGAGAGGCAGAAGGCAATTGGGAGTCCTCCTGGGGACACAGATCTGGCGAGGATGTGGAGAAAAGGGAACCCTCATACACTGTTCGTGGGAATGTAAATTGGTACAGCCACTATGGAGAACAGAATAGAGGTTCCTCAAAAAACTAAAAATAGAACTACCACACAATCCAGCAATTCCATTTCTGGGTGTATTTCCAAAGAAAATGAAAACACTAATTCGAAAAGATACATGCACCCCTATGTTCACTGCAACATTATTTATAACAGCCAAGGTATGGAAGTGTCCATCAACAGATGAATGGATAAAGAATATGTGGTATATATACAATGGAATACCACTCAGACGTAAAAAGAATGACATTTTGCCATTTCCAACAACATGGATGGACTTGGAGGATATTACACTAAGTGAAATAACTCAGAGAAAGACAAATAGCATATGATGTCACTAATATGCGGAATCTAAAAAACAAATGAACAAACATAACAAAACAGAAACAGAGTCCTAGATACAGAGAACAAACTGGTGGTTGTGAGAGGGGAGACGTGTGGGGGGGATGACTGAAATAAGATGAGGGAGATTAAGAGATACAAACTTCCAGTTATAAAATAAGTAAGTCATGGGGATGTAATGTACAGCATGGGGAATATGGTCAGTGATATTGAAACAACTTTGTATGATGACAGATGGTAGCTAGACTTATCTTGGTGATCATTTGGTAATGTATAAAAATATTGAACCACTATGTTATACACTTGAAACTAATATAATATCGTAAATCAATTATACTTTGATTATTAAAAAACACAATGACCCATAAGATGGTAAGCTTTAAGAGTAGAAATTAAATCATGTTTTTCAAGATAGACTTTAACTTTCCTTGAACTGATTTATATTAAGACAAAAGCCTTAGGAAGAATTTAATACTGCCTTATTCCAAAAAAGGATTTGAGGCAGCAAGAGAAACTAAGTAGAGTTAAACTACAGTTTTGAGATGATTACGACAGTAAACATTTATCGGTGTAGTAGACGCTGTTAACTTTTATGGTTGTTCCAGACCATATCGCTATTAAAAAAGAAAGAGGCAACAATTCATTGATTAAAGTGTTAGGCTCCGTAATTAACTAACTTACCTATATATCTTAAACTCCTCCCTCATCCAATCCGCCTTTCATGTAAAGTTCTGGCAGAGTACTTTATTGCCCCCTTAATAAGCTATCTAACTACATGTGAAGGTAAAAAAAAAAAAAAATTCTGAAGTTGTTTCTACACACACCTGTATCCTTTCTCCAAAAATTCATAAGCTGATTTTAATTATTCTTCCAATTAACCGTGTTTAAATGACAGTAAATACGAGACATTATTACAATTGCTGCATATCGCAAGTTTAGACTAAAATTGTAGCCAGCCCCTACCCATCCCCCACCGTGTCACCCCCAAGAACTCCTGCAGGCCACTCTACTGAGTCTAAACCAAGACATCTTACCCTTCGGCACCTGGGATGGCCTTGCCAGGATTCGAACCTGGATCATCTGTATGGTCAGACAGAGGCTTCCAAAGAGCACAAGACCAGCTGCGGGTGCAGATCCCTTCCTCACAATTAAAATTCTGAAAAGCCAGGCATTTTCAGAGAACCAAGTTTGCAGAGACAGGTTTTACTAGATACTAAAAATAGAGAACTCAGGGAAAAAAATGAACATAAGGGTCAGGCTACATGTTTACAGCTGAAAGATACTTCCTCATACACCATCTCCTTTGATCATTATCACCTTGAAAGGTAGGCAGGTAAAGACTGCCCTAATTCTTCTACAGATAAAGTTACCGCAGAAGTGTCACAGACAGAACTCTTCTAATGGGACTGACTGCTCTAAATAGTAAGGAAAACCAGGTTGTCTCAAGAACTTTACCTTGGCATTTTTCTGGATTGGGCAAAACTTTGGACCTCTTTTGAGGCAAATTTATTCGTGGATCACCAACTGTCAGTCCCAGAATAGTACCTGCTGGAATTTCTGCTGGTGATGTTATTCCTTTAGCAAAAAACAAAACAAAACAAAAAGCAAACAGAAAGTTATTCACAAACACATATATATTTGCTTTTATTTTCAAATTTTTCTAATGAAACTTTCATCTTGGGCTAATTATGTAAAGACACGTATTCCCCTTTTTTTCCCCAAAGATACTTTCAGAGAATAAATTAACGCTCATAAAGAGTGAAGTTTCTTACAAAAAACATTAAATTAACATAACAGGTTATTTTATGACATGAACATGTATGTTCCTGTCAATAACTATAGGAGCTTCACACACAAATGCAATCATGTGAAGGTAAGTAAGATTTTATTTTAGTAGCTGGTACATGCATTTATCTATAGCAATGGAACGCCAATTATTTAGAATACTAACACTTCATTTGTGCTTTCTTGCTGTATTTTAACAAACAGTTACAAGTTAAAAAGCACCACTACATTTAGGTAGCTCAACTGCAAGATGCTCTTTTAACCCATTTCCCACTCTTCCCTTCTTCCCCAGTACAACCCAGTATCCCCCCTGTTATACCTCCCAACAATTCAAAAATGGTTTCCTGTCTGTGAAGAAGGGAAACGCTATCAGGATTCCTGCAGGTTTCAATCCACCAAGAGTGAGGTGTCTTCTCTGTGTCCTCTCCCTCCTGGAAAACAACAACTCCTGTTCACCAGACAAATAATGGATCAGACTTAATAATTTTGGTTAAAATGGTTGTGCTATTGGCCCCCATCCTTTTTTCCCTGTTTTTGGGAATGAATCTTTTATGAGGGGAACCAGGGAAACTGTCACATCAGACTAATGATTCTTCTAATTACAGACAAGGACACAGGACTATACTTCTCTCAAGATTTCACAAACTAAGAAAAACATTCGTGGTTTTCTGAGAGACTACCTACCTAACTTACTGCACACCTGTGGTCTCTGTAGCACAGTGCCAACAAGAGATGCCTTGCTCCTTGTTCTTCTCCCACTCTACCAACTTCATCACCACAGAATGAAGCAATAAAATTTTCCTCACCAAAGAAAAACCAAACCAATACCTTTTGAAGAAATCTTCAGCGAAAGGATTTATTACTACTATAGTATTTCTAGAAATTTCAAGAAAGTTACACAAGTATTTTACTTGCCTTCTTTCTGAACAGAACTAGGAATTGGGAAAGGTTTCAAACAGCACTTCAAGTATTGTAAGCATGCCCAGGAAGAGAACCTACAGCCATGATTCATACCAAAGTTCACTGAAGTAGGATGTGCCCCTACAGATTCTAACCTGTAATACACGCGCCCTTTACCTCACACAAACTCAGGTGGCACAAACTAGTGGTTCAAAGTACAGGCCCTGGAACCAAACGTCCTAGGTTCGAATCCTCCCTCTGCAACTTATGAGCTAGCATGGAGTAACAACTCTGCACCAGGCACTGTGCTAAGCCCAGGGGACAGAGTAAAGAATGGGACTGCCCCGTCCTTGCCATCACGAAGCTCAGACTCTAATGAGACACGAACATTGAACAGATATGCAAACAAATCTAGACGTAAATAGAGGAAATGTGCAAGATGGGACGAAAACAACGGGAGGGATATAATTTAACTTAGGGGATCAGAAAAGGATTCCAGAGGAAAATGATATAGATGTTGAAACTTAAAGAATGAGGAAGGCTTAGCCAAGAAGAGCGATAGAGGTGGGACATTCAGACAGGCTCTAAGGGAGGTGAGATCTGACATATTCTAGAACCTGGAAGAAGGCCAGGGTGGCTGAAGTGCCAAAGGCGAGGAGAGATGAGGCCAGACAGACATGAAGGTATAAGATTACCAGTCAAATTAAGGGCTTTGGAATTTATCTCAAATACAATGAGAAGCTATCCAAAAGCTTTTAATCAGGAAGTAGCACGATGTGAATAAATTGTCAAAGTATCACTTTGCCTCCTGCGTGGAGAATAGAGTGAAAAGCGAGAGCAATGAAGGAAAGTTAAGAAGCTGCTTCAGGACCCAGGAAAGAGACAACAGTGGTTGAGACTACTGTGGAAACAGGGAAGAGGGAGACAGAAGTCGTCTTTGTTTTTTAAAGTATCTGTCTTCTAACAGCTCAAACTCTGTTCAGGTCTATCACCATATTCAACGTGTCCAATCTGCGAGAGGCACAGGCACTGAGAGGTTAATTGCACAAATACCGAAAAACAAACCGAATCTGAACCCAAAGTGTCTGATTCCTAATCTAGTCTCTACTCTCCAGACCTGCACTGTCAACATGGCAGCCACTAGCCACAGAGAACAGTTTGAATTTAACTGTTAGTTAATTAAAATTAAATAAAGGAACCAATTCACTTCCTCAGTCACGCTAGCAACTCGGTAGCTACATGTGGCTGGTGGCTCCAGAATGGACGGCACAAAGAAACATCACCCTCGCAGAACGTTCTAGTGGACAGAGAAGCGCTCAACACACTGTTCTCAACCTGTTAGGTATCACCCTTAAAACTAGCCCCAGAAAATATGCATCACACAAGTACAAACAAAAAAAAACTAGCATATACTTTCCAGGATTTTAGGCGCTCCCTGTTAGCTGCCTACGGAGAAGTTAAGAACCTTCTACAAGACTCAGAAGCTGCAGAAGCAGTCTGTATTTAAATAAGAACAAGTCAGTTTACTTATTACATTCACTTAGATTTGCTCTTCTAGGAAAAGGGAAAGATAAAAGTCTTTGATCATAAGCGTAAGTAGGGAAACAAACATTTATAAGCCATGGCCCAAAATGTTACCAAATTACGTTAGGTTTCACAAATTTGCTAAGAAGGAGGTGACCAGAATAAAACATTACAAGCACGTTTACTCTCACAGTGTGGACAGAAGCAGCTTTGAGTGCTTCAGTTAGGATGGAGTGGGAAAGTGGACCAATCAGCCGGAATCTGTTCATCTCCATCGTCAAATCACTGAAAGAAAGAAAAGGTCTTAAAATGGCAACTTCCATCGTATATGATGTCTGTTTCACCGGCAAAAACAGAGCACACCTTCACTGAAAACGGTCAGTAGGTTCAGAGCAAATTCAACCCATACCTGATTACAATGCCTGTGGTCGGAGAGACCCAAGAATACGGTTGAAGTGGATCTCTAGTTCCATCACCGATGATTTTTTTAATTGGTTTAGCATTTTCCTCATCATCTTTCCATTTTCTTTTCTTGCCAATTTTCTCTTTGGGCAGGTCAGTTTGGCTTTTTTCTTGGGATGGTGTCAGAAGGGGATCAGGGAGGCAGACAGTCGACTTGGTGGGTTCCATACACTGGCACACTGCTTTTATTTCCTCTAAGATATCCTAAGGATATGTTCAAACATTTTACTTTTAAACTCTGGAATTTAAATATGTTTCGAATTTAAGCTGGTTTAGTGTATGTTATTTTTTCTACCTTTAAAAATGTACATTTTTATTCTTCACAAATTAAACTAAATTTATCATCATCAAAAAGGTTTTTTGATTCCTCTGCACTTAGAACAAAAAAAGAACTCCGAAATGTCAAAGATTAATGAAAACAACATGAATACTCTGACCAGTTTTTTTTAAAAACTAGTTTAAAGAGGAATTTGGAGAAAATTTACAGTCTACTGTATAAAAACAGTGAGTATGCTAAAAAAGGAAAGCTAAGCTAAATGCAGTATTAAAAAATCATCAGAATTACTCAAAACAGATTCTCATCATCAAACAGGCTCTCACAAGCACCTGAATACCAATGAACCAATTCAGGCTGATGGAAGCATTAGTCCCAGTGCACCATTTCAAGCCCTTTGCATAATAAGATTGGTTTTCATCTCTCCTTCTACTTAGGGCTTACTAAAAGTCAGCTCAAGATTTGCTCCACTTAATATTCACATAACTATCCTCCTTATATTCAAATACCAAGCTATCAATCAAACTTTTAGACTATTGAAATTTCTATAGCACTGATTTCCAACAGTAATCAAGAATACAGTAACAGAGTGATGAGGAAATACTGTCAAGGATTATACCTGTTTAAGACTTGGATGAAGCCAGATCCACAACTGCCTGCTCTCAGAAGTGTCACCAGGGGTCCTCTCAGCCTTCCAAATAAATGTCACAGGACCCAGCATTTCTCTAGGATATTTATTTGCCCGGTAAAGCATGAGACTACCTTGGCGCTTTCCAGACAAACAGTGAACTGCTGCAAAAGTCAATCCTGACATAAACAAAAACAAAATTCTAAGATTTCAAGTGCTGAGACTGCAGTATTAGTTCCTGATAGCCATACTGTTATATATTGTCTATCTCCATGATGGATGAGGTGTTGGTTTTGATCACTGCTTAGATCAAGAAGTCATCAAAACCACCCAAGAAGTTCTCAACAAATATCTGAGTAAATGATTTAATGAGTTTTGAGTTTCCTCCTGCCTAAATTCACTCCACCAGAATAATGGTTCTCTCACTTTACACTCAACAATATTTGGAATGGTTTAAAAGCCACCCCAAGCTTTCCTTATATGAACATAGTCATTGGTAACAAGAACTGTCTCAGTAAAGCATGTTTAAATTCCAAAATGCTTACAGCAGACACTTGTTCATGAAATGAATACATATATAAAGACTAAAATAGGACTCTGGGCTTCCCTGGTGGCGCAGTGGTTAAGAATCCGCCTGCCAATGCAGGGGACACGGGTTCGAGCCCTGGTCTGGGAAGATCCCACATGCCGCGGAGCAACTAAGCCCGTGCGCCACAACTACTGAGCTTGCGCTCTAGAGCCCGCGAGCCCCAACTAGTGAGCCCACGCGCCACAACTACTGAAGCCCGCGCACCTAGAGCCTGTGCTCCGCAACAAGAGAAGCCACCGCAATGAGAAGCCCACGCACCGCAAGGCAGAGTAGCCCCGCTCGCTGCAACTAGAGAAAGCTCGCACACAGCAACGAAGACCCAACGCAGCCAAAAATAAAATAAATAAAAATAAATAAATTTATAAAAAATAGAATAAAATAAAATGGGACTCAGCTCTGAAACAAGTTTACCTGTGTCTATGCTACACATTAGAGAAAGTGCCTTCAGTATTTCTTCCTCTTTGCCCTTCAACTCCAAACAACAGTAGTAGGATAAATCCTGCAAAAAGAGGGAGATACAATCAAATACTTGAATTTCTATTGAAAATGTAAGTGGCAGTGTCTTACTTTTTAGAAAGAAAATACGTGTTTTATCCCATATTCACAGATAAGTTCGAAGTAGGGTGTAAAAACTAGTGCCTCTAAGTAACGGATTATCCCTCCCCAAAACCTACCTAAAGTAAAAAAAATCAAAGTAGAATAAGCAAGACAGTAATAAATTCAGCAAAATTATGTTAAGGTTGCTCACTTTGGTTACCTAATTCAGGACCTCAGGATTACTAAACACTGAGCCTAAAGACACACGTGGCAGTTTATCCTGTATTTCTCCACTGCTCAGTCTTGACCATGATATCCAAATTTGACTAAGCAATGTACAAGGAAAACTGAGAGCAATCAGAGTAAGGCCGTACCAATTTAAATAAGATGAAGAGAGCTCAGACTGAGCTAATAAAACCAATTACATTAAAGAACTATAATAATGGTTAATGGATACTGGAAGGTTACTGAGTGCCAGTGCTGGGCTAACTCCTTACATGGACGGCCATTTAATCTTCCCAAGACCTGATGAACCAGGTACTATCGTAATCTTGTTTGACAGATGAGGACACTGAGACAGAGACTGTTACTTGAACAGAGCCATATCATCAGTAAGTGGAGAAGCTAGCGCTCAAGTCAGGCTCACTGACCCCCGAACCAACCCTTCCGCCATAGCGCCTTTAAGCAATTTCAGGACACGCAGCAACTGAAACTAAAATTATAGGTAAGGCTCTGACAAACTCACATTAATCAATGCTATCACTCACACACAGAAACCTTCCCAGCAACAGCGATCCACTCTCAGCTGTCAGTGGCAGAGGAACCCCACCAGAGCGTGTACAACTGGGTGACAGCAGAGAATAATGGTTAAGAGCGTGGAACTCTGGAACTAGACTACCTGGGCTCAAATCCCAACTTCACCACTCATCAGTTGTATGGCCGGGGATAAACTGCTCAACGTCTCAGTTTTCTCATTTGTAAAATGGAAATAATGGTAAAACTTACCCCATACTGTTGTTGTAAGGATTGAGTTAACACATGTAAAGTACTAAAACAGACATAAATTAAGTACTCAAAAATATTTGTTATTACTAGCTATTATTTTTATTACTTAGGACTAATCAAATGTAAAGAAGATATCTGATAACCTCAGCAAAAATTCTGTCCAAAATGAGAAGTAACTATATGTCTGCCTTAAAATTTGAGAGATGACAGAGTACAGTGGAAAAAGCAGAGGCCAGGGGAATCAGCTCCCGATGTAGCACTGGGGAGGGCCTATCTTGCTACGTAGGCCACCAACAAGCTGTGCAGCCCTAGGCAAGTCACTTCATCTCTCTGGATCCCAGGCTCCTCAACAGTCAAAATGAAGAATTTGACTATAATCCATGATTTCTGCTGCTGAGTCTTCAAATCAAAGGCTCTTAAAAGGTTCTTGTATTTAGTTTACACCCATTAGGATGGCAATTATCAAAAAAACAGAAAACAACAAGTGTTGATAGGACATGGAGAAACTGAAGCCCTTGTGCACTGCTGATGGGAATGCAAAATACTGTAGCCTCTATGGAAAAAAGTATGATGGTTCCTAAAAAAAAATTAAACATAGAACTACCACATAATCCAGCAATTCCTCTCCTGGGTATA
This sequence comes from Balaenoptera physalus, assembly GCF_965194825.1. NCBI lineage: Eukaryota > Metazoa > Chordata > Mammalia > Artiodactyla > Balaenopteridae > Balaenoptera > Balaenoptera physalus. Next base: position 47,665,804 of record NC_138895.1, on the reverse strand, counting down.
TACCCAAAAGAACTGAAAGCAAGGAACTGAAGAGATATTTGTACACCCATGTTCATAGCAGCATTATTCACAATAGCCAAACGGTAGAAGCAGCTCAAGTGCCCATTGACAGATGAATGAATAAACAAAATGTGGTATATACATACAATGAAATATTATTCTGCCTTAAAAATGAGGGAGGACTTCCCTGGTGGCGCAGTGGTTAAGAATCCAACTGCCAGTGCAGGGGACACGGGTTCGAGCCCTGGTCCGGGAAGATTCCACATGCCACAGAGCAACTAAGCCCGTGTGCCACAACTACTGAGCCTGTGCTCTGGAGCACGCGAGCCACAACTACTGAGCCCGCGTGCCACAACTACTGAAGCCCAAGCGCCTAGAGCCCGTGCTCCGCAACAAGAGAAGCCACCACAATGAGAAGCCTGTGCACCGCAACAAAGAGTGGCCCCCGCTCATCGCAACTAGAGAAAGCCCGTGTGCAGCAAGGAAGACCCAATGCAGCCAAAAATAAATAAAATGTAAAAAAAAAAAAAAAAAAAAAAAATGAGGGAAACTGACGAATGATACAACATGGATTAATCTTGAAGACATCATGCTAAGTGAAATAAGCCAGTCTCAAAAGGAGCTGGCTTACTGTATGAGTCTGCTTATACGAGGTACCTAGAGTAGTCAGATTCATAAAGATGAAAAGTAGAATGGTGGTTGACAGCGACTGGTGGAGAGAAGAATGGGGAGTTAGTGTTTAATGGATGCAGAGCTTTGGTCTCGGAGACGAAAAAGCTCTAGAGATGGATGGTGATGACAGTTACACAACAATGTGAATATACTTAATGCCACAGAACTGTATACGTAAAAATGGTTAAAATGACAAATCTGTTGTTATGTCTAATTTACCACAATTTTTTTTAAGGTTCTTGTATTGATTATTCTGCTACATTGCTCTCAAGAGGTAGCAGAGGATGCTAATACTAACGGCTTTCAAAAGTTGGCCAAGGGGCTTCCCTGGTGGCGCAGTGGTTGAGAATCTGCCTGCCACTGCAGGGGACACGGGTTCGAGCCCTGGTCTGGGAAGATCCCACATGCTGCAGAGCAACTGGGCCCATGAGCCACAATTACTGAGCCTGCGCGTCTGGAGCCTGTGCTCTGCAACAAGAGAGGCCGCGATAGTGAGAGGCCCGTGCACCGCAATGAAGAGTGGCCCCCACTTGCCGCAACTAGAGAAAGCCCTCGCACAGAAACGAAGACCCAACACAGCCATAAATAAATAAATTAATAATGAAAAAAAAAAAAGTTGGCCAAGGCCATTCTGCCATTGAAAGATAGGCCCTCTGCAAAGAACAAATTTCTAAACATGTACTGGAAGAGAGAGAAAGCTACTGAATTAGCAACTGACCGGGGGCGGGGTGGGGTGGGGGGAGGCACAGGAGAAGATAGGACAGCCAAATAAATACTATTATGCAGCTCTAAAACCAACTGTCCTCTCAAAGAGTTTAAAACAAACTTCCCAACATATATGGTTCTCAAATATCTGTGGTGGTGAATGACTGCTGAATGAATCCCGAGCATGACCAACAAGACCCTGCAGGATGTGGTTCCTACTTATTCTCCAGAACTAATCTCGCCCTATGTTAGCCCTGCTCTCACTCTCTTCATCTTCGTCACAATGAATTTATTTCAATCCTTCCCTCCTATCTGGCTGCCTCTGCCTTCACCCACTCTGCCATCTCCTTACCCCTTAGAGCTCAGCTTAAGCATCACTTCCATGGGGAAGCACTCCTGTTCCTGTTACGAACGCTCACGGTGTTGTATAGTATTCCCTTACAATTGTATATTTGGCTAATTATTTGATTAATGTCAGTGTGCCCCAATAACTTTAGGCTGCTTCATCTCCAGCATCTGGCAAAATGCCTCTTGCCCAGCAATTATTTTTAAAATGAATAATCTCAGATAGGGCTTTGGCATACCATGAACTAGTCTAAAAGTCTAAATCAGAAAGGGTCTAAATGAAAATAAAGGGGAAGGCAATCGGAAAAGCATACCTGAAGGAGGCAGCGGCTCGTCATGGCTCGATAGCAGGCTCTGTGGCTCTTGACTGTCGGCCTCTCCCCCAGGCAGTAGCCCCACCTCCTGACCATGTGAAACCGCTTTGCGTGCCAGATGTGAGTTTCTAGCCATTTGTTCTTCTTTTGTCTCCGGTTAAATTCTAGCATCCGGTTTATGTGACATCGTCGAGCTTTATGGCACTTATTTTTTGAGTGTTCTTTTTTCTGATGAACTGCTTTCTCTGCCTATAGTTTCAAGAAGACAGGCAGATCCTAGTTCGTAACCATCTCAAAACAAAGTTAAACGTTAGGAATTCAAACAGCTAATTTTAGGTGAAGTGGAGTACCTTACAGACTCTATTAGTTTGCTTAATTTTTTAACTTGGTGATTTCTCCAATTAAAGCAGAGGAGGCAACAGAAAGAGTGAAGATTTTAGAAAAAGGCAAACCTAGGAAGGAAGCACAGTTCTATCACTTACTAACTGGCCAAGCTTTGGGGACTGGGAAGATTAGAATATTTATAAAATGTTCAACACAGTAACTCAAACTTATTTGCAGCTATTAATATTAGAAAGCAAGAAAGAATAAATCAAATGCTAGCTTTGTGTTGATTTTTTTATTGTTTTTTAACATCTAAGAATATAACTAAACCCAAAACTTAGGACCAAAGATATAAAAGTGGAGAGAAGCTGCACATTTCATATCACTTAGGTACTGACAGACAAATGTTAAATGCTATCACTAGGAAACAGACCTCACATTAAATCTAGAGAGAACAAAATTCCTGTTTAGTTTTCATTCTTCATTTCTTCCATAGCTAAGCTAAACTTTTGTGGGAAAAACTCTTTTCCATTAGTTTGTGGGCCCCTTAAGAATAAGGACTTTACCTTAATGGACCCTAACCCCACCACCAGCATAATACCAGTACACAGAAGGTACTTGATAAAGAAATTTTGAATAAATTAGTAAAGACATAGGGTGGTTAGACAATCATAGAATGTCCAAGCCAAGAATTTTGGTAAAGCCAAAAACAATTGGACTTGAACAAAAAATTAAATCCAAGTTCAAGTTTTCAACATTAAAAAAAGACAAAAGGCAAATACTAGGCATTGATGCTGCCTTTTTTAACCTTCCAACTCTCAACTGGTCACACCCACAAAGTGCAGAGCTAAAATTACTTATCTGGTAAGAAGGTCAAATTTTCATTTTAAATCTGGCAGGGGAACATCAACTGTTTAACATCATAAAGAGAGAGAGGTTCCAAATGCTGTATTTAAAAGCAGCTGTAATATCCAATGGCCTGCTAATTTTGGAGGGGAGTGGAGGTGGAGGTGGGGAAGATAATGATTAAACCAAAAAATATGCAAAATGAGCACGCTGTTTTTTTAGTCTTCATTTTAATAAATTCTGTTAGGTTAACACTTCTCAATTTCCTTTAAGAACCACTAACCTACACATTTACATTAAGGGACACTTATACCTCTTTCTGGGCAATCTCCTGTAACCGTCGAGGAAGGCGTTTGACATTGTGACTCATGGCTCTTCGTCTCATGTGCCGTGGCAGCGTCTGGAAAACCAGTGAATTAGAAGATTTCTGGGTCACTGCTTTCAACATGGCACTGATTTCAGCAGCTCGAGCTTGAGCAAAAGTAGAAGCTGTCGAAGAAAACACCACCGTCATTAAAAACTGATCTTGGGGCTTCCCTGGTGGCGCAGTGGTTGGGAATCTGCCTGCCAATGCAGGGGACACGGGTTCGAGCCCTGGTCTGGGAAGATCCCACATGCCGCGGAGCAACTAGGCCCGTGAGCCACAACTACTGAGCCTGCGCGTCTGGAGCCCGTGCTCTGCAACAGGAGAGGCCGCGATAGTGAGAGGCCCGCGCACCGCGATGAAGAGTGGCCCCCGCTTGCTGCAACTAGAGAAAGCCCTCGCACAGAAACGAAGACCCAACACAGCCCAAAATAAATAAATAAATAAATAAATAAAGGAGTTCCTTTAAAAAAAAACAAAAACAAAAACAAAAAAAACTGATCTTGAATTGACACTTTTCCTGGTAGGTTTCAGAAGGAAAACAGATTTGAAGCACATGAGCTTCCAATTCACCCACTACCCTAACTTCTAATAGATTAACACCAATAGTAGTTATTTCTGTGTTATATGATTGTGAAACTAAGGATTCGGTTTTACTTTTCTAATCAGAAAAAATTTAGTTAAAAAATAAGGTAAAAAAGAGTTTTTTTAAAACAGAGAGCTGGGCTTCCCTGCTGGCACAGTGGTTAAGAATCTGCCTGCCAATGCAGGGGACACAGGTTTGAGCCCTGGCCCAGGAAGATCCCACGTGCTGCGGAGCAACTAAGCCCATGCACCACAACTACTGAGCCTGCGTGCCACAATTACTGAGCCCGTGTGCCACAACTACTGAAGCTCGCATGCCTAGAGCCCGTGCTCCGCAACAAGAGAAGCCACCGCAATGAGAAGCCGGCGCACCGCAACGAAGAGTAGCCCCCGCTCACCGCAACTAGAGAAAGCCCGCGTGCAGCCACGGAGTCCCAATGCAGCCAAAAATAAATAAATTAAATAAATAAATTTATTAAAAAAATAATAAAAATAGAAAGCTTCATGCAATATAATCACAGCCATTCTTAAGTGTAATAATCCCACAAGAAGACAAAGAAAAAACAAAATTTTAAATGATTTTGACTCCAGGAGTTTTCTTCCTTAATATTTCCTGTTTTTTTACAAATATGTGACCATACCTATTTTTAGTTTTCTTTATTGAAAAATAGACTATTTTTTCTGAATAATAAACAGAGCACTGGAGAAATTTAAGTGAATTCCTCCAAGAAGGCATAAAGAAACACCAGAAGGCACGCTTAAGGTGTGTACAAGGAATACAGGGTTACCAGGTAGTGAGGGGTGAGCGTGAAGCGGGGTATTGGGAAATGAGACTGGAAAGGGCCTGGAGACAGGTACTTACAGGTCTTGGCTGCCCTCAGAGTGCGTTAAGTTGGGTTTTATCTTTGGACATGCTGTGCTGAGGAGTGTGGATGGTGTTTTATATTTTTTAAAAAGGGGGGAGGGGGTGGCAGAGACGACTTTAAGACAAAAAGGAACAGCTCACAAATCAGAACCTCTAAGAAGACAGTAAGAGAGAGGAGGGAGCCCGGAGGAGGGAGAGCTAGCAGGCCCAGGGAGGCACTGAGTCCAGGCTGGAGGTGAGACGCGCCCATGTGGACGGAGGGGAGGAGAGAGACGGAGAGGCAGGGCCAAGGCCCCGGCGGAGAGAAGGCATTAGAAATCTGGCTGCAGGAGAAACAGAGCTCCCGGTACAATCAAACTTGGCTTCCGTACAAATACCTACCGGTTATATACTTGGGAATCTCCTGAGAAGTGCCCTCGGGACCTGCTTTCCATCCTCCCTTTTTTTTAAAGGTTACCCTGGAAGAAGACTGCTCCTTCGCATCAGATTCAGCCAGTGAATGGTGGGTCGTTCTGGTTTGCCGCTGTCGTGAAGATCCAGAATGAGGCTCTAGTACATTTTCAAAAAAGAAAACAAAAAGAAAACTTTTATCAGAGATAAGGATTAGAGTGTTGGGTGAAAACCGATCAGGTTTTTAATCCTGCAACCACCCTGTAAGTGGCTATTACTGTCCTCCCCTTAAGGAGGAGGGATCTCAGGCAGGGAGGTGAGTTGACTTGCCCAAGGTCACATAGCTAGGAGGCAGCACACTAGCTAATCATGTCAGTGTGACACATGAAAGAAACTTGGGTATAACAGATACGAGGGAAATTTTCTCCATATAAATAGTGCAATGTGGCTTTTACACCTAAGCTCCCTTAAATACTATAATCCACATGATTTTGCATACTCAGTCTTTCATCATAATGCTCTGGCACACTCAAGTTGAGAGCCACTATGCTAAGAAAGAAATAAAAGCAGAGTCTCTATACAAATGTCTAGGCATTCAAACCATTCTGACTTTAACACAATATCTCTATGAATATAGGGAAAGATCAGTAGAGAATTTTACAGCCTTCCTGTTTATTTCCATGGCAGTGATAATTATTAAGCCCCTATAATCATGAAACATGTTGCAAGGTCTGTCATTGTGAGGTTTAAATGAGATAATGTGTGCTACGGCTTCTCATTGGCACAGTGGGCATCAATGTTGGATCTGAATCAATTTTCTATTGCTGCCTGATGAACAGCTATCCCCTTCATATCACTTTACAAGGTTCTAAAATCAGCACACAAGTTAAACGCAGATAAGATGAATGCACTGCATTTCTTTTAGGAAATATAGAAGTGTCATTTAATAACTTTTAAGGTACAGATAAAATATATCAGCTCTAAAATACCTACAGCCAATTCTCATTATTCCCAGCAGTTATGTTCTAAAAAGTCACAGCCAACACTGAACTAGTGAACACTGAACCCCTGCTCCTAGAGAAAACAAGTATGTATCTATGTATGTATGTATATATACATCTCACAGAGATTATGATCTTAAATTGCAAGAACAACTCATCCTAGTAGATTCTACTTCCTTTCTCTTACAAAGAGAAAATGAGGTTCAGAAGTGTTAAGTGACCTGCCTGAGGCTGCCCCACAATCGGAATTCAAACCCCGGTGAGAGCTGGAGCTTCTTGCACTACACTGCCCTGTCCCACCAGTCTCCTTCCTCCGGTCATCTCCGTAAGAAGCTGAAGCAGGAAGGCACTGGGAACCTCCACTGGAAATACCCACGTCAGGTGACTCAAAATTTTTCCCACTCTTTGCACCTCCGCGAATGACCATCAAAGTGCCATGAGTACTAAGTTTGGGGTTACAAATTTAGCAACTAGGTGAATTTGCAAATACAAAACTTGCAAATAATGAGGGTCAACTGTATCTATTTTTAACTCAACTCCTTTATCATTTAGATTATGACTATCAAAAGGAGCTGACAAGAGCAATCTGATCCAAATGGAAGTATGTGTAGAGAGCACCATGTATATCTTACCTTTTTGAGTCTGGAAAGGTTTTCCACCTCCATTATGGTACTTTACACCACTATCAGCCACAAAGCCAGAAGATAAAGTCACATTGGTGGGCTGGTTTCTCATTTTCTTAGCATGTTTCCTTTCTTTTGCATTAGACATTTCTGGAAAGAAAGTAATAAATTGAGTACAGGGAGAAGGAACTTCCTTTCAAAAATAAAAATAAATGTAATGAATAAATGTTCATGTGACTCAAAATTTGATTCTTCAATATAATAAATCTCCATTTATTATAGCTGGATTAATGATATCAAAATGTTATCATGATATTGATCTACAGCAAGGACCCCAAGCCCGATTCAACAGAAAATAATAATTTTGTTTTGCACTGTCAAATAATTAAGTCACATACCAGTGTTGACACTGCATAAAGTCTGTTGGAAGAATGAAAAATGAAGTGTGAGATAAGATCCCTATGCCACGGTAAAAAAAATTAAATTAGCTAAACCTGTTTATCAAAACTCTTAGGTGAAACGAGTCACATGAATCAATGAAATATGGGACACACTATTCAGATATGGTAACCTCACCAAAAACTGAACATAAATTACGGATGTTTTCATTTCTACTGCTGAGATGAGGCCAGCTGTACCTTTAATTTAGAATAGCAAAAAGATTTCAGCTTGAAGTAAGAAGGACAAAGGACAAAAACCTAGTGGAGCCTGATTACACAGTAGTTTCTCAACTCTCAAACTCAATGCCCCCTTTCTTTTACTGAATAGTTTGAACACCTGTTTTCTGTTTTTAAATGAAATTCATTAATTACGTAACCTACTAGACACATAACTTTTATCAAAACATGTCCTACAATATGTATCCTCATTGTGATGTAAAGGAGAACTAAAAGTAATTCTAATAAAATAATATCTATTTTCTGTATGTAAATATTTCACCATAACTAGATGGCATTATGAAATAGAGATATTTTCAACCCAGGGAGATAATCACTGACACAGGCACCAACACAGGCACGGGCACAATCTGTAGAGCTGGAGAAAGGTCCTGAAGCCCCCATGCAACAGTCATTAACTCTTTCCTTGCTGACTGTAGGGAGGTCGGACACAGGGAATGGTCCTGCAGGAAAAGGGGGACACTAGGAGGCTGGGAAGCTCAGAGTAGCAGAACCAAGCTATTCTCCAAGCATTTAAATGTTTTAACACTAGTCTTTACTCATACCTAAACATAGAATTACATGTCTGGGGCTTCCCTGGTGGTGCAGCGGTTAAGAATCCACCTGCCAATGCAGGGGACACGGGTTCGAGCCCTGGTCTGGGAAGATGCCACATGCTGTGGAGCAACTAAGCCTGTGTGCCACAACTACTGAGCCTGTGCTCTAGAGCCCGCGAGCCACAACTACTGAAGCCTGTGCGCCACAACTACTGAAGCCCGCGCACCTAGAGCCCGTGCTCTGCAACAAGGGAAGCCACCGCAATGAGAAGCCCGTGAGCAGCAATGAAGACCCAACGCAGCCAAAAATAAATAAATAAATTTATTTTTAAAAAAAGGATTACATGTCTGCAACAGCTACAGAGGCAAAGTAATACCGGTGTGTTGTACTAGTACCTCTAAGAGAAGGTAGTAATGCCACTGGCGACATAATTTCCCAAATTGGTAAACACTCTTTGGTAAAGTACAAAATTTTTTAAAAAGTACAATCTTGCCTAATTTATTGTATTCCTGGAAAATTCAGTGTATATTAAATCCATGAAGCCGATGCTTTCATGCAAAGCAGAGTCAGGTACTGCACCCTGCAGGATGGCTAACATCCCTGACCCCTGCCCAGTAAATGGCAGCAGTGTTACCCCAATCATTATGCCGACCAAAACACCCGCACAAACTTTCAAATGCCACATCCGGATTTGCACCACGTCCAATAAGTAGCACTGAATTAACTACCTTCCATTCACTTACCACCTTTCCAATGCAAGACTTCATGCAAAATTAAGAGTAACCTATGTGGCATAGTGTTTAAGAGCCTTCACTATCTTCCTTAACACTTTTTAGTTGTATAATCTTAGGAAAGTTACTTTCCCTCTTTGAGCTTCGGTCTCTCCTTCTATAAATGGGAATAATCAGCAGGTTGCTATGAGTGTTAAATAAGGTAATGTACATAACACAAATCATGGGGCTTTGCATAAACTAAGGGCTCAGTTTATGGTAGCTCTTATTCTTAAATAATGAATGAAATAACAGAGACTTATGTCATTTCACTTTCTCACTCCATTCTGCTTTGACCTAAATGAAAGACAACCAGATCTACACTCCAAAACATTTTTCAAACTAAAAAATATGTAGGAGGTCAATGGAGTTCTACAGAGCTTGTTGGCTAGTGAAAGACACGATTCAGATCAGTCTGTATTAAGAACCATTCAAAATTATCCTACAAAACAATTTAATCCACCTGCTTGAATCAGAACTTGCCCAGCAAAACAGAGCACTACCTGGGAACCCTGGGTGGGACACCAGGGTTAGGGTAACCTTCAGAAGTCACATCTCTGAGCTTAGGTTCGAGAGCAAAAAATTAGCAGATTGAACTAGCAATGATCCTCAAACAGTTCTGACAGCAGGAGAGAATGAATATAGAATACATCCTTATCAAGTCTGAGAATTTAGTTTAAAATAGCTTCCAGAAGGAATCTTAACTCTTACCTTAACATTCATGTGAATTTTACATCTACTCCTAATAGTCACAGTTTGTGTTTGTTTTCATATCCATTTAGTCAAAATTTTAATGAGCACTAAGTATGTGTCAGGCTTTATAAAAGTGTTTTCTCCCAAATCTTCAAATTGGACATGTCATGTTTTCTCATACAGCATATGATCCCCTGGTTGATCAGACACACCCTTTGGTAGAGTGGACTCTGGTTTGAAAACCTGGGGATTAAAAGGGTTATGTCTGATTTCTTTCAATCTAAAAAATTGGTGACTCAGACTTAATATAAAGTCTGCCTTATGAATACAGGTATGTTGTTTCACAAGAAATATTTTACTCAAGTTTAATTATTTGTAATGCTCCAAGAAAGCACCTTATTTAAAGAATCATATGGTGAACTGTTTTGTAAGTTAAAAACACCTCCTAATTATCCAGTTTAATCAAACTTAACAAGCTTTTGGGTACCTACTATGTTCATAATAGCTTTGGGCTGTGCGTATACCAAAGTAGTACACGGATGCGGCCTCCTTCCTTAAAGAATTAGTCATCTCAGGTAGCCAACACTTACTGAGAACTTCCTGTGTCAGGCACTATTCCCCATGCCTCACTCATCTAGTCTCACAACTCCATGAGGGAAGTACTAGCACTATCCTCATTTCATAAATGAAGAAACTGAAGCACAGAGAGGTCACACAAAGCTTGTCGTTGTACTGGGATTCAAGCCGGGCAGTCTGGCTCTATTCACTATTTTTAAAACAAAGAAAACTTAGGGACTTCCCTGGTGGCGCAGTGGTTAAGAATCCGCCTGCCAATGCAGGGGACACGGGTTCGTGCCCTGGTCCAGGAAGATCCCACATGCCACGGAGCAACTAAGCCCGTGCACCACAACTACTGAGCCTGCGCTCTAGAGCCCGCAGGACAGAACTACCGGTGCCGTGTGCCACAACTACTGGAGCCCACGTGCCTAGAGCCTGTGCTCCGCAACAGGAGAAGCCACCGCAATGAGAAGCCCGCGCACCGCAACTAAGAGTAGCCCCCGTTCACCGCAACTAGAGAAAGCCCGTGCGCAGCAACGAAGACCCAGCGCAGCCAAAAATAAGTAAACAAAAATAAAATAAATTAAAAAAAAAAAACTTAAAGAATAAGACCACATATAATAAGAGACTAAATTTTGCAGTATAGCACAATAGGAAACTGGATAAGGGAAAGAAAAAGTGTGAATCTGCAGGAAAAGTCAATGAGAAAATAGGATTTCACTAGTTGGAACTTAGGGAAGAAAGTATTCAGGAATCTGCTTTGTGAATTCAGGAGTGAGGATGCTGGATGACTAGACTAGAACGGGAAGAGACAGTAGAAGGGGATAAAACTGAGTAGGCAAGGGGAGGCCAAAACTAAACCAATGAAAAAGCCAGAAGTTGGAAAGCCAAAACCTTAGCAGTATGTAGAACAAAATGAGAGGGAATAACGAGGATTTTCTTATATTCCGTTTCAGAAGCAGGGTAGGGCAGGGATTTTGCCAGTCTTTTTCACTGCTGCATCTCCAGGACCTAGCCTTGCACAAAGCAGGGACTCAATATATATATTTGTTGAATGTACATGTGCATGCATAAATGGAGTGAAACGTGCCTATAATGCGTATATTAACAGTAAAAAATATTTAGCCAAGTGCCACCGCTTCTGATACAGCATGACCGAATATCTGCCAAGAGAACAGCTCTGGGGCCATTTGCTGGACCAAGACCTATAATCTCCTACCTGAAATCAGATCCCAGTCACTAGGCTTCTGCTGAGATAGAAAGGGAACGCAGAGACACCTTGAAAATCTTGGGGAGCTCTCCCAGAGAAGGGAGCATGGGAGGGGGGAGGTGAACAATGTCCAGGTCTCAGCGTGGTCCCCTCAATGGCCCATCTTATTCCTTTAGGATGTGCAAGCCTGCTCTCAGGACGGCCTCTGCCCCGAGGGGCAATGCAGAGAAATGACAGACACAGTGGGCTCGGTCACAGGGGCTGAAGTGTAAGTAGATGAAGTAGGGGGTCCCCGGAGAAAGAGAACCAGGCATGGATTTCTTGACATAAGAGAAGCCATTTTTGGCCCAAGCCATTTGGTGATCTAAGCCTGGCCACAATGCTTGCCTTTAAACAGGTCTCAGTAATAGTGATCTTACGGGAAATAAAGAACAAACGACTGTTATCAGGCAAGAGAAGTAACAATAGTAAAAATCAGTTGTAAACTCCCATTTCTATTTCCATGACAAAGGTTAGCCTGAAGCACTTTCTTGAGCTGTTTTGCAGAATCTGAACCCCCTCCGCACTCAATCACCAGATCAACAGAACCTAACGGATGATGATGTTGACCTTTCTTATGACCCTTGTGGTTTCAACTAAAGCTTGGACTCTGTTGACCTTTGCCACAATACAATGCTGAATTCCCCTCTGCTGGAGCCCCTTCATGAATATGCATGTATCCTTAGCTTAAAACTTCCCCAATTTTTCTGTTGGGGAGATACTGCTTTGGGAAAGATCCCCGGTGTTCTCCTTACTTGCAGCGAGTAATAAATCCTTCTTTCTCCTGATCTTTGTCTTGGTTGGGTTTTTTGGTTTTGTTTAGTTTTGTTTGTCTTGACACCCTCCAAGACGTGAACCCAGTTCTTGGGTAACAGAAAGAGGTGCCGGGCAGGAAGAGGGGCCCCTGCGCAGGCAGCAAGAGAAGAGTAGGTCAACTGGATGTCAGGGAGAGAATCGGAGGGGAGACCGGCCAGTACTGGGGCGCCGGTGGGGACCGCCACACACACTCCCTCATACTTGCGAACCCTGGCGGACGCCAGCCCCTCACGACCTACCTGCCAGACGCTCCGTGGTCCCAGGTCAGGATGACAATGTTCTACCACAGTCCCCGACGCGACGTGCGCGGCGAGAGAGCTGGAGGGCGCATGCGCCACTGTGACTGCGGCCTCCACGTGGCCCGGAGTCGTATGGAAACTACAACTCCCAGTATACCGAGCGAACCCCCCCCCCCTCCCCCGCCAACCAGCGACTCTTTAAAGCAGGGATTCTAGCCTCAGCTGTTTAGACCCGTGAGACACGAGTAGGAGCCGCGTACGGGGTAGTTGTCTCCGAGGGGCGGCAAGGGAAAAGGATTAGCCATGTCGTCTTTGATCAGAAAGGTGATCAGCACCGCGAAAGCCCCAGCGGCCATTGGTCCCTACAGGTACAGGAGGCCTCTGGGAGCTGAGAAGGACGCGGGGCCGGTGGGGTCGGAGGTTGTGGGGTCGGAAGTTGGGGGCTTGGGCCAGTCCGGGTCCGAGCTGCGGCGGGCCTTTGGGGTTCACCGGGCAACCTCATACAACATGCTGAACCCGGAAACGGAACCCGGGAAAGCGGAAAGCCCACCGAGAGACCTACTATGTGTTATAAAATTATATATTTTGTATTTAAAATTATAAAGAAAGAAGATAACGGTCTGCAAATCAGGGAAAATGCCATGAAATGAAAGATAGGAAAGTTGGGAGCATGTTGGAAAACAAACTATAGGGAACTAGAAAATTAGAAATGAGAATATCTTGTTTTCTAAATAACCGTGAAATGGGGTAAAACAAATTTTACTTCTGAATTTAAATTGATATTGTTTTCTTTATCAAAAAAATTTTTTTAAACATTTAATGCCATTGAATTGTGTACCTTAAAATGGTAAATTTTATTTTTATATAAATTTATTTATTTATTTATGGCTGTGTTAGGTCTTAGTTGCGGTGCACGGGCTTCTCATCGCGGTGGCTTCTCGTGTTGCGGAGTACGGGCTCTAGGCGCTCGGGCTTCAGTAGTTGTGGCGCACGGGCTCTAGAGCGCAGGTTCAGTAGTTGTGGCGCACAGGCTTAGTTGCTCCGTGGCATGTGGGATCTTCCTGGACCAGGGCTCGAACCTGTGTCCCCTGCATTAGCAGGTGGATTCTTAACCACTGCGCCACCAGGGAAGTCCCTAAAATGGGAAATTTTATGTTTGATGTATATTTTTTATCACAGTTAAGAGAAACAATGGCGGGGCTTTCTTTATCCAAAAACTAATAAATTGCCTTTGAAGTTGATGTGTTTGGCTCTCTTTCAGGTCTCAGTGTAGCTTATGCTTTTTCCTGTGATCTTATCCTAATTCTGATATTTAGTATCCTCATTACAGAAATAATCAGTTCCAAAAGTAAGCACTTTGCAGAAAAGTGTACCCTCACAGGTGGATCCTTAATTGACCCTTCAGCAGTGATTACCCTTGTCTAATTACTTACTTTCTTAAGAGTGCTCTTGGCCTTGCTTTCTTTTGGTTTACAGCTTTATTGAGTTGTAAGTTACATTTAAAATTCACCATTTTAAGTGTAGAGTTCCATGAGTTTGGGTAAATGTATCGAGTCGTGCGCCTACTACCACAATCAAGTTTTTGAACATTTACATCACCCCCGCAAACCACCCCCCCTTGCAAAAAAAAATCCCTCATACCCGTTTGTGTTCAATTCCCACCCCTACCCCTGACCTCAGGCAGCCACTAATCTACTTTCTGCTGCTTTTTTTGTTTGTTTTTTCTAGAATTTTGTATAAGTAGAATCAAATAATATGTAGTCTTTAGTTGGATCTATCCGTGGGTGTTTTTTAATTTTTGTTTTTCCTTTTTGCTATCATGAATAATGCTGTTCTGAATATCCATGTAAAGTCTTCGGACATATTTCTTTTGAGTAGTTGTCTAAGAAAGAAGTTGCTGGGTTGTATTTTTTTTTTTTTTTGGCCGTGCCTCGCAGTTTGCGGGATCTTAGTTCCCCTACCAGGGACTGAACCAGGGCCCTCGGCAGTGAAAGCGCGTCCTAACCATTGGACCGCCAGGGAATTCCCTGTTTAAATTTTTAAGAAACTGCCAAACTATTTTCCAGAGTGTGTGTACTATTTTGCATTCGCACCAACAAAGTATGAAGGTTCCAGTTTCTCCACATCCTCATCAATACTTGTTACTATCAGTGATGCTTTATTGTGTGTGATGGTATCATAAGTATGGCTTTGGTTTGCATTACTCCTTCACTTTTTGCATGTCTTCTTTAGTGAAGTGTCTGTTCAGATCACTTGCCGATTTTTTACTGAGTTGTCTTTATATTATTGAGTTGTAAGAGTTCTTTATATATTCTGAATACAAGTCCTTTGCTAAATATGTGTTTTGCAGATATTTTCTCCTAATCCGTGACTTGGGCTTTCATTTTCTTAAAGATGTCTTTCAGTAAGCAAAAGGTTTTAATTTCAATGAAGTCCAATTATCAATTTTTTTTATTTTACATTTTGTTCTTTTTGTGTCTTAGCAAAGAAATCTTTTAGCATTGAGTTTTACATTTTATATTTATGTTTTACATTTATCCTGGATTTCTGTTCATTGCAGTCAGGCTGTGTTAGTCGACAGGACCATTTACATTTCAGGACAGCTAGGCATGGATCCTGCAAGTGGACAGCTTGTGCCAGGAGGGGTGGCAGAAGAGGCTAAACAAGTGAGTCATTTTCCACATTTGAAGTTCCCTTCTCTACTCCTTTTTAATATTGAGTATTAAGAATCCATTTGGCTGATTTGTTTATTATAGAGATAATCAGATAAGTACTTTTTAAGTTACTGGTTGACTTAAGACAGTTTTATGTCAGTAGAAAGTTGGAAATGTGATGAATCATTTAACAACCAAAAAAAAAAAAAAAAAGATTTTACTTTCCAAGGTGACCTTAAACCTGAATTATTGGATATCAACTAAACTTATTGTGGTAATGATTTCACAGTATATACATGTATCAAATCATCATGTTATATACCTAAAACTAATAAATGTTATATGTCAATTATATCTCAGTAAAATGGGAGGGAAAAACCCTGAATTATTGAAAACATCTTGCCACTTCCACATGGGTTGGGAAATTGTTTTATCAGGGCCAATGACCTGCAAAAAAAAAAAAATCCACCACCACAAAAGTAAAAGTCAACATTTTGTTAGAAAGAGAAATATCAAAGGTTACATGCAGTATACGTTTTTTTAAATAAGAATGGGAGATATAATTCTAATCCAATAAATGGAATTAAATTATAATTTAATACCTTCACTGAGTCATTTGTAATATCCAAAGATAGAAAACAACCTAAATGTCCATCCATGAGGAGCTAGTTAAATAAATCATGCTAGATCTGTACAACTAAATTCATGTGGAAAGATCTCCAAGATAAATTATTATATGATAAAATAAAACCAAGATGCAGAACAGCATGCACAATAAGCTACCATCTGTGTGTGTGTCTAAGGATACATACATTTATGTTGGTACAAGCATTGACTGTCTCTGGAAGGATATACAAGAAACTAGAAACAGTGGTTACCTTTGATGAAGGAAACTGGGGAGGGGGAGTAAGGGTGGAAGACATCTTTTCACTGTATATGCTTTTTTATAGCTTTTGAATATTTTGTCATATCTATGTATTAACTATTTAGAAGATTAATTTTTTTAAATCATAACTATCATAATGTGACCAAAGTGGAAGAATGAATTGAAAAATAATAAAAAGGAAAAAAACCTTTTTAAAATCAAATATTGCTTTAAAGAAAACAGGTTTTAATGCTTACTAGCTCATACTTGTCCTCAGAGTGATATGGAATTAGGAGCCCCAGTAATAATTTCTGTTTTAGCTTAGTGGACTTTGGCTGAGAATTTCACCATTCTAGCACTGAGGAAGAGACTTCAGTCTTTTTCCTCACAAAAGGAGGCAACTTCTCACTGTATTTCAGAAAGATTCATTCCATTAAAGAAAGCCAAGAAGCAATTCACTTGTATAGAGGTGGCCTACAAAGAGTAGAATTTCCTAGAAAAGGGAGATTTTTCTGCAACATAGGCTATTTAAGGAGATATTAGTAAAGATGGTTAACTGAATTGAATTAAAGCTTCAATGTAGCATCAGTGCCTTAGGCCTTTCTTACCTCTGTTCACAGGCTCTTACAAACATGGGTGAAATTCTGAAAGCAGCGAGCTGTGACTTCACGAATGGTGAGCAACTTGATATTATTTCACATTTCTGTTTGATATTTCTTTGGTCTTTTTGAAGAACACATGGCATCCAGTAATATGTCATGCCATATCTTTGTTATTTGAAGTTGGTTTAATTTCAGTCCCATTTTAATCAAGAGAGTCCAGAGCCATATATATAATATCAATGAAAAATTAATCATTAGTCAATCTAAGAAAAAAATGGAAAATTTTATTTGACCCAACCTGAGGATTATAACCTGGCAGACTTACAGAAAGATCAGAGGACTGTTGCGAAGAGGTAAGGGGAAAGGCCAGAATATATATGATTTTGGAAAAGGGTACATGCAATCAAAATGGCACACATCTTGGTAGAAGGTTACTGCTGTTTGCGAGGAACAGCTATCTTAGTTAATGGTTTTAGTGCTTCTCTTAGTATGGGAACATGTGAAAAACTAGGTTCATAAAATTTTCTCCAGAAAATATCTGAGGGCCGGTACTGCCAGTTTTCCCAGAGCACAAAGTGCCTTATCCTGATCTTTTCCCTGAATTCCTTTCTCAATGTATTGTAGGTCAGCGACTGCAGTGGCTAATGACTTGATTCTTGTAGAACTGGATGGTGGGCAACATTCTTACTTTACAATCCCCTCTCTTTCGATCTTAATTTCAGCCACGGTTTGGGAGGCATTTCGTGACCAATTTGTCTTGCGGTGCTAGAAATGCTCATTCCCAGGTCAGGCGAGGATTTCAATGATATGCCACTCAATGTGCTGTTAGTGGGCTAAAGCTCTGTTCATAGTAGCCAAAAGCCAGGAAATGATTCTCTCTTGTTGCTTCTTCCCATATCTAGAGTTACACTATTATAATCATTGATCCTGTAGAACTATATTTTAGGTAAATAATTTCAAGTCATCTAGTTATTTATGGGAGGCTCAGTCACATTTGATAATGCAAGAAACAATAATCTTGTAAAATAGGCAGAACACAAGTAATATAGCTAGTGACATTAATAAGGTCATAAGTAAGTAATGTTATGTTCTAAGGGGTTACATGGCTAGCACCAGCAGAAGAAGAACTGAACGTTATGGTTGGGCAGGTATTTCTATTGTTGGAGGGGTCCGGCTAATGCTCAGTGCAGATGCACACTGCACACTAGAGGGGAGAGAGGAGGACTAAATGGGCAGAGAAAAAATTTTTATGTTTAAATTTTTCTTGTCTTGCCTTAAAATATGAATTTTATTTCATCAGTACTGTTTTTCTAAGTAACGTTTTGGATTAGACCAAATAACTAAATAAACCTAATGACAATGTATATATCTCCTAGTGGTAAAAACAACTGTTTTGCTGGCTGACATAAACGACTTCAATACTGTCAATGACATCTACAAACAATGTAAGTAATTTGGCTTTATTACTGTTTTCCATTTTAAAGAGAAATATATCTATTAACCTTAATAAGTGTCCATTATGAATTAGGAATGTTGGGAGATGCAAAAGAAATGGTCATAGATCCTGTCCTAAAAGAATTAATAGCCTGATTAGAAACACACAGTGTGGGCCCCATGAAAACATCCAAGATATTTCTATTGCATTCCCTAGAATAACATACTACAACCAGACAAATCCATTTCCCTAAAGCTTAATTTTGTTACACCCTTCCCAGGCTTTCTAAGCCCTCCTAATCATTTTTCAACATATAGATTGTATTTATTTTCGCTGTGATAAGATCTAGCCACCACCTCTGTTCTACTCTCTCAGAATCATTAGCTGGTTAGTTAATATTTCTGTGCCTTGGTTTCCTCATATGCAAAATGGGGATAAAACCTTATAAGGTTGTTGGAATCTTAAATGAGTTAATACAACATGTAAACATGTTAGAACAGATGCTGGCACGTTGTAAGCACTCAGTAAGTGTTATCTGTTATTATTAACATTGCTGTCCTAGTGGGGAAAATGAGTATCCCTACCACCTGGTGAGATAAGACAAAGGTATAACACGGAAAAGGCATCATTACTTATAATTATCACTTTAAAAACAACCTCCTTCATGTCAAACAAGATCAAAGTGTCAGAGTATGTGAGTATTTTCATTTTTTTTCCCAGAAAACTAAGATATTTTTTTAAATATTAAACATCATGGGAATCATGGCAAAGTATTTTATCAAACAAATATAAGTATGAGCTTCTTTTTTTCCACGTCGCTTATATCTAAGAACTGACACATATCTGAAGCACTTACCAGATTCTTGATCCTGCAGTGTTGAGTTTCAGCATAGTATCTGAAAACTAAAATGAAATTCTTTTAAATTTAGATTTCCAGAGTAATTTTCCTGCAAGAGCTGCTTACCAGGTTGCTGCTTTGCCCAAAGTAAGTACACATTTGTCTTAAAATTAAGAAAATTAAAAATCAAGGCCACACATGGACATGAACACAACGGAATCAGAGTACTTAAATTGTGAGAAAAAGTAAAATAGCAGCTGTATTGTTTTACTGTTACTTAGAGACTATAAATTGAGCCAAGTCTGTGAGTTCTGCAGTAAAAATTTTACTTTTCTATCGTATAATAAAAAATCTAGGGAATTCCCTAGCGGTCAGTCCAGTGGTTAGGACTCTGCGCTTTCACTGCCAAGGTCCCGGGTTTGATCCTTGGTCTGATCCTTGGTCGGGGAACTAAGCCCGCAAGCCACACAGCGTGGCCAAAACAAAAACAAAAACAAAAAACAAAAAAACACTAGACCTTCTATTAGAAAAAATCATCTGAAAACCAATGGCTCATAGATCTCTCACCATTCCTACTTTGGTATTCTGGTCGAACTAGAAGCTCTTCCTATGCCCCTTAGCAGCACAGTATTTCTACCTATAAAGAAGCAGCTCTCATGGACTAATGGCAATTTTCCACTAAAGAAATTTATCTTCTATGAGTGGTATTTTTGTTGCTTTAATTTGTTGTTACTTGGAATGATCAGTATCATCAAATTTATTAAGGTATAGAATGTGATAGAAGGAGCTCCGAACTTGGAGTTATAAGACATGGGTTTGAACCTCTGCTGTTTAGTTTTGTGTCCTGGGATGGGTTAAACAACCTTTCTAAGCTACAGTGTATCCTCTGCATTGAGAGAACCCCTGATAACAGAGGTGCTGCGGGAATCACGTGAGCTAACATAGACGAACACATTGAGCATGGTAACCTGGCCTACTGTAGATTCTTGGTGCATGTGCCCCCTCCTTTACTTCTTTGATAAGTTTAATGTTAAAAATGCATATGTTAAAAATTGCATATGTTTTTAGTAGGTATTATGGCGCTCTCTTAATTTATTCATTATTTTCCTGACAGGGAGGCCGTGTTGAGATTGAAGCAGTAGCTGTCCAAGGACCTCTCGTGACAGCATCACTCTAAGTGGGCCCAGTGTTATTTAGCCTGGAATTTTAATAATGTTTTTAAATTAACATCTTAATTTTTACAGTATTTGTTGGAAAGTGTAAGGTTGACTGAAATATCTGAAGTTATTATGGAAATACCATATAATAAGGGGAATTGAACATGAGTTGAAGATTAATGATGAACCTAGTTACTGATGTTATAAATTACACTTCTGTAGCACTCATATTACTGGATGTGGGAAAAGAGACACACATTACATAGTTACTCAGAAAAATAAAAGTAAAGGGAAATAGCATGTAGGAAAGATGAGTTACTATTCCTGAGAAATAATAAAGAGCACACCTAATTCAATTAAACTCTGTTAATTTAATGATGTGAACTATTTAGTTCTCATGTCAGATACATGATTCTGCTTTTACTTGAGTAAAATTAAAGCATTTAAGTTTGAATGGTAGAGGTAAAGGAGAAGAAACTGGACCAAATTTTATATGGATAATATTTTTCTAATGGAAATAAAATAGCATGCAGATTTTCCTTTGTGTGATTCTGTTCACTTATTTTTTAACAGTTTAATGTATACACTAAATCCTATTACCTAAATAAAGGTGGGGGAACTATGAGGTTTAAATTCCAACTTTTTTTCTCAAAGCTTACTGCGGCCTTTACATTTTTACACCGTGGTAATAAGGCTATGTATAACCATTTTGTGTTTGTTCTTTGAAGTCTTTTAACATTTTTAGAAACTACTACATGAATACCTCCTTGTTGTAGAATAAATTCCAACACAGAATTATGTAGATTAAAAAGTAAAAGTCCCAGGACTTCCCTGGTGGTGCAGTGGTTAAGGATCCACCTGCCAATGCAGGGGACACAGGTTTGAGCCCTGGTCCGGGAAGATCCCACATGCCACGTAGCAACTAAGCCCATGCGCCACAACTACTGAGCCTGCGCTCTAGAGCCCGAGCTAGAACTACTGAGCCCACGAGTCACAACTACTGGAGCCCGTGTGCTTAAAAGCCCGTGCGCCACAGCAAGAGAAGCCACTGCAATAAGAAGCCCGCACACCACAACGAAGAGTAGCCCCCACTCGCCACAACTAGAGAAAGCCCGTGCACAGCAATGAAGACCCAAAGCAGCCAAAAATAAATATATAAATAAATTTTTTTAAAAAAAAGTAAAATTCCCCTTCACTCACTGGCCATTCCACTCACCTCCCCAAAGACGACCACTGCTAAGAGTTTTGAGTGTAACCAGCAGATAGTTTTCTATTCATTATATACTTAATCATCTAGTTTGGTTTTGGCTTGTTGACATAAATGGAGCTTTACTGTTTATATTATTCTACAGATTGCTTTTTTCTTGTCTTGAAGGTCTTCCATGTAACTACATATTGATCCTACCTCATTTTTAAAGCTGTTGCGGAGTCGTCTTTTGTGTAAATGTGCCTTAGGTGATTTAACCATTGATCCAAACAATTCCATATTTGCAAAATTATCATATCAATGCTGCTGTAACATTCTTACATACACACATAACATTTTACATATACCTATTTGTTTGAGGTTAATTTAGAAATGTCATGCTAATTTGAAAAGTTTGGTAAACCAAAAGATAATATTAGAAGCACTTGGGAAGAGCAGTTTTAACACATTGGCTAGAGATGTATTAATGTCTTTTGTTACCTGAACGTTATTGACCAGAGAGACATATCAATATCACTTAATAACAAATCACCGGCCATAGGAGTTAGTTTCTGCAAAAATCGCCCAGTCAATAACGAGTTTAAGAGCACAGACTTTGGAGTAATTCTAACGGGATTCAAGGCCCAGATCTACCACTTATTAGCTGTATGATCTTGAGCTAGTTATTTAACCTCTTTAAGTCTCAGTTTCTTGAGAGATAATAATTGCACCTTCTCAAAGGTATGTTGTAAGGATTAAATAAGATAATGTATATGGAAAGTACTTAGCAGTGTCTAGCATACAGCAAAGGATCAAAAAAGCTCTCACTATTCATCAGTATTTAATAATTATCATATAGAATAATGTGCTAGATGGAAAAGTTTCTGCTATTTACATACCTAAATTTATTGACATAAAAGATAAGGATGAGGATTCTTCAAGGATGTAGAGTTGGGGAGTATAGCACTATGAGTTGATAAACAAGATTAGGCCCTGAAAATTATTTTAGACATTTTTACATGAAGCAGTACAGTGCAGTAGTCAAGGGTGTAGGCTCTGGAGCCAAACTACTTGATTTCAAATTCTATTCCACCACTTATTAGCTTTGTAACTTTGGGCTAGTTACTTAAGTTCTCTGTTCTGTTTCTTCTGTAAAATATCTCCTTTGTTTCATCTGTAAAATGGGGATATTACTAGGACCTACCTTATAAAGTTGTTGTAAGGTTTAAATAAGTTAATATGTATAGAGCACTTAGAATAATGCCTGGCACATAGCTATGATGATAATGATAGAAACCTTTCTGTTATTTGGCAATAAAAAGAAATGAGGGAATTCCCTGGTGGTCTAGTGGTTAGGATTTGGCACTTTCACTGCCATGGACTGGGTTCAGTCCCTGGTTGGGGAACTGAGATCCTCTAAGCCGTGTGGCACAGCCAAAAAAGAAAAAAGAAATAAGCTATCAAGCCACAAAAAGACATAGGGAACCTTAGATGCACGTTACTAAATGAAAGAAGTCAATCTGAGAAGATAACATACTGTATGATTCCAACTATGTGACATTCTGGGAAAGGCAAAACTTTGGAGACAGTAAAGAGATTAGTGGTTGCCAGGGTGGCGG
The DNA here is from genome assembly GCF_965194825.1 of Balaenoptera physalus. Classification (NCBI taxonomy): domain Eukaryota; kingdom Metazoa; phylum Chordata; class Mammalia; order Artiodactyla; family Balaenopteridae; genus Balaenoptera; species Balaenoptera physalus. The sequence continues at coordinate 47,642,875 of NC_138895.1, read as the reverse complement.
AGGAAGTAGGGGAGGGATCAACAGGTGAAGCACAGGAGATGTTTAGGGCAGTGAAACTACTATGTATGATACTGTAATGGTAGATACATATCATGCATTTATCAACAATAGAATGTACAACTCAAAGAGTGAACCCTCATGTAAACTAGGGGCTTTAGCTAATAATAATGTGTCGGTGTTCATCAATTGAAACAAAGATACCACACTAATTAAAGACGTTAATAATTGGGGAAACTGTGCAGTGGGGAGGAGGAGTATTTGGGTACTCTTTGTACATACAAATGCCCTGGAAAATTTAAACCTTTTTTTTAAGGACTGTAGTAATGCAGTCTGTGGTAGACTGTTAAGTGAAAGGTCTTTTCCCTTTCAGTTAAAAAATGTTGCTCATAGTTAACTGGTATTGCCTAAAAATATAAAGACTTGGGAAAGGGCTTCCCTGGCGGCACAGTGGTTAAGAATCCACCTGCCAATGCAGGGGACACAGGTTCGAGCCCTGGTCTGGGAAAATCCCACATGCCGCGGAGCAGTTAAGCCCACGCGCTACAACTACTGAGCCTGCGCTCTAGAGCCCGCGAGCCACAACTACTGAAGCCCGCGTGCCACAACTGCTGAGGCCCGCGCACCTAGAGCCCATGCTCTGTAACAAGAGAAGCCACCGCAATGAGAAGTCCATGTACCGCAACGAAGAGTAGCCCCAGCTCACCGCAACTAGAAAAAGCCCACGTGCAGCAACGAAGACACAATGAAGCCAAAAATAAATAAATCATATATAAATAAATAAATAAATAAAAAGACTTAGGAAAATCAGCAGGTGACAAACACCCCCAGCAAAGTGTGCTTGGAAAAATGTTGGCAGGTGATGAAATTTGTCTAGGACAATACCTGAGTTTATGTTACCCATCAAAACCGGTTTATTATCCACTACTTCACACTTATCAAAGAAGCTATGTAATTTATATGCATGGTTTAAACAATAATAAAATGAACACCTACGTACCAAATCCAGCCCAAGAAAGGAACATCACCAATTCTCTGGGAGCCCTGCATAAACCATTACCCTCACTTCTGCCAAAGGTAACTACAGTCCTAAATTTTATATGAATTATTCTGGTTTGTCTTTATAGTTTTGCCATTTAGAAGTTATGCATTCAAATAAGAAGTGAAGATCATTTAGTTTTGCCTGATTTTAACTTTTATATTAATAAAATACAACATATATTTGTCTGACTTGTTTTCACTCAATATTATGGTCTAAAAAAATTTTAAACATCTAATACCAAGCAGATACAAAAGAATGTTGACCACCCACGTTCCTACCACACAGTTTGAGAAAAAGAACATTCTTACTGCTATATAAGACCAGATATGATGCTCCAATCCGGATGTCCCCTTCCCTCCCATCTCAGAGGAAACCTGAATTTTGCATTTATCATTTCTTCTTTCTTCTGTTATCATATGTTTGAATCATTGACATATTTTAAGTCTCTGAGCTGAAACAAAAATGAAATCATATTTGCATTGTTATTTGTTTTTAAAGGAATGTCTTTGACATGTCACCATTGAGTATGATGCTTCCTATTGATTTTCTTTTAATAAATTTATTTATATATTTATTTTTGGCTGTGTTGGGTCTTCGTTGCTGCGCGCGGCCTTTCTCTAGTTGCGGGGCGCGAGGCCTACTCTTCGTTGCGGTGCACAGGCTTCTCATTGCAGTGGCTTCTCTTGTTGCAGAGTACGGGCTCTAGGCGCACAGGCTTCAGTAGTTGTGGCTCGAGGGCTTAGTTGCTCCTCATCATGTGGGATCTTCCTGGACCTGGGCTCAAACCCGTGTTCCCTGCATTGGCAGGCGGATTCTTAACCACTGTGTCACCAGGGAAGCCCCACTATTGTTTTTTATATATCCCTTTTATTAGATCAAGAAAATTTCCTTCTAGCCGTACTTTGCTAAAAGCCCTTCCTCCCTTCCTTCCACAAATACTTAATAAGCCAGATACTGTCACAAGTACCGTGATTTCCACAATAAACAGCCTAAAATTCTTGCCCTCAGGAAATTTACACAAACAAAGCAAGTAAATTATATACTAGGGAAATATATATCATAGGGATAGAAAATAGATTAGAGCTTACCAGGGGTTGGGAGTAGCAAGCTATGGGGAGCTATTGCTTAATGGGTTACAGTTTCTGTTGGAAGAGATGGAAGAGTTTTGGAAATAATTGGGATGGTTGCACAGCATTGTGAATGTATTTAGTGCCACTGAACTGTACACTTAAAAACAGTTAAAATGGTAAATTTTGTTATCTATATTTTACCACAATTTTTTAAAGTAAGAAAGAAAAACCAGACGCAAAAAATTATGTTAAAATGTTAAGAGCTTTAGGGAAAAGCAAAGCAAGGGGAGTTGGAGAGTATAGGGGATTGCAGGTTTAATAGGGTCAGTGAGGTGACACTGGAGTTTAAAATGGTTGCTGAAATTTGTTGAATTTTTCCTGTTATCTATGAGGTCGTGATATGATTTTTTTCATTCAGTTTGCTAATATGGTAAAATACAACTATAGTAATGAATTTTTTATAATGTAGAACCAACCTTTCATTCCTAGATAAATTCAATTTGGTCAACATATATATTATAATGTATGTTTTATACACTCAAATTTAGAATGATGTATTTTTTTTTTTTAAGATTTTTAATTTTTATTTATTTATTTATGGCTGTGTTGGGTCTTCGTTTCTGTGCGAGGGATTTCTCTAGTTGTGGCAAGCGGGGGCCACTCTTCATCGCGGTGCGCGGGCCTCTCGCTATCGCGGCCTCTCTTGCTGCGGAGCACAGGCTCCAGACGCGCAGGCTCAGTAATTGTGGCTCACGAGCCTAGTTGCTCCGCGGCATGTGGGATCTTCCCAGACCAGGGCTCGAACCCGTGTCGCCTGCATTGGCAGGCAGATTCTCAACCACTGCGCCACCAGGGAAGCCCGATGCATTTTTTTTTTGTTTAGGATCTTTACATTTATGTTCATCTGTGAGACTGGTTTTTTTCTTTTATAAAAGAGTTTATGGTTGTAAATATCTATCCTTGAATGTTTGATGGCGTTTACCTATGAAACTGTTGGGGCTTGGTATTTTCTTTGGGAAAAAATTTTAAATTACTGGTTCAATTTGTTTCATGGTAGCAGGAACATTCAGATTTTCTAGTCTTTACTTCAGTTTGCGGTCATTTACATTGTTGTAGAATTTGCACACTTCATCTAAATTTCACCTTTTTAATCTCTTGCATCTGTATTCAAGTGCCTTCATTTCATCTAATATAGTTTATTTGTGCTTCTATTGTTTTTTAATCAGTCTTGCCCAGAAGTTTATCAATTTTATTAATCTATTTACAGAACCATTTTTTGGCTCTTTTGATTCTATTACCTTTCTTTTCTTTAGCATTAATTTCTGCTCTTATATTTAATATTTTCTTCAGCTCATTTATGACACTTCTTTCTACTTTTAATATTAAGACTCTTATTTGGATGTGACAGAAACCCAACTCAACTAGTATAAGTGGAAAAAAAGAGGAGTTCATAGGCTCATGTAACAGAGAAATCCAGAGTACAGCTGGCTTTAAGCATGTGTGTTCCAGAAACCTCCCAGCTCCATCTGTCTCTTAGGGGAACATGCTGCAGGGCCACCAAGGTAGAGAGAGACCACCAAGGTACTAACCCAGCAGAAAGACATCATTTCCTGATATCTCTGGCAGGAGAGTCTCAGAGAAGCCTCTGATTGGTCCAGCCCAGGATAGGGATGCATTCCTAAACCAGTCACTGTAGCCAGGAAATCAGATACTACTCTGGCCAGTCAGGGTCTAAGGGGCATAGATACAGATAGGTCATGACTTCAAATTCTAACCCTACAATGAGAAAGCTGGAAATAAAGTGCTGGTATCCAAGCTGGTTTGTTAGTGGCTAGGTTGGGATTTTGAGTCTTCTTTCCACAAGGAGAATCATGATTTTGTTAAACGTGAAAATGAACACATTGCACGTTAACCTTTTAAACATAAAGAAATAGCAATCTCTTTGAAGTGTGTTATCATTAAATAAATGATCATAAAATGTCTAAAGAGTCACCCATATTTCCCTGCTGTTGTCATACTCGTTACCTTTGAGGGAGTGGGTAATTTAAAAAATGCTTTTCTTTCTGAAGGACACAATGAGTCAAAAGTAATATGTTTCTATAACAAAAATTCACATAAATACAGAGAAAAGCTTTCAAACACTTTATTTCTAATAACATTCAATCAAAATTGTAAATATTGAACCAGCAGTACAAAATAATTTTATAAAAATTTTGGCCATATTTTCCCTATAGCCAATTATATTCAGTTCTGAGGAAATTATCATGATTATATAAGAATAAAGAGCATTTGTCATCAACAAGCATTTAAAGTGCAAAATTTGTACTAGGCCCTGTAGGGCACTTTTCCTGCTCTCTAAAGAGCTTACAATCTTTTCACTAACATTTGGTCAACAATTAGAAAGCATTAACAATAACTTCAAATAAAATTTTTAGTTTGTGTTTTTTCCTAAGATATCAAAAAATTAGTTATCATAAATTGTGGTCAGCTAAGTGCTAATATACTTGGGCATAGTTGCTCTCTCTATAACACTCATCAATATTTACTAATATAGCAAGGATTATTGGAACATTCTCTGTAACCTGCTATCTCCAATAGATTCCAGTGAGGAAAATCCAGAAGTGCTATGCTCAGCAGTTCAACAGACATGAAGTTCTATTAATAGTTGTGCTTTGGCTAACTTGCTATTGCAACACTAAAAAAATAATAATCCCTCAGATGCATCAACATGATTTTTGACTGATTGTATTATGTGTAATGTTAGATTTCCTCTTTTTAAAGTTTATATTTTCTGAAGTTTCTACCATGAACATGTATTCATTTTTTACTAAGAAAAAATTATTTTTTTAATAGTAAAGGAGTTCTTCCTTGCAATTATTACCTAAATAATCACTGTGTCACATACAAGTACTTAGACAGAAGCAGTGTTTTTACCAAAAAAAAAAAAAACACTTTTTAACAAACCTCTGATATCCAGAAAACTTGAAGCAAATCCATACTGATCCACTAAATAACCACTAGCTGAAATAAACTTTTCATTTGTTTTCACAGTAGACTGCTATGAGTTCACCTTTGGGCCTTGTGTCTTCCTAGTGAGGTGCTGGGGCTGAAACTCCCTCCCAGCCCGAAGCCCCTCTACAACAGTACAGCTGCTGTGGAGAGCCTCTTCTCTTTATCACTGAATATATTTGTTTTAAGTATTTGGAATCAGGGTCACAAAAATTGATTCAGTATAATATGCATTACTTTTTTCATCAATTTATATGATAGCATGAATTATGTTTTGTTACAGTTACTTTTATTTTGTTAAGAAAAATTTGAGAACTACCTATATTTTACAAGGAAAAATAAATGAGGCAGATTTCAAACCAAAATTATTGTCCCTAACTGGTTTCTCAGAACTCTTTTTCTGGAAACTGGTGAGGCTTGCAGATCTCTGTCCCAATAGTGGATAGAGTTACATGTTTATTCACGTCAGTTGCACATTATTAAACAGAAAGGGTAATTTACATTAACATAATACAGACTGGCCCCTCTTCGACCTTCAAAAGTTATTAAAGCCTGGCTGATGTCTGGAGACTTCTTTCATTAGGTGCGGAAGTAACGATATGGTTGTTAACTTGCAATATCTCAACTGTTGCCCAATACATTTGCTGGGTGGTATTTCTGAAGTAAAGCTGAAGGTCTCCAGTTTGACTCCATATGGGTTAACACTGACAGGGAATTCCTTAACTTTTGCTGAAAGTAACAAGAACTGAAAAGAGAAATTCCACACCTGTCAACAGTTCTCTGAGATTACACTGATTCTGCAATTAAAACCTTGAGATTACAACCAATCTCACTCGTTAACTTTATAAGCTCTGGGGACAAGAGGAGCTGACAAAGTTTTAGATTAAATGATACCTTGTGAGCAAATGCTTTCAACTTTTCAGACACAGCCATGCCTTGCTATTAGAGGATCATTCTTCTTTCACCCAACAGATGTACTGGGCTACATGAATGGCTTTATGACGTTCACATTGCTGACTTTTGTGAAACAATTCAGAATTGGGTCACCAGATTAGCTTTATAAAAATGAGATGATTGTAATGTTAGATGCTCTAAGAAGCTATTGTATTTACCAAAAGAGCACAGATTATTTCACTATGACCACCCAACACTCTTTGATTACTTCAATGTGGAAAAGAAATATTTTCCTTTAAAAGCCATTTTTAACTCAAGGCCAAGTGTGGAATAAAGCATTTGTTATGAATGATGATGGGGAATTCTCTGGCGGTCCAGTGGTTAGGACTCTGTGTTTTCACTGCTGAGGCCCGGGGTTCGATCCCTAGTCAGGAAACTAAGATCCTACAAGCCGTGCCGCATGGCCAAAAAATTTTTTTTTTTAAATAATGACTTGGGTGTTTTGACTGCTCAAAGGCTATTGGCTATGCTAGGACTCTTACTGCAAAGTTTAAATGGAAAAAGCAATGAGGTCACATGTTGGCCACACACTCCTATCCTGTGGGTCCCCCAGGAGTGATGCAGAAAGCTCAGCTTCTCTGTACACCGGTGCCGAATCAAATCTTGGAGACAGAGTTTTGGGTGAAGTAGAAAAGGATACCTTTATTACTTTGCCAGGCAAAGGGGGACACAGCAGGCTCCTGCCTCAAAAAACTGTGTGTCCTCACTTGGAGAAGATAGAAGTTTTATAGTAATTGTTCAAATACGGCGTGATCAGCTCATGGACATTCTTCTGATGGGTTGGTGGTGAGGTAAGTAGGAGTCGGCATCATCAACCTTCAGGTCCAACTGGTCTGGGGTCTACATCCTTGTGGGCAGCATATCATCGTTAATCGTTAACTTCTCCCACCTGGAGGGGGCTTCAGTATCTGCAGAATAGCTCAAAGATATTGTAGTGTGCATCTGTTGATGGGGAAACAGAGCCTTGCCCCAAGGCTGCTCTTGACTGTTTCTCCCTGGTCTCGCATCACCTCCCTTCCCTAATTACAACTGCTTGAATCTGCCCATTGGAACTCAGGGAAGGTCATGGAGGCTGAATGAAGGCTGTTTCCTGTAATCAAAGAAATGGGGGACACAGAAAGGCTTTGTGCCCAGGAGCCCCACAGGGCCCTGCTTGGTATCAGGAGATGGTACAGAGCACATCTGGCCAAGAGTTTTGGAGTCTGGATTGGGAATTTCCTAGATTTGCAACCACCACCCTCTGTCAGTAAACGCCAACGTTCACTCCCTAATGGGGATACCAGCTGGCGAATCGTTTGTTCACCATTTCCTTCCCAGCTAGATACAGAGAATCCTGCAATCATCTTAATAGATCACAAAACTGGGTTACAAAGTGGTTGTATGGCCACTGGAATTAGAAAATCCAGTGGAAAATCCAGCCCTGATGGTAGTTTTTCTATTAATTCATTATAAATAGCTCAAGCCTTATCCAACTTGTGCATTTTGAATCTGAAAGCAAAATTGATAAACTCCCCTCAGAGTCTGGGGACTTAGAATGCACTTTGCTATGCTAAGTCTATATACCAGTTTTAGGCAAAAGAAAAAAATTCTAGCATAGGAAAGGATGGATTCGTGGTTTTACATGCACTTTTTCACAATGTAAGGACAAAATAGTGATTCGTGGTTTTTTTTAAAATTAACTTATTTATTTATGGCTGCGCTGGGTCTTGTTGCTGAGCGGGAGTTTTCTCTAGTTGCGGCCAGCAGGCGTTACTCGTCGTTGCAGTGTGTAGGCTTCTCATTGTGGTGGCTTCTCTTGTTGTGGAGCATGGGCTCTAGGCGCGCGGGCTTCAGCAGTTGTGGCACGTGGGCTTCAGTAGCTGTGGTGCATGGGCTTAGCTGCTCCGCGGCATGTGGGATCTTCCTAGACCAGGGCTCGAACCCGTGTCCCCTGCATTGGCAGGCAGATTCTTAACAACTACACCACCAAGGAAGCCCGTCATTTGTGTTTTAAAATGTGGATGTGTAATCATACACTTCTGTTTTAGCATATCCATATAGCCTGGCTTATACATTACCCTTTTTAAAAATTTATTTATTTGGCTGTGCCGGGTCTTAGTTGCAGCATGCGGGCTCTTTTAGCTGAGGCATGCGGGCTCTTAGTTGTGGCAGGTGGACTCTTAGTTGCGGCATGCATGTGGGATCTAGTTCTCTGACCAGGGATCGAACCCAGGCCCCCTGCATTGGGAGCGTGGAGTCTTAACCACTGGACCACCAGGGAAGTCCCTACATTACCTTCTTATGGAAATAAACACAAGAAGCTTTATCATCTTTTCATAGAAGGACTAAAGGGTATGGGAGGAACAACTTTACTTCCCATTTTATACCTTTCTTTATTGTTTGAGTTTTACTACAGGCACTTATTACTTTAATTTTGTTTAAAAAAATAAATTAGCAGGTTATTTAGATGAAACGTTTTAATTTTGGAATATTCAAATATTATGGAACATTTCAATTTTCTTTATAGGTTTTGAATTACAAAGTTATTAATATTATCTAAAAGAATAATTTCTAAAAATGTCTTAGTAACCACATTAAAGGCCAAAGACAAAAGTATAGAAAGGATCAGAAACTTATACAAATTTCCAAATTTTTCTGAGAATAAATGATTTTAGTTATTATGGAAAATAATGGTATTAATAAGTAATTTGAAAACTTTTACATTACAACTATATAATAATGCTTTTGAGAAAGACTTCTTTCAAGAATGAGCTCTGAATAGAGATCTCTTTAACATATGTTAGAGATTTTTTTAAAAATCCACACAATGGAGAATGGACCTTTATGCCTATTAAATAAATGAATCCTACTATTTCAGTACTTGATACAAAGTACAATCACTTTTTAAGGTGATCATATTTTACACTAAGCTCTGACATTTTCTATTTACTAGATATCTATATAAAAATACCTTTGGGTCAGGAAAAACACCTTTGGATTACAAAACGTAGCTTGAAAGATGTTGTATCAGTTCTGAGTTATGTAACTTCCTGACCCCAAATTACTACTATTTTTGGAACTACACCAAATATATAGTCTTACTAAGCTTGAGCAGCTTTGGAATGAAAACGTTAGTGTCACACAAATTCATATTTCAAATTCAATATATAAAGAATTCTACATTCTTTTTTAATGAATTAAGTGTAAATGGGAACACTTGGTATTTATTATTCATTTATTGATTCGACAAATACTTATCAAGCACCTATCATGTCCCATTAAAAGAGCTAAATGTATGAATTCAAAGACACATAAAACAATCCTTGTTCTCAATAAAATCACAATCCAGCTTCTTTACTTTGCAGGAAGGATGAAGTCATCTACTCAAGTAACTCCTCTTGTTAGCTACCTCAACTCTTTAAAGTCAGAAACATTAACATTAAAATCAGAGTAAGGATGATAATTCTTCCATCTATCCTATATTCTTAAAATTAATTACATTATCTTAATAGTCAGTTTAATATAGAAGCTAAAGTAAAAGAGTCTAGTTAATTCATCTGAGCAGTTATCTTTAAACTACATATTTACAAATAAGATAAAACTACAAAATGTTTCCAGAATATAATTCTATCCTGATATTCATAAACACAAGGCACTCATTGGTGGGCAAGATTGCTATCATTATTATTATTCACATATCATCATTTACCAAAATCCCTTGGCAACTTTGGAGGAATACTTGAAAAGTGACTTTCTATGGTGTATCATTTTAACACGAATGAAATATTATAAATGGTTTTTAAATCTTGATTTTTCAGCTCTTTTCCACATCTAAAGCCTAATATTAAATCAGAGTAATCTTAAAAGAAAAAAAAATAGGGCCCAAGGAATAGACTCCACATAGGCAACAAATCTAGGTTTTAATTTTTGCTGTTTGTTGCCTCTGAAATACATTTAAAAGTCAGTTAATTTAAAATACCTTTAATGTCAGTCAAAAGGATAACACCAATTGAAACACCTCACATAAGTATAAAATCACTAGACGATTCAAAATGGCACATAAAACATGTGTAACCTTTCATTGTGAAAATATCTAATCTTATAACAGCACCAGAGTCTGCATTCCTTTAAGAAGAATTTTGTTACCATATTTAATACACCATGATCAATAAGGATGTATGGTAGTAGATAGACTTAAGGTGAGAAGGTAATTAGATGACATACTTTCCCAGGTTCCCACCAGCTCTAAATTCTGTGATAGGAAAGAAATACTAGGTATAGTTTGCCCGGTTATTGTTGATCATTCTTACTCCATCCTAATTCCAACTGTATGACTTTATTATCATGAGCTCCCTAAACTCTGCTAACTCCTTTCTCCAGCCACCTATACTTAAAGGTTTATACTTTCTTTTAGGGTCTCATTTTCTACACTGAATGGACCCATTGCCACAGTGAAGAAAACACCCTCACACTCTTAAACGAACATATACCCTAGTTGGTATTGGCTCTGGCTATTGTAGTTTTCTTTTTCTTTTTTTTTTTTTTGTAGTTTTGAATTGTAAGTAGCTAGAAAAACTGTTCACAGCTTAGCAGTTTTATGGAACAATGTAATCAAGAACATGATAACCACACTCCTTGTATAAAACATGTAGATGTTGAAAGATAAGATCTGTAACCACAAACTTCACTGCCGCTTTCTGTCTTCTCTGTTATAATACGCTGTGTCGGTTCACCCTTCCATCACCATACCTATCTACGTGGCTGCTGAAAGACCCACAGCTTCTCCTGTTTCTTCTTCTTTTGTTTCAGCCCCTTCACTTACTTTCTCATTCTCCATCTCTGTTTCAACCTCTTCTCCTGTTTCACCTGGAAAAGTAACCAAAGGTGATATTAAGAGATACTTGTTTAGCATTAGCAACAAAGTGCCCCGCAGCTGGTTTCCAAGGGGGGCAGCTCTTGCTTTTTAGGTCTAGACGGTAAGTTTCTCTGGTGGTGTCAAGAAAGGCAATTGCCCTGGGTCTCTCAGATCCTCAGAGTGGCCCATGTCGCTTACCATTTCCGAGTCCTGGCGTTTTCTTATATAAAATCAGGATGCAGAATTACCCAAGAAAGACAGTAGAACATATTACAAATAGAAAGTTCCATTTATAGCTAAATCAAAATGTGTTCTATGGGTGCCCAGAAAGTGTCTTGTTTGGTCATTCTGGTGTTTAAAGAAAACAATCATTGAACTTTTAAAGAGTTTAAACATTTAAAAGCCTGGCCATTGCACATACAAATTTTTCCCTAAGAAGTCACTTTGGGCAACACTGATCCCCATGCTTTGAGTGGAGCCCAGAAGCAGCTGCCTCTTTTGATAGGATTGTGCGCCTGTTCACCAAGATGCCCGGGGCTTCCCACAGCATTACATGTGCCCCTCACTTCACCCACTGTCATGATCCTAGGCCCTAAAGACTTGAGTTTGCCAACCCTGATCTAACAAATAGATACCTTTACTTGCTTCTCCCTTGTTATTCCCAGAGCACTTTTATATACCTTCACTAAAGCACTTACCTCAGTAGACTGTAGTATTTTGTTTAAATTCTGCCTTCTCCCCGCTAGACTGTGAGCCCCTTGAGAACAGGGACTACCCCTTATTCCTGCAGCTAGCCGATGATTAGACACTCAAAAACTGCTGCATTAACTAATGAGAGAATTAAAAAACGGGTGAATGTTTCACTTAATTATACCGTAGGGTGAAGCCCAAATTTACCAAAATGTAAATCCTGCCCTAGAAGACTTTTTTTTATTATAACTCCAATAAAGAACAGTATAGATACCATTTGCTTTATACTGGTAAAGTACATTAAAAAAAACACCATTTGCTAAGACGTAGTACATTTCTCTAGTCTTCTAATAAAGATAAAAAGACTATAGGAGGACAGGAGCAGGCTGACAGTAATTTTCCAAGGATAAGAGTGCAAAGATGAAAATGACACTCTAAGAGTCATTTGTGTGTTCTTTCATTAAAAAGTCAGTTCCTCCACTGACCATCTTCAATTTGTACCCTCATGCCATACATGGGGCCTGATGAAGAGTGAACTTGGAAAAATTCAGAAATTTAACATTCCTTCAATATTCCATTTTATTCAACATTGAAGCTCTAGGTTACAAATCTGAACACAGACTATGCTTTAGAAAATTTGTGCCAGAAAGTCAAATGCCTGTTTTTCAAGTATGGAAGCCTTTTTGGTTTGGGTCAAATGAACTTCAACCACTGAAACAGAGACTTGAGGGACTGTGTCAGCCACCCCTGTCCCCCAGAGATGATCTTTTATGGAGCACACCTAAACAACCTGAATCTGTGACAGCATGACTTTTACCTTCAACGTGTTGGTCCTCTTCGTTAGCATGAATTTTCCTGACCGTTTCCACATTTGCCCCTGTCTCTAGAATTCCTGCTGGATGTTCCATGTTTCCAACTATCCTTTCAGGTTGGATCTGCTCCATGTCTCCTGGACCTTCAGGAGTTTTATGGAGCGCATCATCCTTGACAGCTGTTTCCATAAGCTGACTTCTGTCTGATACTTCTGGTGTTCCATTCTCTCTGGGAATCATCTCTAGAAGTTGGGACTGCTCATCTTCTCCCAATGTTTCTTGAAGTTGCTGCTTTTCAGCTGTTTCCACAAGCTGACTTCCTTCCAATATTTCTGGAGATTCCATCTCCTTGGGAACTGTTTCTGGGAGTTGGAACTGTTCATCCGTCCCTATTGCTTCTTGAGATTGTGGCTCTCTAGCTGCTTCCAGAGGTGGAATTTTCTCAGCTGTTCCTCGAGGTGTCATCTCTCCGGCAGCTTGTGGATTCTCAGTACCTTCCACTGTTCCAGGAGAGTCCGTCTCTCCCGCTGTCCTCAAAGGTTGACTCTTGGCTTCTGCTCCTAAAGGTTCGGTCTCAGCGTTTCCTTTAAAAGGCTGAGCCTCTGTCACTGCTTCCACGTCCTTCTTTTCTCCTGCTCCTGGAGTATCATCTTTGCCACCTGGCTGAGGTGACCCAGACTCCTTCAGTCCCTTAAGAGGCTGAGTTTCCTCTGTGGATCCTGGTGGGTCTGCAGCATCCTTTGCCAGGGGCTGTTCATGGAGGGATTTAACACCATTAGCTGTAGACACGGCTGAAATCTTGGGCTTTTCTAGTCGAGGAAGGCTTTCCTTTTGTACCTTGCCATATAATGTAGATTCTCTTCCCAGTGTACGTGGTTTTGGTTGGACAAAGCAGGACTCAGTTTCTTCTGTGGTTGAAAAATACATATTTGAAGTTACTTTTTATCATTCATTTGAAAAGAAAAAATACAAATTGTTGTTTAGTTTCTATCCTGAGAAAGCGTATTGCTATCAAGAAGTAGATTTAACAGTTCAAGACAGTCCTGGGTACAGTACAGTTGAGTACAGAGAGGCCATACCATGACCCTAACATGCCCTAAGTCAAATCTCTTTAGTGTTTTCAGCTCAAATACCTAGTCTTAAGCATGAAGGTCCCCCAAAATCACAGGGTTTTTTTCCTGTTTGCTCATTGGGCACATTCTCATGACTCCTGTCCCATATTCTAATTCAGTACCCTTTGTCCCCTCATGCTTTTTCCTCTGTCCCACCCTTTCTCCTCCTTAGGCTTAGTAGAAGATTTTATAGCCCAAGAAGTGGTCCTTGGGCTGCTAGAGAGGTCTTACCTTCCCCCTAAAGCAGAATGGCCCTCAGTGAAAGGAAAGGGTCCCATGACAGAGAAGCCCTACTAGGTCAAAACTAAGATGTCTGGGAGAGAAAGTGGCAGGCACAGTCCAGCCTGAGTTTCATTTCATTTGGGGGTCCCGGTTACAAGAGAAATCAAGAGAGAGTTGGGAAACATGCATTTTAATTCTGGCTCTTCCCCCAACTGTGTGACCTTGGAAACTTAGCTCCCAATAATCATGTCTATAAAATGGCAGTGAATCTGTCTCTCCTACCTACGTCAGAGTTGCAAGAGGCATCGTATCACATTAAACAATGAATGCATAAGTGCCCCCTGGAGAGTTTAAGAAAGCAATGTGGCAACATGTTTATACTCTTTGACCCAGTGATCCTACTTCTGGAAATTTACCCTAAAAGCATAAACTTCAGGGAAATGCTCTGGGGGAAAGTATATCATCCCAGTATTCTTTATAACAGCAAAATCTGGAAAACAGCTTAAAAGTCTAATAATTTGGGGGAAAGATCAATAATCCATTGGGTGGAATATTACTGTACCATGAAAAAGATGATTCTGAAGACCATATGCTAAAATAATAAAATAATTATTGTATAATAAGTTAAAAAATCAGCACTCCCAGTTGGGTTAATCAAATAAAATAATGGATATAAAGTGTATATTAGCACAAGGTCTGCTGTGCAATTATGTGCTCAATAAGTTAGCTATCAATTTTATATACAGTATGATTATAGCAATGTTGATCATTGGAAAGGAGAAAGACAGGAAAAGCAAACAGAGGGGGAGATACTGGAAGAAGATAAACCAGCATGTTAAAATGGGCCTCTAGGTGATGTATTTCCTCTTCTACCTTTTTTCCCCCAAAGATAATTTTTCATCTTTTCTTGTTCTTTTTTTCCCTAAGTTACCCCTGACCCCAGTTATATATGCATATAGTTTAAAGAGTTACCTGCATATTTATTGTAAGTTAAGATATACAACTAAGGGCTTCCCTGGTGGCGCAGTGGTTGAGAATCTGCCTGCCAATGCAGGGGACACGGGTTCGAGCCCTGGTCTGGGAAGATTCCACATGCCGCGGAGCAACTAGGTCTGTGAGCCACAACTACTGAGCCTGCGCGTCTGGAGCCTGTGCTCTGCAACAAGAGAGGCCACGATAATGAGAGGCCCGCGCACCGCTATGAAGAGTGGCCCCCGCTTGCCGCAACCAGAGATAGCCCTCGCACAGAAACGAAGACCCAACACAGCCATAAATAAATAAATAAATAAAATTAAAAAAAAAAAAAAAAGATATACAACTAAGACTCAGGTCTCCTCTCTCTTTTCCCCTTCTCTAGGGTCAAATTTAGCTGTCTGGGAGGGATACTTTTTTTTCCTATATCTCTAAGTGAATTGCTACTTCATTATTTTTTAGTTTGGGCACTTCAACTAACTCCCACTATGGAAAATAAAGACTTAGCTCTTTTTTTCCCGCACCTCCATCATCCTTCACCCTCTCCCATTACACATTCACATTTCCTTTCAATTCAGTAATTGCATATTAGTAATGATTTAAAATAGTAATCATGAGACTCCCCAGGTGGTCCAGTGGTTAAAAATCCGCCTTCCAATGCAGGGGACGCGGGTTCGATCCCTGGTCGGGGAACTAAGATCCCACATGCCGTGGGGCAACTTAGCCTGTGCACTCTGGAGCCTGCACGCTGCAATGGAATATCCCGCATGCCGCAACAAAGATCCCACGTGCCGCAACTAAGACCCGATGCAGCCAAATACATGAATAAATAAATATCTTTTAAAAAATAAAAATAAAATACAATAGTAATCATGTTGTAATTTGGGTTATATCGATATTCAGTTATATGTACACATAATGAATATGTCTGCTATGAAGAACTGAGCCATGTAGTAAACTATTACTTGTGTAAACATTTTTTGTTTGTTTGTTTTTCCCGAGTTAGTAACTGTCATGGATCTTCACGTCTTTAGTTTATGTATTCTCATTACTTCATTTCACTGCCAATTGTTTCTCTTTTTAATACATTTACTCACATCAAATAGTCTCCCACCCTACCTCTGCGACTGTGTTTGAATCCCCCAGTGGAAAGGAATTAGAGCCCGAAGCTGGAGAAGCAGAGTTCAGAGAGGATTTTGTGAGACACAGGACACAGGCTGTGGGCGTGGGGTCCAGAGCTGGGAGGAGGGCTAGACTTCACCTCCCCCTCCAGCCTCATTATGCACGAAGCCTTCAAATTAATAGCACAGAAGGCAACTTAACAGAAGCAATTTCTCAGGCCTATAAAGAAATTCATTATGACAAGATAATTCATTTAGATACCACACAAAGGATGTTTAGGTGATGGCTGCCTTAGGGAATTGACAAGGAAATGTATTATTATGCTAATCACAGATGTCTGCCAAATTATATTTTCTGGTAAAATAGTTATTACAGTGTTCAGTACTGTCAGTTAAATGAGACGAATGATTTTCATCCAGCTGTGCCAGCTGTGGGTGCATTCTATTGTCATCATTCTTCTAGAGCAGAAAGCTTGAAGGAAAAAAATGTGTTGACACACCCAAATCATAGCCACTCAATTTTATATTTTGAAAAATATATTATGCTATCAGGCTAAGTCAAGTTTTTTTCCCCTAAAACCAAAAGCTTTGTGAAAATTTATTTAAACACACATGGTGTCTTAAGTTTCCAAAGGATCTATCAATTTTTGCCATAACTAGAACATTGATGCCCATGATCACAGTATCGATTTTCATTCTTATATACTTTTTCTAATCTTACTGACATACGTGAAGTAGGGAAATGTCCTCAACATATAACATTCTTATACTGCAACCTGAAAATAGTCAACCAAGCTGGGAAATATTACAAAAGAAGTCACTGTCTCTAACATTTTTTCTGAGGTAGCCCCAAAAGCTAAAACATCTTTAAAATGATCACCAAAAATTAGAGAAAATGTGAAAAAAGTGTAGTGACACACTCATTTTGTAATTCATGTTAACTGCACTCTGAATTTTGAAATAAATGTATTTCGGAGTTAATAACTCCTCACTAATCACTCAGTAGTTCTTTTTCCTATGTGATAGAAGAGAGTAATCTGCTCTAAAGGGGAGGACAGAGATCTTATGATCTTGAAAATGACACCTCCAATGTACTAGGTTTGAATCCTTATTCTTCCACTTACTAGCCTTGTTAAGCCTCTTTGTGCCTCAGTTTCATCACCTGTAGAGTGGGAAGAAGAGCAGTCGAGCTGTTGTGAGGATTACACGAGTTAATACCTGGAAAACACCAGCACAGCGACTGGCACCCCCTGAACGCCAAGCAAGCCAGCCATGGAAAGCATTACACTTCACCTGCCAGCCCTAGCAAGGAAGAGACCGTCGTGGACACACAGAAAGGGAAGGTAATTCCGTTCATCCTAATACTGGTACCTTTCTCTGAGCTTACTCAGAAAAAAAGAAAGATCAGAGTCAATAAATGAAAAGGGTTGGAAAACAAATGGTTGTTTCAAACCGTCTCTCAGAGAACACAATACTAAAGACTACAGTGACCAAAAAACTTCCTTTCTTATGCTTCGGAATGTTTTTATCCCCAGCTGCTAAGGGAAGTACAATTTTGGGATCCATCTGGGCTCCTTCCTCTTCAGCTGGAGCAGGGCATTCCAGACTGTTCTGATGTTCAGTGTGACTCCTTATTCCATCATTTACTTAACTGTGCAATCCAGACAAGTTATGAAACTCTCTGGACCTCAGTTTCCTTATCTATCAAATGGGGATATTATCTTTGCCTTTTAGGCTTGTTAGGATCATTGATAATTCTGAGATGATATGTGTGTAATTACTCAACATGGTATGTGACATGAGAAGGTACTCAGTAAACAGGGATGCAGCAAACGGCTCTGCAGGTTTCTCATTGCATGGGGTGTGTCCCGCTGAAGGGGCGAGGGAGAGATGAAGTCCAGCCTGTGTGCACCAGCAAGGTTGCATGCATCAGGGGTGGGAAGGGCAGCTTTTTCTAATTTCATAAAGGTCCTCTGTGGGTTAGCAGTAGCCCTGTCAATAAATTATAGCTAATTCAGCAACAGAAAGAATGAACTGCAACATTAAAGAGCTTGGATAAACAGTCCCCTAAACACTGTAACGTTGTCACTGTTGACCTATAAAATTCTGTTGTTACTAATGGTAAGTTTTAAATCGTGATTGTTGATAGAGAGTGAAATAGTATTCATGTCAGCCATGATTTGACCGGACTTGACTGGCATTAATACAGGCCACTGTTAGCTTTTATATACACAAATATGCTTCATTCTGTTTGTTGGCTTTGATTTCATTTATTCATCAAGTATTGATCAAGTGCCTACTATATGCCCGCTCTGGGCTAAGCACAAGGGTTACAGCAGTTAACAAGGAAGATCTGGTCCTCGCCATCCTAGACTTTACTGTCTGCAAAGAAATTCAAATAATAGCTACTTCCCTTATTAAGCACAGCTTGGTACCTACGCACGACCTCTTACCCAAAGGTCTCCACACTCTGTCCACATGGTTTTGTGAATCCCCAGGATAACTCCTTGAGGTGGAAGAAGGTTCTACATCATTTCTTCTAGCACTCTAACTTGAAAAGCAGTGAGATCTTTTGTTCACAAACAGGAGACATTCTGTGCCTAATCTGTATTATTATGTAATAAATATTGTGGACAGATGCATTGTTTCCACACCCGAAGTTGTTTAAGGGTGTGACTGTTTTCTGAACCCTACATTTTATCAAATCATACACTGCTCTGGGCCTAATCCTTTGGTGCTCATTATCTCTCTTGATTCTCTTGTAAGTTGATCCCTGCACAAATTTGTTGTGACAGCTGAACTAACAGAACCCTTGTTGCAAGCACCAGTTGTGATAGGCACACAAAGAAATTAAATACTAGGCAACATTACAGAAGGGATTAGAACCAGAACTAACATACCTGAAATTCACATTATGGTGGAAGCTTTTCTACTCAGTTCATCACCCTAATCAAAAATGAAAAGTTTCTACCCAGCAAGGAGAAAAACTTGAGGTCAATATTTCCTAATCTATGGCTAGGGCATATCAGCCATCCCAAAGACCTCACTGGATAGTCTGCTGTTTTCTAGAGAATCAATGAGAAACGGCATCCTGGTATTTTCCCTTGCTGCCACCATTTCTAGGTTCTGGTAGCTTTTGAGCTTTGGGAACCAGGGATGTGGCATGAGTCTGCTCTAAGGGAAGAGTCCACTCATCTTCTCATTTTCTTTCTCTGCTTTCTCCTCAATTCCATTCCATCATTTATCCATCCATACAACAAATATTTCTGGAGCTAACAGTGATGCTATTCTAGCTGTTTTTGCCCTTCTCCCTCATCAAAGTATGTAAAGATACTGTCCTTATGTGCCTTGGCACAAATGTTAATCCCCAAGGGTGTGTTCTACCAGTCAATAGATGTTAAAAAGGCACTCATTTTGAAGAGAGGTGAACTTACGCAATATCCCATGTAACTGGAGTATGAAACCATTAGCCAAAAAAATCCTACAGAGGACAAATAAAAATCAGACAAACCACCTTTCATTTTTTAGTAGAACTACCTGAATTTACATATCTAAAATTAGATTTTTTTAATGAATTTATATACTTATTTTATTTTTATTTTTGGCTGCTTTGGGTCTTCGTTGCTGTGCATGGGCTTTCTCTAGTTGCAGCGAGCGGGGGTTACTCTTTGTTGCGGTGCACGGGCTTCTCATTGCGGTGGCTTCTTTTGTTGTGGAGCACGGGCTTTAGGCGCACGGAGGATTCAGTAACTGTGGCACACAAGCTCAGTAGTTGTGACTCGCAGGCTCTAGAGCTCAGGCTCAGTAGTTGTGCCACATGGGCTTAGTTGCTCTGCGGCATGTGGGATCTTCCCGGACCAAGGGTCGAACCCGTGTCCCCTGCATTGGCAGGCGGATTCCCAACCACTGCGCCACCAGGGAAGTCCCTAAAATTAGTTTTGATATCACAAGGTAAATGCAATAAAGTTTGAAGGTAAATCTAATTTTGAAATTTAACTACAGAGAAACAAGAACATGTAGTTGGAAAGATACTTCTGGAATACTTGATAAGTACACATGGAGATGGGGGGCTTCTGTCTAGGGGAGAGGCTGACGTTGAAGGGCTACAGAGCCAGTCATCAAACATGACAAATAGTCACCACCTTCAGATATGATTTTCTAGTTTCATTTTCTTTGTTTTCTTCTAGACTCCCATAAGATAAACTCTTATTTCAAAAAAGGTATTTTACAGTGATTGCATAAAACATCACTTTAAAAATTATCAACAGTATTTGTACTAAAAAAGGCAAGTTTCATTGACTGATGGTCATTATTGGTACATGGGGATCCAACATTTGAGCAGAAATCCAGTCTACAAAATCAGACTCGTCAGTGAACAAGGAAAAAGAGAGAGAAAGTGAAGATTATGTCTCTGATATGTATAAATTGTGACACTTCACCAACCTAAACAGGCCTGGCCCATGATGCTTCACTAGGAACAAGAGTGGCTAACATTTATTGAGGCACTGTGCCTAGAGCTTTATAGGGATTATCTCATTCAATCTTCCCAACAACTCCACAAGGTAAGTCCATTATTATCTCCATTATATAGTTGAGGAAATACGGCACAGAAAGATTAAGAACATTTATCCGGGAAGGGTGCACAGTTCAGAGTAGCAGAGCTCAGATGTGAGCCAAAGGAAGTGTGATCCTACTTTGAAGATTTAGGTGCTTTAAAGCAAATTGTGGTTCCAGAACCTGCACCATCAGTATTATCTGGGAGGATTTTGGTTTTTGTTTTAGTGCTGACTCACAGGCCCAAGCCCAGATCCACTGAACCAAAATCAGTATTTTTAATAAGATCTCCAGATAGTTAGCTTATCTATGGCAGCACTCTTGGTTTATCAGGGAAAGGCATGATGGGATTAGTTAGGAGAGACTAAAGTGGATGACGAATACACAGAACTGACGGGTGTGGGTGTCCCGTGTTCTCCACAGGCATTGCTGCCCATCTTTAAACAGTGGGTATGGTCTCTGTCCTCATGCTAGCATGCCATGGCAGCACGAGAGATGAGGTGAGTATATTGCTTCAGCAATGGAGCAAGGGCCAGAGCTGATCTAAGTGAGCTCCATACTGGGGAGCAAGAATTTTCTCAAGCTTCCTCATGTCCCAGAACTGGCTGGGCTTGCTAAGCCTCCACCTTGGCTAGGTCAGGACAAAGAGGTCTTCTAATTTCTCATCTGAAATGAAGGTTAATACTTGCTGTGCCTTGCTCTCTAAGAGCTGTGAGCAAGCGGCTCCACCGATGCTCATATTGGTGGCCGTTCTCCCGGCTCAGCCACTGTGTCTGTGCCTCACTCCATCACCGTGCAGAGTACAAAGGTGCCTGTGGCCAAGAGCACGTGTCTGTGCTCAAGAAGGGAGTGTTCCCATTAGCAGTTAGCAAGTCTGTGGCTGGGATGGAATAGTTAAATTTTGCAACAGAGCAGTCAGAGTCACGCTAGACATTTGGACCTCAAGTCTGGGTGGTTAGTGTACCCTGAGAGCCCCCAGAAAAAGCAGCGGGCAGACCAAGTAGGACTGAGAGCCCAGGTCTTTCAGCTGACCGCTGCTACCGCTCTCTCAGGTTAGGGATCCACATGCAATTCAGATGACTTTGCTGTCATGGTTAGTACAGATCACATTAAGGGAAGTGAGGGGAGCCTTCCCTGGTGGTGCAGTGGTTAAGAATCCGCCTGCCAATGCAGGGACACGGGTTCGAGTCCTGGTCTGGGAGGATCCCACATGCCGCGGAGCAACTAGGCCCATGAGCCACAACTACTGAGCCTGCGTGTCTGGAGCCTGTGCTCCACAAGAGAGGCCGCGACAGTGAGAGGCCCACGCACTGCGATGAAGAGTGGCCCCCGTTTGCCGCAACTAGAGAAAGCCCTCGCACAGAAACGAAGACCCAACACAGCCATAAATAAATAAATAAATAAATAAATTAAAAAAAAAAAAAAATCCGCCTGCCAATGCAGGGACACGGGTTCGAGCCCTGGTCTGGGAAGATCCCACAGGCCGCGGAGCAACTAAGCCCGTGCGCCACAACAAGAGAAGCCACTGCAATGAGAAGCCTGCTCACCGCAACTAGAGAAAGCCCACGTGCAGCAAGGAAGACCCAACACAGCCAAAAAATAAACAAATTAATAAATTAAGTAAATTTAAAAATAAAGTATGGACTTTGGTTTATAATAATGTATCAAGCTTGGTTCATTTCTTGTGAAAAATGTACCCAACTAATGTAAGATGTTAATAATAGGGGAAAGTGGATGTGGACTATATGGGAGCTTTCTGTACTATCTTCATAATTCTTCTGTAAATCTAAAACTATTCTAAAATCAAGTCTATTTTTTAAAAATTATAGTAGCAAAAGTACAAGAGCAAGTAACCTAGCAAAATAAGCTCTAGAAGCCCTAGAAAAATGTTCATAAAACTTGGGCCATTCGCATAACCACTTTTGTGATTTTTGAATATTTTTGTACCACTTTTGCTATTACTGACAGTATTTTTGTCACTTTCCTTTAACACACTTACTAAAAAGAAAAAAAGATCAGAAAATCAACAAATTCAGATCTAGACCTTGATCTTGAGGGAAAAAACAAAACTTGATCTTGGAAAAGCAATAAAAATTGAGATTTACTAAAATTGATATTAATTGATCATTTTCATTGAGGACTTACTAGACAATATTCCAAGCCAGGGGTCAGCAAATTCTTTTCTGTAAAGGGACTGACAGATAGTAAATGTTTTCAGCTTTGCCAGGCATAGGGTCATTATTGCAACTACTCAACTCTGTCATCTGTCATTGTAGTGAGAAAGCAGCCTTAGACGATGTATAAGTAAATGGGCATGTCTGTGTTACAATAAAACTTTATTTATAAAAACAGGTGGTGGGCTGGTTTGGCCAGCAGGCCAGTTTGCCAATCCCTGGTGTAGGCAATATTTAGGTTCCATTCCAGGCACACTATAGTATTAACCCATTTATTCCTCAGAACAACTCTATGAAATAGGAACTAGTGTTAATCCTATTTTACAGATGATATCACTGAGGCATAAAGAGGTTGAGTGGCTCAAAGTCACACACCTAATAAATGATCCTGAACCAGGATTTAAACCCAGACAGTCAACTCCAGACCCACATTTTAAATTGGAACTCTACTACTGTCTCTTAGTATGTTGAAATTCTCGCTCTCACGTGTGCCCCCCACCTCTCTCTTTCTCTCTCTCTCTCTCACACACACACACACACACACACACACACACACACACTAATTCAAGGTGTACAGCTGATTATAGCCTCTCATAACCATCTAGTCCGTAGAGGACTTCTCTGGTGGCGCAGTGGTTAAGAATCCGCCTGCCAATGCAGGGGACACGGGTTCGAGTCCTGGTCCCAGAAGACTCCACATGCTGCGGAGCAACTAAGCCCATGTGCCACAACTACTGGGTCTGCATGCTACAACTACTGAAGCCTGAGCGCCTAGAGCCAGTGCTCCACAACAAGAGAAGCCACCGCAATGAGAAACCTGCGCACCACAACGAAGAGAAGCCCCCGCTCGCTGCAACTAGAGAAAGCCGAACACAGCAACAAAGACCCAATGCAACCAAAAATAAAAATAAATTAACAAAAAACAAAAAGCCATCTAGTCTGTAGAGGCTACTCCAGGGCAAACAAAGGAAAAGGAAATTAGCCAAAGAAACTATGCGGTTCCTATCAGTCTTAGGAAAATGGAAAAGGATAAGAATAAGGAGGAGAAAAAAGTTCCTTATCATTACCAATGACAGTGAGCAAGGAGGGCAGTTTGGGGAGGACATTTCAACAGAGGTCCTCACTGGGATGGCTGAAGGCAAATGTTCTCTCTCAGTAAGAGAAACTACTAGTGAAAGCGATAGAGCAGTTGGAAGGCCTAGCCCAGGGCTTCCCATCTCTTTAATGTCACAGCACGCATAGAATATGGTATTTGTGCAGCACACGGGGCACATGGAGAAAGCTGTACCCGGAGGGCTCGGACCATCGCGACCCTGCCTCCCTAGAGGCTGGGAGGAAGGCTGGCACACTGGATCCCATGCTCACAGGCTGGGAAGCTGTGATACATACAACACAGGGACAAATGTACTTCTGTCACCAAAAATAGACTAGAGCAGCATTAGCTGGGCAAGGCTGAGAAGATAGATGAAGCAGGGATTCCCTGGTGGCGCAGTGGTTGAGAATCTGCCTGCCAATGCAGGGGACACAGGTTCAAGCCCTGGTCTGGGAAGATCCCACATGCCGCGGAGCAACTGGGCCCGTGAGCCACAACTACTGAGCCTGCGCGTCTGGAGCCTGTGCTCCGCAACAAGAGAGGCCGCGATAGTGAGAGGCCCGCGCACCGCAATGAAGAGTGGCCCCCACTTGCCGCAACTAGAAAAAGCCCTCGCACAGAAACAAAGACCCAACACAGCCATAAATAAATAAATAAATAATTAATTAAAAAAAAAAAAGTCATCCCTCTACTTAAAAAAAAAAAAAAAAAGATAGATGAAGCAGGGCAGTCTGCAAAGGGTGGGATGTTCTCATCCTGCAGGGACCCTTTAGGCCTAGGTTTTAAAGAAAAGCTGCTTGTTGGAGAGAGCAGAAAGGGCATTTTCACTGAGTATAAAGACAAACACATTACAGGCTTGAAAAAGTATTGTCCCCGAATGAGTGTCCTGGTGGAAGGAGCAGACAATTAATTGATAAGAAAAAAAAAATACTTGATTTGATGGTACATCCTTATGACTGTAGGGGAAAGAAGCAGATCGCAAGGGCCTTTCTTTTAGTGAAGAGGAGGCAGGTCTATCACTGACCTCCAGGGGCCTGGCATGGGGGGGACCTGGGGGAGAGGAATCTGGAACAGCCACAAAGGAGCAGGCCGAGGCTGGGGGCTCAGGTCGTAGAGGAGGCTTGTTGAGCAGCCTCTTGACCAAGAGCCATTTCAATCTTTAGCCTACGAAGTCAAGTTCATTTTATACTTATCTGTCTTACACGATGTTAATTGGTGCTATTTTGAATTATACTGTCATGGCCATAGAGTAAATTGTATATAAATGAAATGTGATTTTCGGTGACCTGAAAAATATATAGATAGAGCAGAGATGTCATGATGCTTCTTGCATCTTTTTACATCTTGCCTCTCCTACTTAATGTTCATTTGGACCTGTCACTTATCTAAACGGGCCTAATATGAATTTGCTCATCTCAAAGCAAGTGAAGCCATACAGATTAGAAATTCGAGAAGTGTTTGGTATGAATAAAGAGCATGTTATCAGGCCTCGGGGGCTTTTGTCTTATTAGAAAAGTCAGGCTGGAGGAGAGGCCCAAGGACTGTTGATTGTGTCGTCTGAGAAAAGAGGGTCATCTCTCTTGGATGTGGGGCTACGGCCACACAGTCACCATGTCACCAGAGCCCAGTGCAGTAGTCCTGGGGACCCTACAGCCCCTTGGGCCCTTCCACGGAGAAGAAAATGGGGTCAGCTGAACTTGACCCCATGACACAGGTTGCCCTTTCTTTTCTCCATCTCCAATGACCACTCTTGTTTCTCAGCATGCTAGCACCACCTGGCTTATTTCACCCACCTTCATAAAGCGTAATGCCTATGGCGTTTTAGCTGTTAAAAACAATGTGAGGTGTTTTGGTTTGGGTTTTTGGGGTCCCCGGGTCCCCCCCCCGGGCAATCTTCATCCTTAAAGGGATGAAGCTCTGACACCCTTGAATACACACAAAAAATGAACTCCAACGCCTGATGGCAATTCCCAAGGAAGGGTTTAAGGAATGTGAACAACAGCAATAGCTCCGGGACAGTAAGGAAGCTTCTGAGGCCATCATGATACTTCCCTGACATTAACACTCACTTGGAGAGCTATATTCTGATATTTCACTTTAAAAAAACAAAATAATTACCTGTACTACCTACACTTATATACACCGGGATTCGAAGCCTGGCCAAGTTTGATGTTTTTTTAAAATCAGTTTTGGTGAGCCTTTCAGGAACCCTCACAAGTATTGGTTTTTTATTTTAAACTTGACGTTGTAAAACATTAACACAAAAGGGAAAGAGTGAAAGTGTACATGTGAGCTGGGACGTGTGGCAATCTTACAGAAGAATGATTTCATAGAACACAATAAAGCTTTGTTTTGCTGGACTGATCTTTTCCTGCACGACTAGGAGAGTCTCTTCACAACCCAACCCTGTCTTCTCAAGTCCATCTTGGCCAATGTTACCTTCCAGTCTTTGTTATTCCATGGGTCCTGATGCCTACTCTCCCTCTGCTTTTCTCAGTCGTACTCTCATCCCCCTGAATCCCCATCTCCATCAGTCCATCCATTGACCCAACCACCCCCTCAAGAGATATGGATTGCATTTCTTCTTCTTGGACAGCCACATGATGAGTTCTAGCAGAACCAGGACAGGACCCAGATGGAACTGGAGTTTGTGAAAAGAACAAGAGCTTCGGAGGCACACACATTGGGCTTAAGCCCCAGGTCCATCACTTACTAGCTCTGAGACCTTTGGGTAAGTTACTTATCCTCCCTAAGCTGCAGTTTTCTAGCTGTACTTGGTGAAACTAAGGCTCTTATGGGGATTACATGAGATTATGAGCTAAAGCATCCGAAACCAACTGGGTACTCCTACCTTGTCTCCTGATTTCTGCTCCATGCTCACGTTTTGATGAGGTTGAACTAATGTCAAAAGCCTTCAATTTTAGAAAAAGATGTATTATGTTGTTGATGAGAGTGTAATTTGGTACAACCCTTATGGAAAGCATTTAGGCAGTTAGCTCTCAAAATTATAAATGTGCATACCCTTTGACCTAGTAGCGCCACTTCTGGGAAATGGTCTTACAGTTATGCTTGCATACTTTCAAAATGATGTATGTGTAAAGGAATTCACTGCAGTCTTGTTTGCAATGGAAAAGACTGGAAACAAATCAAATGTCCCTCACTGGCGGTCTGGGTAAATAAATTACACAACGGATTCTTAAACAAGGGTAAAAAAGGAGAAAGAAGTACTCTATGGTATAGAGAGATTATAGAAAGAGCTCCATATTTTTAGCTGAAAAAACAAGGTGAAGAATAATAGGTATAATACACTATATTTTATGAATAAAGATGGGAGAGGGAAATAATATTGGCAGTGTATAAAGAAACTTTGGAACAATATACAAAAAAAAAAAAACAAACCTAATAAAAGTTTTACCCATGTCTGTGATTGGAACTAAGCAGATGGTGGGGCTAGCGTGGGGGGTATACTTTTCACTGTACGCATTTTTCAAATGTTTTCAATTTTTTGAACCATGTACATAGTTCTTATATTCCATTATAATTAGCTGTATGTAATAATCAGGCCCACCACAAAGACTTACTGAGCATTCTCTGTGCCAAGCTCTACAGGCGACATAAAGACATACAAGACTCAGTCCAGAGACTTCTAGCACTTGAATGAAAGTAATCCCATTTATATAATATGTGTATGCCAGAAAAGCCTATAAAACTCATTTTAATGTTAATGATGTTTGTTCTTCAATTACAAAGGAGAAGTGTTTGTCTACTTAGGACTGAAATGTCACTGTGTGAAAATATTGGTTGATGACTGAAGGTATTTCTACAGTACAAAGATCAATTCACATAACTGTGAAATTCAACCCTCATCCTATTACCTAAGCAGTGTGAACTCCAAGCAGCTAGTGAGAGTTCAGATAAGAACAAACACATGATAACAGCTGTCAGTGGAAATGTACACATTAACCTAGCAATGAATTTGTCAATAATTACCATCTGTTTACTCTGTCCACATTGGTGCTTAAGCTATAAAATCTCAGGAAGAAGTCTGCCAGAAACAGATGGCATTTATATCAGAAAAGAGTGGAACAGTAATCACACCTAGAAGCAGGGGGCTGGTAGCACAGGGAGGAAGGTTTGGATGCCAAAGACCTGGAAACCTTTGGGTCCATTAATGTCTATGAAGTCAACAGAATCTCTGTGTTCAGATTCATCAGCTCCTCAAGGCACTGAAAGGACCAAAAATTGTCCTAATATGTAGAACATGCTTCCATGAACACAAGAAATTCCAAATTCAATCTGTCTAGTTGTCTTTTGGAAAAGAAAAGCCTCTTTCCTCACACATTTCAGGGCATTCAGTAAAAATCTATGTGTGACTACCACGTACCAGGCTCTGTTCTGTACTTTGAGTAGCACTGGTTAATTATTTACACCGGAGGCCAGTCTCTACCTCTGTCGTCGTCCCCTCCCCCCCACATCTCTTTCCCTAGTGAGTCATCTTTTGGAGGTGATGGAAAGCAGCTCAGTGGGATTCGGTGTCTGATGGGTCAGAGCAAATGTCTGCACGCGATCAATAGTATGGACTATTCCTATTCAGCCTAACAGCTACCTAACCAGTAGTAACTATCTGATTCGTTGGAGCCCAGAAAATAAGTATTATACCTCCATATTTTAGTGTTACAGGATTTTAGAGCTGTAAGAGATCTTAGAGGTAATCTAGTCCAAGCCATTATTTTATGATGCTTTTGCTTCTAGGCTAATACTGCACTATGTATAACAGTTCTTAAGCCAGTTACAGAAAATTGTTAGGCGGAACTGTACAAACAGAAATCCAGTCTACAGGCTAGTTGATGTATTTTAGCTTTAACTCATGGAGTTCTAAGGTTGATATTGTGAATTTTAAAAGAATCTCTTATGATATGAAGATTATCTGTAGCTCTATGGGAGGGCACAGGAAACTTCTCTGCATCTATGTAGCTGCTGAAAATATCTCTAAGGCTAAATGTCCTCCAAATATTCCTAGTTTAAACTTGGAAGCAAATATAAACTTCATATTTTACTGACTCTTACTTAGGGATAAATATTTTACTTGTGATAATATTTATTATATTTATATCATATTAATATATTATGTGCATGTATTATAATATTTCTATAATAAACTCTATTATAATATTAAATTAAATTTATTAAATTATAATAAATACTCTATTATACTTTACTATATTTCTTTTGTTGTTTGCATAATGGATGACCACACACGTAATGGGGAACCAGAGGGATTTGAGACAAAAACAGGTTTAAATCTAGTTATCACAAACTGGTTTAAGGAGGAAAAGAACAGATAAAAGGTCAAGTTCTAGAATCACAGCACCTGAGTCCCAAGCCCAGCTCTGACTCTCAAGGAGCCCCGCAACCTTGGACAAATTATTTACTCTTCTCTGTAAAATGGGGATGATCATAATACTTAGTCAAAGCGTTGTTATAAGGATTAAATGAAGTAGTTCATTCAACAATCATGTGCCAAGCATTGTTAAGCACTGGGGGTACAGTGAGTAAATGCATGTACGGGACATTTAATAACCTTGGACTATTTTTATCTAAAAGCACATAAACACAGGCTTAGGGTTGTACACAGAATTTAAAGAAGTTGTGAGCTACAGAAACAGGGATGAATTATTTATGGGGCCTCCAAGACCATGGAGTTGAAATGCTAATGAACATACAATAGTATCCAATTACAAGAGAGTACTGTCTAACTGAGGGTCAGAAGCAAAAAACACCTGTTGATTGATTCGAGATGTGCATTGAGCAATTTATGCAGTGTATTAATTAATTTTCTATGCAACTGGTTGTCACTCGTTTTAACATTTCTTTCAGAACAGCATCCGCGAAAACTTAGACCAGCAATGAAAGCATGAATAAAAAATGAAACGGTGTGACTCATGTGGATGGTTATTTATACTGGCGATAAAATGTTTTTTAAAACAAGGTTACTCATTCTTTTCTGAGAGGATTAAAAAACCCCTTCCATCCGCTGGACACTTTTGTCCCTCCCCAAGAGTAACATTCCCTCCAATCATTTGTTTAACTTTTTTGTTGTCTGTCTCTTCCAACCTCAACCCCCAAGAGTAAGGTCAGTTACGTTGAATACCTTCAGCATCTAGCCAAGCACCTGGCTGTCATACAGTAGACACTTAGAATACGTGTTGAATTTCTATATAGGATTCAGTGAAGACCTCTTTTTTATCACATGCATATTCGTCAAGAAATACTTAAGCCAAGGATAGAGGAAAATGTATCTGACCTCTTTAGAAGTGCAGGAACCTATTTGAGGGAGTGAATGCCCATCTGTAGAGTAATCTGAAATCTCGTACGTTTAAGGGATTAACAGCAGTTATCGTAAATTGAGGCAATTCCGCCTCTGTTTAAGAGAACTCTGTGGCTGACCGCGTTAGGGATTTAAGGCGAGCTCCCCGCGCTCACATCCCCCCAGCAGGGCCTCCCCACGCCTGGGCTCTCGCGGGGGGCAACGTGCGCGGCGGAGCGCACGGGAACCGCCGCATCCTGGGGCACAGCAGCGCCGCTCCGGGTTCCACTCGCATCCTCAGGGAGGAGCTGCCCCCTGCCGGGCCGCGTGGGCACGAGACGCACCTGACGGACACCCGGGGAGCAAAAGACCCGAAGCCCGACGCCCGGGGGTGGGTGGGGCCCGGTCCCCTGCTCACCGCTGCGGGGCCTGCTGCCGTCGCCGGCCTTGTTGAGGGCGCTGCTGGAGCAGCCCATCGCGGGCAGGAGGGCGCCCGGCGGGCGAGCGCGCCCCCTGTCCCAGCTCCGCGCGGGCTTGGGTCCTTGAGTCCGGATCCCGCGCGAACCGCTGCCTCAGCACCAGTTCCTCCGACTCCGCGCGGCCGGCTCCCGCGGCTGCAGAGCGCAAGCCTGGAAAGGAAAGCGAGCCGCTCGCTGGGGGAAGGAGCCAGGGTGGGGACAGCAAGGACGCAGAAGAGGACAGAGACAAGGAAGGAGCCAGGTAGGGAGGAGGAGGTGGAGAGGGTGGGAAAGGCAGAGAGGAAAAGGGCTGCAGCAGGGATAGGGTGATGTCAGGGAGAGAGAGGGCGAAGGCCGGGGAGGGCTCATCTGAATCATCGCGAAATCGCTGGGGAGGGGAGGAGGCGATTGTAGCCAGTGGCTATTGATTGGTGACTAGATATGTGATGACGGTCTTCTTACATAACTTCAGTACTGTTACCACAAGGAACTTCAACGTTGATAACATACTATTTAGTCCACTCTCTCTTCAGGTGTGGTCAGTTGTCCAACTCAGGACCACACATTGCATTTAGGTGTCGTGCCTCTCTTTAGTTTGCTTTAACGAACTAAAGTAGTTCCATCAGTCTTTCTTCGTCTTTCGTTTTTTGTTTTGTTTTGTTTTTTCTTTGTTTTGAGAACAGGCCATTTATTTTGTAGAAAGTTTCTCAGTTTGAGTTTGATGTTTCCTCATGATTGTTTTCAGGTGATGCAGTTTTGTCTGGAATGGGCAGACGTTATGTTGTCTGTGGATTCATATAAAGGGCACATGATGTCAATTTGCCCTGTTATTGGTGATGTTAACCTTTTGCTGCGTGCGGGCTTTCTCTAGTTGCGGCAAGCAGGGGCTACTCTTTGTTGGGGTCTGCGGGCTTCTCATTGCCGTGGCTTCTCTTGTTGCGGAGCATGGGCTCTAGGGAGTGCAGGCTTCAGCAGCTGTGGCTCAGTAGTTGTGGCTCGTGGGCTCTAGAGCGCAGGGTCAGTAGTTGTGGTGCACGGGCTTAGTTGCTTCCTGGCAGGTGGGATCTTCCTGGACCAGGGATTGAACCCCCCTGCCCTGCATTGGCAGGCTGACTCTTAACCACTGAGCCACCAGGGAAGTCTGGTGATGTTAACTTTGATCAGTTAGTTAAGGTAGGTTTCTTAACTACCTAGCAGTTAGTCTGCTAGGTTTCTCCACTGAAAAGTTACTATTTTACTCTTCATAATTTATGGGAAGAAAGTTTAAGACTAAGTATCCTGTATCTCATCAAACTTTTTAAAAAATTTTTATTTTATATTGGAGCATAGTTGATTAACAATGTTGTGTTAGTTTCAGGTGTACAGCAAAGTGACTCAGTTATACATATACATGTATCTATTCTTTTTCAAATTATTTTTCCATTTAGGTTATTACAGAATTTTTTTAAATTAATTAATTAATTAATTAATTTTTGGCTGTGTTGGGTCTTCGTTTCTGCGCGAGGGCTTTCTGTAGTTGCGGCAAGCGGGGGCCACTCTTCATCGCGGTGCACAGGCCTCTCACTGTCGCGGCCTCTCTGTTGCGGAGCAGAAGCTCCAGACGCGCAGGCTCAGTAGTTGTGGCTCATGTGCCTAGTTGCTCCGCGGCATGTGGGATCTTCCCAGACCAGGGCTTGAACCCGTGTCCCCTGCATTGGCAGGCAGATTCTCAACCACTGCGCCACTAGGGAAGCCCTATTACAGAATACTGAGCAGAGTTCCCTGTGCTATACAGTAGGTCCTTGTTGGTTATCTATTTAAAGTGTAGTAGTGTGTACATGTCTCATCAAACTTTTATCTGCTAATTTAGCATACATTAATATTCTTGCTTGGAACACTTACTACTATGATGGTTATCAAACGGTGGTTTTTCTAATTTCCTAATTTCTACATTATTCCATCTACATTTATTATTGACATTCTACTGTTAGGGAGCACTTTCCCTTTCCCTCCATTTATTATTCATTTATTTAGAGCAATAAATACTCATTAATTCTTATATTAGTCAATGAGTTATGTTATCATCTGTGTTAGTTTGCTAGGGCTGCCATAACAAAGTACCAGACTGGGTGACTTAGACAACAGAAATCTATTTTCTCACAGTTCTGAGGCTGGAAGTCTGAGATCAAGGTATCAGCAGGGTTGGTTTCTTCTGAAGGCCTGTCTCCTTGGCTGGTAGACAGCAGTGTTCTCCATGTATCTTCACATGGTCTTCCTGACATGTGTTTCTGTGTCATAATCTCCTTTTCTTATAAGGACACCAGTCATATTGGATTGATATCATTTTACCTTAATTACCTCTATAAAGGCCCTAGCTTCAAACACAGCTGCCACATTATAAGGTATAGGGAGTTAGAGCGCCAACATATGAATTTGGTGGGGACACTATCCGCTCATAACACCATCATTATTTATTTTGATGCTCAAATTGCCTAA
The DNA here is from genome assembly GCF_965194825.1 of Balaenoptera physalus. Taxonomy (NCBI): domain Eukaryota; kingdom Metazoa; phylum Chordata; class Mammalia; order Artiodactyla; family Balaenopteridae; genus Balaenoptera; species Balaenoptera physalus. The sequence goes on along the minus strand of NC_138895.1, from coordinate 47,609,979 downwards.
AATTTGTCATATTTCCCTCTATGGGTCATGGGGTACACAGCTATGGACATTACCATATGTTTAGAGGTCTCTCCCTCCCTCCCTCCCTTCATTCCCATCTTCCCTTCTCCTCCGCCTACTGATCCCTTCTCTTTTCTCTCTCTCCATCTTCCTCTCCCTCTCCCTTCTGCAGCACAAGCCAGATGAAGCCTTGGCCATCCAGCAGTCGGTTCACAAATCCCTTGGTAGGAAGAGGAGACTGGGTATCTTTGAGGAAGTATGCTTCATAACATTACAAATATGTACTGTGATTCTTCTCTTTACCTTCTGTCTGGGGTTACTGTGCCCCAAGGAAAGAGAAGTACTTTGAAAGTGGCTAATGATTTGGCTGGATTCCAAGTCAAGAACTGAGAAGGAGCAAGAATACAGGATTAGCGCCAGGAAGTTTAAAGGAGGAATGTGGATGGACCTTTCAGAATAAGCCTAGATTTGGGAAATATTTATTTCTTATATAAATGTTATCAAAAGGCCCTGTAGAAGTCAGTGTGGGCTGCCATAACAAAATACCATAAACTTGGTGGCTTAAACAATAGATGCTTATTTCTCATACTTCTGGGGCCTAGGAAGTCCAAGATCAAGATGCTGGCCAATGTGGTTTCTGGTGAGAGCTTACTTTCTAGCTTATGGATGGCAACCTTCTCACTGTGTCTTCACATGGGGGGTTGCGGAGGGGGGCAGATCTTCCTCTTCTTGTAAAGCCAGAGTCCTATCAGATTAGGATTCCACCCTTATGACATCATTTAACCTGAGTTACCTCCTAAAGACCCTGTCTCCAGATTGAGCCACAGTGGGGGTTAGGCCTTCAACATAGGACTTTGGGGTGGACCACAAGTCAGCTCATAGCAGGCTCCCACTTCAGATGATTCTCTTTCTTTTTTTAAGTGAAAGCCACATTCTATTTAGCTAGTGAAAATGTTCAAAACTCCATTGTTACAGAAAGGGATGCAATCACTCACAGATTAAATATAAATACATGATTTGGAATTCTCTGAATCTTAATGCTTTTGTGCTAAACCAGGGCTTACTGAGCCCAGGTAAGTTCCCCCTTTTCCCCATCATTTATTGTTTAGGAGTTGACTTGGGTATCTTACTTTGCCTCAGAGATAATTTGTTATTCAAGTCATGGTCTCTTCCATTTCTTTCAGAGGAAGCATTTTATAATCAGGTGAACAGTAATAATCAGGTGCCCCATGGATGTTAGGAGATCTTTCTCACGAGCCACCCCAATGCTTGCTCAATGGGCTCAAGTATAAAATGACAAGGATAGAAGGTATGTATGGGCTCAAACCACTTAACATGGTTTTCCTGGCTGAGTGCCTAATTTGCCAGCAGCAGCAAGAGTAACCAACTGTAAGCCTCTGAAATGGTATCCTTACTTTGAAGATCTTCCTTGCAGAAGACTTATTGGACCTCTTTGGGGACAGTAGAGAATATTTACTGTAATAGACACTGGATTAAATTTGCTTTTCCTGCCCATCATGCCTCTGCCAACACCATCAATTAGGGGATGGTATTATCAAGCCATTACACATCCAACAAGACATTACATTCAGTATCATATCTTATCAAAGAACTTTACTATAAGACAAGCAAGGTAATAGGTTAATTTCTATGTGAGTTACCGGTCTTTCCATATACCTCATCATCCAGAAGAAGCTAAACCTATAGAATGATAGGGTGGCACTCAGTTATGGCACAGCCAAGGTAAAGCACCTTTGAAAGTTAGGATGCTGTCCTGAGGTTTGCAGAGTGTGCTCTGAACCAGTGACTAATAAATCGTGGTGCCTCCCCCATGACCAGTATACACAGATTCAGTTCTTGCTCTCCAGGCTTCCTATTCATTTGGTGAACTACAAAATAAATTCCTTTTCTGCTTAACTGGCTAACTTGTTTCTATTGCTTACAAAATAAGTATCTAAACTAAGATATAATGCTTACTCTCCCTCCCCTCTCCCAGACCACACTCATTCTTAGCAATTACCAGTCCTGTCTTATTCCTTTAGTCCTGTCTTGATAATATGGAATCATAACCAATACTGTGATTTTACAGGCTGATGTGTTACATCTTGAAGGCATAGTTCATAAATCTTTTTTGCCTTCAAGGACTCCTTTTATCACTTTTCTTTGACATACCCATGTTATGATGTTGTCACAAAATTGCATTTATTATCTATTTCTCCATTAAGTAATCAGGGACATTTTCTGATCAGCATGACATGCAGTGTTATGGAATTAAATTTTAGTTAAAAGAAAAAAAAGAAGCCTGTGCATTATAGCTTTATTAAGAATAAAAGTATATGTTAGACTTTTCAAATTATTAAAAATAAAATGTAAAACATCATACTTTTGTGGACGCTTAGAAACACAGGAATCTCATTTAACACTAAAATTTTAAAAACTGACTCTAAGAAATGTAAAACTACTCTACTTTCCAAAAGTGTCACTCCGCCACAGTAAAACAGTGAATAAAGTGCTCTGGGTTCTTTGTATCCAAGAGTATAAAAATATACCCATTTTGAGGAATGGAAAAATGATTTTTAAGAAAATAGGAGAAGGTGTTTCTCTGCCCTATTTTTTTTTTTTTTTTTAATTTTGGTAGGAACTTTATAAATTTATTTATTTATTTATTTTTGCTGTGTTGGGTCTTCTATTCTGCGCGAGGGCCCTCTCCAGTTGCGGAGAGCAGGGGCCACTCCTCATCGCGGTGCGCGGGCCCCTCACCACCGCGGCCCCTGTTGTCGCGGAGCACAAGCTCCAGACACGCAGGCCCAGCAGCTGTGGCTCACGGGCCCAGCTGCTCCGCAGCACGTGGGATCCTCCCAGACCGGGGCTCGAACCCGTGTCCCCTGCATTGGTAGGCAGATTCTTAACCACTGCGCCACCAGGGAAGTCCTCTCTGCCCTATTTTTAATGCAGTGCAGTCTGGAGCATTCCCAGTCTGAACAGAAAGGAGTATAGGAGAAATATTTTGGATTCTTCACTATTGTGGAGGCAGAAAGGGTGGAGAGGAATAGGTGGCATTCATTCCCTCTTGTCCTCTATGGGTTCAGAATTCGTGTCTCAGTGTACATGTGTTTAGCTAGCTGAAAGGCCACCAACATTCACTGAGTTTACACAGGGTCTTTTCACTTGGATTCACAATCCCTCCCTCTCCCTACTTTATTTCTGAGCATGTTTAACGTCCAGGGTGCCTTAAGAATATGAAGGCTGAGTTAGACAAATAGAATTCCAAATCATTAATGGGTTGTTTCCTAATTTGGACATTGAATAAGTAATAGTTGATGACAATGAATATGATAGATTTAATTGCTTAACAATAAGGGGATGGGCCAGTGTACTGAACCAATGAATAGCAGATGATCTTGTTGGTATTTGCTCTAACAGGGAATGCAGCCTGTCACTTTTCATTCTCACAGCAAGTAAAAACCAGAAGCACAATAAATGCAGGTGCCTGCAGAATTCTCAGAAATTTAGAGCAGTGATTTTGGGGAAGGAAAACCAGAGAGCCTTGTGTGAATTCTGTCCTGTCACATTTACCTGTTGGTATTCTTTCTAAATCACTCTGAAATGCTACAGACTAGCATCCAGAAAAAATAAAATAATGTCTGAATGGCAAAGTCCTTTCTTGAAACATATAAATTCCTCGACTTTTTGGTATGAAGATTTTCAAACTCACAAAAAGTTGAATAGTACGATGAATACCTGTATACCCCCCACTTTGTTTTTCATTTTTATTTTTAAAAATATTCTTGGGGTTTTTTTTCTGTAGTTTTACTTATTTATTTATTGGCCACGCTGCACAGCATGCAGGATCTTAGTTCCCTGACCAGGAATCAAACACAGGCCTCCGCCGTGGAAGCGCAGAGTCTTAACCACTGGACCACCAGGGAAGTCGCACCTCACCCCCTCCCCCTGCACTGTAAAGTCAACAGTTGTTAACATGTTGCTGCATTTGCTCTACCTACTTGTTTATCTACGTTTATTTTAGGATTTTATTTACATTTATTTTAGCAATTTGGAAGTAAGTTGCAGATATCGTGACACTTCATCGGTAAATACTTCAATACATATCTCTTTAGAATAATGACGTGACAAAGTAGCTATTTTTTTTGTTTGTTTTTTAAATTTTATTTATTTATTTATTTATGGCTGTGTTGGGTCTTCGTTTCTGTGCGAGGGCTTTCTCTAGTTGTGGCAAGTGGGGGCCACTCTTCATCGCAGTGCATGGGCCTCTCACTATCGAGGCCTCTCTTGTTGCAGACCACAGGCTCCAGACGCGCGCACAGGCTCCAGACGCGCGCACAGGCTCCAGACGCGCGCACAGGCTCCAGATGCGCAGGCTCAGTAATTGTGGCTCACGGGCCCAGGTGCTCCGCAGCATGTGGGATCTTCCCAGACCAGGGCTCGAACCCGTGTCCCCTGCATTGGCAGGCAGATTCTTAACCACTGTGCCACCAGGGAAGCCCTAAAGTAGCTATTTTTAATGAAAGTAATAGTAATCTTCTAACACAGGGGTCAACAAACTATGGCCTGCAGGCCAAATCCTGACTTTGTAAATAAGGTTTGATTGGAACACAGCCGTGCTCATTCATTCAATGAATGAAATTCATTCATTTACATATTGTGGCTGCTCTTGTGCTACATCAGCAGAGTTAAGCAGTTGCCAAAGAGACCATATGGCCCAAAAAGCCTAAAATCTTTACTATTTGGCTCTCTACAGAAAAAGCTTGCCAACTCCTGCTCTAATAAATACAAGTGTGGAAATATTTACAAAATCTTCATGAGCCAAAGGATTTGACTGTCGTTCTTGCATGGCAAGTGTTTCTTCCCGTAGCGTTTGGGTTTTGCAATGTTGTGAACCACAACTTAAGGTGTGGATGGATGGCTACGGTGGGGAGTTAGGGAGATAGGAGTGGGACTGAGGAAGAGAACTAACATCCACTGCACACTTATTATGTACACGGCCCTGTGCTAGGTGCTTCATACACCATTACGTTTACTGTGATCCTCATAACAATACCATGAGGTAGACATTATTATTCCAGTTTTTTGATGAGGAAGCTGAAGCTTAGAGAGGTTAGACAATTTGACCGAAGTCCTGCAGGTATTAAATAGAAAAACCAAGAACCTAAATATATCTCCAAAAAGATATGGCAAAAATCAGTTAAGATTCCCTAGGAAGAATTCTCAAACATTTTGTGGTCATGATTCATATATATGAATGTACGGATGAATGAGTACTTTGGGCTTCCCTGGCTTCCAGTACAAAACCATGGTAAGATCCCTGTGAGAAAGCACCTAAGGCCTTTCTTTAAAATATAGTGAGGACATTAAGAAAAAAAAAAAAAAGTATGTATGTATGTATATATATATAGTGAGGACATATATTAAGGACCAGAAATTTGGTATTATAAAATGAAAAGCACCCAGGAAAGTCACCTCAAGTGCTTTAATCATATACTTTCTAAAATGCGGGTAATATTTGGCCTGATTACTTTGAGGGAAAGTAGATATTAAATAGCATTCAAAGTATAGAGCTCATTATAAAAGTGTAAGGCATCATTAGTTTGTGTCTCTGTCTAAGCATGCATGCCTCAGAACCAACTAGGCTACTACATTCCTCTCTACTTCTGAAATTTAAGTATGTGTGAGAATCGTGGAGGCTGCTCATTAACCTCAGATTCCCAGGCCCCACATCCAAAGATTTCTTCCACAGACCTGGGTGGGGCCCAGGACTCAGAATTCCAGGTGATTCTGAATCAGGTGATCTGGGAGCCATACTTTGAAAAATACTGCTTTAAGATATAATTGATGTTTCACAAGCTCTATTGAAAACAACCACTTTTTTATTAAAAAGGAGCTCTTTACGTAACAATGCATGCTGTAAAATAATCCAGTGTAAAATAATTCAAGCAGTACTGAAACATACAAAGTAAATGTTCTCTCCTCACCACCTACTCTTATCTCTCTCATCCAAGATACGTTCCGATGATTAGCTTTCCAGACTTGAATTGTCTATGCATATACCAACATATATACTGGTTAAGAATGATGAACATTTGATGTTGTTTCTATTTTTGTTTTGCTATTAAAAATTAATGCTGAAATAAATATCCTTATTCTCATGTCTTTGGGCAAGTGTGACTGTTCCTGTAGGATAGATTCCTAAAAGTTGACACACGATGACAGCTTACCTATTGGTCAGATTTTACCTTTTTTTGCGTGTGTGTGTGTGTGTGTGTGTGTGTGTGTGTGTGTGTGTGTGTGGTGGTGAGAGATTTTCTGTGCCTAATATTTTGATTGATTCGTTACTGGATATCTGTATCAAGGTCCAACGTTCACAACAAAAAGATTTTTAATTAGACCTGTTATCACTCCCAGTGAAAATTCGGCTTACAAGTTCCCACTATCACGGCCACAAAAGAGGTGAGTTTAGGGGAGCCAGAGGGGGGCGCCACCGTTCTCCGGCAACTTGGGTGAGCGCAGGGGAGTGCACGGAGCTGCTTCAGCCCCGGCGGAACCGACGGCAGAGGGTAGACCCGGGAGCTGCGGCACACCCCGGTCCTCCCCGAGTCTCCTCAAGAGCCCCGACTTGGGGCAGAGATGCGCTCAGCGGCGCTAAGACGTAGGTCCAGCCGCCGCTACCGCCGCCTCTTCTCACCGTCCCTCCCGCCTCACTCTCAGTCGGCTTCGCCAACTCGTGTCCACTTTCCTCACTTCCTCAGTCCTCAGCTATGAGCAGCGGAACACACACGGCGAGGTTTACGGCCCGCAGCCGGCGGGTGGGCAGTCAGCGGCCAAACCAATTCAAAGTCCGTAGAGATACCCACATCACCCCTTCTCTTCTTGCCCCGCCCCTTCCGCTTGTGATTTGCTTCCGCTTCCGGTCGCGGGGTCCCAGCCCCGACGTGAAGAGCTTGGCATTGTGGGATATCTTTCTTTTCTCGCTCTCCGGCCATCTTGGCGGCTGCAGTGAGTGAGTAGGCTCCTCCGTACCGAGGTTTAAACCACGCGGGGAGTCCAGGGAGTTGCCGTTTGGAGCTTCGGATGCTAAACTTCCTGTCTTGTCCTCTGTGTTCTAGACTGGGGGCGTCCCGCGCCTAAGGCAGGAAGATGGTGGCCGCAAAGAAGACGGTAAGTGTAGCAGGCCAGGGCCGGAAGCCTGTTCACGTGGAGAGATGAGTCTCGGCCGGGGCGGGCAGGTCCGAGCACAGTGGGCGCACAGCGTGCCCGCTGGCCTTGTAGGGGGCCAGAATGAACCCGAAGGACTCTCTCAGGGATTTGGGACCCTCTACGGAGGTTTTATTAAGGGGTTCAGCTTCCAGGAAGCTGGATCCAGTTTTGAGTGGTTACAAACAAGGCTTTCAAGTCCGTGTTACATGTTTGCTTTGTAGAAAAAGTCACTGGAGTCGATCAACTCTAGGCTCCAGCTGGTTATGAAAAGTGGAAAGTACGTGCTGGGGTACAAGCAGACTCTGAAAATGATCCGACACGGCAAAGCGAAACTGGTCATCCTCGCCAACAACTGCCCAGCCTTGAGGTAATTGAAAGAACCTGAGTATGTTTGTCTCCCACTGCAAATTGGTCGTGAGCGAATATCCGGGAATGTGAACTTGCAATCTGGGTAGCATAAACTGGGTATCGTGTAAAATTTTGTATTACAGAGGGACACCTGGAGAATAATTTAACGGTTGTTGATTTTTGGCTCTTGATTTTTCTCTTCCTCGTCATATTCTCTCCTCGTATGAGGTTCTCTGGGAGAAATGCGTGGCAGAAGGGGTAAAAACCAGAGAACGTCGAAGTTTGAGGGCAGCGCAGAAACATAACTTGTTTGTCCATGTGTCCTGCCTTTTGGGTCATTTTTTTTTAACTTTGAGATGCTTTAAAAGAGCTTCATTTTATGAACTTGTTGTAGTGTAGAAAAGCTAAGGTCAGAAAAGTTCAGGCTGGCCTGTGGAGCTGCAGGTTCCCAGTTCCCCCAGTTTTTGCTTGCCGTACTGTTTTGAAACTGAATTTAATGGGTATTGTAAAGTTAAAGAAACTTGGGCCATGCAGAATATAAACCGTGTTTTCAGTCCCTTTCCCTTGTTGATTTTTCTATGGTAATACATAACCTCACAGCGTTTCATATAGTGTCTGTAGGTAATTGGCAAAGCCTGGAGAGATCTCTTCTTCCATCCCATCCCCTCCCAAACCTTTGGTCTTATTCCAAACCTTTCATGCTTACCTTCTATAGCAGTGCTTTTCAAACATGAATATGCACACAGTCACGAATGATCTGGTTTAAATGCATTTTCTGATTGAATGGCTCTGGATTGGGGCCTGAGATTATGCATTTTTAACAAGCACTTTTTGGCACTACTTGTCTGCGGATCCACACTTTTGAGTGAGTAGTGGCAACAGTGTATTAGGACTCCCTTCAAATTCGTAAAACCATTCATGTCTACCTACTTAGTGGACACAAAACTGCTAACTCTGGGTAAGCACAAGCATATGGCATTCCTGGTTTTATTGCACTTCACTTTATTGCGCATCGTAGATACTGTGGGGTGGTTTTTTGTTTGTTTGTTTTTTGTTTTTTTTTTTACGAATTGAATGTTTGTGGCAACCCTGCATTGAATAAGTCTGTAGGTTCCAGTTTTTCAACAGCATTTGCTCACTTCATGTCTATGTCACATTTTTGTAATTCTCAAGATATTTCAGACTTTTTCTCTGTTATTTGTTATGGTGATCTTTGATGTTACTACTGTGACTCCCAGAAGGTTCAGATGATGGGTAGTTTTAAAATTTATTTATTTACTTTTACAATAAAGTATGTTTTAATGTATGTACGTTGGTTTTTTTAGACAAAATGTTGTTACACACTTAATAGGCTACAGTATAGGGTAAACACAACTTCTGTATGCACTGGGAAACCAAAAAATTCCTGTGACTAGCTTTATTGAAGTATTTGATTTATTGCAGTGGTCTGGAATGAATATGCAGTATCTGAGGTATACCTGTAATATCACTCTCCATCTAGGTTTCAGAGCACCAGAGGGTGATAGAAATGGCTTAGAAGTTGTCATGGGAATTACATAATGTAAAGTGTCTGGCGATAGTAAATGCTAAATAAATGATAATTTTATTTTGTACTCTACTCTTTTCCACGAGCACAGGTATTTACTGGTTGTCCCATCCCTTGTAAGGGATCCAAGGAAAGATGGTTTGTATTGAATAATGGATATGGTAATGTTTTTAAGAGTAATAACTGGCTTACTGTTTGAAGGCCTTACCAACATTAGAACTAATGAGAGAAGTAACATTTAATCTCTGTCACTTGGTATGGTATTTATTTACCTTCTTTTGGTTCCCAAAGGAAATCTGAAATAGAGTATTATGCCATGTTGGCCAAAACTGGTGTCCATCACTACAGTGGCAATAATATTGAATTGGGCACAGCGTGTGGAAAATACTACAGAGTTTGCACACTTGCTATCATTGATCCAGGTATGCTTTTTAAATCATAAAGTAATGCTTTTCCTTTATAATGTAATACAAGTATTTCTTGCTATACAAATGTCTTTGGTTTCTAAGTTCAGATGTTGAGGATTTGGATATAGCAAGGGATATGCTGTAATTTTATTTTACAGAGAATTGATAATGAATGTCAGTACAGAATTACCTTTTTATAAATGAAATTCTTTTTACTTTGAGATCATGAGTTTTCATTTCATGCAGCACCTAAGAAATGATGACTTTAGGGCCTTGGTAAAAGGTGAAATTATAAAGGGACAGAATAATCAGGTGAAACAGTAGAAAAAAGGAATGTTTACTGGCTGCCTGAGAACAGATGGATAAAATTAAGTTGAGAAAAAGAAGGGCCTACAAAAACATGTCATGTTTTGAACTTACGAATTTTTAATTAATTCATAAAATACTGCGAATATTCTCGCTGTTCTGATTTTGTAATAATCAGGGCAGGCTAAACATTCGCTATATTAAGACCATGCATGTGTCCCCAGACCTAGTTCTTTTCCTAGGTCTGGTTTTATAAATGCTGGTGATAAACCAAGTCTGATTTACATGATGAATCTTATGTGGGAAATGTCTGTGACTCTACGTATCCAATCAACCTTGAGAAATGGTAGCACAGCTAGTGTAATAACTTTTGAAGATAACCATTGCTAATTTGATGATTACCTGTTGACATTAAATGAATTGTAAAATTATTGTGTTTTATTTTCTAGGTGATTCTGATATCATTAGAAGCATGCCAGAACAGACTGGTGAAAAGTAAATCATGCACAATTTTTCTTTAATAAAACTGGCCAGAGCTTCTTTTAAAAATACTGTATTCATTTCAGTCATTTTTTAAAATTTCTTTTTGTTTCAGTATACTTTCCTGAAGCTAGGATTAGAGAGGATGGGGCAGCTAGATATATTGGCAAGACTTCCCAGACATCCCAGTTTCTTCCCCTGTTTTTGTAAAGGGAGCACACTGAGTTCCTTTCCTGTACTAGATTTTTAAGAGACTTAATTTTCATCATTTTCAGTCTCAGGATATTGTTATTTTATATTTGAGTATGTCAGAGGCAGCAAGGTTCAATACCCAGAATCTAACCAGAATTGCAGTGTACAGTCCAGCTTAAATCCACCAAATCTGAGTAGCAAAGAGGATTAAGTGAAATATGCTCCTTCCACCCCAAAATTTTCACAGGCTGAGAAAAGTTCTGTTGAACTTTAATGAAGCAAGGTCTTACTGAAGGATGTGCAGTGGTTAGGGTAGAAGAAATGTACTTGGACAACTTAAGACTATTCCTAGATCTTAAATAGTGTTAATTCCACAGTTTTGCAAAGTGTGTTTTATATCATTTTAGTCCTAAAAGATATACTGTGAGGTAGGTTTGGTGTTCAGATTTTGGGGAAACTGCATACTACATCTCCCAAGTATGTCCTATGTAAACCTTTTCCCACATTTAATAATATCCTTTGGAACATTCAAAGAAGTTAACTTGGGGGAAGAATGTTGACTTAGATTTACAGAGCTGAATATTGCTGGTAGGGTACCCTGCACAATTTGTGTTGGGTTCTAAGGTTGCAGAAGTGTCAGAAATGTCTTTTGGTCTTCAGAATCAATCAGCTTGGGTAGGCAGTTTTTGGTGGTAGAGGAATGAGCCATAGGAGATATGGTTGCCTTCAATACACTATCCAGGAAGTATTTACTTCTGACTTGGAGTCAGAAGGCTACCTCTTAATAGTTATGTAACAGCCATGGGTGGGTCAAATTCCTACTTTCACAGGTGAGGGAATTGGTTTCTTTCAAGCTGGATGTTGCATGATTTTAGTTAATATCTGAAGTTAATCAGGTTGTGGGTATAATTTGGAGAGTGGCCATTATTAACTAGAGTTTTCTTACCAGTTCATTTACTCAAGTTTTCTCGATTAGGGAGTACTACTGACATTTTTCGATGGGACAGTTCTTTGTTGTGGAGGATTGTGGATACTGCTTGATATGTCTCATTCCTGGTTTTCCTTCCATGTTATTGTAACAACACCCCCAAGTGTCACCACATTTTCACAGCATCTCTTGGTTAAGAACCACAGTTATAAAATCTTTATCTCTGATAAGAATTCCTTGGTCAGATTACTGCTGATTTCTAATGCTGTTAGTCTGTTTCCATGGTCATTCAAATGTTTGTCTTTTGGTTAAGGGAGTTTGTGTGATTATTACTTACTTGGTCAATTTCTTCTTTCAGATTGACCTTTCATGCTATTTGGTTTTTTTTTTTTTTTTTTTTTTTTTTTTTTGGCTGCGTTGGGTCTTCATTGCTGCGCACGGGCTTTCTCTAGTGCGGTTAGCGGGGGCTACTCTTCGTTGTGGTGTGCGGGCTTCTCATTGTGGTGGCTTCTCATTGCAGAACATGAGCTCTAGGCGTGGGCTTCAGTAGTTGTGGCTCACAGGCTCTAGAACGCAGGCTCAGTACTTGTGGTGCATGGGCTTAGTTACTCCGTGGCATGTGGGATCTTCCCTGACCAGGGCTCAAACCTGTGACCCCTGTGTTGGCAGGCAGATTCTTAACCACTGCACCACCAGGGAAGTCCCTTCGGGTTATTTTTGGATTATTTTCCCCCTCAAGGTTGACTAGTTCCAATTAATTTCTTAAGGTTTGGGTGGTACCCGAAGAATACAATATTGTGACTACCAGTGTACCATTTCTTTGTAAAGGTTCTGTTGCATGACTGGCTGTAGGCATTTTGGAATTATGGTTTTTAGAAAAATAATTTATGATTTCTAGGGCCTTCTAGGTAGTGTTAATATGCTGTAAGATCATTTGGCTTTTACCTTTTCTTTATATGTGGCTTTTGTGCACTCATCGTTTCAGCAGAAAGTTTAAAGTTCAGAGGAAAGGAGTTTAGAACTAGTAGGTGGGAAACATACCTCATTCATTCTGGCCTAGGGCAACTGTGATGAAGTGCCATTAAAGTGCTGCCAGAATTGGAGAAAATAAGGTCTGAGGTAGCATTTTAAAATATATTTTTCTGATTATAATGAAAGTACAGTAAGTCCCATGCATACGAACGAGTTTTGTTCCGAGAGCGTGTTCCTAAGTCCAGTTTATTTGTAAGTCCAACAAAGTTAGCCTAGGTACCCAACTAACACAGTTGGCTATATAGTACTGTACTGTAATAGGTTTATAATACTTTTCACACAAATAATAAAAAATAAAACATTTTTAATCTTACAGTGCAGTACCTTGTAAAGTACAGTAGTACAGTACAACAGCTGGCATACAGGGCACGTTCGCATCTTTGAAAGTTCGCAACTTGAAGGTTTGTATGTAGGGGACTTACAGTAATGTATTTGGCCGGGAAGCTCTAATATGCAAGGATTGCAGGAAATTCCAGTCAATTGGACTTAATCCATACTTAATGCTGAACTACCTGTTTTTAGGCCTAGAGATAGGAAGGTCCCAAAGAAGAGTTTGGATATTGTGGATTATGTTAATTGCAATCGATATGATATGGAAGCAGGAGCAAAAGGTATATGCAGAAGAAAGAAAACTTCAGGCTGGTAGCAAATGCAGTTAGTTGGGCCTTCTAGACGATGATCATCTAGTTCATAGAAAACAGTTCTCTTTGATTTCTTGCAGCTCTTACTTCCAGCTACCCCTTAGACTTGCACTCCCTCTGCTTTCAGTGGCATCTTGTTTCTTTCCCTCTTTCCTCTTCTTGTTGATAGTAGATCTTGAACATCTTGTATATTTACCATTTATTACCTTTACTACCTCCTACCTATTTGCTTCAAAAGATAATGCAGGAGTGGGAGTCTGCCAAAGTACTTTCCTCAGGTAAGATAAGCAAAGAATCCATTCATTCATTTAACATACAGTTAAAGTATCATCCTTGTGTGCAATACTCTTGGCTACTGAAGAGTAAAAACATGATATCTAATGTAACATGTAAGTACTGAACATGTTAATCCTTGTGACAATCCAATGAGGTAGTACTGTTTTATTTTTTTATTGAACTATAGTTGATTTACAATATTGTGTTAATTTCTACTGTATAGCAAAGTGATTCAGTTAAACATATACATCTTTTTTATATTCTTTTCCATTACAGTTTATCACAGGATATTGAATATAGTTCCCTGTGCTATACAGTAGGTCCTTGTTGTTTATCCACCGTATATATAATAGTTTGCATCTGCTAACCGCAACCTCTCACTCCATCCCTCCCCCACCCCACCCTCCCTTGGCAACCACAAGTCTGTTCTCTGTGAGTCTGTTTCTGTTTCATAGATAAGTTCATTTGTGTCATAGTTAAGATTCCACATTTAAGTGATAACATGGTATTTGTCTTTTCCTGACTTCACTTAGTATGATAATCTAGGTCCATCCGTGTTACTGCAAATAGCATTTCATTCTTTTTTACGGCTGAGTAGTATTCCATTGTATATATGTACCACATCTTTATCCATTCATCTGTTGATGGACACTTAGGTTGTTTCCATGTCTTGGCTATTGTAAATAGTGCTGCTATGAACATAAGAGTACACGTATCTCTTTGAATTATTATTATTATTATTTTGGCTGCAATGGGTCATTGCTGCACGCAGGCTTTCTCTAGTTGTGGCAAGTGGGGCCTACTCTGCATTGTGGTGCACGGGCTTCTCATTGCAGTGGCTTCTCTTGTGGAGCACAGGCTCTAGGTGCACAGGCTCAGTAGTTGTGGCGCACAGGCATAGTTGTTCTGTGGCATGTGGGATCTTCCCAGGCCAGGGCTCAAACCCATGTCCCCTGCATTGGCAGGCAGACTCTTAACCACTGTGCCACCAGGGAAGCCCTGAATTATAGTTTTGTTTGAATATATGCCCAGGAGTGGGATTGCTGGATCATATGGCAACTCTTTCTTAGTTTTTTCGGGAACATCCATACTGTTCTCCATAGTAGCTACACCAATTTACATTCCCACCAACAGTGTAGGAGGGCTCCCTTTTCTCCACACCCTCTCCAGCATTTGTTATTTGTAGACTTTTTAATTGTGGCCATTCTGACCGTTGTGAGGTGGTAGGTACTTCATTATAGTTTTCATTTGCATGTCTAAAACAGCAGTGTGGAGCATCTCTTCATGTGCCTGTTGGCCATCTGTATTTGGAGAAATGTCTGTTTTGGTCTTCTGCCCATTTTTTGATTGGGTTTTTTTGATATTGAGTTGTATGAGCTGTTTGTATATTTTGGAAATTAAGCCCTTGTCAGTCATATCATTTGCAAATATTTTCCCCCAGTTCATGGATTGTCTTTTTGTTTTGCTTATGGTTTCCTTTGTTGTGCAAAAGCTTATAAGTTTGATTAGGTCTTATTTGTTTATTTTTGCTTTTATTTCTATTGCCTTGGGAGACTGACCATTGGTACAGTTTATGTGAGAGAATATTTTGCCTAAGTTCTTTTCTAGAAGTTTTATGGTGTCATGTCTTATATTTAAGTCTTTAAGCCATTTTGAGTTTATTGTAGTGTATGATGTGAGGGTGTGTTCTAACTTCATTGATATACATGTGGCTGTCCAACATTCCCAGCACCACTTGCTGAAGAAACTCTTTTCCGCATTGTATATTCTTGCCTCCTTTGTCGAAGATTAATTGACCATAGGTTTGTGGGTTTATTTCTGGGCTCTCTATGCTGTTCCATTGATCCATATGTCTGTTTTTGTGCCAATACCATGCTGTTTTGATTACCGTAGCTTTGTAGTACTGTCTGAAGTCTGGGAGGGTTATGCCTCCTGCTTTGTTCTTTTTCCTTAGGATTGCTTTGGCAATTCGGGTCTTCTGTGGTTCCGTATAAATTTTAGGATTACTTGTTCTAGTTCTGTGAAAAATGTCATGGCTAATTTGATAGGGATCACATTAAATCTGTAGATTGTGTTGGGTAGTATGGCCATTTTAACAATATTAATTCTTCCAGTCCAAGAACATGGGATATTTTTCCATTTCTTTGAATCATCTTCAGTTTCTTTTATTAATGTTTTATAGTTCTCAGCATGTAAGTCTTTTCACCTCCTTGGTTAGGTTTATTCCTGAGTATTTTATTTTTGGGGATGTGATTTTAGAAGGAACTGTTTTTTTTACTTTCCTTTTCTGATTTTTCATTGTTAGTGTAAAGAAATGCAGCCGATTTCTGTATGTTTGCTGTATCCTGCTACTTTGCTGAATTCATTTATCAGTTCTGGTAGTTTTGTGTGGAGTTTTTAGGGTTTTCTATATATGGTATCATGTCATCTGCATATAGTGGCAATTTTACCTGTTCCCTTCCAATTTGAATACCTTTATTTCATTTGTTTGATTGCTGTGGCTAGGACTTCCTATACTGTGTTGGATAGAAGTGGTGAGATTGGGCATCCTTGTCATGTTCCACATTTTAGCAGGAAGGCTTTAGCTTGTCACCATTGAGTATTATATTGTCTATGAGTTTGTCGTAAATAGCTTATTATGTTGAGACATATTCCCTCTGTATCTCTTGGTAAGAGTTTTTATCATGAATGGATGTTGAATTTTATCAAATGATTTTTCTGTATTCGTTGAGATGATCATGTGTTTTTTGTCTTTTCTTTCGTTGATGTGGTGTATCACATTGATTGATTTGTTTATGTTGAACCATCCTTGTGACCCTGAGATGAATCCAACTTGGTCCTTGTTTATGTGGTGTCGGATTCAGTTTGCTAATGTTTTGTTGAGAATTTTTACATCTATATTCATCAAAGTTACTAGCCTATAATTTTCTTTTTTGGTAGTGTCTTTGTCTGATTTTAGTGTCAGGGTTATGGTGGGTTCATAGAATGTCTTTGGGAGTGTTCCCTCCTGTTCAGTCTTTTGGAAGAAGAGTTCAAGAAGGATTGGTATAAGTTCTTTGTATGTTTGGTGGAATTCACCTGTGAAGCTATCTGGTCCTGGACTTTTGTCTGTAGGGAATTTTTTTTTTTTTTTTTAAACAGGTTCTGTTTCATTACTAGTGATCAGTCTGTTCAATCTCTTTCTTTTTTTTTAAATTAATTAACTTTTGGTTGCATTGGGTCTTCATTGCGGTGTGCAGGCTTTCTGTAGTTGCAGTGACCGATGGCTATTCTTCGTTGCGGTGCATGGGCTTTTCATTGCAGTGTCTTCTCTTGTTGCAGAGCACAGGCTCTAGGTGCGTGGGCTTCAGTAGCTGTGGCTCATGGGCTCTAGAGCGCAGGCTCATTAGTTGTGGCGCACGGGCTTAGTTACTCTGCAGCATGTGGGATCTTCCTGGACCAGGGCTTTGAACCCGTGTCCCCTGCATTAGGAGGCGAATTCTTAACCACTGCGCTACCAGGGAAGTCCCAATTTATTTCTTCTTGATTCAGTTATGGTGGGCTGTATGTTTCCAGAAACTTGTCTTGTTTCTTCCAGGTTGTCATATTTGTTGGCATATAATTCTTCATAGTATTCCCTTAGAGTTTTTTGTATTTCGGTGGTATCGGTTGCTATTTCTCTTGTTTCGTTGCTTATTTTGTTTATTTGGGTCTTTTTTTTTCTTGGTGAGCTTGGCCAGAGGTTTGTCAATTTTTGTTTACCCTTTCAAAAAACTAGCTCTTGTTTTTATTGATTTTTTTTTCTATTTTTAAAACATCCTTTATTTATCACCTCTCTGATCTTTATTATTTCCTTCCTTCTGCCATCTTTAGGTTTTGTTTGGTCTTTTTCTAATTCTTTTAGGTGGTAGGTTAGGTTGTTTGAGATTTTTCTTGTTTTTTAAGGAAGGCCTGTATCACTATGAACTTCCCTCTAAGAACTGCTTTTGCTGCATTCCATAAATTTTGTATGGTTGTGCTTTCATTGTCATTTGTCTCAAGGTATTTTTAAATTTCCTCTTTGATTTCATTGTTGACCCATTGGTTTTTTAGTAGCATGTTTAGTCTCCATGTAATCATTTTTTTCTCATTTCTATTTCTGTGGTTGATTTCCAGTTTCATGCCCTTGTGGTCAGAAAAGATACTCAAATAATTTCTATACTCTTAAATTTGTTGAGGCTCATTTTGTGCCCTAGTATGTGGTCAATCCTAGAGAATGTTCCAAGTGTCTTGAAAAGAATGTGTATTCTGGTTTTCTTGGATATTATGTCCTGAAAATATCAATTAAGTCTAAATGTTCTATTGTATCATTTAGGATCTCTGTTAACTTACTGATTTTCTGTCTAGAAGATCTGTCCATTGATGTGATTGGGTGTTAAAAGTCTCCTGCTGTTATTGTATTCCTTTCAGTTTCTCCCTTTATGTCTGTTCGTATTTGTTTTATGTATTTGGGTGCTCCTGTGTTGCGTGCATATATGTTGACAAGTGTAATATCCTCTTCTTGTGTTGATCCTTTTATCATTATATGGTGTCTTTCTTTATGGTCTGTGTTTTAAAGTCTATTTTGTCTGATGCGAGCATTGTGACCCCCACTTTCTAGTCATTTCCATTTCAGTGAAATATCTTTTTCCATCCCCTCATTTTCAGTCTGTGTCCTAAAGTGGGTCTCTTGTAGGCAGCATATTGTAGGCTCTTGTTTTTTTTATCCAGTCTGCCACTCTGTGTCTTTTGATTGGAGCATTTAGTCCATTGACATTTAAGGTAATTATTTTTTTTTTTAATTTTATTCATTTATTTTGGGCTGCCTTGGGTCTTCGTTGCTGTGCGCAGGCTTTCTCTAGTTGTGGCAAGCGGGGGCTACTCTTCATTGCGGTGCGCAGGCTTCTCATTGCAGTGGCTTCTCTTGTTGTGGAGCACGGGCTCTAGGTACATGGGCTTCAGTAGTTGTAGCATGTGGGCTCAGTAGTTGTGGCTCATGGGCTCTAGAGCGCAGGCTCAGAAGTTGTGGCGCACGGGCTTAGTTGCTCCGTGGCATGTGGGATCTTCCCGGACCAGGGCTCGAACCCGTGTCCCCTGCATTGGCAGGCGGATTCTTAACCACTGTGCCACCAGGGAAGCCCTAAGGTAATTATTGATAGGTATGTATGGCCATTTTAAACCATGTTTCCCAGTTGATTCTCTATTTCTTCTTTGTTTCTTTTTGTTTTTCCTTTTGTGGTTTGATGAGTTCCTTTTATATTGTGCTTTTGTTCTCTTTTTTTTTTTTTTTTATTTTCAGCTGCGTTGGGTCTTCATTGCTGCACACTAGCTTTCTCTAGTTGCAGCGAGAGGGGGCTACTCTTTGTTGCGGGGCACGGGCTTCTCATTGTGGTGGCTTCTGTTGCGGAGCATGGGCTCTAGGAGCGTGGGCTTCAGTAGTTGTGGCACGTGGGCTCAATAGTTGTGGCTTGTGGGCTCTAGAGCACAGGCTCAGTAGTTACGGCGCACAGGCTTAGTTGCTCTGTGGCATGTGGGATCTTACCAGACCAGGGCTCAAACCTGTGTCCTCTGCGTTGGCAGGCGGATTCTTAACCACTGCGCCACCAGGGAAGCCTTGTTCTCTTCTTTTTGGTTTTTGTGAATCTCTTACATGTTTTTGATTTGTGGTTACCCTGTTTTTCAAGTATGTTAACCCCTTCCTTTACGTGCTTTAGACTATTCATATATGCTCAAACACATTCTAAGAAAACACTACATTTTCTTACTCCACATTTTATGATTTTGAGGTCTTCTTTTACATTTTCATGTTTATCCTTTTGCTGTTCATTGTGGTTATCACTGCTTTGACAAAAAAAGTTTTTTCTATTAATCTCTATACTGGCTTATTTTCTCTTTCCTATAGCTGCTTGCTTTTCTATTTAGAGAAGACCTTTCAGTATTTCTTTTAGGATAGTGTTTTTTTAAAGCATTTAAAAAGATTATTTATTTATTTATTCATTCATTCATTCACTCATTCATTCATTTATTCATTCATTCATTCGGCTGCACCTGGTCTTGGTTGCAGCATGCGAACTCTTCATTGCGGCATGTGGGATCTAGTTCCCTGACCAAAGGATCGAACCTGGCCCCCTGCATTGGGAGCGTGTAGTCTTAGCCACTGGACCACCAGGAAAGTCCCTAGGATAGGTTTAGTATTGCTGTATTCTTTTAGTTTTTGCTTGTTGGAGAAATTCTTTCTCTCCTATTCTAGATGATAATCTTGCTGAGTAGAGTATCCTAGGTTGCATATTTTTCCCTTTCAGGACTTAATGTATCTTGCCACTCCCTTCAGGTCTGTAACGTTTCTCTAGAGAAATCAGCAAGAGGGTTCCCTTGTAATTAACTCTTTGTTTTTCTCTTGCTGCCTTTAGAATCCTCTTTTTATCTTTAACTTTTGCCAGTTGAATTATATGTCTTAGTGTAGGTCTGTTTGGGTTCATCTTATTTGGGACCCTCTGTACCTGAATATCTGTTTCCTTTCTAGGTTTGGGAGGTTTTCAGCCATAATTTCTTCAAATACATTTTCGATCCCCTTTTCTCTTTCTTCTCCTTCTGGAATTCCTATTATGCATAGATTGGCATGCTTTATATTATCCCATAGGTCTCTTATATTGCTTTCTTTTTTTTTTTTCATTTGGCTTTCTGACTGCTGTTCTGATTGGGTGATTTCTATTATTCTATCTTCCAGGTCACTTATTCGTTCTTCTGCACTATTCAGTCTGCTGTTCACTGCCTTTAGCTTTCATATCTGCAAATGAGTTTTCTAATTTTTCTTGGCTCCTCTTTAGAGTTTCTAATTCCTTTTTACAGTAATCTGTATTTCTGTTGATAGCCTTTCTTAATTCCTTCAGTATTTTCATTATCTGTTTTTTGAACTTGGTGTCTATCAGACTGAAGAGATCTGTTTCATTGTTTGCTCTTTCAAGGGGCGTTCTGTTGATATTTTAACTGGGGGTCATTCTTCTGCTTCATTTTACTTATATTTCTCTTACTCTGAGTTTAGGAGAAACAGTTATCTACTGTGACCTTGGAGGGCTGTGTAGGAGTGTCCCTGTGTAGCCTGCGTGGGTTTAGTATTTTTGGTGCGAGGGCTGTTCAGTATGGATGCCTGCCACCTTTCCTCAGTGTGTCCTGGCCCTTATCCCCTTGATAAGGGGGTGTCACTGGTGGTGTGGTGACCAGCGCCTGCACTGGATGTTAAGTGGGGCCTTCTTTTTGCTCTGTGGTTGTCATAACCCTGTCAGGGACCGTGTCTGCTCCCTAGTTGTTGGAGTAGAAGCCCCCAGATCTGTTTCTGAGTTGCACTTCTGAGCTGTGGTGCGAGGTAGGTGGGATTGAAGTGCTCCCACTGGGAGAAGAGCCACTGAGTATTCCTCCGCCAGAGCTGTCTGCCTGGGAGTGCGCTCTGTTGTGTCACCTGTCATCCTTTTGTGCGGGCTCACAGAGTACACTGTTGGCACTGCCATCTGTCCTGCCTCAACCACAGGAGTGCTGGCAACTGGCCCTGGTGTCCCTGAGGTGGTGTTTTCACAAGGGCACCAGCGCAGATCCACTGAAGTCAGGTCCCAGGACTGCAGTAGTCTCGCACCTGGACCCTCTGTGGAAGCTATGGAGGCAGCCCAGACTTGTCCCAGCCACGGGGACACCCATTTTCCATTCCACGTCCCGTAGTGCTGAGTTTACAAAGCTGGCGGTGGAGGTGTAAACCCGCGTCTCACGCAGCCCTGAGGAGAGGTTTAGCCCTGCTTCCTAAGTTGCACAGCCTCCGGCACCTGATCCCAGAGGCCGCTGGGGCAGTGGCTGGTGCACAGAGGAAAGAGGCTGCCACACTGGGCCCTGCCCCTTCGTGCACCGCTTAACAGTGGCGCTTTGCTTCTGTGGTGGGCCTGGGCTTCTGTGTACACCTCTGCTTGTGGCCGTACCGCGCTCCAGCCCCTTCGGGCTGTCTCCACACAGCCAACCCCAATCCTCTCCCCAGGTCTGTCCTCTACACCCGAGTTTCAGCCCCCAGCCCCCACCTGTACCCACGGGTGCGTGCGTCTCAGGCTGGGGAGCACAGGGACGTGGCACGTGGTTGTGCTCCCCTCTGAGCCTCGGAAGCTCCTGTTCTGTCCGGCTGATTCCTCTTTCACAGCTCCTTCCCAGGGGCGCAGGTCCCATCCCGCTTCCCCCACCCCCACCCCCGCCGCGTCCTACACAGGTTCACGGGGAGATCTTTCTTGTCCTTTCAGGTGTTTAAGGTCTTCTGCTAGTGTTCAGTAGGTATTCTGTGAGAATACCTATGTGGATGTATTTTTGATGTATTTGTGGAGGTGAGTTCCATGTCCTTATGCTCCGCCGTCTTGATTAGAGCCCTGAGGTGGTACTGTTTGACAGATGAGGAAATCAAGGCTTGGAAAGGTCACACAAATAATGACACTGGAAAGCAAAACTTTTACCCTGAGATGTACAGAGAGCAAAACAAGGAAAATGGAGAACTATTTTAAATTTTAGACAATATTCAAGTTAAATATCTTAGATTAATACGTAAATTTGATGGATTGGTTGGAGGTTTTGTCTCCCACGAAGGCATTTTCCTTCCCAAGTTGGAGAAAGTTGAAACATGTATTTAATAGCTAAAGTGTGTGGGAGTGGTGGCTGTGTTTGTGTGTGCGCACAGTCTAGAGCCACTAGAGGGAGCCAGGACTCAACAGAAGACAGATTTGTGCCAGCTGGAAGCAATGCCTAAACAAACTATGATTGCATCTCAAAAGGTAACGCCAACCCAAATCAGCACTTCGAATGAAAACCTGTTTTCAGGATCACTCGGAGGACTCAAATATGAACATAAACTGAAGGTTTAATACTTCGAATCACAACTCTTATACCTGGATAGAATTAGATGATTTCCAGATAGGATTGTAGCCCAGGAGATGTTCTTCCTAGTTTACCACACTGCCCTTTGGGAGGAAATTTTGATGGGAACACTTGTCTTGAAGTATTTAAACATAAGCTTACTCAAGGTGTTTTGTTTGTAAAAGCATCATTTGGCCTCAAAAATACAGTAGCTTCCATAGGATGGATGTCATTGGGGGTGGGGGGGTCTTCATTTCTTAAAGAAGCTGCCACTTGTCGTATTTTCTTGATCTTATAAGTGCCTTGAACTCATAGATTTGAAGTCTCCTTTGACTCTGTCCCAATTCTCACTTCCTTGTTTTCCCAGGGACAACACCACTGTTGTGTATATTCTTCTGGAACATTTTTTGTACTTTAATGTACATTATTTATGTATCTTTGAACAACTAGCTGTGTAGTTTTTTTTTTTCATTTACAGAAATGGTATGCTAAACACAGTTTGCCATTGACTTTTTAAATTCACCTCTGTTTTTGAGTTTTACCATGTATACATGTAGACAATACATTTCTTTTAATTTTTTATTTGTTATTTTTTCATTTATTTTTGGCTGCGTTGGGTCTTTGTTGCTGCGTGCAGGCTTTCTTTAGTTGCGGTGAGCGGGGGCTACTTTTTGTTGCAGTGCGCAGGCTTCTCATCTTGGGTTCTTGTTGCAGAGCACGGGCTCTAGGCATGCGGGCTCCAGTAGTTGTGGCGCAGGGGCTTAGTTGCTCCACAGCATGTGGGATCTTCCCGGACCAGGGCTCGAACCCATGTCCCCTGCATTGGCAGGCGGATTCTTAACCACTGTGCCACCAGGGAAGCCCAATACATTTCTTTTAAATGTTGCATAGTATTTCTGAGGTATGCCACAATTTATCACTTCCCCCTCTGAGGATGATTAGGTTATTTGTAATTTTTTAACTTTTATCAACTCGAGTAACATTCTTTTTTTTTTCTTTTTGGACAAGAAAGTAGGATTTATTGGTGGGCATGAGTAAGGAGGGGACAGCGCCAAGGCTCTCATGAGTGCAGGGCCCGCCATTTGTCCAGAGAGCCACAATTAGGGATGTATTTGACCCCACAGGCACCCGGGATAAGCCACTTTTCTGCCACCATGTTTTCGAATTCATCCGCATTAAACTTAGTAAATCCCCACTTCTTGGAGATACGGATCTTCTGGCGGCCAGGTAACTTGAACTTGGCCCTGCGGAGGGCCTCAATCACATGCTCCTTGTTCTGCAGCTTGGTGCGGATGGACATTATGATTTGGCCAATGTGGACCCTGGCCACTGCCCTGGCGCTTTCCAAAGGTACCGCGCATACCTGTCTGGAGCCTAGATTGGGGACAGCATGCCAGTCATTAGTGTACACTGGAAATGGCTGTCTCCAAGGTCCCTTAGGGCAACCCGTATAGGCAACAGGCTGCATACACTACTGAGGAAGCTAAAACCATCTAGTTAAATACCTGTAACTGCAGTAGCTAGAGTACAGGGTAGGGCTGCATTTTCAGTTTTACTAGGTGTTGATAGATTATACTCCAGAGGCTGCCCATTTGTGTTCTCACTAGCAGTGTACAAGAGCCCCATATTTTCACATCTTTACCAATGCTATAGTCAGACATGCTAACTTTGCCAAGCTGATTGCTTTAACCTGCATTTTCCTGATTATCGGTGAGATTCAACATTTTTTTCATATGTATTTTAGCCATTTCTCATGTATACATACCTTTCATTTAAAGTTAAACTTAGAATTTTACACAGAATACCATTCTCTGAAGTGAATTTTAATATTGTATTAAAAAATCAAACTTGTTACACAGTACATATGTTCTATGACTTTATGCATACATCCATATACATATATCAAGGTAAAGTCCAATACTAAAAAAAAAATAGCTTTCCCATGGCCAGTGTTCTACGGAAGTAAGACTGTGCAAACTTTATTTTGTAGTCAAATGAGATTGCAACACTAAGGCAGAACAAGGCAAAAGCAGATGTGTCCACAGTATATTACAGAATATCTTGCATAGCTTATTTGTTCTCACTTGATAAACTCATTTTAGGATTCTGAAAGATTTTTTTTTTCTCAATGAATTTATACAAGTTAGTGTGTACTTTTTGCCTTTGTTCTATAGCAAACCAGCTTTCTCAGTACTAGTTATGTTTTAGTTTACAACCTTACAGAATTAATGATAGCTTGAGCTTTTGGGGCTCTGAACTGTTTCACTGTAATCCTTGATACAATGACGTGCAAATACATGTATCATTTTGAATCTTCATCTGTATCTCAGGCGATTTTCTAGGGCTTCCATTCTCTGTGTCATTTCTTCTAGTAAATCTCAAATTAAGGAAGAGGAATCTGAATGGCCTGTATTTATTTACATTCAAGTCAACTTGATTTATCTACATAAGAATTTGTGTCCTGAAAAATCCAAGGCTTTTGGGGGTTTTTTTTCCCATTTCTGTTAAGTATTTTAAAATTCTGACTTATAAGTTTATAGTAACTTATTAGCACATGCTATCAAGACTATAAATCTGTATGGGTTTAAATACTCTTTTTTTTTTTTTTAAAGCCAGATAGTTCAGTTCAAATTTTTCTTTTTAAAAATTTTAATTCTACTCACACCCCTGTTGCTTATAAATTAATTTGCCATAGCACACCTCTCAAAGCCAAACTGATAATGTTGGGAATGAGGTGAAGAGAAGAAAACAAAAGGATTAGGCCTTGGAAAGTAAGATGACATCAGAAGAGATGAAGAAAGATGAGGAGTTTTCACCAATGATGATAGGACCAAAGTGTAGCAGCCTTGAAGACTTCTGACCTATGCTCTTCTAATTTTTTTTTTAAGATTTTTTTTTTCTTTTTTTGGATGTGGACCATTTTTAAAGTCTTTATTGAATTTGTTACAATATTGCTTCTGTTTATGTTTTGGTTTTTTGGCCGCGAGGCATGTGGGATCCTAGCTCCCTGATCAGGGATTGAACCTGCACCCCTGCATTGGAAGGCGAAGTCTTAACCACTGGACTGCCAGGGAAGTCCCAACCTATTCTCTTTTATATATAACTTCCTTATTCTCTTGTGAAGTAAACCCTCAGAGGTGGGCTGGGAAAAGGCAGAGCTGAGGAGCATTAGAATAAACATTTGTCTTCCTTCCTGAAGCTTCTTAATAC
The DNA here is from genome assembly GCF_965194825.1 of Balaenoptera physalus. Classification (NCBI taxonomy): domain Eukaryota; kingdom Metazoa; phylum Chordata; class Mammalia; order Artiodactyla; family Balaenopteridae; genus Balaenoptera; species Balaenoptera physalus. The sequence goes on along the minus strand of NC_138895.1, from coordinate 47,584,530 downwards.
CCTCCACCTGCTCCCTCAATGGCAGAATGAGAGCCTGGATTCATCACCTATATTAAACACTGTCAGATTATTTTACTTTACTTTATGGAGCATATTTCTGGTTTTCAGAGAGGTAATGGCTATATGCTGTTCTTTATTTTATAAACCCATTTGCACAGAAATAATTCAGAATTAAACCGTTTCCCTTTAGACTAGTTGATGCATGTTGAGCTAGATATCAGGCAGCTTTAATAAGCTTACTATAATTTTAAGTTCAGAGCATTTGGCAGGGTGTTCAGTGTATAAAAGCACTGAATCCTCATTTCTCCATTATCCCAAAGCATCCCTTTTATTTGTAATAATTGTATTAGTGAATCATTGGATCCTGCTGTTCCCTTGGTAGAATGTTTCATCTTAGAGTGCTGATATAAAAGATCTCTGCTGCCAAACAAAACCCCACCCCAGTCCTCTAGAACCTACACACTGACCAGATGTGGCCGCAGTGTGGCTTGGGACCAAAGGAAGGGTTTGGAGTTTAGGTAAAAGACTTTGAAACCTCTTCATTCTACATTAATTCTTTGCCTATACGCACTGTATCTTTAATGCACTTCAGATCTGGTATATAGCTTTCATTTCCTCCCAGCAGAGAAGGAGTTAAATAAGTCTGTCTTTTCTTTACTTTGCATACTGACTGGCTGACTGGCCTTAACTGCTAAACCTCCTAGAACCAACCGCAGATAGCAGCTAAGTGCCTGACCTGTGCCGGAAGCTTGGCTTGCCCTTGGCTCTCAAGCACCTATCAGTCTGCTTAAGAAAAAGCCTTTCTTGGAGTTCACTGTTCTTGACTTTATGGAAATGACTTCATTTGATATATACCCATATATAGAATTTTTTGAAGTTGTGATAATATTCTTTGCATTCCATACAGAAGCATAACATTAGAAAAGGATATAGCGCTGCGTTAATTTTCTTACTTCTTCATTTGCAAGGTTCTGGAACATTATAAGGTTTTCACATTTGCATTGATTGTGTTTTTCTTCCAAAGGACTTCCTAAGAAAGGAGATGGAAAGTGTTCACCTCTATAACCCACCAAACTTCCCAGACTCGTAATAGTAGGACTGAATCAGCATATGAAGGAAACCATAATGAAAGAAATGTTCAACTTTTTCCATGCAGCCAGATCCAGTAAATACCAGGAAAGGGCTGTATGTGCTTCCAATGCTGGAAGTGCCCTTTTTTGTGGACTGCAGGAAGACTGCTCCACTTTCTTTTAGTTTATTTTTTTAGTTCTCATTTTTCTTAAGTTCTTCTCTTTCCCCCTCTCCTACTTTCTACTTCCTCCTTTCCTGTCCTCCCTTAAGCTGAGTTTGTTGGCAAATTGAGAGGCTGATAGCAAATTACCCTATAGTAATATTTTACTTGGAATTACCTGAGGATTTTGTCGAATGGAAAAGTTTTTGTGTAGACCGTGCAAGATTGTTTTCTTCAAACAGATATCTGTGTTGCACTGCAAAATTAGAACAGGAAAGTATGTCTCGGATATTTATGGTGACTGGCTCAGATTCTGTAAAGAAAAAGAAAACTGAAGTCAAACCTGTTTAACATGGTTGTGGTTATAATACAGCCATCAACTGTCAGAGTAAGGTACTTGGTACTTATAGAATGGGGTACATAGAATGGGGTACATAGCTTTATTTTGGGACATACTATGGCAGAAAGACTGTCAGCAGAGAGGCTATTACCAACTATGGCTAAAAAAGTGTAGAGTAAATGTTTCCTGTGTGATGGAACAACTTTTGTCTGTGGGGAAACCATGGTGCAAAGCATCAACCAAAGATTCTAAAAATACTGCTTTTAAAAAATGTACCTGTTGGCTTGCGGGCCCTCTTTGGCAGTTCCCCTGCTGGGGAATCCCGTCTTCCATCAGAGTCTTCCAGAGCTGAGAGGTAAAAGATGACCAAAAGAGTGACACTTGTCCACATGGGCGCATGTGTTCTTTAGAAAACTGGTCCCAGACCAACTCCTTACCTACCTGCCACCACCCAGGATGTTCTGGTTTGATTTGGTAACACCACCGATTCACAAAAGCACTTGGTTCCCCCGATAATCTAAGACCTTTCTAGGGCAGTTCTCTTTAGTAAGAGAAGCTTGGATCCCTTAAATGCATCTTAAGAATATCCCCCAAAATGTTACGTCTAGAAGGTGGGGTGGGAAAAAAAATTAAGTTTGTCCAAGGATTAAGTTGCAGTGGCAGCAGCTCCATTTGAGGCGTTTCAGCTTAAATGAAAGAGCTTAAAGGCAGAACATTACCAAGTTGCATTAGAAATCTGAAAGGCCTTCCCTTCCTGGCCTCTTTCATCCCATTGCTCTTTCCTATGGAGGAATAAGGCACATCACTTTGACTGGGATTTTACTGGCGACTGAAGCTGGGACAGGAATAAAAGGAAAAATGGTGAGAACTGCTATATGCAAGGACACCCGGCACAACAGTGAACTGGAGAAAAGCACAAGGGGCTCCTATGCGTAAGAAAATCTAAATTCTAAACGGCAGTTTAATGTTCTGTAAACAAGTAGTCCGTGCAAGAGGGCATTCTTTAAATTTTCATCAGTGAGCTTGGAAGGACTACCATCCCTTTCCACTCTAGTTACAGGTGTATCCCAAAATTGTGCATCAGCTTTCCTGATTCATATAATGGTTTTCTCTAGTTTCGTGATCATCTCCATAGGGTTTTTGTGAGGATTAAGAATTTTGCCATGTGTCAGAACACTTATCACACTGCTCAGTACAGAGCAAGTGCTCAAGCAACGTTAGCTATTATTTTGTCTTCCCTCTCCCTTATTCCACTTTTTGTGCTTAGTGTTTCTGGGCTTCACTGGCCCTGCCTACAAGGGAGGCACTTTTTTGAGCACTTTGAAGGAATGGATTGAGAATTTCTCATTCACGTGCTGCTGTGTTTGCTAAGGTCTCTCCTAGACGTAAGCTATAGTACCTTCACATATGCCTTTCCGTAGTTTATCACTTATCTCGCCCATCGTGCTGAAGTCTTCGGCATAGAAGAGATGCTCTTCTGTGGGCTCAGAGGCAATCTCTTGTAGTTCTTCCTCAATGGCTTTCCCTACCCCAACAGCATACATGGTTACACCTAAGGAACAGAGCAAATTAAGAGCAGGCTAGTTACACAGACATGGAAAACAAACTTATGGTTACCAAAGAGGAAAGGGGGGGAAGGGATAAAATAGGAGCTTTGGATTAACAGATACACACTACTATATATAAAATAGACAACAGGGTCCTACTGTAAAGCACAGGGAACTATATTCAATACCTTATGATAACCTATAATGGAAAAGAATCGGAAAAAGAATAATCTGTGATTATATATAATATATATGTGATATATATATAATCTGAATCACTTTGCTGTACACCTGAAACTAACACAACATTGTAAACCAACTTTACTTAAATTAAAACAAAACACAGTAGTTAGAGCTGTATTCCCAGGATCTGGAAGTTGTGTGTACTGCACCCAAAGCCAGCTCGATATTAATAAGTGGTGTGATTTGAGGGGTCCATGTCAACCTCCCTTTACTTTTGCATCATTTTAATTTTGGCTTTGTGAGCAAAAGACAGGGATCCAAGAGAGGAAGGTGAGGCATGAAGGAGAGGTTGGGGCGCTAGACCACCAACCTGTTGCTCAGCTCTGGACAAGGTCATGAACAAATCTTCAACTTTCCCCTGAATTAGCCTTGTGGGTAAAGTAGAAAAGGGCACTACCTTATGGCTTGCTTGCTAAATGAGAATCTCTTCTGGGAGAATTCTAAGAAACGGGTCAGTTTATGACCTTGTAACCTAGTTTCTACTTCTCAGAGGTACAGATAGGAACTTTAAGTGACCTGCGGCCAAGTGAAGCTGGATTCTGCCCACCCATCTTGGGAGGACGAAGCCTTGTGAGGAGGTGCTAAGCTGAACAGGAGAATCTGCAGACCAGTGGAAATCCCCAAAGTAAGTCAGAAAAAAGAACAAACCCAAGTATCAACCTTAGATTCCAAGAGGCATATGAGATTGTTCCAAAAGCTTTTCTAAACAAAATTAATCATTAGACTCCCTTCCCCAATATCCCCTTCATTTGAAAGTAAAACATAATGAGAACTTAAGTTCTGCTTGATTTTCAGCAGGTATCTTATTCTGGCTAATTCATTAGACTAGATTTTTTTTTTTAAATGGACATAAAAATGGCTCTTTAAGCCAAAGGGCAAGAGTTGGCCTCGTTCTAAAGTCTATGTCAGGTCAACAGCCAAGTTCAGCATATTTGTCTGAGAGCCCAGTGACTTTATGCACAACTTCCTAAAAAGGATAACTACTATTTTAAGATTGTGTTAGCTATACATAGCAGTAATTAAATTCATTAGAGGATGTCACTTCAGATAAATCTTGTTGATTCAAGAACCAAGTAAACATCTGTTTCTTCCACCACCTGTCTTTGGAGGATTCGTGGAAATTTGAGTGGGTAAGAGTAAGGCAGATTGGCTTCAATGAGACAAATAAAAGGGTTGACAACTGTCTTTGGAGACAGGGTGCTTTCCCCTATACATTTTAAGAATGCAGGTTAGAGGGGTCTGTGGGTTTGACATAGGCTCAGGTAAGCTAGTCTAGAAGCAGGGGAACTGGGTGTGAGCAGCCAGTTTTACAATCCACCCAGATGATTCAGGCAGGACACTTTTTGTGGCTCCTACTCTATTGGGTTCAGAAGAAAAGAGTGACGTAAGCAATATCAATAAAACGGCCTCCTCTGTGAAGAGAGTGACTGAATGCTGACGTGAACCAGCCTTTCTGTGAGCAGGAACGGAGTTCACCAATGCTACTGCCAGCACTTTCATCCTTTGTTCATTCACTCAGCAAGGGCTGGTCACACATGTACTGTGTTCCATGCCTGATGGAGGCACTGAGTCCATAACGTCTTGGATGAAGCCCTGGTTGGTACATATCCTTTCCCTCTTATAGGACCTGCTGAAGCAATGTGCCCTCGACAAGTTCTTAAAGAAAGCAGCTTTCAAGCAAACTGCTTCACAGCCTCAAGTTTTCTCATCTCCCCAAGGGAGATCCAGACACTTACCCTCAAACTCTCTCCACCAACCATCATAGCTTCTGGGTTTCCTTTCGTCAAGAGCCATATTCCCCCGTCACACTTGACATCTATACACAAATGAAGTCACCTCAAATGCCCCCTGCATTATACATGGAGTCAGACAAACCTCAAAGAGGCTGAGCTCTACTGAGCAGCAAGAGTTTAGAGTCATGATCTTGTGTGACATTTTGATTTTCTCAAAAGTTAAATTTTGCCTCTTGCAAACACACACACGAGTATTCGCTGTCCTAAGGCTACTGCACTCCCAGAGTGTTCACTGGAAGCACTGCTTAAAAAAGAAAAGTATTGGTAAGCGTTCTTCCTATCAGGAGTCTATTTTTATCAAGCTCTTCAGGTGATTCTAAAGCAACCAACCAGACCAGTGTCTGGGAACTGTTGTGTATTTCTCTGGTTAAATAGCACGTGCAGGATTGATTCTCTGCTCTGGCGGTCACACCCTGGCTAGTAAATCACAGTAGATAATTACTCAGGTATAGTCTGTGTGTAGACCAACCTCCCAGTCTGCAAGATTTTCGTATCCTTCCCGAGTCCTTTAACTCCTGTGGGGTGCCTTTAAGGCCACTAGGTGGCAGTTTAGTAAAGGTGTGTAACAGTGGTGACAGGAAGCCTTTCTGTCTGCTCAAAGAATCTCACTCCTGTGGCCCCATGTGAACACCAAGTGAGTTTAAGAAACCCGAACCTTGAGTGGTGTAAACCACACCTCCATCCCATATTACCATTGGCCTGGGCTTTACTGGCCCACTCGGAGACATCATCCTGAGCCCGTCCATCTGTTAACACGATGGCCACTCTGGGCACCCGTGCGGAGAGAGGCCTGGCCCCTTCTACTTGGGTAAAACTTCTCTCAAACATGTGTTTCAGAGCCAGTCCAGTCATAGAGCCCTTGCCCATGTATTTCATGTGGGCCACAGCTTTTTTCATGTCTTTGGCCGAGCTGAAGTTTCTCAGGGTAAACTCTGTGCGGACCTGCGTGGAATACTGGAGCAGCCCCACTCGAGCGGCTTTTGGGGAAATTGCCAAGGAATTTATAATTCCAGTGACAAACTGCTTCACAATCTCAAAGTTCTCTTCTCCGAGGCTCTTGGATCCATCGATCACAAAGACCAGGTCAACTGGGCCTTCAGTGCATCCTACAGGAATGAAAGGAAAGTTGAGCTAGTTAAATGATAAAAATCACTTATGCACAAGAGGAGAAGAAAACTGCGCTTCCACTGGAGGCATAACCACTTGGGAGAGCCACCTTTATTCTTTACATAATACACAGGACAGACAGTGTAGGGAGAGTGACGAGCAACAATAACGCTCAGAATTGCCTTTATGTGCGGCTTGTCAAATTGTTAAAAAGTGGTATTTTCCACAAGCAAAAACACACAGCAGATGTACAAATTGGAAACCAGGTCCACACTGTACCCTGGGTCACCGGCAGCCAGGTCTGGGAGGGACTGTGTGTACAGTACTCTGAAGGGTCTGACAGCACCCAAAAGATTCCAATAACTTTACTCCAGGCGGGTGATACCACCCCGGTGCTGGCATCTGACAGACAACAGACTTGGAAAGTCTTCCAGTTCAGCTCGGCCATCACCTCTTCCAGGGAGATTTCCTAGTAACTCAGCTTGTCTTAGTTACTCTCTGTGTAGCCCTAACACTACTAATTTAGTCGACAAAACATTGTTTATTGAGCACCTGCTTTGTGTAAGGCAGTCAGTGCAGCAGGATTGCAACAGTGACCAAAGCAAACTCCCTGACACCACGTTGCTTACAGTCCAATGTACTCTGTGCAGTGTTCCACACGGTACAGCGGCTAGTTAATTATGTGTCAGTTTCCTCCTCCAGTCTGCCAGTTCCTCCTCAGCAGGAGCCATTTCTCATTAATTTCTGTACCTCCAATACCTGGCACACAATAGTTGTTAAATAAATACTTGTTGACAGAATAAACGAAGGAGGTGGTGTCCATTGGGTAGCACACCCGTTAGTATCCTATTGACTTTTTTTTTTTTGGCTGAGCCATACAGCCTGTGGGAACTTAGCTCCCCAACCAGAGACCGAATCTGGGCCCTCGGCAGTGAAAGCACGGAGTCCCAACCACTGGACTGCCAGGGAATTCCCCCCTATTGACCTTTTAAAGTTTTAAAATGAATTATCACTGTGAATTCTTTATCTATATGGAAGTTTTCCAAGCAACTCAGATGGGTGACAGTAAAAGCTTTATGCAAATACGTAAGCAAACTGGGTGTGGAGAGATTTTTTTGTTATTTAGGGCTGCATAAGAAAAATTTACAGATTCCAAATGAATGATCTCATTTCAAACAGTCTATGCAATATACATTCCCTTTTACATATCAAGCAGCTGTCTAATATTTGAAAATGAAGCACAGCAATATTAGGAAGTAAAGACACACATGCAAAAATATTTCTATTCCTGGGCTTAACTAACATGCTAATGTAATTGTGTGTGTGTGTGTGTGTGTGTGTGTGTGTGTGTGTTGGAAGAGTTGGGTTCCTCTCTTTCTTCATTAAGTGCTTGTCCTCTTTACCCAACCTATTGATCTGTTATTAATGAGAGGAAAAGGCCAATTCAGAGCTTCATTTACATTCATAGCCTGAATCTCAAGGAGTGTGCACGTGACTCTCCAGCAGATTTCAGAAATAGTGAAATAATTTTCCAGCAGTGAATCTGTTTTCTCTTCTTCCCCATATACTCTTTTCTTACAGAATGAAACCAACACCTGCAGCCTCCATGCATAGAGGGGTGTAGAAGGCTTCTCCAGGAAACAAGAATCCTAGGTCGAGTGGAAGAGCATCAGGGTGAGAGGTGCCAGACTCTCACTTTCAGATCCAGGGAGAATGACAGTCCCTCTTGCTGGCTACTTGTTTGCAGGAAGGTCACTCAGCTTTCCTTGGATGTTTTCTTTTGGTAGTTAAGTCAATGAGACTGGAACGGAGCAGTGTTTTGCTTTCTGAACTTAATTTTCACAGAGTTCCAGAATTTCAGGGTTGGACAAGACCTTTAAAAGCCACTGGTCCAGCCACCCCTGTTGCTCACATCTTTACTGCATCCCTACCCAGTAGCCATTCATTCAGCCTGGACCTGAACACCTCTCCTGATGAGGAACTCATCACTTCACCACTGAAGCCCCATCTGTAGACAGCTCTGCTGTTGATGATTACATTTGTAGCCATCATTTGTCGAGCAATTGGAATGTGCCAGCACTGGGCTAAACACCTTTAAATCATGATATCATGTATTCCTCATGACGATTCTGTGAGGTATTATCTTCATATTATATGAAGAAACTGAGACTCAAGTTAAATAATTTCTCCAAGGTCACACAAATGTATGAATAGGGGGTTCAAATCCAGGTCTGTCGAAGCTCATGATCTTAACTAATTAATCACACAGCTTCTCTGAGACAAAGTGTCTTTGTCCTCATACTCAGCTGTAGCTTCTCCCCGATGTCCTTTCTTTCCCTGGGGTCTGGGGGGAGTGTCATATAAATAATGGGTGAGGAGATTGTCAGTTTGGTATTTGAAAGGTACCTCAAGTCTTTTTTTTCTACATAGATCTTCCTTTATTTTTCACTTGACATCGTATTGAACTTCCCCACCATGATGCTTTCTAAATCTTGTCTCTATCCTTTTTCTTTATTTTTTTTCTAAAAAAAATATTACATGCACATGGAACAAAGTTCAAACACTACAAAGGGTATCTATATCTATATATCTCCATCTACCTATATAGCTATATCTATATTGAGAAAGAGAGACTATAGGTTAGAGAGAGCCTTTTGCAAAATACATCAATGGTAACATACTATAAAAACCATTCAGCACCATGCTTTTTTCACCTAAAATATCTTGGGGATACATCTAGAGCTGCTTCATTCCTTTTAACAGCTGTATAGTATTCTATTGTATAGATGTACCATAATTTATTTAATCAGTATCTTATGGATAGACATTTACCTTATTTCCCATTTTTGCTACTGCAAATAACACTGCACAAAACATCCCTTTAAATATGGCTATGTGTTCTTATGTGATAAGAACACATGCACTTATCTGTGGGATAAACTCCTAGAACTGGAACTGCCTTTAAAATATCGCCAAATTGCCCTCCTAAAAGTTGTACCAATTCAGATGCCTAGTGATAAATTTACAATTGCCTATTACAACATACCATTGCTGGAGACTTCCCTGGTGGTCCAGTGGCTAAAGTCTCCACGCTCCCAATGCAGGGGCCTGGGTTTGATACCTAGTCAGGGAACTAGATCCCACATGCCGCAACTAAGAGTTCACGTGCTGCAACTAAGTGTTCGTGTGCCACAACTAAAAGATCCCGCACGTGGCAATGAAGATCCTGCGTGCTGCAACTAAGACCCAGTGCAGCCAAAAAAAAAAAAAAAAAAAAAAAAAAAAAAATATATATATATATATATATATATATATATATATATATATATATATATATATATACACACACACACACACACACCATTGCCAATATAAGGAATCATCAAACTTTTTGAACTCTGATAACAGGTAAAAAAATGTATGGTAGCTTTAATCTCTCACTATACATTTTCCCTTTTTTTTCTTTTATGGCTTTTATGTTTCATGTCATGTTTAGAAAGTTCTTCTCTACTCTGAGATTATAAAATAACTCAAGATTTTTTCTGCTACTTTAGAGGTATTATTTTTTCAGTTTACAAGCACAAGTCTTACCTCCCTCATTCCAGATATTCTTATTCAGCTAGGATCATTCTAGCCTCTTAGCTGATAGTGAACTTACTGTCAACTAAAACCAGAAGTTTTTTCATGGGTGCAGTTAAGCTCTCTCTTCCCCATTCTGTATCTATGCATACACATTTATATCTATGGTAGAAGCAGAGGTGAGGGATTTATTTCCTGCAAATACTCCAAAAAGCAATTGCTCCCAAACCAAATTAAGGTAGAAAACCAAGTTGAGATCACTTACTTTTGCACCGTCTTCCATCCTCAGCTAGAATAAATCCCTCTGAGCATTTGCAGATGTAAGAACTGCCACGATTAACACAAATGTGTTCACAGCCATGGTGGGTTGATTTGCAGACATCCTTCCCTGAGGGTAATGTAGGAAGTTAAGCAACCTCATCAATGTAGAAATGAGCTGGGTTGAACAGTCATGTCAGGACAGATCATAGAAATAATCCATTAAAAAAAATCTCGGTCAAACTTCCTCTATAACACCCCCCTTTTCAGTCTAATACTCAGGATACGGCATGGTAAAGGAAACCTCCTCCTCTCAGAAAGCTCTAGTTCCCATGAAACTGAATGGTGAGATGGGTAATCAGGTGTCCTGGATTTATTGTTAATTTTTAGAATTGTTCGATGTGCTTTGAGTTTTGATTTTCCCAAGCTACTGATTTTTCCCCATAGACATCCCAAACGCTTCAGTTTTAATTGTCTGATTAACATTTTTCATGTGTGAGATACTTTTAACTCTCCAAAGTAGTTACAGCCTTTTAATCTTCACAACGTCCTGTGGAAAGAGGAGGGCAGGGATAATTATACCCAATGTATAAATGAAGAAACGAAGTTTCACAGAGTTGCCCAAGGTCATACAACCAGTTGATGACACAGCTGAAGCAGGATGTGTCCTGAGTAGTCCTCCTCCGCGGCATGAAAGCCTTTGGTTCTCTGGTTCTTTTCTGTCATTAGCTCCCTACAAGGAGAAGCTTCCTACAAAATTGGAATCAGTGACTACAGATCCCTCTGGAAGTGGGAATGGTGGGATTTGATTTAGCAATCAAATTTCAGAGGAAGAAGTTGTGCCTTGTGTACAATTGTGTACAATATCTCAACTTATTGAGCAAAAAATATGTTGAACGAAGAAATGATGCACATGTATGCCCATGCTTACAGAAAGAGAAGCAAGAACAAATGGCTCAGGCAGACATAATGGGCAGAACTGTAGCCATGGGCTCCGTAGAAGGACACCGCCTTGTGAAGGCAAAACATAGGCTAGTGTAGGGAGCCCTGCAGAGTCAGGTCACGGACCCACGGGCATCCCAGGAATCGGTTTTTCAGACAGAACTTCTCACTAACAGTAGAAGCCCCTCTTCCTGGCAGAAGAATGCGGAATGAGTTCTTCCCAACCCCACTAAGGTTGACCTGTGGAGGCCCCCAGTTATTTCGGGAATCCATGAGGATATTCCCCCAAATCAACCTCAACAGCAAGTGAATTTTTTTTTTTAAACTAAAAAAGGAACATCCTGCCCACCAGAGCAGAGTATCACAAAAGCAAGTGGACAGTGTCAAGATCCCCCAAAGCAGGGATTAACAGCTCAGAATCTCACAGTGGAGGAAAAATCTCCACCTTGTTCTTGTCTACTGCCCACCTCACTGAGCTCGGCCAACCCTGTCTCTTCTGTTAGGGGCTGTGATGGTTAACTTGATGTGTCACCTTGTCTAGGCTATGGTGCCCAGTTGTTGCATCAAACACCAGTCTAGATGTTGCTGTGAAGGTATTTTTTTTAGATGAGATTAACATTTAAATCAGGAGACTTTGAGTAAAGCAGATTATCCTCCATATTGTGGGTGGGCCTTATCTTGAAGACCTTTAGAGAAAAAAAGACTGAATTCCCCAAAAGGAAGAGGGAATTCTGCTTCCAGACTGCCTTTGGATTACAGCTGCAACATCGGTTCTTCCCTGGGTCTCCAGCCTGCCAGCCTGCCCTACAGATTCCCTGTCTATCTATCGATCTATACACACACACACACACACACACACACACACACACGTACACATACATTTTATTGGTTCTCTGGAGAACCCTGACCAATATATCTTCTAAGTAAACTCAGCACCTGTTTTGAGTGACCTACAGAAGCAAATGATAGAATGGATAAACAAGACTCACAGAAAATCCTTTCGGCCCTTCTCGCACCTTCTGCCCTTACTTATAAGGTTTTCCAAGAAAAAATAGCACTATAACTATTCTTTGATCCTTATAGAGATTGCTGGCAGAGATTCTAATCCCATCCAATGACTAGCCAGGCACCGTGCTAGGCTCTGGGCATCCACACAACTCTTGTGGAAAGGGCCTACAGCTGGGAGAAAGTGAAAAGCAGCGAAGAGCCTGACAACTCAGGACCTTGACTGAGAAATTCTTGAAGAACTAAGGGTCTGTTGTACTGATCACTAGCACAACAGTTTCAGAGCACCGAAGGCAGGAACTTACAATAGTGACATTGATTATAAAGGAAGACTTTCAATGCTTAATGAAGTTCTCCAACTGTCCAAGACCCACAGATGGAAAAGTCCGCCTCTACCTTGAAGCCACTTACTTCTGCAGTGTTTCCCATCCTCAGCGAGTCGGAATCCCTCCAAGCACTTGCAGATGTACGAATCACCACTGTTCACGCAAATGTGTTCACAGCCGTGGTCTACTGCTTGGCAGACATCTTTCCCTGAGGACAGCAGAGCAAGTTAAATGTTACCAACATCAATTTTCCCTGGGCTTCACCTGGGAATTTCCATTCATCTCAGCCACTGGACTCCAGGGCCACCTGAGCTCAGTGATCCGTGGGGAGGAAGGTAAAACTGAGGATGAAGTTCAGCGGCTCTAGTTCGGGCTCACTCTCCCAACTTCCTCACTATCACCGCCACCGTCATTCACCAGCACCTACTTCAGTGTCTCATAAATATGCAAGCCATCATCAGCTTTCTGCAGATGCAGTTTGTGATATCAGAAAGGAAACACTGTTGGTATGATTACTTAGGAGATTAAACCTCAATTTAGATTAGTGGCACTGAAATCTAATTTTGGCTTTTCCCCTGACATATGACTTTGGAGAATGACTTAACCTTACCTTTCCTTTCTGAAAAATGAGAAAAATACTTCCAGTTACCCATCTTTTCTTCAAATGTGAAATATGAGGTGTTCTTTGTAAAGTACTTTTGAGAAGCTTGAGAAAAAGACGACTGATGGGGTGGGAATCATTTGCTCAGGGTTACACACCCCCCTTTGACTATATAGAGACGTGTCTTGGCCCCATCTAAGAGGCCTTGCTTTCTGAGACGTAGAATGGCCTCATCATAAGGTGGTCTCTAAGAGGGATTTGCACCACCAGAAACAACAACAACAATACTAATTAAGAATAAAGAAACAGAGGCTCAGAGAAGTTAAGCAACTTGCCCAGCTAATAAATGGCAGAGCTAGAAGCTGATAGAATACTGGATTTCAGACTGTACATCTTTCCAGTAGAGCACACTGCCAACCTGTCGTTTCTTTCCACAGGGCACAAATGAACACCTTTGGTTGTAGCTCTGGCACTGACTTTTTTCATTTGTCCATTTGTTTGTTTTCTTTTTAATAGACTTTATTATTTAGGACAGTTTTAGATCTACAGAAAAACTGAAGATAGTACAGAGAGGTTCTATAAACCCCATACCCAGTTTCCACTATTATTAACATCTTTTACTAGTGTGACACGTTTGTTAACAATTAATGGACCATTACTGATACAGTAATATCAACTAAAGTCCATAGCTTATTTATATTTCCTTAGTTTTTAAGCCAAAGTCCTTTTTTTCTGATCCAGGATCCCACATTACATTTAGTGGTCTTGTGGCATCGGTTTTTGAGAGTAACTGATACACAGAGATCAGTACGGTGGATTTCATGCAGAGGTCAGATACAGTAATGTGAGCCCACTCCAATAAAAACTTACTTCTGCAGGTTTTCCCATCTTCACGGAGTATATACCCTTCAGAGCACTGGCACACAAAAGAGCCTCCACTGTTTACACACGAATGTTCACAACCATGGTTCCCCAAAGCACAAGAGTCCAATTCTGACAATCCAATTGGAATTAGAGAAAGAGAAAAAGGAAATGATTCATACATTACTTATTCAATCTTATAAGACATTTCAGACACCTTAAATGAAAGCAGTACTTTATCCCACAGGGCACATTTCAAAATAGAAAGCATGTCTATAAGCAAAAATTCTTAATATATAAAGAGCACATAAAATAAAACAATATGATCATCTCCATAGGAAAAATGAACAAAAGACATGGAAAGAAAAGTTACAAAAGGAGAGATAAAAAGGGCCTATAAATATTAGAAAGTAAGTTCCACATTATTGATTATCATATAACTATAATGTCAGCTTATCTACATATCTGCTTATGTATGCATGTATGTGTCCTACTTCGGTCATCCATCCATCCAGTCACTCATTCGTTTGTTCACTGAGTTGTGGAATATTTCATGAGTCCCTTCTCTCTGAGTCAGGTACTCTTCTAGGGTCTGGGGATGTAACAATGAATAAAACCAAGTTTCTGCTTTTGTGAAGTTTACATTTGGTGGCAAGGGTGGGAGGAAAGAGGGGGCAAGACAAACGACAGACAAACAAATATATATGTTATATGGGGAAGGTGCTATGGGGAAAAGCAGGACAAGGGGGATATAGAGTGCCCGCTGGTTTGCGGCATAGGGAGGGCTTGTTATTTTACGTGCCGCAGTCAGAGAAGGTGACGCTGAGCAGAGCCCTGAAGAAAGAGATGAGTGAATACGTAGTGTTTGGAAAGAACAGCATCCAAGGAGAACAGCATCTGCAAATGGCAGTGGTAGGAGTGGGTGTGGCACGTTTCAGGAAAGGTAAGGAGACCAGGGGGCCAGGCAAGTGATAAGCCAGGATAGACCACGTGGGAGTCACAGGCAGTGGTTGCATCTAAGTAAGAAGGGGTCACTGGATGGTTTTGAGCAGTGGAGAGACATGAACTGACTTTATTTTTAAAGGACTACCGTGCACAGAATGGGGCACAGGTAAGGCTGGAGCACGGAGAGCTGGAAGAAACCCAGTGCACTGATCCTGGTGGCCCAGACAGGCTGGTGAGAGGGGTCAGACTGTGCCTGTGCTTTGAAGGTAGAGCCTACAAGTTTTGCTGATGGGTTAATATAAAGAGTTTATCTTCATATGGATATGACAGAAGAGTCACAGGTGACTCTGAGGTTACAGGACTGAGCAACTGCAGAATGGCATTGCCATCCACATGGCTGGGGCAGCTTCTGCGGGAGCCGGTTTGTGAACCTGTGAAAACCAGGCTGATATTTAAAAAACCCATTACTGAGGACAGGTGGGAAGTGATTTTTTATAAGAACCAAACATAATTCTGAGAGTCAACGCTATCATTTCAGATCGAGGAGAATTTCTACAATGCATATGACATGAGGTTATTAAATAAATGTTCCAAAGTGCATAATCACTTTTATAGTCAGGCACAGACCATACGCTTTTTTCTAAGACATTTTTGCAGTATTTTTTTTGGAAGGGAGTCCTGAGAACCACCCTATGCGTTAATTAAAGCAGCTGTTGTTATTCTCATTTACTAGCTAGGGAAACTACGGTTTGGGAAGATTAATGGCTTGCCAACATCAAATGCTAATAAGTGATAGCACCAGATTAAACATGTAATTTTCTGATAAGAAATCCCTAGCTAAATAAATGTTTTCCCTAGCTACACTGCGTTGCTATATTCTAAAGTAAGCTTCCAAACATGAAGGGAATTGTGCTTGTCTTCGTTTGGGCAGAAGCACCGCCAAAATCGTTGTACAATGGGAAGGCATTATATCAACTAACATTACAACTGCAGAGGAGAGTCAAAACAGAGCTGCCCCTTCCTCTTTGCTCTGAACATGACTTACTTCTCTGGGCACAGTCTAGACTCATTATTAATGCAGAACATCACCCGATGGCTTGGGGTAATCCCTCACATAGTGTTGAGTGGAAATGCAGTTGAGTGATCCATAATACAGACAGCTGGCTGGCTGTGGAGGCGAGCACTTTTTTCCTCACCATGAATTTATATTAAGAATACTCCATTTTCCAATGCAATAAAATAGCTATACATAACTCTTTCAGTCCAGTCTTGCCAAGCCATAATCCAGACAGAACCCCTGAGCACACCCCTTCTTTTTTTTTTTAATATAAATTTATTTATTATTTTTATTCTTGGCTGCGTTGGGTCTTTGTTGCTGCGCGCGGGCTTCTCTTGCTGTGGAGCACAGGCTCTAGGTGCACGGGCTTCAGTAGTTGTGGCTCGCGGGCTCTAGAGCGCAGGCTCAGTAGTTGTGGTGCACGGGCTTAGTTGCTCCACGGCATGTGGGATCTTCCCGGACCAGGGCTCGAACCCGTGTCCCCTGCATTGCCAAGCGGATTCTTAACCGCTGCGCCACCAGGGAAGCCCACCCGCCATCTTTCTGGAGCTTCCCCCATGCCCTGTGCTGTCTCCGTAGCTCCATCTCAGGCTGCAATTTTGAAGAGTGATTGTCTCGGTGCAGGGGCCCTGAAAGCTCATCGGCCCCCAGGTTCTCCCACGCCGAGCCGTGATGGTCTGAGCCTGTACTAGGCAGAGTGGCACTGCTATCCTTTATCAGGAGGCTGCTGAGCCTGAAGCCCCTGTTCTCAGGGGGCGTATTCACCCTTGGCTGCAGACTATCCCGGGAGCTCCCAGCCCAGCTTCTGAGCTCTCCTGGGCTTTTGTACTAATAGCTGTTTGGAAATTTTGTGGTGTGCATGCTTTAATAGCATGTAAAGAGTTTGGGTTTTTAACCTTTTCCCTCCTCACCCCCTTAGAGCATCTGATCAAGAGAGAGGAGAGCTGCGGTTCTCACCCTCTGGTGAGCATCAGTCACTTGCAGAGATTATTTTAAAGGCAAAACAGGCCCATCGTTCAAAATTCAAACATATTAAGGGCAGACTTCCCCTATGGAGGGGTATCTGGCAATATCTACCAAAAGTACAAAATGTACCTTTGACCCGGCAACTTCACTTCTGGAATTCCCTCCTGCAGATACCCTGGCACATATGAAGTGTATCAATAATTTGATATACTTTTTAAAAATATTTATTTATTTTATTTATTTATTTTTGGCTGCATTGGGTCTTCGTTGCTGCATGCGGGCTAGTTGCGGCGAGCGGGGGCTACTCTTCGTTGAGGTGTGCAGGCTTCTCATTGCGGTGGCTTCTCTTGCTGCGGAGCACGGGCTCTAGGCGCGTGGGCTTCAGTAGTTGTGGCTCGCAGGCTTCAGTAGTTGTGGCTCCCGGGCTCTAGAGCGCAGGCTCAGTAGTTGTGGCGCACGGGCTTAGTTGCTCCGCGGCATGTGGGATCTTCCCGGACCAGGGCTCGAACCTGTGTCCGCTGCATTGGCGGGCCGATTCTTAACCACTGTGCCACCAGGGAAGCCCCTGGTATACTTTCAAGTTATTCACGGCAGCATTGTTTGTAATAACGAAAAGTGGGAAACAACCCAAGTGTCCACGACTACTCAGGAGACAAGCTGAATAAATATTCTATACAATGAGACACGAAGCAGCTGTAAAAAGAATGAGGCAGTTCTCTGTGTAATGATTTGAAGAAATCTCCAATAAGTATCATTGAATGAAGAAAAAAAAGGCATAGAATAGGGTATACAGTGCACCACTTTGTGTGTGTGTTTAAGGAAAGGGGAAAAAATATAAACAGATATTTGTATTGGCCTTTATTCACACAAAGAAACATGGAGGATAAATAATACACAAATAAAAATGGAATATTAGCTATCTGTTGCTACGAAACAAGTTATGCCAAAACTTAGCAGCTTAAAGCAACACGTATTATCTCACACAGTTTCTGAGACTGTGGAATTCCCGAGTGGCTCAGCTGGGAGGTTCTGGCTCAGAGTCTCTCAAGAAGCTGCAGTCGAGCTGTCCCCTGGGGCTGCATTGATCTCAAGGCTCGACTGGAGCTGGAGGATCTGCTTCTGAGCTCACTCATGTATTCACTGGCCTGAGTTCCTCCCTGGTGGTTGCCTGAAGGCTTCAGTTCCTCACCATGTGGGCCTCTCCACAGGGTTGCTCCCGACATGGCTTCCCCCAGAGTGAGTGATTCAAGAAGTGAGAGAGAGCTCCCAAGAGAGCAGCCACAGTGTCTCTGATAACGTAACTGGAGAAGTGACATACCATTGTTATTGCCATATGCTGTTGGTCACACAGACCAACAGTGAAGGAGGGACTACACGTGTGTGAATTCAGGAGATGGGGATTGCTGGGGGCCGCCCTGGAGGCGGCCCACTACCCGTTCCTGATGGGAAGTGGAGGTAGGGGATGGGTGGAAGGGCAAGAATAGGAGCCAGACTTCTTAATGTACGTCTTTTCGTATTGTTCTGATTTTTAAACCATGTAAAAACCTTTTACCTATTCTAAAAATAGAATAAACTTTAAACAAAAAAATCTTACAAAAGTACTCCTCTTGCTCACCTTTGACACATTACAGCATTATTTTTAAAGGCTGCACCATGATTCATTTAACCAGTTTCTTATTGGAAGGGCATTTAGGTGGTTCCTAGGCTTTGCTATTACAAACATTATTGCAATGGATATTCGTGTGCCTGTAGTTTTGCATACAATGTGAAAGCATGTCTGAAAGATAAACATCTAGAAGTGGAATTGCCTAGTTAAAGGGAATGAACATTTACAACTGGATACATATTTTCAAATTGTCCTCCAAGGAGGTTGCATCAATCACCGTAAGATAATCTCTATTTCTGGGGGTCCAGGGTGCCGACTGGGCTTCTAGATATTTTAAAAGCCCCACAGATGATTCCAGTAAACCACCAGGGGTGAGATGCTGGCACTGGACCCAGAGCTTATGTTCAGAGACCTTCCCAAGTGTCCAGATGATTCTGCACCTCCACCATCATGAACCACATGCTATCGTCTTTCTCTTGGGCTATTACTACATCGTCTGCTAACGGGGTCTCCACAAACCTACTTCCGCCCCCTCCAGCCTATCCTCCCCGACTCAGCCCAAGTCCTCTTTCCAAAATGTGAATCTGCTCACATCACTCCCTCCCTCTGCCTGAGATCCTTTAATGCTTCCAAGAGTCTGGATAAGACACAGAATCGTTGGTGAGGTTCGCGGGACCTGCCCTGCTGCGTCATCTCATCCACGCTCCCCCAACTCTGAGTACTTTCTTTCAGAACCTCAGTCCCAAGCCAGAAGCTCTCCCCGCACAGGGCTCTGCACAGCCGTTCCTCTGCCTCTCCTTCCTCCGCCACCTCCTCCAGATGTCTTCCCAGACCCCCCCGGCATAGGGCCCAAAGCACCAGGCATCTGCCCCCTCTGGTAACATCACAGCTGTCACTGAACAGTTAGTTATGTGGTTGCTTTGGATCTGTGCCCACCTCCTCACTGGACTACGCTCCCATGGGCTCTGACCTCCAGGGGACCGCGGGCTGCCTCTGCCCTCCTCTCTGTGGACCTAACTTAATGCTTGGCCCACAACAGGTCCTCAGCAAACGCCTGCTGAGTACAAGGAAACATTTCCTCAGTTTTCTACTCTGAGGGTAACTAGATCCTCCGCCCAGGGGTTTTGTGCAGGTGTTTTAAATCAGAACCCATGCGGTGGGGATGCTGGCGGTCAGCTGGGCACCCCTTTCTCTCCCACGTGCCAGCCTCGCAGAACGCAATTCATATTTGTTCAGCAAAATGTCCAGTTTCTGCACATCAGGGACATTCCGGTCACTCATAATTAAAGAACTACACGTGGTAACTCCCCGACCACAGGCTCTAGCTGCCCTCCAGTCACCAAGTCTGGAAACCAGCTTGGAGTCAGCTTCTCCCCAGAGCCAAAGGTACTCCCACTAGGAAAGCACTTCAGTGGTTCCCCAACAGGCAAAGAGAGCCACCATCCCTGACTCACGATCATGGGGTGCCTTCAGCCTGGGGAGAATGGTGGGCAGCCCGCCGAGAATTCATTCATTCAGCAAGTGTCAACGGAGCACTTACTCTGCCAGGCTCTACCCTCATTCTCGGGCTGGAAGGGACCCTGGGGATGAAGTGGTCCAACTCCTTCCTTTAGAGTCCAGGAAACTGATGGCCACAGAGAGGAAGTGACTTTCACAAGGCCCCTTACCCTGCAGAGATGATTAGTGTCAGCTGTGCTGGGGGCAGAGGCGTGATTAGATCACAAGTCTATCACCTCTATGTTCCCTGGTCCAGCTGCACATCCAGTGGTCATCCTAGCCCAGCAGGGTCAGCAGAGTCTGCTCAGATAGACTGGTAGATTCTCAGAAGACAAACTAAAATGGTTTTCTCAAGGGAGGCTGGGTCTCTAAACAGTTTAATGTAACTAAATGTTGCAGGTGATTTGTCCCAGCGGCTTCTCCAGGCTCACCTCTCTCCAGTCTCCCTCTCACACTCAGCACTCAGTACTTAGTACTCAGTACTCAATGTTTAGTACTCAGTACTAAGTACACTCAGCTTCCTTCAGTTCACTCTCTGGACCCTGGGCTTGCATGTGCTATTTCCTATGCCTGGGAAGACTGCTCCCCTCCGTTTTAGTCCTTTCGGGCTGCTATGACAAAATACCACAGACCGAGTGGCTTCTAAACAATAGAAATGTATTGCTCACAGTTCTGGAAGCTGGAAGTCTGAGATCAGGGTACCTGCATGGCTGGGTGAGAGCCCTCCTCCGGGTCACAGACTTCCTGTATTCTCACATGGTGGAAGGGGCTGGAGAGCCCTGTGGGCACGAATCCCATTCATAAGGGCTCCACCCTCATGACCTAATCACCTCCCAAAGGCCCCACCTCCTAACACCATCACCTTGGGGGTTAGACTCTCAACATACGAATTTGGGGAGGACACAAACATTCAGTCCATAACACCCTCCATCTCTGGCTAGCTCCCTCCATCAATCTCCAGGTGTTGGATCAAACATCTCTTTCCCAGGAGACTTTCTCTAGACTAGGTGAGGGTCCCCCTGCCACACGCCCCTGTGACACCTCTTCTTCCCATATCACGACTCTCATCACACAGAATGGATGATCCATCTTTAATATCCTTCCTCCCTGAGAAACTTTAAACACTGCCAGGGCAGAAACGGAACCTGCATCGACCCCAGGGATGCCCAGTGCCCAGCACAATATGACCAGCACAAAAATGCAGGTACATGGTAAATACTTGTGGAGACTGAGAATCAATGAACCAAGAGCTTAAGGAAGTACCTAGACTCAAATCCAGAGACGAGAGTGAGGACAGACTTGATTGGGAACCATCACTTAAGTGAAATGGATGAGAGGAATTCGGAGAAATCCCAGGGTGCAGGAAGAAAACATTTTCCCTGTAAAAGAAGGATCCTCTTTTTTTTACATGTAAGGAGGCAGGTCTACACATTAATTAAACCCTCATCGTGAATGGGGTCTGCAATTTGTGATCAAGGTGAGCAGAAGTTTCAGGACATAGCACAGGTTTTTAGGGCCCGTGTCTAACAGCCCCACACACTGATACAGCCTGCGCTCCTCACATCTGGATTCCACATGCACGTGACTCATGGTGACTCATGCACGTCTGTGGTGCAGTAGTCATGGGGTGATGTGTTCCAAGGACTCGCACCTCTGTGGTGATGACAGACAGCAATCCTGTGTCTGGCGCTCCACGTAGGAGGTTATTAAAACCAACCCCAACCCGAGGGAGAAAGCCACAGTGGCCCCCTGCCAAGAGGGTAACCAAGGCAGAGAGATAGAATTACACCATTTGCTGGCTTTTTAAAGTAGTAAAACTAGGAGCAGCCATTCGTTTGCTAACTCTGTGTAGGCTTTTTCTCAGAGAGACCAGAAGCAGCTGAACTGAGATGTACTTTTAAAGGGCATCTCACACTGGGTAAGAGATCCTGAAGTCAGAAGACCCCAGTTCTAGTCCTGACTCTGTCACTGACCCCCAGGGCCAGCTTGAGGGCACCAGTTTTCTCCCTGTGCCTGTTTCCCACAAAAGAAAGGAAAGATCTTTAAGTTTCCTTCTGTTCCGTTAAACCTCTAATGTGAATATGCGAGGGTAAAGGTGGTCTTTTGCCTTCACTCTCTGTGATGGACTGAATTGTGTTTCCCCTCGAATTAATATGTTGAAGCCCTAACTCCCAATGTGCTGGTATTTGGAGGTGGGGCCTTTGGGAGGTGATTAGGGTTAGTTGAGGTCATGAGGGTGGGGCCCCCATGATGGGATTAGTGCCCTTCTAAGAAGAGACACAAGACAGCTTATTCTCTCTCTATCATGGGAGGACACAGCAAGAAGGCATCCATCCGCAAGCCAAGAGGAGGGTTCTCACCAGAACCTAACCATACTGGCACCTTGATCTTGGACTTCCAGTCTCCAGAACTGTGAGACAATACATTTCTGCTGTTTAAGCCACTCAGCCTACAGTATTTCATGATGGCAGCCTGATCAGACTTATACACTCCTCTTGCCCTGCTCAGGGTTGCTTCTGTCCTTCAAAGTCAAGCTGGGAGGCATCAGGTGGGAAAAGGCCTTTGCACACCCACCTCTGGTGTCCACAGTAGGAGTATCCCCAACCGAAATTCCCAGTGCCCTATGCTTGTGGCTCAGATCCCCATCAGCACCCTCCACTTGCTAGAAGAAGGTAGTCCCTGGGTTCCTGAGTCTGACTCCTCCCAGGGTGGTCCATCTCTGGAGCCCCACAAGGGGGGCAGGCCTGGCCCTGGGAGTGGGTCTCCAGGCATCAAGGCAAGGATGCTACCTCAGCCCTCTCCTCAGTGTGGGGCAGTCCAGCAGTGGGAAGCAAGACCATAACAAGAGTACCTTAGGGTTTATGGCAATTGACAAGTTTCCCAATGAATGTCTCTCCCTGTGCCACACAGAGACCCTGAGAGAGAGGCAGAAATGATCATTCTCAGTTTACAGATGAACAATCAGATCCAGAGAGGTCAATTCCCTTGCCCAGCATGGGAGCTACAAGATTTAAACCCAGTCTTTGGGCTCTCAGTTCAGTGTTCTTTCTACTCTGCCACGCTGGTTCTAGATCTGGGCACAGACAGCCACAGGGTGAGGTGGGGCCACGAGAGGTCCTAGTGGAGCCTGCCTGCAGTGGGTGGAGCAGAGCTGCTCCCAGCAGGGGGGAGGGGCAGGAAGCTACCCATGGAGGTGATGCTGGCCCTGGGCTGGGTTTTCGCCAGCAGGGTGGGATAGGGACGTTGTCCTCAGTGGAGACAGGATGGGCTGGAGGTACACGGCTCACTCAGAGGATAGGGGAGCTGCCCCCCTAAAGAACTGGAGGGAGCAGGGAAGACCTGGGTGGGGCTCAGGAGGGGAGGAAGGGGTTCTCGACCACTGCCAAATCAAGGCACTCGACTGGAAACTGGGGGAGACAGTGGAGAGCCACTGAAGGTTACTGGGCAGGGGTGGACCCTGTGCCAGGTGCCACAGGATGAAAAGACTGGTGGTCTCTGTCCATTCACTCTCTCATTCATTGAACTTTATAGAGCATCTCCTGTGGGCCAGGCCTGGAACTCAAGGTCCGAATAAGAGCCGGTCTCTAACCTCCAGGAGCTCGCAGGGCAGTGGGCTGTGTGTTCCATGCACATCTAGCCTACAGAGTCTTTCCTGGTGCTGGGGTGCCCTTGTACGAGGTCTGTCTCAGGGAAATTTCCAGGAGGTGGAGATGGGAGGAGTCCTCTCAGCTGCAGCTTGTAGAAGAGACTCCCCCGTTCCTCTCCCCACCTTACCCCCCAGGCTGTGGAACAACCCTCCAAGGCAAGGATGGCTCCTACGGGCAATCACAGCTTGGGGGCCAGGCGACCTAGAGGAAGGGAGGATGGGCGTCACTCTAGAGGCCAGAGAGCCCAAGGTGTCTGCAGGGGTGTGGGCATAACTGTGTCTACTTCCTTCCCGGGCCCTGGGAAACTGGGCCTGCTCTCCATGCTTCAGAGAACCTTCCAAAAAGCGAGTGAAGTGTTCTTCAGGACACCTGCTATCAAGGCTCTAAGTGGAGGCTGCCTTTATGAAGGGCCAAGGACACCCTTAGCTCCTGAGCCAGGCCTGGCTGAACCCCAGCTGCCTCCCCATCCAGAGCCCCGCATGATTTACAAAAAAGATGCAGTCATGGCATCAGGCTCTTTGTGATCTGGCATAGAGCTGGGAAACATACATCCCAACCCCAGTTAACTACGGCCACACCGAAAACACAGCCCATTATTTCAGGACAGGTCAGCTAGACTGAATCATCCTTGGGCAGACAGAGAGTCTTCAATTAGGGGACGAGCTCAACAGATATGCATGGGTAAAGTGCATCTCTTACATACCACCATTGCCTGAGGATAGGATAATTCTAACCCATCTGATCATCTCACATCTCATATGGACACACCATATATAAATAAATAATTATAAAAATTCACTTCTAATGGTATTGTTGAACATTTACTCATGTGGATGATATCACTGTATCATTAGTTACAAACACCATAAATGAGAAAATGGGCAACATTTAAAAGTGTCAGTGGCCATAACAGATGTGGACGTAGGGAGGGAGGGAGACGGGCACACGATTATAAGGAGAAGGAGTAGCATTTGTCTGGAAGGGCCATGAGAATTTCGTAGAAGTCCTGCAACTATCTTATAGTCAGCTCTTGGTCATCACAGTAATGGGGAGGACCAAAGAAAGGCATGAATAATCTAAGATGATGAGAATTAAAACAAACCAGTTAAAAAGTGTGTTTCTGGCTTTGGCATGCAGTCAAAGGTAGATACAATTCGACGCACCCACCCTCTTTCTGCACCCCGATACCCAGCCCGTCCCTGTGCTGGTGGTGCTGGCCATGTTGGCCAGAGCAGCGGGCTGGGAGGCAGCTGGGCAGGCAGCCACAAGCAAGCCATAAGACTCAAGACTCTATCCCAAATGGGGGAAACATTTTCGCACAGGCTGCATAGTTAGAGAGGCACACCCAGCTGTGCAATCAGCTCACCTGCCCAAGTGAACAGACGATATAAAAAGGTGGACAAGTTGTGGCCACAATTGTATCAGGGGTCAGGGAAGTCGGCCCTATAACCAGAAAGACCAGCAGGACAGACGAGGTCTCAGCAGCTTCCCCTTCTCCCAGAACTGACTTTGGAGTCACATAGCCCAGAGTTTGAACCCATCACTTAATAGCTGGTAACCTTAGGCTCTTTACTTCATCTGAGCTGCAGTTACCTCATCGGAAGATGGGGATTCCACGGGGCTGCGGCCGGACAAAGCAAGTGCTCAGCACAGAGCCCTGCCTGAAGTCCCCAGTCAGTAATGCGTCCGCATTATTATAACTCGTGCCAGCTCCAAAATGACCGCGAGGCAGACAGGAATAGCAAACAGCCGTCTCAGGCAGTGGGGAAAGGAGCTCGGGGCAGGGGGAGAAAGCAGCCACCAGCGCTGAAATCTCTGGGAGAGGCCTTCACACACTTTCACCCACGAAAACCGGGGTGTGGACACACCGGTGGCCCCTGTCCTCAGTGCCCCCCACTCACGATCGCTTGTACCAAGTCCCGCTCGTCCGACCTCAGAACACTCACTGGCACAGGTCTTGCCATCACTGCGGAGCACGTGTTCCTCGGGACACTGGCAGGCGAAAGATCTGTCGGTGTTGACGCAGGAGTATTCGCAACCATGGTCGCTCAGCAAACAATAATCCACTCCTGCAAAACCCAACAGCCCAGTGAGATGTCCTCGAGGCTCCTGGGCTACTGAGGATGGGAATCAAGTGACCGTTCGTGCTTACACCACCCCCCCACCTCTGCCCCAGGTTCTGCACCGGGAAGGCACGCAGTCCCCAGGAGACACCCCTACGATCTCCAGGGGGCCAAGAGCAGGGGACAGAGGGGGCCTGCTGTCCTCTGCAGTCGTCACATTTTTCACGCCTGTTGCAGAAACCTTTCCCTGTAAGAGAAGCACGAAGGGACTCACGGGAGCAGGTCTTGAGGTCCTCGTTGATGAGGAAGCCTTCCGAGCACTGGCACACGAAGGAGTCCTCGGTGTTGAGGCACAGCTGCTCACAGCCGTGGTCCTGCTCGGCGCAGTGATCCACCCCTGAGGCAATCACACACGGAAGAGACCGTAAGCAAAGGCGCTACGCCCACCAGCGAGGGGGCATCAAAAAACAAAACCACCTCCCAGGGAGCCCCTGCTGGGCTATTTCACTTCAAAAAGAGTGACGTGGAAGGTTTCATTCTACCCTGTGCCACTGGCCTTGTTTGTTTTTCTTCGCATTTCTTTGAGGAGTAACATGCATACGACTCCTGTCATGGGTGGTAATGAGAACAGCCCTCTGTGCCAGGCCTGGGCACGCATCACCTGCAATCCTGGGGCAACGCTGAGAGCGGGTGCCATCCCCATTGTCACAGAGAGGAGAGCCAGCCTCAGGAAAGTCGAGCTGCTGAGCCCACAGCCTGCAGCTGACAGAACAGTGCGTCAGAATGAGGGCTCCACACCCAACTACTTGGGCTCAAATCCCACGTTCGCCGCTTCCCAGCCGCGGGATGCTGGGCCGTCATTTGGCCTCTCTGCCGTCATCTCATGACTTGAGAAATGGGGTTGATGATTACTTTCTTAGAGGAACGTGGTGAGAGGAGTTGATTCATCTATAGCCCTCAGAACAGTAGCTGGCATACAGTAATTACTTCCTGAACGCTTATTATTACTAGTACATTGCTGGGGAAGAATTGTGTAGTTTCTTGACATCTGAAAATGAAAAAGTGTTGTTACCCCCCATAACCAGGACACCCAGATTCAGAAAACAAACCAAAGCCAAGGCCTGCATGCATGGCCGATCCTGGCACCGGGGCCCTGAACAGCTGGCCCCGCTAGGATAACAGACACACAGCTGCGGTGAACGGCTCCCACAAGACAGCCCTGCAGGCTGCCTCCCAGATTTCCTTGATGGAGGAAACGCACTCCCAGAGACTGGAGAGACACTGGAGGCCTTGTGCAGGGCCATCGGGTGGGCCTCTTTGACTCCCACAGGGCCTGGGACTGGTGCCTTCTGGAACATTCCACCAGTGGATCTGCCTACTGCAAACACTTGCAGGATCTCAGGAGCCAGAGGCCTGTATTCACATCTCAGTTATACCATTTACCAGTCACGTGACCCCCGGGAAGCTTAATCTTTTTGTGCCACAGTTTCCCCATCTTTAATTAGGGATAAGAATGTCGATGCCTCATAAGGCTCCGGTGCAGGTAAAGTGAGCGAGTGCCTGGAAAGTGCTCACGGCCGTGCCTGCACAGAGCAGGTGCCTTGTAAGGGCTTCCTGTCATGACGGCCTGGGGGCTCCCTGAGCCCCCATGGAGAAGAGGATACCATGCCTTTCTCTGGGGACCCCTGGGAAGAAATGGCTTGGTTTATACCTTCCTGAAGCTGACTAGACGGTCCTTCTTACTAGATCCCAGAGAGAAAGGATGGTTCAATCTCTTTTGGCCGCACCTCTGAGTGCTTCTAGGCTCCCCCAAGGCATGCTGGGAGGGAGAGGCAGGTCATGGCCCCTGGGGCTCTAGGTGGGCTCATCCAGGTCATGCCAAGCCTGCCCTGGGACACCTGCCAGAGCTGTCGGCTGGCAGACCCCGCACTCCTGGAAGAAGGCAGACTGTACACAGATGCATCTTCCCCAGGGCATCTTCTTGACGAGTGGAAGGACTCTTGCTCACCACTGGCTTCTCATAAGGACTCAGAGACTTCCAGAGGCAAATGCAGAGCAGTGCCAACTTTCTGGTTCAAAACTTCTTTGACTTCTGAGATCGATCCTTAGAAAGCCTAATTGAGGCACTTTGTGCGCTAGCTTTCCTGAGGACTGCTCTCTATCTAATACTTCATCTGTGAAACTTCCCCTCTGGGCAGTTTAAGGTCCAAATGCTGAACAGCTGCAGTATTCTCATTCACAATCTATCTCTGTCCCCAAAGCTGGAGCAGATGTGTGGCTTGCTGGGTGGAAAGCGACACAAAGGGCCCCTTCTGTGCTGGTCACGTCACTGCACCCATCTCCAGCGCACCAGGGTCACAGGCATCCACCGCAGTGTCATGCGCCCCCCACCCCCGCTGGCCTGGACCAGTGGAGACTGTGCCTCATAAAAAATGACGGAGCCATCCAGCTGGCAAAGCCTGCACGTTTCCGTGCATTTACATCACCAAATGGAGCTTTGTTGTGCCTCTTACAAAAGAAAATTAAGAAAAGTCTTCATAAAAAGTCCCATGTTTCTCAGCTCTGCCCTCAGATCAGCTCTGTGGTAGCCCAAGTGCTCTCTGAGGTCTGTCTCCTCCGTCCCATTGTCTCACCCTGGGGCCAGCACTGGTTACTCTGCCAGGCTCCATGACAATAATGAACTGTTATCTTTAACTGTATGTTTTCCTTGTGCCAGGCACAGTGTGGAGACTGAAATGGTCCTGATTATTCCCTTTAACAACTCTAGGAGACCAATACTATTATTATCTTCACTTTTTTAAACAGATGGGGAAGTCAAAGCTTGGAGAACTTAAATAACTTGCCTGGGGTCACACGTCTAGTATGTGGTACTAAACAATCCAACCTCTGAGGTAGGTGGCATGAATAGTCCCATTTTACAGGTGATGAAACTGAGGCCAGGAACGTTAAGCCTGTCAGACCGTCAGGCTCACTGGAAACCCAGGGGCCTCAAAAGTGACTGGCTGCTAGCGAGCCTGGGGGCCTGTGTGTGAACCTGGCCTTCCCATCAGAGCCCCTGCCCCGGGCACACTCACGGCTGCAGGTCTTGCCGTTGGGGTCCAGGGTGTAGCCCCGGTGGCAGCGACAGTAGTAGCCCTCCTCCGTGTTGATGCATTCATGCTCGCAGCCCGGCTTGTTCAGCGCACAGTAGTTGATCCCTGAGGGGAGAAAGGGCAGACCCTACTTCAGGCTCGGGGCTTCTCCAAGGGCTGATGTCAGCCCATCACAGTAAATATTCAGTAAGTAAGATGCTCTAGAGTAGGGGTCCCTAACCCCCGGGCCTCAGACCAGTACCGGTCCGTGGCCTGTTAGGAACCAGGCCGCACAGCAGGAGGTGAGCAGTGGGCGAGCGAGCGAAGCTTCATCTATATTTACAGCTGCTCCCCATCACTCGCATTACCGCCTGATCTCCGCCTCCTGTCAGCATTATGGTGAGTTGTATAATTATTTTATTATATACTACAATGTGATAATAATAGAAATAAAGTGCATAATAAATGTAATGCGCTTGAATCATCCCAAAACCATCCCCCTCCACCCCACCACCCCCAAGCCCGTGGAAAAATTGTCTTCCACAAAACTGGTCCCTGGTGCCAAAAAGCTTAGGGACCACTCCTCTATAGGATGGAGACAACAGCTCCTGCTCTCCATGTGCTTGTTTGAAAGAGAACCTGGCACCTGCAGCGAACCTTCACATTCTCCAGCATAGGTCTCTCCCCCATTTGATGGTCAAAAAGCTGGTGAAATGGGTTGAGCGCCATAGTTCCCAGCCCATCTCCCCCCAAGAAAGATGGAAAAGCTGGGAAAATTCAGTCTCTTCTTACAGTTAACCTGATAACTAGGGCTCAAAACATGTAGGGAGCTGCTGTTGGCAATGACATCTGACAGTGACATGGGACAGCACAAGACAGAATTCACAACAGCTGATCTTACAAGATACCCAGCTATTTAGGAGAGGCAGGAAAAGGCAGTTGCATTAAGAAGGATCCAATGCTCAACCTGGCTCTGGGTGAGAGCATAACAGCAAAGGTATCAAGAAACTGGAGAAGACGCAGCTCTGATGCCGGCCCAGGTAGTTGCAGCTCTGTCCTATGGTAACATTCACCCCCATCCGAGCTGTGCTTCTGCCAGCAGAGGGAAGCAGCATCACAACCAGCAGCCAATTAGCAGTTTCATTTTCTGGTAGAAAATGCTAAAACTACAAGATAGGCCCCTCCCCCCCCACCCCCGTTCCCCCCCCCCCCGACCCCGCAACTCACACACACCAGAGAAGGTAATGGGAGAGATGGAGAAGTATAACGGGAAATAAAATAAGCTTGTGGAGGGCCTCTATGAGACTGGTGTTGTGAGAAATGGTCACCAGCAACCTCAGGGGCTGAGCTGGATCCATTTAACTGCATTGTTCTTTTTCCTGGGGATGTGGCAGACATTGTTGGTTGCCTTGCCAGCAACTATTACCCTGTCTTCTTGAAACCAGAATCCTGACCCCCAAGGCATGAGTCATGAGTTGTCTAAGCCAGCCTGGCAACCATGTTTTCCTGTGTCAGTGATTGGTCTAGAGCTGGGAATATGCCTAGTTCTCGCCAATGAGACATAGGAGGAATTTATTGGGGCCCCTAGGAAAGATTTCCCTTCCTGAAAAGACAAAGATATATGAAAAGAAATGAAATGAAACCCACACCCGAGGGACCTCAGACTATCCCTTAAAGGGTCCATGATGTGCCCTCCCATGTGACTGGTGGGTGGAACTTTCCACGTGCACAGAGCACGGGCAGAAGTAGGTGCAGACTGAGCACAGGGAGAGAACTCCCACGACACGCAGGGGCTGGCCTAAGAGGAGAGATCCCACCACGAGGGTCACGGACCCCTTGGCACTCTCTCTGTACCTCATCCCTTCTGCAGGACAGAGGCAGAATATTGTTAGCTGTGTGCGATTTCTCAGTTCATCAACAGCCTTACCTGGGCAGAACAGACTGAATGCCAGGAAACAAGTAAAGAGCTTCATTGAAGAAAAACAGGCCCGGCAATAAAACTCCGGCCACAGACAGACAGACAAACAAAAAGCCAAGCAAACACAGAACACAAAGGGTCCCACAGTTTGGGGCCACATAGTGTAGGCCTGCAAATCCTACACTTCATTACACCATCAGAGAAAAGTGAAATTATCTTCAGTAAACACTGTTTTTAAAAGCCAGCATTCAGCCACTATGGAAAACAGTATAGAGGTTCCTCAAAAAAATTAAACATAGAATTACATGTGATCCAGCAATTCCACTTCTGGGTTTATACCCAAAAGAACTGAAAGCAGGGACTTGAACAGATACTTGTATATCCATGTTCATAGCAGCATTATTCACAAAGGCCAAAAGATGGAAGCAACCCAGGTGCCTATTGACGGATGAATGGATAAACAAAATGTGGTATATACATAATGTGGAATTTTTTTTTTTTTTGCAGAATTTTATTTCGAAAAAAATTTTTAATAGATCTTTATTGGAGTATAATTGCTTCACAATACTGTGTTAGTTTCTGTTGCACGACAAAGCGAGTCAGCCATATGCATACACATGTCCCCATATCCCCTCCCTCTTGAGCCTCCCTCCCATCCTCCCTATCCCACCCCTCTAGGTCATCCCAAAGCACCGAACTGATCTCCCTGTGCTATGCTGCTGCTTCCCACCAGCCAACTATTTTACATTCGGTAGTGTATATGTGTCGATGCTACTCTCACTTCGCCCCAGCTTCGCCCTCCCACCCCATGTCCTCAAGTCCATTCTCTATGTCTACCTCTTTATTCCTGAATTGTAACTAGGTTCATCAGTACCAATTTTCCTTTTTTTTTTAGATTCCATATATATGCGTTAGCATACGGTATTTGTTTTTCTCTTTCTGACCTACTTCACTCTGTATGACAGTCTCTAGGTCCATCCACCTCACTACAAATAACTCAATTTCGTTTCTTTTTATGGCTGAGTAATATTCCATTGTATATATGTGCCACATCTTCTTTATCCATTCATCTGTCGATGGACGTTTAGGTTGCTTCCATGTCCTGGCTATTGTAAATAGTGTTGCAATGAACATTGTGGTGCATGTCTCTTTTTGAATTATGGTTTTCTCAGGGTATATGCCCCGTAGTGGGTCATATGGTAGTTCTATTTTTAGTTTTTTAACCTCCATACTGTTTTCCACAGTGGTTGTATCAATTTACATTCCCACCAACAGTGCAGGAGGGTTCCCTTTTCACCACACCCTTTCCAGCATTTATTGTTTCTAGCTTTTTTGATAATGGCCATTCCCACTGGCGTGAGGTGATACCTCATTGTAATTTTGATTTGCATTTCTCTAATAATTAGCGATTTGAGCATCTTTTCATGTGCCTCTTGGCCATCTGTATGTCTTCCTTGGTGAAACGTCTATTTAGGTCTTCCGCCCATTTTTTAACTGGATTGTTTTTTTGATATTGAGCTCCATGAGCTATTTGTATATTTTGGAGATTAATTCTTTGTCTGTTGTTTCATTTGCAAATATTTTCTCCCATGCTGAGGGTTGTCTTTTTGTCTTGTTTATGGTTTCCTTTGCTGTGCAAAAGCTTTTAAGTTTAATTAAGTCCCATTTGTTTATTTTTGTTTTTATTTCTGTTATATAATGTGGAATATTATTTAGCCTTAAAAAGGAAGGAAACTCTGACATATGCCACACATGGATCAACCTTGAAGACATTACGGTAAGTGAAACAAGCCAGTCACAGAAGGACAAATATTGTAAGATTCCACTTATATGAGGTTCCTAGAGTAGGCAAAGTCATAGAGATGGAAAATAGGATGGGGGGTTGTCAGGGGCTGGGGGGAGAGAGAATCGGTACAGAGTTTCAGTTCGGAGAGATGATAAAGTTCTGGAGCTGGATGGTGGTGATGGTTGTACAACAACATGAATGTACTTAATGCCACTGAACTGTACCTGTAAAAATGGTTACAATGGTAAATTTTGCTGTGTATATTTTAACACAATTTTTTAAAGGGCCAACATTGTCTTTAAGAAAGATTTACACACAATAATTAAATTTAAAAACATGAAGGTTCTTGAAGAGGTTATCACTCAGCTATCTGGCAAACAGCAATTTTAAAATGCCTCTTCTCCAAATGGTAGTTTACAGCAGAGGTTTAACTGTAGATCTTTGCCTTCTTTACATGCTTCAGTCACAATTCTTCACATGTTATTTAGTCATTCACACATTTATTCATTCAATCTGTATTTATTGACTACCCACTATGCCCCCCACATCTGGTCCAGTCTCCTCCCTAACTGTGATGAGCTATACATGGGCCAGGCTTGGGTGTAGGTTTATCTGGCAAAGCCTGGAGTGTCCAATAACCCTGCGAGGTCAGATGGCAGGACTGCCAGATGACCAATTAAACAGCGCTTATGAGTGCCAACTCGCAAAGGAGCTAGAGACCTCACTGAGAAGATGAGAAATAAAAACATGAAAGATTAGTGACCCAGACAGTAAATTGTAATGCCAACTGAGTGGCACAGAGAGTAAGTTTTAGAAAAATTGGACAGGCTACAAAATGTTAAGGCAGAAAGTCGTGTGCCTTCAGTTTGGGAAATCGGGGTCCAGAGAAGCAAAGCAGCCTGTCCAAGGTCACACGGCCAGCATGAGTGACACTGCCAAGACCAGCCTTCGCGTCCCCCGGCTCAACCTGTGGCCCCCGCCCCAGCTGTTTAGAATGTGATGTCTCCAGGACTTCCCTAGCGGTCCAGTGGCTAAGACTCCACACTCCCAATGCAGGGGGCACGGGTTCAATCCCTGGTTGGGGAACTAAGGTCCTGCATGCTGCATGCCGCGGCCAAAAAAAAAAGAATGTGATGTCTCAGCCATGGTGCCAGTGTGAGCAATCCTGGAGTCCAGCAAGCGGGTCCCACCCACCTCTGATTCCACCCTGGGGCCCCCGCCTAGACCGCCAGTTCCGGTCTCTGTGTCGCTGCCTTAATAATTTATGCTTTAAGTCGATGACAGCACTTTCCAGAAAAAGAAATTATGCCTGGATGAGGAGGAAGAACAAATCCTGGCCAAGACTGTTTTCTTCAGTAGGATTCTGCCTTGAACTTTTTTTTTTTCCAATTTAACTGGATGACATCAAATTCCTTTGAAAAATAGATTTCTTATTAGAAGTGAAAATAGCCCACGTCCATCAACTGCCGATTAAATGTGAATGGCTGTACCCTGCGCTTGAGATCTTTAATGCTCTCAGTATCCTCAGACTCCTAATAACAACCTCCAGATTTTAAGCCCCATTTCTCTGCTTCCCGATTCCATGTAATGCTCCAGAGAGAGGGTGAGCGCTCACTTTCCGTTCTGCCCTAACCACCGGCGTGTGCGCATTAGGGCGAGGTGGCTCTCAGAGGGATCTCAGGAGTCAAGGGCTGGGTTTGTAGCAAAGACAATGGAAAAAGTAATGATGAGGCAGGATGCTGGGAGAAGGGCTGATGAGGACATTGGGTTTTAAAAACAAATTCCATTTTTCTTGGATGGAAAGTGGGGCACCTGGCTAAAGAGGAAATGGAGCTATTACTGAATACATATGAATGAGCGTTAGGGACTTGGGCTGGGTCGCAGCCTGAGACTGGCCGTCTGTGGGCAGTGGTCACACTACTCCCAAATGGTCACTTGCTCTGCACTCGTCCTTCTGTTCTTGGCCTGTCTCTTCCCTTGATAACTGTGCAGTCCATGCCTTGGACTCTTCTCTTACTCCAAGTGCCTCTCCAGGCAGGATGTGGAGGGAGGGGCAGAGGGCGAGGGACTCCTAGACGATTGTAAGAGATGCAGAGCTTCAAGCCAGTTCTCTTCCACTGATGGCCACATGCCCAGCTCGCTTCCTTCTCCCTCCAAAAGCGACACACAGTGAAGCCTGCAACTCCAATGAGTGTCTGAGTTGAACCAGATCTAATTATCCCCCATGTAAGAGATTTGGGTTCACAAAGGAGTCCAATGGTGAGTGCTTTTCCCTGGGTGAAGTCAGCCACTGACACTCTCACCCCTAGGAAAAGGTGTAAATAGCACAGAGAGGAGTGGCCAGGCTGGCCTTTCCCACGTACTGCATGCATGTGTGGTCTAATGGAAAACAATTAGATGTGTCCATCTAATTGTTTTCACATTCCGAATGCTCTCAGTTAAAATTCCCGTCCGATGCTTGAATGTTTCCAGGGTTTGCATCCAGGCAAGGTGGTGGGAATCATTTTTTATAAGAGAGGCTCAGTTTCAAAATATGGGCTCTGCCACCCTCCGCCACCGTACAAGGTTTAACACGAATTAGAGTGAGCGTGTGAGTTAACATGTGCTGTAAGCAGACTGTAGCTTGTGGACACAATTCTATAAACCACAAAGCTTTTCAAAAAAGATATATGGTAAAACTTTTGAAAATCCGGTCCTGTGATGCAGAACGCTGCTGTACTTATCAGCAGGAAGAAGTGGATGAAGGGACACATAAGAGAATATGTCCCTTAATGGGAGTTCCACAGAGTTCTGTGCATGACACTGTTGGGAGAACGTGTACAATTCAGCGTGCGTATGTGTGGACTAACTTCGGGAATGCTCTTTGAGAAAACACTTGCATGCCTTAAAAGGGCCATCTTTCTAACAAGGTAGAGTAATTCAGACGATAGTTGCCATTTCTCCAGGATGGTAAATCTCAGAGATCCATTTGCTCATTCATTCATTCACTAAATATTGTGTCACACCAGCACGCGCCAAACACTGAGGTGATGAGGATTCACGAGCGAGAAGAAGAGAAGAACCTCTGTCCTTGTAGACCTTGCATTCTAGCAGCCTCTCAGGGACAGATCTCTTAAAGAGATCCCACTGGGGGTCCGTGCTCTAGATCCCCAGTCAAGCCCTCTGAGGTGCTAGACGACAGTATCTGAGCCACTCAGCACATCCTTAATATCATCCTGCTGACACCATGTACCTCTTGAATGCTGCAGGGATGTCCCAGAGTCTTCTATTTTTCCTTCCTTCATAACAAAGAGGAAAGAGCTGCAACTTCCCCTTTCTTAGCGGCCATCAAGTGTCTCATCTTGTAGGACTGGAAGAAACCAGCTCCTTTTCCCTCCAACTCTGGACCCAGCCTTTTCTTTCTCAAAGTCCCAAATACTTGTTGCAGGTTGGGGGCGGGTTGGGGGGGGTTGGTAAAAGAAGGGAGGATGTGCCCTCATTTCAAATAGGTGGGAGCTTCAGCTTGGGCCTCGATTTCACTAAATGAATCTGATGGGCAGACCCAGTCTATGCGGTCTCTAAAAATTATCCCCATCACAGGATCAGGTGAGACAAAAGGTAAAATAAAAGGCAGAATACTGTTAGCAAACACAAATGCTGAGTACAAGTGCACCTGGTTGAGACTTGCAAGGGAAAGGAAAACCAACAGGGCCAGTTGAGGAACAAGCCCTTCTTCAAGGCCCAGTGCAACTTACTTCTGCAGGTTTTCTGATCTGGATTCAGGGTAAAGCCTTTTAAGCAGCGGCAGGAATAGGAATCATCTGTGTTAACACACTCGTGCTGGCATCCATGGTTAGGTGAGGCACAGTAGTCTATCTCTGAAAAGAAAGAAAACTCAGAATGATGAATAAAACTAGAAGTCTAGCATAGAAAAGTCAAAGGATTTGCAGTCTTAACTTTTCCTAAACGAATACATTCCCATGACCTCAAACACTCATGCCACAGAGGGATCTCTCAGTGAAGGTATTTCCATGTTTAGGGATACAGCCTCCCAGGAAGAGAACTTTCTTGACATGTTACAAAATGTTTATGCTTTGTGAAGATGCTTACTTTGTCTTGGTTCATGTCAGAGCCACTAAAATGAAAGTGTGTGACTGGGTGTCGGTTGTTGTGCCACAGGCTGGGAAGAGAGAGCTTAGCTGAATATTTTACTGAACTTACGCAATTAAAA
Source organism: Balaenoptera physalus (assembly GCF_965194825.1). Classification (NCBI taxonomy): domain Eukaryota; kingdom Metazoa; phylum Chordata; class Mammalia; order Artiodactyla; family Balaenopteridae; genus Balaenoptera; species Balaenoptera physalus. The sequence continues at coordinate 47,547,931 of NC_138895.1, read as the reverse complement.
TAATGAAATCTTCCCAAAGTCAAACTTTAAACCACTTAACTGAGTGAAACAGAGCCAAATAGGATAAAAATGATATCCTGGGAAAAAGAAGGCCTGGGAGTGAAAGGCATATTTTGAGGGCAAAACACCTCCCCTGTTACGTCACTGGCCTCATCTACACTTAAATCATCTCAAGGCTTCACAGTCAGGGAATGTGATCTCTAGGTCCACATTAATTTAAACCAAAATATTCGGAAACAAAGGTCACATGGAATTTTTAATAGTGAAATTTTACTTGTATAAGTATTTTTTAGATATGGATTAGAACTGTTCTACTGACAGGTCTGCACCAAGTATTTTGCTGTAGTGGAACCTGGGTGCATTGTCTAAAATGGCTTGAAATAAGTGGCCACTGATGGGGTCTTAGAAGGTGTCTTTTTGTTTTAATGAGGATTTTTATTGTTTTAAGGAATATATGAACTACATCTATCATTTTCCTAATGAAGCATTTGGTATAAATGAGTTTTCCCAGCCTGTACCAAAGGAAACAAAACGAGTAAGAGAAAGGCGTACAATATTCTCAAAAGAAAAAACATTGAGAAAATGCCAATTCTTCCGAATTTAAAGTCATGGAAAATTTTAAACATATATAAACAAATGAACTGAGTAGTATAATAAATCCACGTGCATATCACTCGGCTTCAAGAGAATCAATCTACAGCTGACCTTGTTTCCTGTATACTCCCATCCCCCATGCTAAGATGCCATATTACTTGAAAGCAAACCCCAGATGTTATATCATTTTGTCCATAAATATTTCATAATGTATCCTTAAAGGACTGGACCTCTTTAAAAAATATAACTGCAATACCACAATCACATATAAAGGTATTTAAAAAGACTTTTTATTTGGAAATGATTTTAAACTTACAAAAGTTGCAAACATAAAAATACAAGTAGATAGGTACAAGAAACACCTATATACGCTCTACCCAGATTTATCTATTGTTAACATTTTATCCCATTTGCTTTATCATTTGCTTATCTCTCTGAATTATTTGAGGGTAAGTTACATATATCACCATCCTTTTTCCTTAAACACAGTGTGTGCTTCCTAAGAGGAGGGATATTCTCTTATATAACCACAGTGTAGCCATAACTTCATAAATTTACATTTATACAAGACTTTTATTTAATCTACCATCCATATTCTAGTCTTCTAAATTGATCTAATAATGTTCTTTGTAGCATCTTTCATCCTCCAGTACAGAACCCAATAGAGGGTCAGAGATTATACTTAATATTCATGTATGCTTAGCTTCCTTTAATCTGGAACCATGCTGTCTAATGTGGCCATTTAAATTAAAATGGAATGGAAACAACCTAAATGTCCATCAACAGATGAATGGATAAAGAAGGTGTGATGTGTGTGTGTGTGTATATATATGTACACACACAGTATGAAATGTTATTCAGCCATAAAAAAGAATGAAATAATGGAATTTGCAGCAACATGCATGAACCTAGAGATTATCATACTAAGCGAAGTAAGTCAGAAAGAGAAAGACAAATACCATATGATGTCACTTATATGTGGAATCTAAAATACGACACAAATGAACATATCTATGAAACAGAAACAGACTCACAGACATAGAGAACAGACTTGTGGTTGCCAAGGGGGAGGGGAGGTGGGGAGGGAAGGATTGGGAGTTTGGGATTAGCAGATGCAAACTAGTATATATAGGATGGAAAGCAACAATGTCCTACTTCATAGCACAGGGAACTATATTCAATATCCTGTGATAAACCACAATGGAAAAGAATATGAAAAAGAACGTGTTGATATATATGTATAACTGAATCACTTTGCTGTACAGCAGAAATTAAATACAACATTGTAAATCGACTATACTTCAATAAAATTTTTTAAAAAATTAAAAGAGATTAAAAGTAAATAAAATTTAAAATGTAGATCCTCAGTTGCACTGGCCACACCTTAAGTGCTCAGTAGCCACAGTAGCTCCTGACTCCTATGTTGTATGTGGCAGATATAGAGCATTTTCACTATCACAGAGTGTTCTATCCAGTAGCAACAGTCTAGAAACACTTCCACCGCCTCTCTTTGTGTTTTATGACATTAACATTTTTAAATAAAACAGTCAAAAAAAAAAATAAAATAAAATAAAATAAAACAGTCTCCCCTGCTCATTTTTAGTTTTATTGATGTACAACTGACAAAAACCAAACTGCACATATTTAAGATGGACATTTGATGTTTTGACATACATACGTGCCCATGAAACTATCACCACAACCGAGATAACTTACGCATTTCCCTCAGATGTTTCCTCAAGACACTTTCTAATTCATTCTTTCCTACTCACTCTGCCCCCAAATAATCGTTAATCTCCTGTCAAGATAAATTAGTTTGCATTTTCTAGAATTTCACATAAATGGAATCATACAGTTGTGTTCTTTTTGGTCTGGCTTCTTTCATTCCTCATAATTATTTTTAGATTCATCCATGTTCATGTGTATGTCAACAGTTTGTTCTTTTTTACTGTAGAGTAGTATTTCATTATATGGATATACCACAATTTATTTGTCTATTCACCTGCTGGCGGGATTTGAGTTGTTTCCGGTTTGGGGCTATCACAAATAAAGCAGCTATGAACATTCATGAACAAGTCTTGGTGTAGACATATGCTTTCTTTCCTTTTTTTTTAATATTTATTTATTTATTTATTTGGCTGCATCTGGTCTTAGTTGCGGAATGCGGGATCTTCATTGGGGCATGTAGGATCTTTAGTTGCAGCATGAGGGATCTTTTAGTAGAGGCATGAAGGATCTTTAGTTGTGGCATGCGAACTCTTACTTGCAGCATGTGGGATCTAGTTCCCTGACCAGGGATCGAACCCGGGACCCCTGCACTGGGAACATGGAGTCTTATCCACTGGACCACAAGGGAAGTCCCATAGACATATGCTTTCATTTTGAGTAAACATTTAGGAGTAGAATGGCTGGGTTGTATGGTAGATGTATTAATTTCTTAAACATTCCCACCAGCAGTTTATGAGAGTTCCAGTTGCTCCACATCCTTACCAACACTTGGTAATTTTAGCCCTTCTGGTAAGTACATAGTGGTTATTTCGTTGTGGTTTTATTTTGCATTTCCCTCATGACTAATGCTGTTGGGTATATTTTCATATGCTTATTTTCCATCTCTATATTTTCTTTAATGGAGTGTCTGATCAAATCTTTTGCCCATTTTTATTAGGTTGTTTGTCTCCTCACTAAGTTTGAAGAGTTCTTTAAATGTTCTAAATACAAATCTTTTGTTGGATATCCATTTTGCAAATATTTTTTCCCAGTCTGTGGCTTGCCTTTTCATTTTAGTAATAGTGCCTTTTGAAGAACAAAAGTTTTAATTTTGATGACGTTCAATTTATTCATTTTTTATTTTTATAGTTTGTGCTTTTTGTGTGCTCTTTAAGGCATCTTTGCCAAACGCAGGGTCACTAAGATCTTTTCCTATGTTTCCTTCTATAATTTTTATAGTTTTCAATCTTACATTTAAGTTTAAAGCCCATTTCAAGTTAATTTTTGTATGTAGTGTGAGGTAAGGGTCAAGTTCCTTTTTTTTTTTTTGCACATGGCAATCCAATTGTTCAGCACCATTTGTTGAAGACATTATCCTTTCCCCCATGAATTGCCTTAGTACCTTTGTTGAAAATACTTTCACCATATATGTGTGGGTCTATTTCTGGACTCTGTTCTGTTCCATTGATCTATACTTCATCTTTACACCAGTACCACACTGTCTTGATTACTGTTGCTTTATAATTGGTATTAAAAATCAGGTGGTTTAAGTCCTTCAACTTTGTGTATCTTTTTCAAAAAGGGCTATTTTAGTTCTTTTCATTTCTACGTATGTTTTAGAATCAGCTTGTCAATTTCTACAAAAAAAGCATGCTAAGATTATGATAGATAATACTGTGATTTATATAGATTAATTTGGAAAGGACAGACATCTTAACAGTATTAAGTCTTCTGATCCATGAATATATCTATTTAGTTAAGTCTTTTTTAATTTCCCTTAGCAATGTTTTGTAGCTTTCATTGTAAAGGTTTTCACATCTTTTGTCAAATTTATCCCTAGGTGGTACATATTTTTGATGCTATTACAAATAGCATTTTAAAATTTAAATTTGTGATTTTCCATTGAAAGTATATGAAAACGGACTTCCTTCATGGTGCAGTGGTTAAGAATCTGCCTGGCAGTGTTATACAGCAGAAACTAACACAACAATGTAAAGCAATTATACTCCAATAAAGATGTTAAAAAAAAAAGAATCCACCTGCTAATGCAGGGGACACGGGTTCAATCCCTGGTCCGGGAAGATCCCACATGCCGCGGAGCAACTAAGCCCGTGCGCCACAACTACTGAGCCTGCATGCCACAACTACTGAAGCCCACGTGCCTAGAGCCCACGCATTGCAACTACTGAGCCTGCGTGCTGCAACTACTGAAGCCTGCGCACCTAGAACCCATGCTCCCCAACAGGAGAAGCCACTGCAATGAGAAGTCCACGCACTGCAACAGAGTAGCCCCCGCTCGCCGCAACTAGAGAAAGCCTCTGCACAGCAAAGAAGACCCAAAGCAGCCAAAACAAAACAAAAAACAAAAAAAAAATGAATGGCAAAGAAAAAAAGAGGGAAGGAGGACATACAGAGTAAAAGAGACTCAGTTTAAAAGAAAAAAGAAAGTATATAAAAAATAATTGATTTTTGTATATTGACCTTGTACCCTGCATCCTTGGTAAACTCACTTAATAGTTCTAGAACTTTTCTGTAAATTCCGTTGGAGATGTTGTCTGTTAATAAAGACGGGTTTTGTTTGTTTGTTTTACTTAATCTTTTTTTTGTATAGAGTTCTCCATTTTTAATATTTGGTTAAACAAAAAAACATCTTTTATAAACAAACCCAGCACAAGGCCAACAAAATGTCTAGGGTTGCCCCTTACTGGGTATCAGGGTCAGGCCTGCTCCCTTTCTTAAAGGAAGTGGGGCTTTTTGCCCTTGGGCATCAGCATAGGTCCCTGTTCCTAAGCACCAGAATTGGTTATGAACAGAGAAACCAGCCCTGAAATGTGTTACTTAATCATTTTGATTTTACATTTGTATTTGTTTTCTCTTATGCTGGAAGTATAGGTACAAAGTGACATTAACATTATATATATTTATTGTATCATATATTTATATGTGTATATGTATAATTTCAAAATAGAAAACAATTCTATTATTAATGCTAATACTACTGGAAACAGTTAAAGCTCTTTTGTTTTTCGGATATCCGCCACTTGGAATGTAAAGTCAACATATTCCCTGCCTGTCACTTAAAATAATTCTCTGGGTGATTATGCTAACAACCTCATATACAGTTAGGCTCATTTGCTTCAATTTGTTCTGCAGACAATTCTCCAACACCAATTTGGAGCCCTGTAATTTAATTCAATTCTGACACTAACTACCCAGAGTTAACATCCAGTCTCACAAGGTAAAGTGTAAGGTCCCCAGTAAGACTGCCCTTACTTCAGATACCAGCCTGCAGTGGGGTCCCCAGGCCACCTTCACTTCTGCATAGCCACCTACAATTTTGGGGTCTCCCACAACTCACTCCTTTCAGGAATTTATTAGAATCACTCACAGAACATAGGAGAGTGCTATACTTAACAATGACCATAATAAAGATGCTTTTAACTCTTCCTTTCCAATCTAGGTTTCATTTCTTACTTTCTTTTTTTCTTCATTATTACAATGGCCAGAACCTTACAGTCCATGCTAAATAGAAGTGGTGAGAGTGGGTATCCTGTTTTGTTCCTTACCTTATAAGGAAAGCATTCAGTCTTTCATCATTAAGTATGATGTTAGCTGATAGTTTTTTCACTGATGCACTTTATCAGATTGAGGCAGTTCTCTTCATTCCTAGTCTGCTGAGAGACTTTTTTTTTTAAATAGTAAATGAATGTCAGGTCTTGTCCAGTGCTCTTTCTGTATCTATTGACTTGGATCATATAGTTTCTGCTTTTTAGTATGTTAATGTTTTAAATTTCATTTGAATGTTAAATCATCCTTGAATTCTTGGGATAAATCCCACTTGTTCATGAGGTATTATCCTTTTTGTATATTGTGGAATTTTATTGCTAAAAATAATTAAAGATCTTTTGCATCTATTTCATGAGGGATATTTGTGTGGTTTTCTCTTTTATTTTGGCTGCACCATGCTGCATGCTGGATCTTAGTTCCCTGACCAGGGATCGAACCGGTGCCCCCTGCAATGGAAGCACGGAGTCTTAAACACTGGACCACCAGGGAAGTCCCTGGTTTTCTTTTCTTGTAATGTCTTTTTCTGGATTTGGTATTAGGATAATGCTGGCCTTATAGAATAAGTTGAAAAATGCTCCTTCCTCTACTGTTTTCTGGAAGAATTTGTGTAAAATTGGTATTTGTTCTTCCTCAAATGGTAGAACTTGGTAGAATTTACCAGTTAAGCCAACTAGCCCTGGAATTTTCTTTGTGGGAAGGTTTACAAGTACAAATTCAATTTCTTTTAATAGATAGAGGCCTATTCAGATTACCTATTTCTCCTTGAGTTAATTTTAGGAGTTTGTGAATCCAACAACACATAAAAAAGATCATACACCATGACCAAGTTGGCTTCATCTCAGGATCACAAGGATGTTTCAACATACGCAAATCAATCAGTGTGACACACCACATCAACAAAAGAAAAGACAAAAACCACATGATATCTCAACAGATGCAGAAAAAGCATTTGATAAAATTCAACATCCATTCATGATAAAAGCTCTTACCAAAGTGGGTATAGAGGGAACATATCTCAACATAATAAAAGTTATTTATGACTAACCCACAGTCAACATAATACTCAACGGTGAAAAGCTGAAAGCCTTCCAGCTAAAATCTGAAACATGATAAGGATGCCCATTCTCATCACTTCTATTTAACATAGTACTGGAAGTCCTAGCCACAGCAATCATATAAGAAAAAGAAATAAAAGGTATCCAAATTGGAAGGGAAAAGGTAAAATTCTCATTATATGCAGATGACATGATACTATATACAGAAAACCCTAAAAACTCCACACAAAAGCTACTAAAACTGATAAACAAATTCAGCAAGGTAGTAGGGTACAAGATTAACATACAGAAATCGGTTGCATTTCTTTACACTAACAATGACATATCAGAAAGGGAAAGTAAAGAAACAATCCCTTGGGGACTTCCCTGGTGGTGCAGTGGATAAGACTCCATGCTCCCAATGCAGGGGGCCCGGGTTCGATCTCTGGTCAGGGAACTAGATCCAACATGCATGCCACAACTAAGGAGCCGGCGAGCTGCAACTAAAGAGCTCATATGCTGCAACTAAGGAGCCGGCAAGCCGCAACTAAGGAGCCCGTGAGCCGCAACTAAGGAGCCTGCCTGCTGCAACTAAAACCTGGTGCAACCAAATAAATAAATAAATATTAAAAAAAAGAAAGAAACAATCCCTTTTAAAATTACATCAAAAAAGAAAAAATACTTAGAATAAACCTGACCAAGGAGGTGAAAGATTTATATGCTGAGAACTATAAAACATTGATAAAGGAAACTGAAGATGATTTTAAAAAATGGGGGGGCTTCCCTGGTGGTGCAGTGGTTGAGAATCTGCCTGCCAATGCAGGGGACACGGGTTCGAGCCCTGGTCTGGGAAGATCCCACATGCCGCGGAGTGACTGGGCCCATGAGCCACAATTGCTGAGCCTGCGCGTCTGGAGCCTGTGCTCCGCAACAAGAGAGGCCGCGATAGTGAGAGGCCCGCGCACCGCGATGAAGAGTGGCCCCCACTTGCCACAGCTGGAGAAAGCCCTCGCACAGAAACGAAGACCTAACGCAGCCAAAAATAAATAAATAAATAAATAAATTTATTTTAAAAAATCAGGTAATTTTATGGTATAGTATAAAAAAATGGTACAAAGTTTTTGGAAAATAATTTTGTAATATACATCAAAAGCCTTAAAAATGTTAATAGCCTTTGACTCAATAAATTTCCTTTCATGTTTTGTTCCTAAGAAAATGATCAGAAATGCAAAGATTTATATGCAAGAACATTTATCACAATACAATCTGAACAGCCAAAAAAAGTGCTGAACAAACTGTGATACATATATATGATAGGATATTACGCAGACATTAAAATGTTTTTGATAAAGTTTAAATGACAGGTGAAAATGCTCATGATTTAATGTTATACTCCATGATCTCAACTCTATAAAAATACATACATATGCATTAAAAAGAAAGACCAGGGCTTCCCTGGTGGCGCAGTGGTTGAGAATCTGCCTGCCAGTGCAGGGAACACGGGTTCGAGCCCTGGTCTGGGAAGAACCCACATGCCGCGGAGCAGCTGGGCCCGTGAGCCACAGTACTGAGCCTGCGCGTCTGGAGCCTGTGCTCCGCAACAAGAGAGGCCGCCATAGTGAGAGGCCCGCGCACCGCGATGAAGAGTGGCCCCCACTTGCCACAACTGGAGAAAGCCCTCGCACAGAAACGAAGACCCAACACAGCCATAAATAAATAAATAAAATTCAAAAAAAAAAAAGAAAAAAGACCAAGAGAAATGTAGCAAATCAATATTAACAATGGTTATTGCTGGGTGATACGATTACAGATCATTTCATTTTATACAATTTTATTTCTATACTATCTAGTTTTCTACAATAAGTCTACATTACTTTTGTAATTAGAAAAGGTGTTAAAAATAAATATACACATACATAATTGTGAGACTAGTTGCCATGGAAAATGGCAGAAATAAAATAGAAAAAAGAACGGTGTGGGAGGTGCCCAGTAATTTGGAGAAGAAAATAATCAGGGAACATTGCTAGGAACAATATGTAGAGCTTCTGATGTCTATACCTGACACACAAGATATAGGCAAACAAACAAAGCCTGTTTGGGAGCTCAGCATAGGGGAGTGACCATGAACTCCCAGGGATCACTGGAATTTGGGGAGATGATAGGAAGCGAATGTATGACTGTGGAGAGGGCAAGCTGTATGAACTGTGGACCACAACAACACCTGCCTCACCATCTCTCACTCTAATCTAATCATATGGACTTTCTTGCTGTCCCTCAACACTGCCAGGCATCACAGTTTCTGCCTCAGGGCCTTTGCACCAGTGCTGTTTCCTCTACTTCAAAAGTTTCCTCCTTCCCTCACCTGCTTCAAGTTTTTGACCAAATGTCACTTTCTTGTTGAGACTTGTAATCCTTTGTTACCCTGCTCCAATAGAACGTACGCTCCATAAGTACAAGAGGTTCTTGGTCTGTTTTATTTACCACTGCATTCCCAGTATCTACAAAAGTATCTGGCACATAGTAGGCAATCGACAGGTATTTGTTGAATAAATAAATGGTTACTGGTATTACTCTTAATGGAGTGTTTTGTGAAAGTTTAGATGTGTAAACACTGCCCACTAAGAACCAACAAGGAGTCACTAAGAACAGAAGACAGCTCGTGAACCCTCCTTGATGCTTCTGGCCAGGCTGTTTAAACACTTCCCTCCAGGAGGATCTCAGCTCAAACATTCGGCCAGTTATGAACTCAACCAATGATTCTTTCATCCAGCACACATTTCTCCATCCGGTCTATGGGGCATGGGGATCTCTTTAGCAAATTGATGGAGTGGCTGTTAGAGTCTAGATAGTTGCTCCCACATTTTCCATGCCTGGCTAGTCTACTAAATGAAATAAAATTATTCTGATATGACTCATTCTTAGTGAACAAGAAAATGTGAGAAGCTTAATGTGTCCTGTTGGTCTCAAAGTGCAAGGAAGTAGTGATCAGCTCAGTGTAAGGAATCACTTTCTAAGAGTCAGAGCTGTACAAAGTGAAATGCACTGCAGGGGGTGTAGTGAGTGTCCTGTCAGTAGGGGTATTCAAGTGGAGGCTGGATGACGACACAGTGAGGATATTGTAGGATGGGTGGTTGGGCTAGAAGTAGGTTGAACTAGAAGGTCTCTTTCAACTGAGAGTCTTTTTTTAAAGAAAACACATTTATTTTCTTTTCCATTATCGTTTATCACAGGATATTGAATATAGTTCCCTGTGCTATACAGTAGGTCCTTGTTGTTTATCCATTCTATATATAATAGTTTGCATCTGCTAATCCCAAACTCTCAATCCACCCTTCCCCAACCCTCCCTCCCCCTTGGCAACCACAAGTCTGTTCTCTATGTCTGTGAGTCTGTTTCCATTTCGCAGATAAGTTCATTTGTGTCATATTTTAGATTCCACATATAAGTGATACCGTATGGTATTTGTCTTTCTCTTTCTGATTTACTTCACTTAGTATGATAATCTCTAGGTCCTTCCGTGCAACTGCAAATGACATTATTTCATTCTTTCTTATGGCTAAGTAATACTCCATTGTATAAATGTACCACATCTTCTTTATCCATTCATCTGTCAATGGACATTTAGGTTGTTTCCGTGTCTTGCCTATTGTGAATAGTGCTGTTATGAACATAGGGGTAACTTTTTAAATTATAGTTTTGTTTGGATATATGCCCAGGAGTGGGATTGCTGGATCATATGGCAACTCTATTTTTACCAACTGAGAGTCTTTGATTCATGCACACAGGTCTTACGAAAGCAAGTGGCATATTGCAGGCTGTAAGAAGATACTGGGGCTCAGCAGGTTAACAACAAGCTGGCCAGGAAACCCAAAGACTGACACATACTAGTTCGTCTATTGCTGATGCAGTAAAAAATTATTTCCTATGTCTGTGTTTCATTTTTAATGCAAGTATAAATATTCATTTGGTACTTTGTGAAAGCACTCCTATTTGAAAAATAAGGATAGAAATGTCAACCAAGTTATCAATGGAGCCTGAAATATAATGAGTATAACGATCTCAAAGCCAGTAAGTAATAAACAGCAAGATGTAAAATACGATGTCGACAACTGCCTTTACTCAATATTACAGGTGTTAGATGATTAAGCATTAGACATGAAACCCACAGTCTTCTTGATACCAAAGACACAAATCCCTATCTATCTCCTGAAAAGACCTTGAGCATCTGAGAATGTTCTCGTGCCAGCTCAGGAGTAATGGTGTCTATGGACCTCTAAAAATCTTGTCCCCATAAGATTCAGCAATTCCACTTCTAAGTATATGCCCAAGAGCTGAAAGCAGGGACTTGAACAGATACATGTACACCCATGCTCATAGCAGCATTGTTCATAATAACCAAGAGGTGGAAGCAACACAAGAGGATGAATAAATAAAATGTGGTGTATACATACATGGAATATTATTCAGCCTTAAAGAGGAAGGAAATTGTGAAACATGCTACATCATGGATGAACCTTGAGGACATTATGCTAAGTGAAATAAGCCAATCACAGAAGGACAAATATTGTATGATTCCACTTGCACGAGGTACCTAGAGTAGCCAAATTCATAGAGACAGAAAGTAGAATGGTGGTTGCCAGGGGTGGTGGGGAAGAAAGGGGAGGCGGGAATTATTATTTAATGGGTACAGAGATTCAGTTTAGGGAGATGAAAAAGTTCTGCAGCTGGATGGTGGTGATGGTTGTACAACAGCATGAATGTACTTAATGCCACTGAACTGCACACTTAAAAATGGTTACAATGGAAAATTTTTTTTTTAACCAGATTTTATATTTTATTCAAATCACATTTATTTTAAATTTATTTATTTATTTATTTATGGCTGTGTTGGGTCTTCGTTTCTGTGCGAGGGCTTTCTCCAGTTGCGGCAAGCGGGGGCCACTCTTCATCGCGATGCGCGGGCCTCTCACTATCGCGGCCTCTCTTGTTGTGGAGCACAGGCTCCAGACGCGCAGGCTCAGTAATTGTGGCTCACGGGCCTAGTTGCTCCGCGGCATGTGGGATCTTCCCAGACCAGGGCTCGAACCCGTGTCCCCTGCATTGGCAGGCAGATTCTCAACCACTGCGCCACCAGGGAAGCCCGGAAAATTTTATATTATGTATAGTTTACCACAGTAAAAAAAAAAAGTCTTGCCAATATTTTGCAAATTGATGGCACCTGCACATTTCTACCCTTCTCCCCTCTAGAAAATATTCAGATGGATTTGTATGGGATGCTTTAGAGTAAAGAACTGAACACTACTTACATATTTTAATTATATGATTTGTTCAGGAACATAAAGCTCTATTATGTACATTTTGGCTTAATCATAAATTAATCGTGCTTGGTATATTACATTGACAAGTCTATATTTTTTAGACAATAACTGCACACTTACTAATTGGATTAGCTTTCAAATATACTTTTGGTTAAAAATAGAGACTCAGGGGTTTCCCTGGTGGTGCAGTGGTTAAGAATCCACCTGCCAATGCAGGGGACACGGGTTCGAGCCATGGTCTGGGAAGATCCCACATGCCATGGAGCAACTAAGCCCGTGTGCCACAACTACTGAGCCTGTGCTCTAGAGCCCGCGAGCCACAACTACTGAGCCCTCGTGCCTAAAGCCCGTGCTCTGCAACAAGCAAAGCCACCGCAATGAGAAGCCCGTGCACCGCAACGAAGAGTAGCCCCGCTCAGGGCAACTAAAGAAAGCCCGCACGCAGCAGCGAAGACCCAAGGAAGCCATAAATAAATAAATAAATTTATAAAAAAAAAAATAGAGACTCAAATTTAAGGAACTGAGTTTCTTTTATTTCATTTTCTGCAAGTTGATGAGGAATGGGAAAAAATTGTTTTAAATCTCTCAACATCACAGCAGCAGCCAGGCTCTGACTTGGCTGGAAGCTGATGTGATACCTCATTAATTAAAAACAGGATCCCTGCCTTGATTCTGAGCTTTCACCTCCATCCTGTGTTTCTGTGCTCTTAACTGGTCCCTATTTCTCAGTTTGTGGTCCTGTTTTTGTCAGAGATCTGGAGCATTCCCAAGTGCCTTGGTTCTTACAACTGAACTGCCTTATTCCCTACTCTCACAGCCTTCCAAGTCCTCCCGGGGTGGGTTTCTATTCTCCTGCCAGCCCCCTCCCCAGGTCTGGCTCCCTGCCCTGCCCCCAAGCATAGCAGGAAGGGGACCCTTCTAGGGGCTCATCTCCCGGAGGCTGATTGCCCAGCACCCTTCTCTGCCCACACATTGGGGGGGCCCACTTCTGGGTCTTGACGCCAACAGGGCCCAGAGACAGCTGAACCGCCAGGCTCCGTGCCTAGCTGGTGAGACCTCACAGCTGGACCAGTCCCTCCCCTGACTTTCAGCCGGAACTCCTCTCCCAGGTCCCCTGCACAGCACTATCTACTTCTAGGGTCTCCTTGTTTGTACTGTCCTGGGGCTTGTCACTCTCCACATCCCGTGAGATTCTGGACAGGTGACATGTTGATGGTGAGGCTCTGGGAACAGGGGCTGGAGGGTGAGGTCAGGCGACCCCAGCCAGGGCAGGAGTGCTACAGAGGCAGGAAGGAGACTGGAGAGGATACATGTGTCCCTCCGGGCCTCGTCCCAGGGCGGCAGCCGCATTCCCACCTCTTCTCGTCCAGCTGGCCTCCTCCTTCCCTTAACTCCTACATGAGTCTTGTCTGTGTCACCCTGGGAGCCTTTGGTCGTATAACACCTTGCAGGTGACTGAGCTGCTCTCGGTGGCTTGTGTTCCCAAGCAGCCTCCAGCAGAAGTCTTGAATTTTGAATTTTTTAGGCACTATTAAACGTACCCCAGGCACGTGGTATATGCTCAATAGATCCCAAGTTAAAGTCTTTTTTTTTTTAAATTATTTATTTATTTATTTATTTTTTGGCTGTGTTGGGTCTTTGTTTCTGCGCGAGGGCTTTCTCCAGTTGTGGCGAGCGGGGGCCACTCTTCATCGCAGTGCGCGGGCCTCTCACTATCGCGGCCTCTCTTGTTGCGGAGCACAGGCTCCAGACGCGCAGGCTCAGTAGTTGTGGCGCACGGGCTTAGTTGCTCCGCGGCATGTGGGATCTTCCCAGACCAGGGCTCGAACCCATGTCCCCTGCATTGGCAGGCAGACTCTCAACCACTGCGCCAGCAGGGAAGCCCCAAGTTAAAGTCTTTTTGAAGCCAGTGTCATCTCTTCAAGAATTTGCTTGGCACCAGGCCACGTGCTAAATGGTTCAGATGAATTCTCTCATTTAGTCTTCAAGACAACACTATGGAGTAGGCGGTATTATCTCCCCTATTACAGTTGAGGCAACTGAGGCATAACTTGCCCAAGATCATCCGGCAAAAACGCAGATGAACTGGGATTTGAACTGCCCTCGGCAGCATGTGGGCTCCCCTTTGATGGACAGAACTGACTCATCAGCCCAGCAGCCGCAACTCCCCAAACGCTACCCCAGTCTGGGCCACTGGCTCATAGCTCAGAATATTCAGAAAGGAAGGGAGACTAGGAACAGAACAGCCCATTCACTCTTTCTCTTATTCATTCAATAAGCAACTGTAGGCCAGTTGTGGAGATGGGTTTGCCTGGCTGATATTTTTGCACATTTTTCCTCCTCCTGGCCACCTACATCTCACTCTTCTTTACCTGGTGAAGGATGGCTCTGCCTTCAAGACTCAGCCGAGATATCTCCTCCAGGAAGGACCTGGCCTTATTCATTGCTATTGGCATGTGGTTTGGGGTCCAGAAATGTATGTTTTGACTTCCTGTGCCCCTTACAGTTTTATCCTCCACCCCTGCCTCTAGCTCTGGTGCTTATAACCTGTTGATATGCAGGGACTGAAAAGCAAGCTGATGTTTCAGGAGTTTTGGGGGGATGCTTTTTAAAAACTATGCAGGCATATCGTGCTTTACATAATAGATGTAGTTAGAAAGGTTGTGGGTACATGAACTTTTTATGAATTGAAATCCTGTTTTCTCATTGACGGACGTTTCAGAGGTGACTTTATTCTAAATTGCTATTAAATGTCACTTTTTAAAAATGCTGGGCCCCAATACTTTAAAAACAAACTTTCTCAAGTGAACCTTTCTATAGGATGATAATTATCCATACACAATCCCTTAAGTGCTCTGACGTATCTTTACATTTAAAAGGATGTTTTTGGAATCCTTTTACAAAACGAACGACCACCGTCAGTTTATAAATTGTTATGGTCAGATTTGGGGAGCTCAAATTAATTCTGATGTGGATCGTATAGTTAAAATCAAATAGAACGAAATAGCTCAAACAAAAACTGAGCAGTTCGCTGCAAAATGCCCTGCACCAACTCCTCCCCCACCCAGGGGCAACCACAGTCAACTCCTTTTGGCTCAGAGATTTTCCTTTACTTGTGTGGAGTCAGAGATGCAGCCCACAAGCCGCAAAGCTTCAGTGAAAGTATTTCTTAAGCCCTGTTAACACTGGTGGGCACAGGCAGGCTGAGCCAGCATGAAGTAAGATGGTCTGATTGTCAACACGCTCTGTAGATGCTGGGGGAACACTCCGACATGTGGTCTCTGATCAAAGATACATACTGTTGTCAGATGCTGTGAAGGGTGACACTGAGATAGAGCGGGCTACGGTCTTAGGACAAGTTAAGAAAGGCCTGACAAGGGAGGAATAGGGCAGAAGGTAAAACGCCCCCTAACCCCAGCACATAATCCTGTGCTACTCTGTGCTTGGAAGATTTCCTCAGCCACAGGGCTTAGAGCAGTTGCATCAAAAAATGTGTGTGTATGTGTGTAACTTACTTGTGCATGTTTTCTTATCTGGGTTAAGAGCAAATCCTTTAGGGCACCGGCAAAAGTAGGAGCTGTCGGTATTTACACACTCATGTTCACATCCGTGGTTTTCTGAGGCACAGTAGTCCACAGCTGTAAAGATTAAAACACAGAGTTTAAGTAGAAACACAAACAGAGGTAAAGGGCATTGTAGAATGGAAACATACTTATAACAAATATAAGTAAGGATTAATATTTTTGCCCCCAGAAGAGGATGGATAAATAAATACGCATCTAAAACCTCCCTTCCGAAAAAAAAAATCAAGCGTCTGGATCAGACAATTCATATCAGAAGATACTAAAGAACTTACAGGACTTCCCTGGTGGCGCAGTGGTTAAGAATCCACCTGCCAGAACTATTTACAATAGCCAGGACATGGAAGCAACCTAAGTGTCCATTGACAGAATGGATAAAGAAGATGTGGCACATATATACAATGGAATATTACTCAGCCATAAAAATAAACGAAATTGAGTTATTTGTAGTGAGGTGGATGGACCTAGAGTCTGTCATACAGAGTGAAGTAAGTCAGAAAGAGAAAAACAAATACCATATGGTAACACACATATATGGAAGCTAAAAAAAAAAAAGGTTCTGAAGAACCTAGGGGCAGGACAGGAACAAAGACGCAGATGTAGAGAATGGACTTGAGGACACGGGGAGGGGGAAGGGGAAGCTGGGACGAAGTGAGAGACTGGCACGGACATATATACACTCCCAAATGTAAAATAGCTAGCTAGTGGGAAGCAGCCACATAGCACAGGGAGATCAGCTTGGTGCTTTGTGACCACCTAGATGGGTGGGATAGGGAGGGTGGGAGGGAGCCGCAAGAGGGAGGAGATATGGGGATGTATGTACATGTATAGCTGATTCACTTTGTTATACAGCAGAAACTAACATAACAATGTAAAGCAATTATACTTCAATAAAGATGTTAAAAAAAAAAAAGAATCTACCTGCCAATGCAGGGCAGACGGGTCCAAACCCTGGTCCGGGAAGATCCCACATGCCGCGAAGCAACTAAGCCCGTGTGCCACAAATACTGAGCCTGCACTTTAGAGTCCGCAAGCCACAGCTACTGAGCCCATGTGCCACAACTACTGAAGCCCACGCGCCTAGAGCCCATGCTCCACAACAAGAGAAGCCACCACAATGAGAATCCCGCGCACCGAAACGAAGAGTAGCCCCCGCTCGCCGCAACTAGAGAAAACCCTCACGCAGCAACAAAGACCCAACACAGCCAAAAATAAATAAATTAATTTATTTATTAATTTAAAAAAAAATCCAATGGTGGCAAGGCAGCATGGAAACAGAGTTCGATTATTAATAGTGGGTGGTATTATGAACTGATAAAAATTCTTCTGGAAGGACATTTGACAACATTCACTCTGGAAATGTGGCCCCAAGAAATAATTGAAAAAAAGGAGGAAATTAACTATACAGAATAAGCTATTTGTAGCAGCATTATTTACAGTGACCAAAAAATTAGGAAAATAAGATGAACATTTAATAAGGATAAATGGTTTAGTAATTTACGAGAAAATGTGCTGGCCTATTTCTCACTAATCCTACAAATATTCATTGAGCACCTACTCTGGACCTGGCCCTGTTTTAGGTGCTAAGGATGGAACAAATAACAAAACAGACAAAAACTCCAGTCCTAGAGGAGCTTCCATTTGGATGGTGGTGGTAGATAAAAAAGAAAATAAACAAGTAGAGAACACAGTCTCTTAGAAGGTGGAGAGTGCTCTGGAGAAAATACAAGGCACAAAGGTGTAGAGACCGTGGCGGGGTGGGTGGGAGTGAGGGTGTGATGTAACAGCAGTGGTCAGGAAGGTGGCAGTTGGGCAGAGTCTTGAATGAGGCATGAGCCCTGTGGATATCTGGGAGGGAGCATCCCGGGCAAAGGGAACAACAGCAGGTGCAAAGGCCCAGAGGTGGGAATATGCCTGGTGAGCTGGAGGATCAGCAAAGAGGCCAGAGTGGCTGCAGCAGAGAGGGGTGAGAGATGAGAACAAGTGCAGATCAGAAGGGACCGTAGGGCCACTGCCAGGACTTTGGCTTTTTTTTTTTTTATATATAAATTTATTTATTTTTGGCTGTGTTGGGTCTTCATTGCTGCACGCGGGCTTTCTCTAGTTGCGGCGAGCGGGGGCTACTCTTCGTTGCGGTGCATGGGCTTCTCATGGCGGTAGCTTCTCTTGTTGCGGAACACAGGCTCTAGGCATGTGGGCTTCAGTAGTTGTGGCACGTGGGCTCAGTAGTTGTGGCTCGTGGGCTCTAGAGCGCAGGCTCAGTAGCTGTGGCACACAGGCTTAGTTGCTCTGCGGCGTGTGCGATCTTCCCGGACCAGGGCTCGAACCTGTGTCCCCTGCATTGGCAGGTGGATTCTTAACCACTGTGCCACCAGGGAAGCCCAGGACTTTGGCTTTTACTCTGAGTGATTAGGGAGTCTCTGGAGGGTTCTGAACAAAGGAATCCAGAATAGACGATAGCAGGCAAATGTGACAGTAGAAAACCAGCTAGGAGGCTAGTACAATAATCCCAGTGAGGAATTGGAGGGGCGGGGGGAGGTAAACCAGAACAGTGCAGGAAGGAGGTGGGGCGGAGAGAGAGGGGTGGTCCTCTGGGTTGAATTGTGTCCCGCTAAAAAGATACCTGTGAATGTGAACTTATTTGGAAATAGGGTCTTTGCAAACACAATCAAGGTAAGATGAGGTCATTAGTCTGGGGCCTAATCCAATATGACTGGTGTCCTTATAGGAAGAGAAGAATGCCACGTGAAGACAGATGAGAGTGATGCAGCTGTAAGCTGAGGGGTGCCGAGGACCAACACCCACCGTCAGAAGCAAGGAAGGATTCTCCCCTACAAGTTTCAGAGGGGGCATGGTCCTGCCAGAACCTTGATGTCAGACTTCCAGCCCCCAGAGCTAGGAGGCAATACATTTCTGCTGTTTTCAGTCACCTGGTTTGTGGTTCTTTGTTGTGGCAGCCCTAGAGAACTGTCAGTAATACACCAGGTTGAAAGTGGGGTCAGTAAGATTCCTGTCAGATTAGAGGTGAGGTGAGGGAAAAAGAGAGGGATTAAGGCTGACTCAGGGATGGGGAAGGTGCAGGTTTTGCAGGGAACGATCAGGAGGAGTTCCATTTGGGGCAGTAGGTAGTTATTAACACTATAATTCTAACATAACTGTAAATAGGAAGACAATTACGATTTGGTGAAAGAAGTAGATCTGAAAGTTGTATATTTACAGTGATTATATCCAGGTAAAATATGGCTCTAAGGCAAAACCTGAAAATTAGAAATAAAAATGCTTGCTGTGTAGGCAAGGTAGTAGGATTAAGGATGATATTTTTGTTTCCTTAAAAAATGTTTCCCTCTATATAATGATTTAGGATATCTGAATATCAAAACTTTGTAAATAATAACAAGGAAATGGAATCTGCAAATCCATACACATGCACAATTTTTTTTTTTTTTAAGAAATTCACGTTCTTTTATTTATTTATTTATGACTGTGTTGAGTCTTTGTTTCTGTGCGAAGGCTTTCTTTAGTTGCGGCAAGTGGGGACCACTCTTCATCGCGGTGCGCGGGCCTCTCACCATCGCGGCCTCTCTTGTTGCGGAGCACAGGCTCCAGACGCGCAGGCTCAGTAGTTGTGGCTCACGGGCCCAGTTGCTCCGTGGCATGTGGGATCTTCCCAGACTAGGGCTCGAACCCGTGTCCCCTGCATTGGCAGGCAGATTCTCAACCACTGCGCCACCAGGGAAGCCCCATGCACAATTTAAAAAAGCAAAACCACGCACTGAGAAGATATTACATACTTAACACAGTAATCAAAAGATGCAAGGGGAAAAGCTAAAGATTTTTAAAGGGTAATAACATGTGTTGTGTTTATTCTTTTGCTCCCAGGCTTCATTAAGTTTCTGTTAAGTTATTGTTTTTTTGTAACTTCACTCCCTAAAGAGTTCTAATAGCGCCTGATATTTGTGATTTTAATACGCGAGCAATTTTGGTGGGAACAGTGCATTCATACAGTCTTAGGATCTGAATATCATGGGCATTAGTCAGTTCCTGGAGTTGAGTCAAAATATAAATTTTGAGCTAGCACCAGATCCTTCTAAAAGTTAATGTCTCATCTTTCAAGAACCAACGTATCAGGACTTCCCTGGTGGTCCAGGGGTTAAGAGGACCACGCTCCCAGTGCAGGTGGCCTGGGTTCGATCCCTGATCGGGGAACTAGATCCCACATGCTGCAACTAAGAACCC
Organism: Balaenoptera physalus; assembly: GCF_965194825.1. Classification (NCBI taxonomy): domain Eukaryota; kingdom Metazoa; phylum Chordata; class Mammalia; order Artiodactyla; family Balaenopteridae; genus Balaenoptera; species Balaenoptera physalus. Next base: position 47,527,894 of record NC_138895.1, on the reverse strand, counting down.
ACATGCCGCAACTAAAGGATCCCGCGTGTGGCAACGAAGATCCCACACACGGCAATGAAGATCCCACGTGCTGCAACTCAGACCCGGTGGAGCCAAATAAATAAATATTTAAAAAAAAAAAAAAAAGTATCACTGTATCATTAAACAAATAACCGGGGACACTGAGGGCACAGATAAAGGATACCAAGCCAGCCCTGGCACGTGCCCCAGGCCACATGTCACAGGAGTGGGCCTTGCTGTAGCCCACGCTAACCTGTATTAGCAGGAGACACTCCCCATCCGCAACCTCCTTGTGCTGGGCCTGAGCTGCCATCTTGAAAATCTCCCAACCCCTGATATGGGTGTCTGCTGTCAGTCAGCTGCACCCACCTCAGGCCACCCACTCGTTAGTATCCCTTCCAAACAGAAGAGCTGCTAATCTACCTGACATCCACGTTCCACGCCCCTGACAGCACCACGATGATGAGTGGGCAGGTCACTGTACCTGAAAGGCTGAAACTCAGACTCTGCCTCTCTCTCGAACTTCCTCTTACACACCATGGGGTATAATCTCTGTGCCCAGCCATCTCTGTCCCTCAGAGAGACACTGGCCCCATAGTAGACTGGGGAGAGACTAGAAACTTTGCTTAGGCCTAAAGTCTAAGCCACATACTCCAATCTCGCCTTTTTTTCCAGAATGCTCTAGAACACAGTATCCAATATTGGATCAGGTGTTAATAAAGTTGCACAGAAGCAGCTCTTTTCATTGACCTCCACTCAACCAACTTCCGATCAATCACTGCTTTCCATGCTCTCTGAAAATATGGGACCTGATGCCCAGAACACGCTAAATGTTCAAGGTTACTGGAACCCCTGTGCTTTCGAATACCTGTGCACTTCTCTTGTTGGTTGGGCTGCATGCTTATTCTTTCTTTCTTTATTTATTTTTGTCTGCGTTGGATCTTCATTGCTGCACGCAGGCTTTCTCTAGTTGCAGCGAGCAGGGGCTACTCTTCGTTGCGGCACGTGGGCTTCTCATTGCGGTCGCTTCTCTTGTTGCAGAGCACGGGCTCTAGGCGCGTGGGCTTCAGTAGTTGTGGCACGTGGGCTCAGTAGTTGTGGCTTGTGGGCTCTAGAGCGCCGGCTCAGTAGTTGTGGCGCACGGGCTTAGTTGCTCCACGGCATGTGGGATCTTCCCGGACCAGGGCTCGAACCCGTGTCCCCTGCATTGGCAGGCAGATTCTTAACCACTGCGCCACCAGGGAAGCCCGAAGTCTTGAAATTCTTGCCCCAATTTAAAAAAATCAAAATTGAAAACCATAGACAACACATTATGGGTATGATTTATGCAAGAAAGATCTTTTTAAATCATATATTTAAAAAATGAACTTAAAATTAGTAATTTTTGGAAGAGTAATCAAAAGCAATTTTTATTATAAGTACATTTATGTGTTTTAAAGAAAATGTAAATGCTTAAGGTAGGTTTGGAGATGCATTTTCCATGATTCTGCTCTTTGAATGAAATTTTTCATCAATTAGCCAATCTCACAGGATAAGAAGTTTTCTCCTGGACTTTGATTCTCGTGTTGGTTTTGTTTCTAGTGTGCATAGCTCTCTGGGGAAATGAAGGGAAAAGGGGAGATTGGCAAGGCAGGATTCAAGCATTCCTGGGTCCCAAGACCTTGGCCTGTAAAACCTGAAGGTGTCAAACCCCACTTTGATTTGAGGGCCACCCACGGGCTCACTGCCAGACCTCTGGGGACAGCAGAGGAGGCCATCGTGAGACACGGAGGAGCCCACTTCTGGGCACGTGAACCTAAAAGCTTTCTAAGGGTGAGAGAGTTCCAGTCTGTTCAACTCTGACATCCTTTGCTGCATGGTTTGGGTTCTTTGCATAACTTCCTTGGTTGCCAAATTGTACTTATAAAAAGAGAGGCCAAGTTTAGGGGGCGGATGTATGGAGGTGACTTATGTGTGTAACTCAGAGGACTGTTGTTCCAAGTCCTCTCCTACTTCAATGAAATCCTTTCTTGGTCATTTTGCCTGAAAATTCTACTCTCTACAACCAGAAAGATTAATTCCTTGGTTGTGGTCCTTTGGCCCTCCAGATCACAAAGTGCTAAGATCTCAGGGTTGGAAGCCAGTCTTGGCCTAACATGTGAGAAATCGCTCATCTGTCTCCTGTTTGGTGCAAGGTAATAAAGCCTAAGATTGACAGTCTCTGATTTACAATCTGGTCAGATTCCAAGGTCTCCTCAGCAGGGATCAGTCTGCAAAGAGGATGGCCTTAGAAGAAACAGGATATTTTACAGAGGAGTGTTTGGGTTTTTAAGTGTGTTGATGACAGAGTAAGAAAAACCAAATTTGTCATTTAGAGAAATGGCTGAGTATATATAAGACACACTCACAGAGTCAGATTCACAAAACCTCTCTTACCCAGGGCATGACTGAATTCTTACATGTAGGAGTTTAAAACTCAGAGAAAGTTTCCTATTGATTTTGATAACAATAAGGAAGTGTTCTGGGCTAAATTCTGTCTTCCCACCTTACATTCATTTGTTGAAGTCCTAATCCCCAGTTGGTCAGATGGTGATTGCGTTTGGAGATAGGACCTTTAAAGGGTGATTAGGTTAAAATGAGGCCATTAGGGTGGGTCCTAATCCAATCTGATTGGTGTCCTTATGAGAAGTGGAAATTTGGACACACACAGAGGCACCAGGCATGCATGGGCACAGAACAAAGACCACATGCAGAATCAGCAAGCCAAGGAGAGAAACCTCAGAAGAAATCAACCCTGCTGACACCTTGACTTTGGACTTCTAGCCTCCAGAACTGGGAGAAAATAGATTTCTATTGACACTCACTCTGCGGTATTTTGTTATGGCAGCCCTAGCAAACTAAGACAGGGAGAAATCCTTGTACTGGGGGGAGATCATGTTTCAAGCATGAGGAGTAAGCTGAAAATCTGACCTTTCAATACAAAGATTGATCCTCCCATCCCTTGTCTCCAACTTAAATATCAACCATCCCCTTCTCACTGAAGGTGACTGATATAGGAGAATATAGGAGGAAAGCTTTGAGGGCAGCAATAACAGCATACTAAATCCCCATGTTATGTACCACCATCATTCTGGGTATGGACCTCAATATGATTTTTCAAATGTACCATATGTTTGATGCATTATTAAATGCAAGCATTCAGAAGAAGACAAAAATTCATAAAGGATATAGAAATTCAGATTCAACTGTTTCTCAGTTGACCGTGTATAGCACTGTTCCAAGTGCTTCCCATATATTTTTAAAAAAATTTTTATTGGACTGCAGTTGATTTACAATGTTGTGTTAGTTTCAGGTGTACAGCAAAGTGAATCAGTTATACATATACATATATCCACTCTTTTTTAGATTCTTTTCCCATATAGGTCATTACAGAGTATTGAGGCTTCCCATATATTAACGCATTTCACCCTCACAACAACCCTTGGAGGTAGGTATTGTTTTCCTCAATCTACAGATGAAGCCACTGGAACAGAGAGGTCAAGAGACCTATAAAATGTGGATGACGATAGTACCTACCTCAAAGGATTGTTGCAATTATAAGTAAAAGGTTTCAAACAGGTCCTAGGATTTAGTAACATTAAAGAAGTGTAGATTATATTTTTATCACACTGCCTCCCTAATCAGATAAGGTTGAATTTGGGAGTAAAGAGATACCTTAATGCTACTCAGTTGTTCCACAACCGTTTACTGAGCAATTACTATGTGTCAGGCATTGCCCTAAATCCTGGATGGTAATGACAAGCAAATAGCATCTTAAGATGGTAAGACATCTTTTTTTAAAAAATTTTATTTTATTTATTTTTTTATACAGAAGGTTCTTATTAGTCATCCATTTTATACAAATCAGTGTATACATGTCAATGCCAATCTCCCAATTCATCACACCACCACCACCACCCCTCCCCGCCTCCGCTTTCCCCCCTTGGTGTCCATAGGTTTGTTCTCTACATCTGTGTCTCAATTTCTGCCCTGCAAACCGGTTAAGGTGGTAAGACATCTTTGAAGAAAGGCAGGAAGGAGAAGCCAGGCTTTTAGCTGTGATTACCTCCAGGAAGTGAAATTGAGGAGTAATGTCTTTCAGGTTTTGATTTCATACACATCTGTACTCTGATTTTTTTTAATAAGCAAAAGTTGATTTTGTAATTTAAAAACCAATGAAGTGAAAAAAAAAAAAAAAAAAACCAATGAAGTGGAAAAGTTTTTTTTAAAAAAAAAAAAACATGAATACTTGAGATTGTGATCACTCAATCTCAGTCAATGATTCAACAAAAACATTTTGCAAGTCTACTCTGTGAAAGATGAAAAGTATAGGAATTGGTTTCTGCCCACCATGGGTTTACAATCTGCTTGGGCAGATAAGATGCAAACAGGACCAAAGCTACCCCAAAAGACAAGGCAGTCAGTAAACATCAGGAGAGCAAGTTCAGTAAAAAATTCACCCTCAAAGATAGAGCTAAATGGGGCTTCCCTGGTGGCGCAGTGGTTGAGAATCTGCCTGCCAATGCAGGGGACACGGGTTCGAGCCCTGGTCTGGGAAGATCCCACATGCCACGGAGCAACTAGGCCCGTGAGCCACAACTACTGAGCCTGCGTGTCTGGAGCCTGTGCTCCGCAACAAGAGAGGCCGCGATAGTGAGAGGCCCGCGCACCGCAATGAAGAGTGGCCCCCACTTGCCGCAACTAGAGAAAGCCCTAGCACAGAAACGAAGACCCAACACAGCCAAAAATAAAAAAAATAAATTAATTAGTTAAAAAAAAAAAACAATTAAAAAAAAAAACCCACTAAGGTGAAAAAAATAAAATAATCAGTATATATAAAAAAAAAAAAAAAAAAAAGATAGAGCTAAATGGTCTTTGAAAAATGTACAGTTTTGGATGGAAATTAACACAGCTTTAGTGGAAGCTGATGGATTACAAACACCAGGACTCAACTAAAGCAAAATGAGGACTTTCGTTAGTCAGTAATCCACTCCTAATCACCTGAATGTTGAAACAAATTCAGTTCTAACCAGAGTTAAATGAGCAGTTAGAGGTCCCCGGCAGCCACAGCATTTCTTCTCATGCTTGTTGCTCTTCAGTAAATGTCAAACTCCAGACTCTAGCACTCGAAGTTAAAGTTCCACTAACTCAAAAGTGTGGAAATGTTGGCTAAAAGGTCCTGAGTCTGGCTAAGAATTGAATTTTCATGTGGTCACAGTCATAATTCTGGGATGAGTCAAAGTACTCCCATGGGGTCCATTTACCAGTAGCTGGTCATCGTGAATTTCTACCAAACTTCTTTAAACGAAGAGATTAGATTTGCTGTCCCTACTTTCTCACCCCTCCCCCCTCCCCCTTGAAATCTGTCCTTTACCCCACCCCTCTTGATCATTATCAATGGCCTCCTGGTCATTTTTGTGTCCCTAATGTCTAGCAGAGTGCCTGGTAGAGCCTGGAAATGTCTGCTCAGATGACTCAATGACTCAATTCAATGGCTTTTTCTCTAAGTTCTGTTCCATTTGGCCTCGCTGGGGCATGACACTAATATTGACTTGGCCTAGAAATTCTCTTTCCTGTCATATTCCATGACTTCTGGTTCTCTCGCCCACCTCTCCCCAACTCCTCCATCCCCACCTTAGGCGGTTCCTTCATGGACATTCTTCCTGCCCCACGTCTCCCTCCTGCTTCCCGCATGTGGCTGCAGCCCAAGGCTCAGGCTTCACTCTCTCCTAAGGCCACACTTCATGGCATCCAGGAGATGATGATGATAATAATATGTGTTATAATAATAACAACAGTAATAATGACAATTGTCTAATGCGTATTAGGAACTTTACTCGTTATCTTATTTAATCCCACAAACTCTATGATGTAGGTGTTTTTACTCTATGTTATAGATGAGAAAACCAAGGCTCAGAAGTAAAATGACACATGACTCGCAAGTAGCGGAACTGGGATTTGAGCCCAGGTCTCGCTGTATTGAAGGTCCAAAACAAACACATAAGTGAACACTGGAAATGGAAATTAAAATTCAGAAGGGAACGGACCGTGCTGCTTCCTGCCTGCACCCCTGGTTCTACCCTCTCCTTGTGGTGTTACTGTCGCCCCTGCTCCCTCTCGACGTGTCCTTGCAGGTGTCCCATCTCAGCTTCAAACCCACTGTGTCTAAAACGCCTCGTTATCTTTTCTAAAACTCCCATCACTCTCTCATCACTGTTGCCATCACTCTCAGAGTCATGGAAGCTCAAACCCAGGGTTCAATTGTGACTTTTCCTCCCCCTCTTTATTCATCGCACCTTCTTCTCATTCCTCACCCCTTCCTTCTCTCTTCATTTCTACGGTCGCTACTCAAATCTGGCTCTTGTCACCCCTCGCCAGAGGGCTGCCACAGTCTCCTAACTGGTCTTTGCAGCCCTCCCTATCTTCCTCCTGGAATCCGTCCTGCCCTCTACCACGAGATTAAGTCTCCTAAAGTGAGGCTTTGCCTTTATCAGTCCCACTTAAAAACCCTTTAGTGTCTCTTTTTTCAGAGATAAAGTCCAGACCCTTTAGCCTGGTTTTCAAAGCCCTGGTTCCACCTGATGTCTTCAACTTCATCTCCTACTTCTCACCTGCAGGAATTCTCTGCTTCAACAGCGTTAGTCTCCTTAACTGCTGAAGCCAGGTTGGCCTTACCTAGAGTGATCCTATACTTTCGCGTTCAGACTGGAACCCCCTTGAAAGTGAAAGGGAGTGCTCTTGAGAAGTGAGCCAACAGCCATAAACTGGGACCCTCCTGGATTAACTGGGATTATGGTTCCCCCTATTCATACCATTCTCTGCCCATCTACATACAGGCCACTCAGACCAGGGGCTAATGGAATAGTTCCAGGGTCCCTAACAGCCTCTGTTTCTCCTCTAAATTTCCTGCTCTAAGTCTGATACCTGGAGTCTCCACCTTGACAAGTCCCTTCAGATTCATGTCTTCAGGTTAGGCTGCCGGTTTAGCTTTCAATTTGGTGGCTTCTCACTGTGACCGTCTCTCCTGATCTACCAGCTCTCTACCTGGCTCTCTCAGCCCGGTCTCAGTCCGCACTGCCACTTCTACACCGTCACTGCCCTCATGTCTCCCCTTGCCTTAGACATCTGTCCCATTGCTACCCTTCCTTCCTCACCCAGATGTTCCCCACACTAGCCATGAGTCTGTCCCTCTTCTCTGACCTCCTGTGGCCTCTATTACCTCCATCATTTGCTTTGCACTCAGCACAGCCCCATCGAGCAGCAACTGACATTTTGGAAGTTTGTTCAGTCTCCCTAACCAAAGCAACTGGCCACAAAGGTCCAGGGCCACTTAATCATCTGACTCCCAGCCTCTAACAGGTCAGGCATTTGGTGGAAGAGGATGAGAATAAGAACATCTGATGCATCAGGCCGGGGTCACACACAGTCTCTCCCAGTTTCCCATTCTTCAGCTTGAACCCCCGCTCTGAGGAAGGCAGACATTCTTACACACTGACAGCAGCAGCAAGAGCAGCGCGCATCTCTAATAAACGCAGCCCACGCCAGCTCCCCGGCAACCACGGCATTTCTTCTCATGCTTGTTGCTCTTCAGTAAATGTCAAATTCCAGAAGTTTCAGCAAAACCCTTAGAGGCTCAAAGGCTGTCTACTACAGAGGACCGTTAGGCAATTATTTGGCAGCACCCAGACCTGGGCTCCTCACTGCCTTCCAGTTTCCCAAGGGCCAAGGCTGGTCTCCTGCCCCAGCCACAGCCCCTAATGCCCCTGCCCTGCCTACTCCCCATCACTCACACAAGCTCTGGGCCCTCCCTGTTCCTTCTCTCACCCTAATTAACCAGACACCCTCAACCTGTATCTTGTAGCTCATCCACTGGTCTTACTTCCAACTGATTTCCTTCTGACACAACAGCACCCAAAGTTTCTCCCCATTTAACAACTGGTAAGGGAAAAATATATATGTAAAACAAAATAGAGAGTATGACCTCATTTTGGTAAATATTAACAAAATGTTTAGAAGTAGATATTTATGTGGGGAAAGGTCTGGCAGAAAATACAACAAGCTATTAATAGTGCTTTTCTCGTCTGTTTTAAGTTCCTCAATGAAAATAGATTATTTGCATAATAAAAATTAATGAAGCAAAAAAAAAAAAGCTGGTGTTTCCACATTGGCTTCTTTTTTGCCAGTGTTAATGGATGTGGTGCCCTGCTACCTATCACGGTCACCACCCACAGAATAAGGGGGAAAAAACAACGCAGGCTTAGGAGACCAATTCCATTTGTGAACTTCTGATGAGGGCCGTTTTCATCTCCATCAGTGTGTAAAAACAAACAAACAAACCCATTTTATTCTCATCATCACCTGCAAAGAACAGGCCCCACCTGCACTTTTGTTTTGTTGCTTTTTCCTTTCACATCCTCAGCTAAGAATCGCAGTGTGCTGGAAAGCGTAAGTTCTATGGGCAAAAAAATCGACTGTTTGTGGGAAGCAAAACAGAACAGGTCCTCTGAAAACAACAGAATGTGGAACAGGACGTGTAGGATTCAGAGTTAGAAAATGAAGGTTCCAGTTCTGATGTCAGTCAAGTCCTTTTCCTTCCTTTCCTTACGGATTTTCTGCCTCATAAGTATCCAGCTCAGTTTACTGAACACCTACTATTTGCCAGGCACTGTTTGTTGGTGGAAAGATAAATGAGGCTGTGCAAGTTTCAAGGGCTTTGCAGACAAACTGGGAGGTGCCACATGCATATTAGGGATTCACTGGTCTGCCCTGCAGGTGCTGATGAAAACCATTATCCATCACCGAAGAAATTAGATGCCATCCTCCCACCTCCCACCGGCCCTTGCAATGTGGAGTTGCCGCTCAATGGGCAACCGCTCAGCTGATTGTGAGCCAGTGCCTGTAGTTCCGAGCACTGCCCTTGAGACTTCTTACCCAGGGCCAGCGTTTGAGCTGCTATTTGTTTTCTCTGACCGTGGTGCCTCACGACACACAGCTGGCCTCTTACACCTGGTGGTCACTGGGGTCTGTCACTGAACTGCAGATCCGTACTTAGAAGGAAGGCTGCCTGCCTCTTCGAGGTGCCACTCAGCAACCTTACCCACCACCAACTGGACCTCATGTATAACACGTGAGCTATACTGAAGTCAGGCCAGCCAGACATACCTTCCAAACTGAATGAAAATCTGCCCAGTCCTTTCCGAGGGAATCAGTAGAGAAAATGCTAACCTCAGCCACAAACGAAGTCTTTAAAGTTCAAATTCTGACTAACAACTAGGCCAGAGAACTTGGAGCACTTTGTTGAAACTCAAAGGAGAGCAATTGGATACGTGGGCCCCCCCCCTCCCTTCTTACTAGCTTCTCTTGTGCTTCCCCATCAAGCAAGGCTGGGTGGGATACTCACCCACACACCGTTTCCCGTCCTCGGCCAGGGTGTAGCCACTGTAGCACTGACAGACAAAGGAGCCCAGCAGGTTCACGCAGAGCTGCTCGCAGCCGTGGTCCTCCACTGCACACAGGTCCTGGACTGGGGCAAAGCCATACCATTAGAACATGGCTCTCAAGGAGGTGACCCTCGGTGACCCTCAGCCATCAGCAAGCAACTCTACAGCACTTGTCAAAATAACCTTTAAAAACATTGAAAGCGTTATGAGATCATAGTGGAAAATTTGGGAAACATAGAAAAAAAATAGAAAAGAAAAGTCACCTGTAATCCGCCACCTGCAGTCCTACCATCCAGAGGCCACCGCTGTTAACACTCGGGTGTGTTTCTATGTATATAGAAAAACTCATTTTTCAAAGTTGGAATTATTCATCTCTATTAAATGCATTAAATAATTTAAAATTAACATCAATTTGTGGGACTTCCCTGGTGGTCCAGTGGTTAAGACTTGGTGCTCCCAACGCAGGGGACGTGGGTTCGATCCCTGTTCAGGGAACTAGATTCCGCATGCCGGAACTAAAAGAGCCCCATGCCACAACTAAAGATCCTGCACAAGGCAATGAAGATCCTGCGTGCCGCAACTAAGGCCCAGTGCCGCCAAATAAATAAATTAATTTTTAAAACCCACGAATTTGTATTTTTCCCATCTCAATGAAAGTGTTCTGAAAACATCTGGATGGTTCTTGAGGACTGAAGTTATCACAAGCAGGTATTTGCGCTTGTCTGCATCAAGTACCATTCCTATTCTTTGAGAACTAAAAGGCTTTGTAATCAGAGTCTCACCAAGGTACACACCGATATACACAGTCTCACCAAGGTAATCTGGTGCTGTCTTTGACATTTTGCAGAAGCTGAGAGAGAGTACAGTGAAAAGACCTGCTACTCCACCAAAAACATGGCAGGTCTAGAAGAGCCCCTTATTCCCAAATCTGCATTAGTCTCTTTGGACATAGTTTTCCTCATTCCATTTCTCCATCAGAAGGACCTTTCAAAATCCACTTTGTGCTCTACTTATTCATCCCATAGATGAGGAAAATGGGAAGCCAAAGGAGGTTAGGTAGAGGTAACAAAGATTACTAGGGAGAAATGAATGTATGGCTATTAACAATTCTATTTCGGTCAAATATTTATAAGTGCTGGGCCCTGGCTATTTAGTCAAATGCAATGTAAGAACACATTCACAGCAGTGCATTTACTGCCGTGGAACTAAGAATCTATCAGAGGATGAAACAGTTAAAGGTATTTTCACTCCATCACCGACTCAGTCTCTCCTTTGAAGAAACAGGCTGACATGATGGTATTATTTCTCAGCAAGGAGAATGGCTTGGTTTCGTAACTAGCTCTTTGAGTGACTTTACCATTAAAGTTGGAGAAAATCAAAGAGCATTAAAGGGATTGAATATATTAAAAATTGTTCTCCTCTGGTTAAAAGTTACCACTAGGACAGCTATGGCAAAAACTTAATACATAGAAAGCTGGATTAATCCCTGAATCCAATGGCTACGCTTTAATGTAATCTCCTAGGTCTTTGAGTTTTATAGTTTATTATGCTTTTAGATAATTATAAAATACCAAATTGATAAAAAAGATAAAAGCTGATATACTCATCACCTCTATCAAATGCATGAAATTCTTTTTAAAAATAAAAGCTACATCATAAGATTAAAAAACATTTAGGTCTAAGATTCCAGAAATAAGGATTCTGGTTTTAAAATGCTAAAAGAATTATTTTCATTCCTAAATCAATAAAGTAGATGAAAAAATTATAGATGCAAATTCCTCTCTTACCAATCTATTTCTATCTTATATTTCCAATTGGGAACTCCAACTGAGATTTCCCATGGATCCAGATATAAGGAAAATAGCAAGAATCAGAAAAAACTTCAGCTCATGCAAAAATCATGGTGAATAATTAAAGAGTGACAAAATTTACAGTTAGTTACAAGCTTAAGCCAGAGACCTAAGAAAAATCTGAATCATCAGACACTTTTCATTTATTCAGTCAATGAAGCACCTACTTTATCCCAGGCACTGGGGATGTAGTGGTGAACCAAACAGATAAAGGGGTTCCTGCCGACACACAGCTTGTACTCTAAGGGTTAGTAATGTGAAGTTCTAGGAGAAGCATTTCTGATAAAAACTCAGAAGTGGAATTTATCCAAAGAAAACAAAAACACTAATTCAAAAAGATATATGCATCCCTATGTTCATTGCAGAATTATTTACAATAGCCAAGATATGGCAGCAACCTAAGTGTCCATCAACAGATGAATGGATAAAGAAGATGTGCTACATATAATCAATGAAATGTTACTCAGCCATAAAAAAAGAATGAAATTTTGCCATTTGTGACAACATGGATGAACCTTGAGGGTATTATGCTAAGTGAAATAAGTCAGACAGAGAGAGACAGATACATATGATCTCACTTATATGTGGAATCTAAAAAACAAAACAAGTGAACAAGCACAACAAAACAGAAACAGACTCATGGATACAGAGAACAAACTGGTGGTTGCCAGAGGGGACGGGTTAAGGATATGAATGAAATAGGTAAAGGGGATTAAGAGGTACAAACTTCCAGCTATAAAATAAATAAGTCACAGGGACGTAATGTACACATAGGGAATATAATCAATAATATTGTAACAACTTTGTACGGTGACAGATGGTAACTGGACTTACTGTGGTGATTATTTCAAAAAGTATATAATGAAAATGTAAAATACTGAATCACTACGTTGTACACCTGAAACTAATATTGGATGTAAAGAGTGTTTCTGACTGAAAGAAGAGTGAATGCAAAGGTCCTTAGGTAGAAAAAACTAGCCGCATTTGAGGACTGGGAAGGCCAGAGTAGCTATCGGATGCATCCTAAATAACTGAAATACAAAATAAAACATGCTAGAAATCCAGAAGAGAGGTGCTGCCAATACAGTGGGAGTCAGAACGGGGATGAATTACTGCCAGCCAAGGCTGGATCCATCAGAAAAGGCTGGCAGGCAAGCGGGAGAGAATGGAGAAAGGGAAATGGACCCAGGGCTGAGGGAACAGTAAATGTGCAGAAACAGAGGAAAGCAGGACAGGCATGGTAGCTGAATTCCACTCTGGGAATTCCAAGGGAAGTAGCAGGAGGGAGCATCGGAAGGACAATTGACACCAGATGGCAGAGGGCCTGGAATCAGGCTGCGTGGTCTTAACTGTGTTCAGCAGGCAGTGGGGACCACTCAAGGTAAAGGCCTTAAAAAGGGAGATGGGCCATTTCACCTGAGTTGTGCTTTGAAAGGATAATTCTGGTTGCATCACAGTTTTCTTTTAGCTCTGGGAAATATAAAGGACGTCTAGAACAGATAAATGAAAATCACTACTTTGGGAACAGCGGTAGTTTTCTGAATTCCAAGCCAAAGTAGCTTGGGTTTGCTTGCACGTTGATGGGCAAATCAACCTCTTGACAGGAGGACCTTCAATTGTTCTTCAGAGCTCTTGGCCCCGCCCATCGGCTGTCAGTGCACGTCAGTGCACCCCTGCACTTCTCCCTCCTGGCATGTATCACGATGTTAATTACATAGGCATTCATGTAGTGATGTATTTACTGTGTCTCCCTTGCTAGGCTCCCTAACTGGGAGGAGAGCGACCCTGCACAAAGTCCTGATGGCTGGAAAATGACACCCCAGTATGCTGGAACAACGTACCCCCAAATCCCAAGCCCATCTCTGAAGGTGGGGGGGTAGGAGCTTCTCCACCTGGGTCCCCCTTCTCAGCTCCCACAGCTGCTTTGCCTCCTCTCTTGTGTCCAGCAGGAATCCTGCCTAGCAGTGGTTATGAAGGAGTGGTGGCAGTTTAAGTAAATTTTTTCTCTTATTTATAATGATCTGTTTTTGAATTTTCTAACAAGAGCTTATACCAAGAGTTTTATAATAATGAAAAAAATCAACATTACAAAAGAACTCCTTTGAAAGTAGCATCTTAAAAGCAGTGAGGGCTTCCCTGGTGGCGCAGTGGTTAAGAATCCTCCTGCCAATGCAGGGGACACGGGTTCGATCCCTGGTCCGGGAAGATCCCACATGCCGCGGAGTAACTAAGCCCATGCACCACAACTACTGAGCCTGCGCTCTAGAGTCCGCGAGCCACAACTGAGCCCACGAGCCACAACTACTGAAGCCTGCGTGCTACAACTACTGAAGCCTGCACACCAAGAGCCCGTGCTCTACAAGAGAAGCCACTGCAGTGAGAAGCCCGTGCACCGCAGCGAAGACTAGCTCCTGCTCACCGCAACTAGAGAAAGCCCGCGCGTAGCAAGGAAGACCCAACACAGCCAAAAATAAAAATAAAAAAAATAAAAAACAAAAAATAAAGTGTCTCTTTATAAAATAAAATAAAAGCAGTGAACCAGGATCTTGAAGCAATAAGCATTTGTTCCCCCAAGACTTCCCCCCATAAGGTAGGTAGAGAGGCAATGAGATGCTTATGCCTTCCAGAACGGGATAGCCATGAATCACTGCAGGGTCCCGTCTACCAGAGCACGACTTCGGCTGCTCATTAGAACCATCTGGGGACATTTGGAAAACCCTGATGCCCAGCCCAACCCCTTAAATCAGACAGCTGGGGCTGGGATGCAGGCAACACTGTTTGCTAACGCTCCCAGATAACTCCAATGTGCAGCCAGGTTGAGAGCCATTGAACTACAGGATAAAAGTCCTCACAATCACCCAAGGGGAAGGGGCCCAGATGCCAAGAGTCAGCCTCCCCCTTTATCAACTGAGTCTGCAGGCTCAGATTCTTCTTTTAAGCAAATCTCAGATTTTTTTGCTGTCCTTGGACCCCTCTCCAAGTGGCTAAAAGACCCCGGACACTAAGTGAGGGTGCAAAGTGTGGTTGGAATGGGAGGATCATGGCTTGCGTTCCAGAAGAACGATCCCACAAACAGCAGGCCTGCCAGCTGGCCTCAGGCCTTTCATACTGTTTTTAGAACACTGGGGATTTATGGCCACTGGTGATCTGTACTGTCCCAAAGGAAACCATGCAGGATTAATTTAATTAAACAAAGAGTAAGGAGTAAATACAGACTAGGTTCTCACAAAACAACTTTGTTGTTTTTCTGGCAGTGGTCACTTCCATTTGAAACAAATACAGATGTTTTTGGATGACTCCTTATTCTTTAGGAAAACAGCACTTCTTTTTCTCACAGCCTGGGAGGATTTCACTGAAGGGTGATAAAACCGTGGACGTCGGAGAAGCAGTGGATTCAGAGTTCCCATTACCCTTCCAAGCCTTCTCTACCCCGTTACCCCCACTCATGGCTGCTGACTTCAGCCCGATGTCACCTCCTCCAGGAAGCCTTCTTCAGCTTGGCTGGGCTTAGAGTCTCCTTCCTCTGGGCTCCTCTAGCCCTATACACACAGCTCCACTAGAGCACTTATGCATTTAGCCCACAGTATTAGAAGGACCGGATCACAGGTCTGTCTGCCCCATGAGGACGATCTGGTCTGACACAGTTTTGATTCCCCAGTGTCCTAGCGCATGTAGTTGGTGCCCCATAAGTGTTCGTCTACTGAATGAACAGTGACAAAGTCCCATACCCCTTGCCTCCCAACAGGGATGTTCCTAGAGTCCTAAAATATCTCCTCCACCAGAAATGGGGTCCTGGGAAGATGAGTGAGATGGGAATAAAATGTTTCCCGAGTCTCTGTACCTCTCCTCGTCCCCAGCAAGAGATATTCCTCTCCCAGAAGAGTACAATGACATCGGGGAGCCAGCCCCCAGCTGCAGACACCAGAATTCTCATGACAGCTAAGGAACCAGCTGCCTTGCTGTCTGCTGCATCCCTGGTACCTAGCGCAGTGCCTGGCACATTGTAGGTGCTCATTAAGTGCTTATGAATGGATGAATGGACCCAACACCTGAAATACAGGGTTGTCAGTCATTCCTCACTCATCAGTCTTACCCAGGCTGTAAGCTCTGAAAGGCACAGGATAAGTCTTCGGTGGTCTTCAGGGTGCCTGTGATACCACACACTTCACATAGCAGGTGCTTAGTGGACATGTGTTGATCTGACTTGACAGTCACCAGCCTGGAGTACTCAGGGATGGGGGGCTCTTATCTGACCACTCCCTTTTAGAGGTCAAGTTCCCCTTCAGGGTTTCCCTTACCACAGTTATAATTTAACACTTAATTTGCAATTGTTTATTTCATGTCTACTTCCTCTGCCATTTGAAGGCAGTGCTTGTTCTGTTCAACCCTCCAGCTCAAATAACTAGCATGGTGTTTGGCATGTGGTCAATTTTTAAAAATATATTTGAATGACTGAATTCATTCATTCATTCGTCAAATTGCTCAAACTGCTGAGAAAAAAACAGTGAATAAAATAGATTAAAAAAATCAATCAATCTCTGTCCTCATGTAGCAGATATTCAAGTGGGAAGCCAGCTCCTACTGACTCACATTGACAGACCGTGCCCACCTCTTCCCAACTCTGCGTTCAGCAAGGCCAAGTGGGTAGCTTGAAATCAGCCATGGTGGTAGTATTGACAACACAGGAATTGGTGAATATTACAAATTGGAGCTTTTCCCCCTGGAGATCTGGTTGTTAAACATTTACTAGCATACCATGGACAGGGGTCAGACATAAACAACATAAACAGGTAAAAATATATATTACGTTAGATCTTAGAAGTGCTATAGAACAAAATTAAGCAGGAAAGGGCGGTTGGGAGTATGGAGGAAAGGGAGCTTCTGTTTTAAATAGTGTGGTCAGAAGGTGGTCTCACAGAAAAGATTATTTTATACAAGAACCTGAGGGAGGTAATATGAAAAAGTAGGGATCAAGGGGATTGTATCTTGGAGGAGGAGATAAGGGGCAGTTATGTTTCTTTCCATAGGGCTTAAGGGAAGCAATCGGATAGAATGAAAAGAATATTGCCTTTGGAGCCAGACCTGGCTTCAGCGAGGTGACCTGTGTGACTTCATGTAAGTGATTTCTATGAGATTGAATTTTCATAGAGGTTAAATAATTAAGTGGAGAAAACATCTTATTGCAGGGTTAAATGAGATAATATAGATGATAAAGCATCTGAGAGATGGGAGGTACTCAACAAATGTTAGTCTCCTTTTTTCCTAGTTTAGGGTAAAGAAAGGTCTTGGTGGTGCAGGCCTAGTTAAGCATGGAGGAAAGGTGAACCCCAACCAAATTTTGCCTACATCACAATTCTAATATAATATCACTTTATTGGGTGCCTATGAAACCCCCCACTAGATTCAGATTTCTTTAAATGACATCAATGTATCTGTGACTAAGTTTTGGTTTGTGAGTTCTATGCTGAATTGATCTGACACAGCAAAGTAGGCAATTTTGAATTTTATAACAAAAGATCTCAACAAACTCAAACAATGCCTTACCAGAGGGCAAATGTTAGCTTATATAGCTGACAGTCAGCAAAATCCGCTTGCTTCTCTTGTTTCCTGGAGAATTTTAGGAGGGATGTTAGCTGCAGCTGCTCAGTCTTCCCAAGTGAAATAAATCAGTGAGGATTTGATAACTAAGCGCCCCAGGGCTATGCTCAAATCCTGCCCTAGCGTTCCCCTGAGGCTCACAGCCATTCTAGATTTAAGGGCCTTCCTCAGTGTGTGATCTTGAAACCCTAGCACAGCGCCTCGGCCGAAGAACTTGGAAAACTTCCATCTGGTTACACTGGATGAGAAGCACGGGACAAAGACTGCAGTGGCTGTGCCTGACATCATCCTGGGCAAAATCAAAGGCTTTTTACTGACTTTTCAGAATTGGAGACAAGCCGCATGGCATGCTATTGACACCAATGACAGTTTAATTTCTCCTCTGGACTTAAAGCAAAATGAACACCTTTAAAGACATGCTCCACTTTTTTTTTACGGCTCCTGCTGCTATTTAGTCTGAGATGTAGAAATCAGAAATTATGTATCACAGCGAGAGAGAAGAGAAATGTATTATTAGAACTGTTATTTCACTCAGCTGGGAAACAATGCGATTTCTGCCTGCTCCAATCCCGAAAACTCACTTGGAGTTAGGGTTCTGCAAACACCTGCCAAACCTAAGCCTGCATTTTGGGGACCATCCCCCTTCTTTCATCATATCTGAAAGCCGTAATCTTATTTTGACAGCTGCGGTTTGGATTTAAAGACTTTCAGCAGTAACTGCGAGCCATCAGCCTTGTGCTTCTCTGCTGGAAGAAACACCACCAACCCAATGTCACCCAGAAAAACAAACCCGTCCTTCCAGGCAAACTCCAGCTGTGCCTCGCATCCCTCCTCCCCCAACGGCTTCATTCTTTTTCAATCAGTTCTCCAATTCATGAACGAGATTTTA
The DNA here is from genome assembly GCF_965194825.1 of Balaenoptera physalus. Taxonomy (NCBI): domain Eukaryota; kingdom Metazoa; phylum Chordata; class Mammalia; order Artiodactyla; family Balaenopteridae; genus Balaenoptera; species Balaenoptera physalus. Next base: position 47,510,099 of record NC_138895.1, on the reverse strand, counting down.
GTTTTCTTTTCAGAAGGGGAAAAGAGGAGGATTCCCAAAACAAAGCCTGAAAACATAAGTAAATCTGACTGAATGAGGTTGATCAAAATAATAAATAAGCGTGAACGAATAATGCCCTAGTCATGCAGAGCGCTTTGCAATTTCCAAACGGCTGTCAGTCACATCATCACGTTCTCACTATGAACTCCCTGCGGAGTGGAATCTCCCAGGGAGAGATCTAGTTTAAAACAGCGGGAGCAGTGGTTTTCAAACTTGACCAGAATCCCCTGGAGGGCTTTAAAAGGATGTTAAAAGACACCCTCCTAGGCTGCATCCCTGGAGTCCCTGATTCAGTAGGTCTGGGGTAAGTAGGGCCTGGGAATTTGCATTCCTAACAAGTTTACCCCCAAAGCCGCCTGTTTGTGTGCACGCATGCAGTCTGCTCGCTCTTGCACTTGCTCCGCGCTGTCTCAGCTTTGTGGGCTGCCCCAAAGCTGAGACCTTGACCTCCCCTTTCCACACTCCCTTTCCCACTCCCTCCCCTTTCCCACAATCCCTCCAAGATTCCAACCATCTTCAGGGCCAATTACCACCACCAAGCGTATCCAGCCAGGCATTTTTCTTGAACTCTAACCCTCATCTCCAGCTGCATCCAACCACTTGTGTGGGCTCTCGCCCGGACTCACTGCTTTCCCCGCAAAACCAGGTTTCCTCTCTTATTTATCAGTTTAAATTCTGGTTTCCTCTCTTAAGTTATTTATCAGTTTAAATTCTTGTTTCCTCTCTTAAGTTATTTATCAGTTTTAATTCTAACACCCCTCACCCACCATTCCCCATCTTCGGTCATAAACTCCTCCCTGGGGCGGGGATTATTGCTGTGATCTCCTAATTAACTCCATGGGCATAAGAAACACACGCACTGAATTGACTGAACTGATTTGAACTGTAAACTGATTCCATCGTCCATGTTCAGCTCCGCATGTGCAGAGCACAAGCGAAGCCAAGATCTGAGTGTTCTTGGAGGGTCTTGGGTCTCAAACATATAAGAGAAAACACTTACTTTTCTCCCACACACCACAAGAGCGTCTGGCTCACAGAGGGGAATCAGTAAGTATTGAATGAATAAATGAACGAATGAGTGGATGGACGGATGGTATTTCTGCACCTATTATCTAATCCTAATTCTAATCCTAGGTATATATTACTGCCACGGTCAATTTACTAAAATGTGGTTTTCCCCTTGACACCTTGTGTTCAGCCCCTCTATCCACCAGAAACAGCAGCTGGAACTCAGCTTGAGAATCAAATCACTCCATAATTTGTTCCAGCTTAAATTCGCTTCCTCATCCCCCACTAATGTCCCAAACTAGTCCAAATAGGCAGCCTGTGCGGTCAGCATCCCCTAAAGACAACAAGCTCTACATTTCTCTTCTCTTCTTTGACTTGCTAGAAAAACCCCTATTCCCCAAAGCCTTCCCTGATTGTTCCATGACTCTTTCTCCAGTCTCTTCTCTTGCAGTCTTCTGTCTCAGCACCAGTTACCTTCTCAAACCACCCTGTTCTGAAAATACATATGTATACATACATATATATTATTGAATTTAAATGACATACAATAAACTACACATATTCAACATAGACAAGCTGGTAAACTTGACACACCAACATATCATCACCATAATCAAGATAACATATCCATCACCTCCAAATCCCCAAAGTTTCCTAGTGCCCCTCTGTAATCCCTCCACCTGTCCCTTCTCTCCCCTTGGCCCCAGGCAACCACTAATCTGCTGATCATAGATTAGTTACCATTTTCTAAAATTTCATATAAATGGAATCCTACAATATGTACTCTTTTTTTTTTTTTTTTTTGTCTCATTTCTTTCATTCAACATGGTTATTTTGACATTCATCCAGCTTGCTGCATGGGTCAATAGTTCATTCTTTTCATTGCCTAGTAGTATTACATTGTATGCATATATCACAATTTGTTAAGAATTCACCTGTTGATGATTTGGGTTGTTTCCAGTTTTAGGTTATTACAAGTAAAGCTGCTATAAACATTTGTTTGGATATAAACTTTAATTTCTTTTGAGTAAATACCTAAAAGTGGAATTATGGTAGGTACATACTTAACTTTGTAAGAAACTGCTAAACTGTTCTCCAACGTGGTTGAACCATTTTACATTCCTACCAGGAACAATGATAATTCTGTTCCCAACTTTGCTAATACTTGGCATGGTCAATATTTTAAAATGTATCTAATCTAGTGGAAGTATAGTGGTATCTCATTGTGGCTTTAATTTTGTATTTCCTTAGTATCTAATAAGTTTGAGCATCTCTTCTTTATATATCTACTTTGGTTAAGTGTCTATTCAAATCTTTTGCCCATTTTGACTGGGCTGTTTATTTTTCTATTATTGAGTTGTAAGAATTCTTTATAAATTCTGAGGTCCTTTGTTGGATATATATTTGCAAATATTTAATTCCAGTCTGTGACTTGACCTTTTCCCTTTAGTAGCAGTGTATTTGGAAGAGCAAATGTTTTAATTTTGATGATGTTCAATTTACTGAGTTTTTCTTTTATGTTTTGTGTCCTATTTAAAAAATCCTTGCCAAACCCAGGTCATCAAAATTTTTTCTCACATTTTCATCTAGACATTTAAATGTTTCTATTCTATATTAACATTTAAAATCAATTTTGAATAAATTTTTGTATATGGTGTGAGGTAAGGGTCAATGTTCATCTTTTGGCACATGGCAATCCAATTGTTATAACACCATCTGTTGATGACATTATTTTTTCCCCATGAATTGCCTTGGCACCTTCATCAAGAATCACTTCACCATATGCGTGTGGGTGTATTTCTGGACTATATTCTGCTCAGGTGATGTCCATCGTTACACCAATACCACACTGTTTTGAGCAATAGTTTTGATTACTATTGCTTTACAGTCAGTCCTCAAGTAAGATCATTTGATCCCCACAACTTTATTTATTTCAAAGTTTTAGTTGATCCTCATTATTTGCAGATTCCATATTTGCAAATTCACCTACGTGATAAAATTTTTCTCGGAACCCAAAATCAATACTTGTAGCATTTTCAGGGCCATTCATGGATCTGTACAGAGTGGTGAAAAAATTGAGCCACCTAATGCACTTTCCCAGTGAAGGTCAAACAAGCAATGCTCTGACTTCTTGTTTTAGCTCTCATACTGTAAATAAGCATCTTTTTTGTGTTCTATTTAGGGCCATATTTTTAAAAATTTTTGTTCTTTCTATTGGTGACCCCACTGTGTAAAATGGCCCCTAACAGTAGTGTTGAAGTGCTGTCTAGTGTTCCTAAGGCAAGAAGGCCGTGATGTGCCTTTTGGAGGAAAGATGTGTGTTAGATGAGCTTCATTCAGGCATGAGTAATAGTGTTGTTGGCTGTGAGTTCAATGTTAATGAATCAACAATATACACTCAATAAGGTGTCTTTAAACAGAAACACCCATAAAACAAGGTTCTGTATCGATTGGTGAGATGTTGTGGCCAGAAGCTCTCAGGAAACGAACCCTGTACTTCACCTAGGAACAATGATCCAGTAATCACTAGTTCAATGTTAACAGAGACTTATAAACCATAACTATTGTGAATAATAAGAATCAATCGTATTTGACTATTCAATTTTTTTTCATTTTCATTTATATATTAGAATCAGATTATCAGTTTCTACCCAAAAAATTCTGCTAGGATTTTGATAGAGATTGCTTTGAATCTATAGGTCATTTTGGAAAGAACTGACATCTTAGCAATAGTAAGTCTTCTATTCGATGATTTGACATATCTCTCCATTTATTTAGGTCTTCTTTAATTTATTGCAGACATCTTTTGCCTTTGTCAATGTACATCTTTTGTCAAATTTATCCCTAATTTCTATATTTCTGATACTAGTGTAAAATGGTACTTTTTAAATGTTTATTTCAGAGTTTTGTTGCCAGTATATAAAAATACAATCAAATAATTTTGTAAATTGAGTTTTTATCTTGCAACCTTGCTGAATTCATTAATTTTAGTAGCTTTTTTGAAGATTCTATTAGCTTTTCTACATATGCAATCACAGTCTGTAAATAAAGACAGTTTTACCTTTTCCTTTCCAATCTGTATGACTTTCTAATTTCTTTTTATTTCATTATTGTATCAGTTAAAACATCCAGTCCAATGTTGAATGGAAGTGTGGCAGTGGACATACTTTCTTGTTCCTTATCTTAAAAGGAAAACACTTAGTCTTTTACTCTTGAGTATGATGTTAACCGTAGGTTTTTTCACAGGTGCTCTTTATCAGGTTGAGGAATTTCCCTTTATTTCTAGTTTATTGAGAGTTTTTATCATGAACAAACGTTGGGTATTGTCCAATGCTTTTTGGCATCTATTGAAATGATCCTATATATTTTCATTTTTTTAATCTGTTAATAGGGTGAATTGAATTATATTGATTTTTATTGAAGTATAGTTGATATTGTATAAGTTACAGGTGTACAATACAGTGATTCACAATTTTTAAAGGTTTTACTCTATAATTATTATAAAATATTGGCTATATTCCCTGTGTTGTACAATATATCCTTGTAGTTTTGTGTGTGTGTGTGTGTAGTCTTTTTTTGTGGCTGCATTGGGTCTTCATTGTTGCGCAAGGACTTTCTCTAGTTGCAGCGAGCTGGGGCTACTCTTCGTTGCGGTGCGCGGGCTTCTCATTGGGGTGGCTTCCCTTGTTGCGGAGCATGGGCTCTAGGTGTGCAGGCTTCAGTAGTTGTGGCACGTGGGCTCAGTAGTTGTGGCTCTCAGGCTCTAGAGCGCAGGCTCAGTAGTTGTGGCGCACGGGCTTAGTTGCTCCGCAGCATGTGGGATCTTCCCAGACCAGGGATCGAACCCGTGTCCCCTGCATTGGCAGGCGGATTCTTAACTACTGTGCCACCAGGCAAGTCCACTGTAGCTTATTTCATACATAATAGTTTGTACATCTTAATCTCCTACCCTTACTTACCCCTTCCCTTTCCCTCTCCCCACTGGTAACCACTAATTTGTTCTTTATACCTGTGAGTCTGTTTCTTTTTATTATATTCACTAGTTTGTTGTATTTTTTAGATTCCACATATCAGTGATAACATCCAGTGTTTGTCTTTCTCTGTCTGACTTATTTCACTTAGCATAATAATACCCTCCAAGTCCATTCATGTTGCTGCAAATGGCAAAATTTAATTCTTTTTTATGGCTGAGTAGTATTCCATTGTATACATATATCACATCTTCTTTATGCATTCATCTGTTGATGGACACTTATGTTACTTCCATATCTTGGCAACTGTAAATAAGGCTGCTATGAACATTGGGGTGCATGTATCATGTTTTTGTTTCTTTCAAATATATACCCAGGAGTGGAATTGCTGGATCATACAGTAGTTCTTTTTTCAGTTTTTTGAGAAACCTCTATACTGTTTTCCACAGTGGCTACACCAACAGTGTATGAGGGTTCCCTTTTCACCACATCCTCGCCAACATTTGTTATTTGTGTTCTTTTTGATGATAGCCATTCTGACAGGGGTGAGGTGATATCTCACTGTGAATTTGATTTGCACTTCCCTGATGGTTAGCGATGTTGAGCTTCTTTTCTGTGCCTGTTGGGCATCTGCATGTTCTCTTTGGGAAAATGTCTGTTCAGGTCTTCTGCCTATTTTTCAATTGGGTTGTTGTTTGTTTGCTTTGATGTTGAGTTGTATGAGCTGTTTATATATTTTATATATTAACCCCTTATCGGTCATATCATTTGCAAATATTCTCATTCAGTAGGTTGGCTTTTTGTTTTGTCAATGGTTTCCTTTGCTGTGCAAAGCTTTTAAGTTTAATTAGGTCCCATATGCTTAGTTCTGCTTTTATTTCCTTTGTTTTAAGAGACAGATCCAAAAATATATTACTATGATATATGTCAAAGAGTGTTCTGCCTGTGTTTTCCTCTAGGAGTTTTGTGGTTTCTGATCTAACATTTAGGTCTTTAATCCATTTTGAGTTTATTTTTGTATACGGTGTTAGAAAATGTTCTAATTTCATTCTTTTCCATGTAGGTGTCCAGTTTTCCTAGCACCACTTATTGAAGAGACTGTCTTTTCTCCATTGTATATTCTTACCTCCTCTGTCATAGATTAATTGACCATAAGTGTGTGGGTTTATTTCTGGGCTCTCTATTCTGTTCCATTAATCTATGTGTCTGTTTCTGTGTCAGTACATACTGTTTTGATTACTGTAGCTTGGTAGCACAGTCTAAAGTCAGGGAGTGTGATTCCTCTACCTCTGTTCTTCTTTCTCAAGATTGTGTTGGCTATTTAGGGTCTTTTGTGTTTCATACAAATTTTAAAATTATTTGCTCTAGTTCTGTGAAAAATGCCATTGGTATTTTGATAGGGATTGCACTGAATCTATAGATTGCCTTGGGTAGTATGGTCATTTTAACAATATTAATTCTTCTAATCCAAGAACACATATATTTTTCCATCTATTTGTGTCGTCCTCAATTTCTTTCATCAGTGCTTTATAGTTTTCCAAGTACAGGTCTTTTACCTTCTTAAGTAGGTTTATTCCTAGGTATTTTATTCTTTTTGATGCAATGGTAAATGGGATTGTTCCCTTAATTTCTCTTTCTGATAGTTCATTGTTAGTGTATAGAAATGCAACAGATTTCTGTATATTAATTTTGTATCCTACAGGGCTTCTGGTGGCGCAGTGGTTAAGAATCTGCCTGCCAATGCAGGGGACACGGGTTCAAGACCTGGTCCGGGAAGATCCCACATGCCACAGAGCAACTAAGCCCGTGAGCCACAACTACTGAGCCCATGTGCCACAAGTGCAGAAGCCCGCGTGCCTAGAGCCCGTGCTCCGCAACAAGAGAAGCCACTGCAATGAGAAGCCTGCGCACTGCAACAAAAGAGTAGCACCCACTCGCTGCAACTAGAGAAAGCCCGCGCACAGCAACGAAGACCCAACACAGCCAAAAATAAGTTAAAAAAAAAAAAATTTTTGTATCCTGCAACTTTACCAAATTCATTAACGAGCTTTAGTAGTTTTCTGGTAGTATCTTTAGGATTTTCTATGTATAGTATCATGTCATATATTGACTGATTTTTGAATGTTAAACCAACCTTGCGTTCTTGTGATAAATCCCATTTGGTCTTGATTACATTACATTACATATATGGATTCTATTTGATAAGTTTTTAATAATTTTTGCATTCACATTCAAAATGTTGGGTATAGCTTTCTTTTCCCTTTTTAATAATGTGACTGTTTTTCTGTCACATCAAAGGGGTCATGCCCTTTGATTAAACTCGAATATAAAAGCTCTTGGACTTCCCTGGCGGTCCAGTGGTTAAGACTCCATGTTTCCACTGCAGGAGGCGCAGGTTCGATCCCTGGTCAGGGAAGATCCCATATGCCGCACAGTGTGGCCCCCAAAAAATAATAAATAAAATAAAAGCTATTAAATCTCTTATGTAGCTTGGGAAAATAATGTCAGGAACATATCTGAACAATGAAAGCTGTAAAATGCATTTGGTGTGTTTCTTGAGAGAGAAAAAATGAGAAAGCTGCACAAGAAAGTTACATTTTCTTGCCAAGTGAAGTTTTCTAAATGTTGCATTTTCATTATTCTTCCAGATAGATTAAATATTCCAGAAGGGAGGCAAATAAAGGGAGAATTCCTTATTTTTAAAAAAAGAAAGAAAACAAGATAAAGTTCCTTCTTGTTAGTGGGAAAAGAATTCAAGGGGAGGGAAATGGTAGAGGGAAATAGACATGTGAAGATAGGCACACTTCATGAGGATCGCCTCCCCCCCACGTTTTTAAATGGAGAAAGGGAAGAACATAAACTTCTATTGAGCCCTATGGGCTATGCACTATGGTAGTGCTTTTGCATATATCTTATATAATGGTTTTGGATGGGGAAGGCTTTTTGGAGGACAGAAGAATCCATAATGTTGCCCCCAATACATTCCAAATTGCTCATGTGGGCAAAACTTTGAACATAAGATTATTTAATATGCTTGATCTGGTCTCTAAATGAAAGGGCACATTTTGAGACACTGACTAACTGGTGTCCAGAAGAGGGTTTCTGGACTGAAAAGACCCAAATCCGAGTCATCTAAAGATGTATTCGTGCCTCCCCTGAAAAAGAGAAAATTAATGGGGGGTAGGGGATTACACTCGTCAATAATCAAAGGGCTTTCTCTTTTTAGTTGGAAAAGGAAATAAACTTTTTGGTATACAGCTTCAGATGGCAGAAATAGGATCAAAGGTGGGAATTACAGAGAGTAGGACTTCAGCTCGACCACTGATCCAGGCTATCTGGAGGTGGGATGCAGGTGCTTTGTAATGACCTGGTGTTCCAGATGGGTGATGACGGTTGGCCATGCACCATCACTGTGGGACACCGGGAAGAAACAGAATTCCTGGGTTAAGTGGGAAAGAGAGCTAAAAGTCTGATAGACAAGGTCTGTTTCCACTCGAAGAACCTATGAATCAGCTGTGTCTGCCTACTCTGTCCACACAGGCAGGGTTGGAATAGAATATGGTGGGTATAGTGTCTGTGTGTGTGTGTGTGTGTGTGTTTGAAGGCCATCGCCTAAGAGTCCCTCTCACAATCATCCTGTACAATGACAATATCATAGGAGTTGGTAGTTAATTTGGAGGAACGACAATCATTTGAATGTTAGTCCTGGTGAATTAGTTCTGAGTCTCCCCTGGGAACAGTGAGCCTTTGAACCTGCCTGTCCTCGTGGGCTTGGAGGAGTGTCTCTGGCTGCAGGGTTGCCTTCCACCTCAAGGATCATGGGACAGTATCGAATGGTGAGTAAAAGCTAGGCCCATGCAGTCACACATAATAGGATTTGGGTTCTGGTTTGGTCGCATTACTAGCCACAGGACCTTGAGTAAATAGTCTAACCTTTTTTGGTACCTTATTTTCCTTGCCTGTAAAATGAGAATGCTAAACCTACCTGAAGAGCTCAATGTCAGAGTTAATGAGATGATGAGTATGAAGCACTCAGGAGAGCTCCTGGCGCATGGTAAACACTTAATGAGTGGCTATAGTTAGGCCAGACGTCCTGTGCGGCACACTGAGCTGGGCAGGGGCTGCAATCACTTTGGACCGTAACTACCTTGGCTGTTTATCCAATTTACTTCCATGCAAGAATGTAGCTCCAAGAGAGCAGAAACACAGCTGTTTTATTCACTCTTTGATTTCTAGTAATTTGTACGGGGCCTGGAACACCTTAAAGGTTCAAAACTGGAAATAGCTGTGTCTCATTCCCCTCCAGGCCCAGTGAGTCTCTCTCCACGTCGGCAGGGACAGGCCCCCGCGAGCGGCTCAGAACAGCCTCCCCTTGGCACAATTTTGTACTGTTCGCCAGACCAAGATCACGGCTCAGTAGCTGCAGCACACAGGTTCAGTAACTGTGGTGCACAGGCTCAGTAGGTGTGGCACGCGGGCTTAGCTGCTCTGCGGCATCTGGGATCTTCCCAGACCGGGGATCGAACCCATGTCCCCTGCATTGGCAGGCGGATTCTTAACCACTGTGCCACCAGGGAAGTCCCCTGGGTGACTCTTAATTACTGAAGCTTGAGAACCACTGCCTGGGTTCAGGCCCCTCTGACCCGGGCCTCCTTGTTCCTCCACCCAAATCAGTCTGTCTGAACCCAGGCAGTTTCTGCATCACGCTCTTTGCACCCACAGCCCGAGAACAGGAGGGAGCCAAGGCCAGACCGACCTTGGGAGAGCCTGGGGCCTCAGGACTTGAGGTGGGACCAGGCGGGGGGCTGGCAAACCTGCTGTGTGGGGAAGGCCCAGCTCATGACATCAAACTTTTTATTTTTTAGTTTCTGGTCTCGAAATTCCTCTGGATTGACTAAGCCAGACCGTGGAAAGTGGACACCGGCAGATGCCCGGATCCCAGCGGATCACCGGGGCAGGTCGCAAGGAGAAAAACTTTTTGTGCTCCGGGGAAGGGAAGGGCAGGATGGGAGTTAGCAAGGTGGAGGGAGGCTGAGTGCTCTGCAGAGAAACGCTGAGTGGGAGGCTCCTGGAGAGGATGGGGCACGTCTAAGAAGATGTTTAGGTTGTTTGCTGAGCGGTATGTGAGGCGACCTTGCCTGGGCTCCCTCAGTCCTCCAGTAAATTCTATTAAACCCATGAGCATATGGTACGAGTGATTTTCGTTGTGGAAACTGAAGAAGGGTCAGAGGTTCAAGCGGAAGGCCAGGATGATTCAGGCTCCACACAACAAACAATCTGGCATCCTGGAGGAGCCGGAGAACACAGGGTCCCCCAGGACTTACATAGCCTGAGGGCTTTGGGCTTCTACAGGCCACAGAACCGGAGAAGTCGAGCAGATGTTCCCTAATCTTGGGGGTCAGGGGGCCCCTGGCCAACCACTCTCAACCCAAAGAAAAGTGAGAAGACAAAAGGAAAATGTGTTTTGGCTCTATAAACGGGATACTAATTATAGCCATTTGTGCAAACTGTTTTCCATTAGTGCTTAATTGCTTACCATGCAGTATAATAACAATTACGCATTGCATGACCTACATGTCAGATTAGCTGAGTTTTATTTGCCTCCATGTGGGCCAGTCTTCCTCATGTCTTGAGGAAGTCTGGTTGTCTGTGGGCTAACACAGTGGCTTTATTTATAACTTGAAAAAAAATGACAGGCACAACACTCAGTGTATGGGTAATTCTCTCCTCTAAGAGGCGGATTACCTCATGTGCCTCAAATGTCAGTATGTTGCCTAGTTTTGGGGCTTGGCCAAAAAAAGAGAATGTGCATTCTATTAACACTATATCTGTCTGTCCTTTTCTATTTAGGAGACCTATAAAGCATCCCTCACCAAAGCAATGAGGTCCCCGCACACCTCTAAAACAGAACTTGAATAATCATTCCCAGCCAATGTTAGTAGCTCATCCTAAATCCACACTTCAGGGAAGAGAATAAAATACAGAAACAATTCCTCAGGGCACAGTCAATGGAGACAGCGGATGAAAAGGCTCTTCAGCGGTTCCCCCCTAAAGAACAGCTTGGAAGTAAAGGACAGCAGCTCACGAATTCAAGGAGGCTATTTCTTTTTTTTTTTTTTCTACCTACTTCAGCACCGAATTATATTGAGGCCAATCTTTGACATCATATCATTTTACTTGTAAATATTTCAGTGTATAAAAAGGTGATTTGGGGTGATGGGTCTTAATCAATTAAATTTTCTGATTTAGCATTATCAGAATATCTTTGTAAAATACTCAACCTCAGCAAAATGACTTCAAGGAGGCTATCTCTGAGAAGGAGCCTCCAACGATCTTCCAAACTCTTCCTAATGGCCTACTGTGTGCCTGGCTCTGGCCTCAGCGCTGTGAAGGCAGAGTGGGGACCAGGGGTCAACACAAAATACACAAGTTACAAAACCTCGTTTCTGTCCTTAGGGAAATGATGACTTGGTTGGGGGAGGGACCACAGATGAATTAAATGGGCCCAGATAAAAGAGGAGAGAGTGGGAGAGCAGAGGAGGACAGAACAAATATATCAGCAAAGCAATCTTACTTCTGCAAGTCGTCTGGTCCGAGTTGAGGATGTAGCCTTGTTTGCACCTGCAGACATACGAGCCAGGAGTATTGATGCAGAAGTGGGCGCAGTTATGCTCCAGGATGCTGCACATGTGGACCGCTGAAAGGGAAGACACGGCAAGTTAAGGCAACGATGATGCCTTCTCTAACTGCATCCCCCTCGCAAACATTCATCCAGAATCTACGCTGTGAAGGAACGAGCAGGACTCAAAGAGAAACAAGCTGAAGTCCCTCCCCTCAAGGGGTAGCCTCTGGTAGGACAAGACAGTTCTACATAAATGCCCTCAGCAATATACAGATAGAGGGCCACAGAGGGTCAAAGGGAAATGATGTTAGGCTGAGCCATACGAGATTGCTGATATCCAGCTAAAAACAGGTCAAAAACGACCTACAAAAAGAGCAATTTCACAGTGCAATTAATACTATCCAGTCGGTGGGCAGAGGGATCAGAAAGTTTGCTGATACCAGGAGTGGCTCTGACTAACGTGTGGACTTGGTAGGCCGCAGCGGGTTTGGAGGAAAAGCTATTAGTTAAATGAGGATGTGGTAAAGAATCAACGGTTTCTCAGGATCATAAATCCCAAGAGTAATGTAATTTTTTAAAAATTATTAATTAATTCATTTATTTATTTTTGGCTGTGTTGGGTCTTCGTTTCTGTGCAAGGGCTTTCTCTAGTTGTGGCAAGCGGGGGCCACTCTTCATCGCGGTGCGCGGGCCTCTCGCTATCGCGGCCTCTCTTGTTGCGGAGCACAGGCTCCAGACGCGCAGGCTCAGTAGTTGTGGCTCACGGGCCCAGCTGCTCCGCGGCATGTGGGATCTTCCCAGACCAGGGCTCGAACCCATGTCACCTGCATTGGCAGACGGACTCTCATCCACTGCACCACCAGGGAAGCCCCCAATGTAATTTTTTTAATAGGCAAAAGTATTATAAAAATTTCTGGAGTTAAAAAATGCACTCACATGTTTCCATAATCTTTATGTCTCTATTTAAAATATTTCTGGATGGACCTAGAGTCTGTCATACAGAGTGAAGTAAGTCAGAAACAGAAAAACAAATACCGTATGCTAACACATACATATGGAATCTAAAAAAAAAAAAAAAATGGTTCTGAAGAACCTAGGGGCAGGACAGGAATAAAGACGCAGATATAGAGAATGGACTTGAGGATGTGGGGAGGGGGAAGGGTAAGCTGGGACGAAGTGAGAGAGTGGCATGGACATATATACACTACCAAATGTAAAATAGATAGCTAGTGGGAAGCAGCCGCATAGCACAGGGAGATCAGCTCGGTCCTTTGTGACCGCCTAGAGGGGTGGGGTAGGGAGGGTAGGAGGGAGACACAAGAGGGAGGAAATATGGGGTTATATGTATATGTATAGCTGATTCACTTTGTTATAAAGCAGAAACTAACACAACATTGTAAAGCAATTATACTCCAATAAAGATGTTAAAAAAAAAAATTTCTGGGACTTCCCTGGTGGTCCAGTGTTAAAGAATCCACCTTACAATGTAGGGGACGCGGGTTCGGTCCCTGGTCAGGGAACTAAGATCCCACATGCCGCGGGACAACTAGAGCCCGCGTGCCGCAAACTACAGAGCCCACGTGCCCTGGAACCTGCGCACCACAACTAGAGAAGAGAAAACCTGCACACCACAACTAGAGAGAAGCCCGCTCACCACAACAAAAGATCCTGCATGCCTCAACGAAAATCCCAAGTGCCGCAACTAAGACCCGACGCAGCCAAAAATAAGTTAAATTTTAAAAATAATAATAATGGGGACTTCCCTGGTGGCGCAGTGGTTAAGAATCCACCTGCCAATGCAGGGGACATGGGTTCGAGCCCTGGTCCGGGAAGATCCCACGTGCCGTGGAGCAACTAAGCCCGTGCGCCACAACTACTGAGCCCGCGTGCCACAACTACTGAAGCCCACATGCCTAGAGCCCGTGCTCTGCAACAAGAGAAGCCACCGTAATGAGAAGCCCACGCACCGCAACGAAGAGTAGCCCCCGCTCGCCACAACTAGAGAAAGCCCATGTGCAGCAATGAAGACCCAACACAGCCAAAAATAAATAAATAAATTAATTAATTAATTAAAATAATAAATAAATAAAATATTTCTGCACTTAGTTTCTGAAGTACCTCGGCTTTCAGATACGTTGATTCACGCATAAGTCTGTTGGAGCTCATGAAAATTCTTACTGTTTTTCACATCTTAATTTATGACTTTACTCCATGTAATTCAACCTGAACATATTTAAAGTTAACAAGCATCAGCATAAGCCGAGTACAATTTATGCAAGTGTTGTCATAAACAAAAAGGATGTCCATATGTAGAAATATATTTTTATAAAGCTACTCAGCTACTGATGAAATCGATGGCATATCTTAAGTATATATGTCCCTTTACTTCAAAGTAAGAAACATGGTGGGCAGTAAGTGAAGGTAAAACTTTTTTATTTCATAATACAATTTAGAATGATTGTTCTGAGTTTACGATTGACTGTGTTTTAATTCCTGTTAGGATACAAATAATGTTAGGAAAGTTCATAGATTAAAATCCAATCAGTCATTTTTACTTCAGAGTGAAAGAAATATCTGTTTTTGTGACCATGGGCAATTTTCTTAACTTCTTTCTATTAAATGGGAGTAAAAATAGTACCAACCTCATAAGGGCCTTGTAACGGTTACAAATAATTAAGATGGTAAAGTGCTTAAAACATAGCTCAGGGGAATGCTTGATATGCGTTAACTGTATGTAGCAAAGGAGAAGCATGGTGGACTTTTGTTTTATTTTACATACCTGGGTTCATCCTATATATATTCATCTTCACCTTGGTTTTTCACTCAGCATTAATAACAGATTCTATCTCTATTGATATATACTATCTTTCATGGAATCTAAGATGCACCCAATTTCCGAGATGTTAAAGTGTGAGGGCACGTACATTGATCCTCAGTATTCACAGATTCCGTATTTGAGAATTTGCCTACTTGCAAACGTTTATTTGTAACCCTAAAATCAATACTCAGAGTGCTTTCATCATCATTCATGGACGCACTCAGAGCGATGAAAAATTTAGGTCGCCAGCTGAGGTTGAACAAGACGACGCTCTGCATTCATGTTTCTGCTCTCAGACTGTGAATGAGTATCTTTTTCAAGTGCCACACTGTTTGCATTTTTGTGCTTTTTGTTGATGATTTTGCTGTTTCAAATGGCCCCAAGTGTAGTGCTGAAGTGTTGGTGTTTGCTGAAGTGAAGTGTGTCTGGTGTTCCTAAGTGCAAGGAGGCTATGATGTGCCTTATGGAGAAAATGTGTGTCTGATAAATTTCATTCGGACAAGAGTGATAGTGCTATTGGCTGTGAATTCAATGTTAATGAATCAATAGTATATAAATAAGGTGTCTTTACACAGAAACACACATAAAACAAGATTATGTATTGATCAGTTGACAACAGTGTTGGACCAGAGGCTCCGAGGAACCTAAATCTGTATTTCCCCTAGGAGCTGTGGTTCAGTACTTGCTACTTCAGTCAGCGTCCACCATGACGTTATAGAACATAATTACCAAGAACAATGAGAATCAACTGTACACCTTAGCTTTGATCAAATACATTTGATCTAGTTCATTCCTTTTAATTGCTTTATCCATTGGTCATATGACTAGTCCTCATTATATTTAGCCATTTCCCCACCAGTCCACAGTTTTGCTTTCCCAATGCTGTGATGAATCTTCTTAAACACATCTCCTTGAGCACATGTGCAGTTGTTTCTCTAGGACCAGGTCCTACTTTTTTTTTTTTTGGCTGCGTTGGGTCTTCGTTGCTGCGCAAGGGCTTTCTCTAGTTGTGGCGAGCGGGGTCTACTCTGCGTTGCGGTGCACGGGCTTCTCATTGTGGTGGCTTCTCTTGTTGTGGAGCAGTGGCTCTAGGCGCGTGGGCTTCAGTAGTTGCAGCACGCGGGCTCAGTAGTTGTGGCGCACGGGCTTAGTTGCTCCGCAGCATGTGGGATGTTCCCAGACCAGGGCTCGAACCCATGTCCCCTGCATTGGCAGGCAGATTCTTAACCATTGCGCCACAGGGAAGTTCCTGGGTCCTACTTTAAATAGATATCACCTCATTGTCTTGCAAGGTAGTTTACACCAGCAATGCATGAGAGTAATGATTCCCACCTCCTCAAAACTTCAGCACTCAGGATTATCAAACATTAAGTTTTTGACCGTGTTAAGAGGGAAAAATCATTATCCTGTTTTTAATTTGCATTTGCTTTGCACCCTGGAAGGCTCTCTTCTTTTCCTAGGCTGCTGGAGTCAAATTACCCACGGGCATAGAGGCGTTCTTATGCAACTCCCAGCATGTCACTATTTTCCTCCATAAGGAAGAAAATCTAAAGTCTAGACAACCGGCAACACAGCGGTTATCCACTGGTATGAGGCCCAAGTGATGACCCTGCCGCCTGACTTCTCACCGAGACCCTGACAGATAATTATTTTGACAGGAGATGTGAGGCAGAGAAAATACCTGCTGGGCAGCAGACAGCACCGTGGTGATGAGAAAGGCTTCTGGAAACAAGACTACAGCTGAGCTTCACCATGACCTTGTATGAATTACTTAATTACTCTGAACTCCACTTTCTTCACCTGTCAAATAGGGAAATTAAAAGAACTATTGCATAGGGTTTTGGAGTGACAGCTTGTTACTAAGGCTTGTCTTGGCCATGTACGATAAAAGAAATTGGACCCAGGAGACTGCCCCACGTACCACAAAAGAAACTGAGACCAGAAACCTGGTGTAATGGAAGGAGCACTGGGTCAGAAGCCAGAAGACAGGTGCTCTAGTTCCCCTCTGCCTCGAACAAGTGAGGGAAGTTCATGCAAGTTGCGTAGCTCTTTTTGGTTTATTTCTTTACCTGTAGAATCAAGGCATGTATGATGTCCAGGGACCTTCTGTACAGACACTGAATTATTTTCTAGAAGCTGCCTTCCTTCTCATTCTAAATGCATGCTGACTTGGGGAGCGGCTGTGTTGGTGTGAGGTAGCCCCTCTCCTGGCCACTGTTGGGTGTTCAGGGTCTGACAGTCAGAGTCTTTTCTTGGCATTTAGCCACTAGAATTGAGGAAAAGGGGGTTTATACCGAGGGCAAGCATATCTGGGGGCTCACAGGGTGCATGCTCTCTGCCCATGGACCAGAGAAGTCCAAGGGGAAGCAGAGTAGGGGTGGAGAGAAAGCAAAGCTGTCATTCACTATGCGTCTCCTTATTTCCATGAGTAATATAACACAACCCGCCCTTCTAAAGCTAGTTCAAGTTGAATTTCTATTACTTTCAACCAAAAGAATCCCAAACATTTTTACTAAGGTAGTATAAAAATTTTCCACCTGAAAAATTCTACAGATGAGGAATCGGTGATACTAAGAGCATCTGGCCCTAATGCCTTGCCCTCCCGTGGGGCAGGCCTTTGTGATGTGACTGAAGGGGGCACAAGAGTCCTGCCTCCTACGGTGGCCTGCAGGTGGTCTCACACCTCAGAAGGCCTTGTAGGTTGAAGCTGGGTCAAGGCTTTGCATTTAGCGGGAGAAATCACTAAACAGCAGACTAAGTCTTTGGCAGGATTGGATTTTTAACCAGGCGATCTGAATGTTCATAAATGTTTATTAATGACTGTGTGATTGACTAAAGGAATGATCAAAGGAGTGGTGGGCTGACTGGGGGTCTTGAAAGGAACAATTACTGGGTACGGAAAGTCAAGGCCTGTGGAAGTCCATCTGGCCTCCCACTTAGCAACAGGGCCTTGAAGGGCTGCAGTAAGTGTGGACTTTACCCGGGCTGGTTGATGGGAGGTGTGTCTTAGGAACACTGTTAGGGCCTTCAATAGTGCCTGATAAAGCAGATACCAAGAGGTTAAGTAAAAGGAGCCCTGGGAATTCCCTGGCGGTCCAGTGGTTAGGACTCTGCGCTTTCACTGCCGAGGGCGAGGGTTCAATCCCTGGTGGGGGAACTAGGATCTCACAAGTTGCTTGGCGCGGCCAAAAAAAAAAAAAAAAAAGGCAGCCCTGCCCAGGTTGCACGTCATCAGAAGGCTCAGGATACACATGCATTTTTCAGCCCCTAGGTTCAGTGTCCTCTCTCACTGGGTGGCAGAAATGGTGGGCCCCAGGATGGGCAGGTTTTGGTCATCTTGTAGACAGGGCTTCATTCACAGGAGGCCTCTAAGATTCTCTTGGACGTCTCGGAGCGGCCTGAGAATGCAACCTCAGGAGCTCCCCTGCCCCCAGCTGTGGCTGGTGCGGGAATTCACTGCCTGTGGGTACAAAGCCACCCCTGTGCCTGAGTTCACGTCCACACAGCCAGTGAGCACAAGAGCCTACTCTCTTCCTAACTGTACGATAAAGGTTCCTGTCTTGATCACTCCTGGAAATACCCTGTCCCCACCGATCCACCGATCCAGCAGCGGTTTTCGGTTCTGCCCAAAAGCACACGAGCCTCCGCTCAGTTTCCCTCTGAAATCCCTTCTCTAGGTGCACTTTGACCTCCACGTCCCTGCCTAGACTCTCATCAGCATTTCTCAAGCTGTGGGTTATGTCTCCTTAGCAGGTCACGAAATTAACAGAGACTCTGGACTCATTTTTTTGTTTTTGTTTTTAAATGAAATAGAAAAAAACTATTAAACATATCATTCTTTTCCTGGCTTACTGCAATCGCCCTCCCTACACATCTCTAGCCGGTAAACTCCTACTCTCTTTTTTTTTTTTTTTTAAGATTTATTTATTATATATTTATTTAATTTATTTTTGGCTGCGTCGGGTCTTAGTTGCAGCATGCAGGATCTTCGTTGAGGCACGCGGGATCTTTTCGTTGCGGCGTGCGGGCTTCTCTCTAGTTGTGGCGTGCGGGTTTTCTCTTGCCTAGTTGTGGCACGCAGGCTCCAGGGCACGTGGGCTCTGTACTTTGCGGCACGCAGGTTCTCTAGTTGAGGTGCGCGAGCTCAGTAGCTGCGGCACACAGGCTTAGCTGCTCCACGGCATGTGGGATCTTAGTTCCCTGACCAGGGATCGAACCCGCATCCCCTGCATTCTTTACCACTGGGCCACCAGGGAAGTCCCCCCTACTCCTCTTTCAAGTCTGTGTAGCACATAGTAGTTAAGATGTAGGTTCTGAGCCAGAATGCCTGGGTTCACACCTCAACTCTGCCACTTAGTGCTATGTGACCTTGGACAAGTTACTGAACTCCTCTGGGTCTCTATTTCCTCTTCTGTAAAATGGGAATTATAGGAGCACCTACTTCACAGGTTTGTTGTGCGAATAAAATGAGTTAACATACACTAATAGCGCAAAACAGCAATGCACATATTAATATCAATAAGTGTTAGGTATAATCATTATTATCTCTTTAAAGCTCTCCTGGACTCCCTAGGCAGACCCTGGCATTCTTTGATCAGAGGGCCCCCCGTGCCAGGTGACTTCCCAAGGCCTCTGAAGTGCAGACTTCATATAGCCAACATCCCATTTCTCTGGGATGAGAGCGTCTTCCCACCAGCCTGAAACCCTCAGACCTGGGAGGTGGAGGGTAAGAGTTCTGAAGCCAGAGAGACTCCAACTCTGCCACCTGGAGCCACTTGTCCTTTCTAAGCCCCAGTTTCTACTTCTGTAAAATGGGGTAATAATAGTACCTGCTTCACAGGGCTGTTATAAGTATTCAATGAAATAACATATTGGAAAGTACCTAGCCCAGGACAAAATTGGCTGTTATTCTCAGAGTGTAGCTCAATAAATGTTTAAGGAACAAATGAGACTTCCAAAACCCAAGAGAACTGCCATCTGCAACATGGTAGACGCTGTTGTCTGAGGATTGGAGGGCAGGTCAAAGCTGAGGCCATCTGCCTACCCTGCTGGTCCTTCGTGTGTTTGACTGTAATCATACACAACATGGTGCACACTGAATGGGGCTCTACAGTTTATAACGCCTGTTCACACATCTAGTCTCCGCAGGTAAAATCCCCAGTTTACAGATGTGCTCAGCACCTATACAGCTGGCAGGTGGGGTCATTGAAACCTCAGTCTGTCCCTCCCCATCGCAAAGGCTTCCCATCAAACTCCGAGGTGAATATCAACCTCAGAGCTGGTGTGCCTAGCATGGCTGGACTGCGGAGGCTGTCTGCAGAAAACCGTTTACCTTAAAAGAGGAATTTCTATCTCCCAATGCGAAGAGGAATGAAATGAGCAGGAGGTTTGGAAGTAGAACCCACCATCTCCTGGCTGCTTGGGAATTCACTTAACAAGTTTACAGTCCTGTGAAAGGGAGGGATAGCATCGTGCTGCCTCCCCAGATTTTCGTGAGGATAAAGTGCGTAAACACAAGAGAAAGTGCTTTGTAAATGTTAGTTATTGCGATCCTTACTGCACGGTTGATGAAGAGGCCCCGGGGCCTCCTTCACCTTTCAAGACAGTTGACAAGTCTGCTCAGCAGAGCCCTGCAATGAGGAGAGACAGGAGCTGGTCTTCTGTGGGGTAGGAAGGGGGATTCAGTTCCCGGGCCCTAACAAATGAATGAATGAATGGCACAATACTGATGTTTTCTTAGAGTTTCAAGATTACAGAAACGGGAGTAGCCAAACTGCCTTTTAATTTTGCTGCCAGGCCATAAAACACAGAGAAGCTTCTTCTACGAACAAGTCCACATCCTCAGCCTCATATTACCTTTCCCTTTGCTGAGCAATTCAGAGAGCTTATAAAAGAACTCATCCATTAACATTTTTCCAAGACAACTGAATAAACACGTCAAAACTGTTACAGAACCAATTTCTTTTTTTAATATTTCCAGGAAAGGGGGAATATAAATTCTGCAGAAGTCATTTAAAGTCATAAAACCTTAAAAATGTTTGCAGTGCATTCTACTGGCTGAAGTTTTCCAGGTGACTCAGGCCACGGCACGCCACAGAGACCCAGCCCCTCTGCGGCGCCAGGGAAATGGCACTTCTGAATGTTTTCCAAGTGACATTGCAGAGCAAAAGTTTCTTTTTCCTTCATGGCCTTGATTTTTTAAGTAAAACTATTGATTTTGGAGTCAAGAATTCATGGGGTCTCTGCTTTTTGAAGTTAGTTTTCAGCAGAGAATTTTTTAAAAAGACGTCAAAAGCACACCGTACTTCCTTCCTGAGGCTTTGACAGGGTCGGGAGAGGTTGGTGGTTGGGGGGTGTTTCTAGGCTTTGTCACATTCTGAGAACTGGTCTAAAGGTTCCTGCTCCCGGTGAGTTGGAGATGAGTCTGGTCCTTCAGGTCATTCTCCATGCAGACTCCAGGGAAATACTAGTCATTTCAGAATAGATACTTGCTTTTGTTTTCCCGTCAAAGAAGCATGGCAGTTGGAGGGGACAGGGACCAATGGGGGTGGGCAAAGCTGGATTGGACACTGTTTACCAGGTCAGGAGGCTTGTTTCCCATTTCCAGGGACTAGTGTGGAGCCTGGGTTGGCAGCCTGGCGCCCCGCCCTTCTGGAGGAGAAAAGGACGAGAAGACGGTGGCAGAAGCAGGAAACTGGGGAGAGGGCAAGTTGACCTGCTGGGAAAGCTGAGGCAGGAGCTCGGCTTGGAGGTAGCTGGGAGGAGTCTGGCAAGAAAGGGTGAAAGAAGCCTTGGGGAGAGGAGGGTGAGAAAGCAAGACAGCGAAGAAGACCCTTAAAGTAGAAGAATGCAGCTCAAGGACTTGGGGAGGCATGTCCTTGCAGAAGGAGTCGGGAGGCACCTGCCATCCTACCAGGTGGGAAGGTACCAGGAGCACGTCTTGGTCTTCCCCGTACACTGGGCCTCTTTCTGGGTTGAGAAAACATCCACTGCTAGCATCACCATGGGGCAAAAATGCTCAGTATTCCACACCATCCAAGGAGAAGTTATGTTATAATTTTTGCCCTCCCATTCCCATGCTTACTACAACTCATGAATTCCAACCTAGGGAATGCCAGGGCAAGCCAGTGTGCTGGAGAAAAACTTCACCTACCTACTGTTACTCATTCTTCAGTCTGAGTGTAAATGTCCCTTCCTCAGGGAAATCTCCCTGAGCCCCCTGGCCTAGGTCAGGTCCTGTCCTGAATTCTTCCTCCGTTACACTGTTACAACTGCAGTTACTTACTTATTTGTATAACTGCATCCTTAATATGTCTCCTTGGCCAGAGCGTGAGCCCCAAGAGAGCACTGTGTCTACCTTGGCCTTTGCTAAACACCCCTTGCCAGCCCGGTACCCGGGACCAGGTTAGCACAGAATGAACACTGGAAGATGAATGAACTCATCCTAATGATTCCCTGAGAAGAGCCCCAGAGAAACAGGACTTACTGCACAACTTGTTCTGGAACACTGAGGTCAGCGACTCAATCTGGCTGAAGTTGGCCACCAGGAAGACGTGGTCCTCGTGCGGCTCGCTCCCGATGGCCTTCAGCGTGTTGAGGTCCACTTGGCCCACGCCGATGGCAAAGATCAGGATGCCTGTGTCCCGGGCCTTTGCAGCCACCTCGGCCACCGAGTCCTGGGGCCTCCCATCGGTCACAATCATTATGACCCGCGGCACGTTCTCCCTCAGTGGCCGGGCACCCTCTGCTTCTGAGAATGCGATGTTCAGGGCGTACTGGATGGCCAGCCCCGTCATGGTGCCCGTGGACAGATGCCGCATCCTCTTGACGGCGTGCTCCACCTCGGACTTCCTCTTGAAGGTCTTGAGGGAGAACTCGTTCTTGACGGTGCTGCCATATTGGAGCAGGCCCACCCGGGTGACGTCAGGGCCAATGTCCAAGAACTGCAAGATGTCCACGATGAACTCCTTGACCTTTGCATAGTCGTGGGTGTTGACGCTGCGGGAACTGTCAATGATGAAGACCACGTCTGCCCGCTTGTTCTCACAGGAGCTCTCTGGGGAAAGAGGGGAGGGCAAACGCATCAGAAGAGTGTTAAGCATAAACACACACTACTATATATAAAATAGATAACCAACAAGGACCCACTGTATAGCACAGGGAACTCTACTCAATATTGTGTAATAACGTATAAGGGAAGAGAATCTGAAGAAGTTATATATACATATATATATATATATGTATAACTGAATCACTGTGCTGTATACCTGAAACTAACACGATATTGTAAATCAAATATACTTCAATTAAAAATAAAGAAAAGAAAAGGAAAGGAAAGAAAAGAAGAGTGTTAAGGACCCAGTGCAGGTTGGAAATCCTAGGGCCAGGGATCACCTTTCAAACCTCCCGTCTTCATCGTTTTTCTTCCCCCCTTGGGAAGGTTGTAAGGGTGTATATGTGCGTGACTGGGTGATCATGAGTACTGGCAACAAAGATACTATTTCTTTTTACAAGATAAATGAACTTCAGTTTCTAGAAAGTCATCAATGCAGTTTTCAGGTGGGCAAACACCTGAGCAGGGTCAAAATTACTTTATTATTTACTGCACAGCACATAGGCTTGGCTGGATACTGCAGGGAGTATAGAAGACACTTAGGGGGGCGACCCAAATCAAGGAGCTTACAGTCTACCTGGGGAGACTTAATTACTGGAACAAGGAAAGAATAACTAGTATGAAACTATGTGGTGCTGACACTAGATGTTCAAAGAACAGGGATATTAGTGGGCTGGAGTCAAGGAGATGGGACACGAGCTGGCTTTACAGATGCATAGTGTTTGGACTGAGAGAACGAACACATGGAGATGGACACATGAACAAAAGCCCAAGATGGCATGAATAGAGTGGATAAAAGAACGAGTGATGAAGGCCCTGCTAGGAGTTACGGATAGGAATTAAGTTGGAGGGGTAGCATGAAGCCACTTACAAAATGACTTTAAATTCAGACTGAAATTTGTACATGACGCCACAGGTGATGGGCATAATATGACTGGCATTATATTATGTAACTTATCTCTTCTGTAGGGAAGTTACGTAATAAAAAGTCAATTGAGTGGGGCAGAAGTTTGTGGAGAGGATATGGACAAAAGGGAACCCTCCTACACTGTTGGTGGGAATGTAAATTGGTGCAGCCACTGTGGAAAACAATATGAAGGTTCCTCAAAAAACTAAAAATAGAACTACCGTATGACCGAGCAATTCTACTCCTGGGTATGTATCTGATAAAAACAGAAATACTAATTCAAAAAGATATATGCACCCCAATGTTCATTGCAGCTCTATTTACAATTGCCAAGATATGGAAGCAACCTAAGTGTCCATCAACAGTGTCCATTCATTGTGTCCAACAATGAATAAAGAAGATATGGTGTGTGTGTGTGTATATATATATATATATATATATATATATATACACACACACACTGGAATACTACTCAGCCCCAGAAAGAATGAAATTCTGCCATTTTCAACAACGTGGATGGACTTGGAGGGCATTATGCTAAGTGAAATAAGTCAGACAGAGAAAGGCAAATACTGTATGATATCATTTATATGTGAAATCTAAAAAAATAAAACTAGTGAATAAAGCAAAAAAGAAACAGACTCACATATGTAGAGAACAAACTAGTGGTTACCAGTGGGGAGAGGGAAGGGGGAGGGGCAATATAGGGGGAGGGGATAAAGAGGTACAAACTACTATGTATAAAATGAATAAGTTACAAGGATATATTGTACAGCACAGGGAATATAGCCAATATTTTATGACTATATATGGAGTATAACCTTTAAAAACTGTGAATCACTATGTTGCACACCTGTAACTTATAAAATATTGTACATCAACTATACCTCAGTTTTTTTTAAAACAACAACAACAACAAAATAGTTGAGTCAGGCAGGGGTTTGCAGGGTGGACAATCCAGACCATTTTTGCACAAATCTGGTTGAGAGAGAAACTTAATCTCAACCAGGGGTGGGTGGTCGGGGGAGGGAGGTGGGAGCAGTAGTGGAAATGGAGAAGGTACCTGGCCAAGAAACATTTCAACAAAGGGCACAGTTAAATTGGAAAAAGGCAAATGTCGAAGTCTCTCCCTTACCACCACAATCACCGTACTCAAGTGCGCAAGCAAGAAGGCATTCTGGGAAGCGGGTGAGATTGGATGAGACAAGAGGCCTCTGGCCTCACAGGGTGGAGGCTGGGCGTTCCTGTTGGGATTTCTCAGATGTTTGGAGCTATGGCCTCCAGCCCCTCCCCCCTCCCCCCTCCCCTTCCCAGACTTCCCACTGCTAAATCCTGATTTGATAGGGATTAGAAAAGGGATCTCAAATGCTTGCCCTGAATCCCAATCACTGCAGCTGCAAGAAAGAGGGAGAAAACCAGAAATGAAGCAGTGAACCTAGTCATTAAAATGAGAAGTGGAAAAGGCGGCTGAGGTCATCCCAACCAGGCCGGCCTGCCAGGTCGTGACTCGCCCCTGAGCGCCTGCACACACACCTCATGCATCGCAGCCTCACAAGTCTAACAATTTTAGGGGAGGAAGCACGCCCGCACACCAGCATCATGGCAGAAAGCCAACCTTCTGTGGCACCCACATATAACACTGGAGGCTGGGTGAATTTAAGGTGAGTTTCTCAAACCAGAGCTCCCAGAAACTGCCCTTGAGGACACAGGGATAAGATCAATATCAACCCTGACATTTGCAGGGTGTTTTAACATCTTTACTCCAGAGAGCTTTCATCGCTACGGTCTCATTTGATTTCCAGAATAAGCTCTTAAGAAAGGAGCTAGGAGTACCGTACCCATTGGACAGATGAGAACATGAAGGCACTGAGAGTTTGAAAATCTCTTATAATTTAGAAAAAGTAAACCTATATGGAAACAACACCAACACCCATCTCACTGGGTGGTTGTGAGATCTCAGGAAATGCTGTGGGTAAAGAGCTTAGCCTTGGGCCCAGCATGTGGAAACCCCCAATACGTGGGAGCTGCATATGCAGGCTCTGCTCGGCCCACACCACCCCCCAAGTCCACACCTTCCTAGGCCCAGGCTGGGGAGGGGCAGGGCTGCTGCTGCTGCTGTGTAGTTTGTGCTGCACACAGCAACCTGCCCAAGGAAGCGAGGGGCCTGAAATCCAGGCTAGCCCTGAGCCCCAGGGGCTGCGTCCACCCTGAGAGGCACCTGGAGGGAGTGCCTTTCTCTAATTTTCACAAAGGTGTCTATGGTCTAGCACGTGGTCCCGGGCCAGAGCAAAGCATGACAGACCTGCGGGTCCCCGGAAAGAGGACAAGGGCCAGGACTGAGGCTAGCCCCACTCCAGGAGCCACACCTGCCCCCCATTTCAGTCTGAACTTAATGCAGGGAGGATGTGACCCAATGACCTCCACCTGCTCAGGAGGATGGGAACCAGCCCAGACCCTGCCACGGAGGAGGATATTAATGAAAGATTCCTTGGAAGGGAGACAGGGAAAGAGGCTGCAGACTGGCTCCCTAAGAACTCTCCTTCTCTGGAAATCTTTGGAAGCAGGGGATCCTCTGGGACTGGGATTGTTACTGTGGGTCTTAGTCATGGTGTCAGCATCCCAGGAAGCATCACAATCAATTTAAAGGGAAGCCTGGAAGTTCCATGGGGAATTATGTGCTCAACTGGATTAGCTCCCATCAAAACAAATGGGGAGTTTCCACGATGCCTGGCATTTACAAAAACACCACAAAGGTTCGAAATAGAGTTGGAGGGAACCTCCAGAGAGCAGTGATTGTGAGTTGGAAACGACGAGTCCTGGCAGCCCAAGTGACCGAGTTTCTTCAGGATGTCTCCTCGGGTCCCTTGAGAGCTCAGAAGCTCTGCAGCTTGTCCCTGAAAGGGCCAGTTCAGTGGTTCTCAAACTCGAGGTGCCTCCCAGTTCCCAGGAGGACTTGTTAAAAACTAAGGTCAGTGGGCCTCACTTCCAGAGTTTCTGATTCTGTAGGTCTAGGCTGGCACCTGAAAATGTGCATTTCTAGCAAGTTCCTGGGTGAAGTTGATGCCACTGGTCCAAGAACCACACTCTGAGAAACCACTAGTTTAGGAACTAGAGAGATTTCCGGAGAAACGAAGTTCTGGCAAGTCTCGACCTCATATCTCACTGTGAATTCCCCAACGTGGGAAACTAATCATCTCTATAGCCATGCGGTGGGAATACAGTAAGTCTTCAGTCAACATTTGTGGAGTTAAATGGAATTCTGGGTGGTGGAGCAAGGTTTCAGGTGGAAGGGACTGAGTCAGAGCAGGCAATTCAAGGAGGTGGATTAAAACCACAGAGGCAAAAAGTGCTGGAGCAGGTCTCTGGGTCCTGCTAACAGAGTCACAGATTCTAGGACCCAAATCTTTGCCATTTTATGGGGGAGCATAGCCACTTTTGAACTTCTGGTCCATGGACTCACAGACTAATAAAATCTTAGAGCTGGAGGGTCTAAATAGAGTCCAAGTTACTCACTTTACAGAAGGGGAAACTGAGGCCCAGGCACGTGACTCTATCTCCACGAGGCCTCATAGCTCATTAGGGTCAGACCTGGGACCATCCTGGTGCCTTTCCCCCATGTCATGGTGGGCATCTGGGAAAACTCTCAATACCGCTGACATTACAATACAAGCTTTGTAAATACTTGGGGACATTCTGAAATACGTGCCTCACAGTTTCTCCACATGGGGACTGCTGAGAGATGTTTCCAGAAAATGGACTCTCCTCTGTGCGTGTTCCTTTCACATACTGGTTCTGATAAACAGCCTCCCTCCCTGTCTCAGCCTGTGAGAAGAACACACACAGATCTTCCTTCTCGCCCCTCACAACAGACTTTCCACAGCAGTTGGAAGAGGGTATCTGGGCACATCATAAAAACGTCATGCCTTGAACCAAAAGAGTAACGGTCTGAGCCTTGTGAACAGTACTTCCAGTTCTGTCAGCTTGACTCTACAGCCTACTCAATGGGCAAACAAGTGTCTCTTCCCCCTGCAGAGAAGGTGAACCTGAGCCAGAACAATTTTAAGCAACATTCCCACCCCAGCAGGATTACAACGTGCAGCCTTGGAACTATTTCTTTCCTCTCAGGATTGCAGATTTGTTGCTAATCGGTCTCCCTTGCTGCAGCTCTATTTAATTACGGCTGTGTAATTGTACAGTAAATATTTGGTACCATCTGCCTGGAGAGGTCAGGGTATGTTTAGAGAAGGAAGGTATGTGAATCTCGATGACAAGGGTAAAATAATTTCATCCAGAGACTGAAAGGGGCTCTGAAATGCTCAGTGAAACAGCAGCAGAGTCCTATGACCTCAGGGCAAGCCCAGCCAATTCCACTTTCTGTCCATGTGGTCTTAAACCTCTCCTTCACCTTTTTGACTCTCAGTCTCTTCTTCTGTGAAATGAGAATAACAATACCTCACAGGGCTATCGGGATACTCAAAAGAGAATATAATAATAATTTATAGCTACTGTTTATTGAGCACTTAATAAGTACCTGGCCTTGTTCTGAGTACTTTTACACGGGATGGCTTATTTATTTCACACCCAACTTAGCAAGTAGGTACTATTCCCATTTTACAGATGAGAACAATGAGTCTAGAAAGGTTAGATA
Source organism: Balaenoptera physalus (assembly GCF_965194825.1). Taxonomy (NCBI): domain Eukaryota; kingdom Metazoa; phylum Chordata; class Mammalia; order Artiodactyla; family Balaenopteridae; genus Balaenoptera; species Balaenoptera physalus. The sequence continues at coordinate 47,481,973 of NC_138895.1, read as the reverse complement.
TCTAGCGCAGGGCCTCATACTTAGGAGGAGCCCGGATCTGAACTCATCTTGTCTGGCTCCGTAGCCCACACTCTTAACCACCAAGCAATGCTCAGAAAGGATTCTGTCCTTTTAGACCTGCCTTTCCCAGCACACTCAAGATGCACCAGAACTGCACTGGCTCTCTGGGGTCAATTCTTTCCTTCCCTGGAATCAGGGCCTGAAAGCTATGGCTCAAAATTGCCTGTCTCCTGCCAACTGCTTCTCCCCTGCTAAATGCTTATTTGTATTTTTTTAAGATTTAATAAAATGATGAAAACAGATGCTCGCCTCTCTGAATAGCAGTGGCTCAGCACATAAGGCTGCTAGTGGTTCACATTCTCATGCACTTAACTTGCCTACTGTGAGATTAGTAGGAGCCGGGCCCTGGGGGAGACAGAAGAATGGGACAGGTATGACAGAAAGTCCATCACTGATCGTTGATGGAACAGGAGAAACATGATCTGGACAACAGGCAAATGCCCAGGGTGGGGTGGAGAAGGGAAATGGATTTCAGAAAATGTGATGCTTCCTAACAATTCCCAGCAAAGTTCCCACAAGTAGATGGTTTGTGGGCACTTTAAAAAAAGAACTGTGAAAAATATAATGATACAAGGGGAAAAAATGGAATAATTTCTAGGACAGTGCAAGAGTGGATGGACGAGGGGACTGAAGTATGATTTCCAGGTGACACTAAAGGCCAACTTGAGGGTGGTGAGCATGAAACTGAAGGGACACCGATAGCATGTGCTGTGTTTTGCTCCGGCTACACTCAGCTGCACAGGAACAGGGGAAAAGCAGGCAGAAGTTGATATAACCAGGGTTGTCATTTAGCCAAGCGAGAGTGATGAATCAGGAGAGTGACAAAGGTAGGCAACAGAACGACTATAAAGATTTCCTATGGAATTAAACTGGGGGAACAGGAAGGGGTGAAGGGCAGAGAAAAAGCAGCAGGGCCAATGGATTGAAAGTCCAGATGAGGTCACAGGATTGTTGAATCCTAGAAGGGGTGAGCTGGGGAAATAGGAGGTTTAAATTGAGATGATGAAGGGACTGCAGTTATTATAATCACAGGGTCAGGAGTATGGTAAGAGAGGTAAATGGCTGAGATATGGTGGAGGACACGAATACTCCAGTAACAATCCCTCAAAGGGGGCATCATTCATGTGGATATTGAAATCACCAAGAACTATGACAAGAGTAACGTTGGAGAAAGTGGCAAGGAGCCGAGAGCTAAAACTGGTTTTACAACTAGGACTAACCAGAGGGTTTTCTTTAACTCCCTAAGAGTGACCAGAGACACTCTGGAACATGATTCAAAGGTCATAAAGGGACAGAGAAAAAACTAGCTCACCAAGAGTTTCAAAGGGAGAAAAGCAGTTTTATAATTACAGAAAGCGGGGGTGGCGGTAGGGAGAACTTGATGATTTTGAGCCAGCAGGAGACTGAGAAGGGAAAAAAAAGCATGCACAATTTATGTATTTACTCCTAGTTAGGATAGATCAGGAGAATCAGAGGAAATCTATAGTTTGTATCTCAGCAAGACAAATAATTGACTCCAGTGAGGAAGAAATGCAGATTCCACATATTTAGACCAGTTAGGTAGAACAGTTAAATAAAGCCCATCTTTGAACAAATATTTAGTGAGAACCTATTGTGTGTCAGGCTCTGGGAATATAACAAAGGAAAGACTCCCAATTGTTAACAGCAGGCATACAGACAGATGATAACAGGATACAATAAAACAGGCAGACTAAAAAGATAAGTAGGATTCTCAGAGAGAGGGGGAGGGCATGGCTGACTCCCTCTGGGTGTAGGTACCCAGGCTCCAGGGCAGGATTAGCAATGTCCCCTTTCTTTTCTACCTTGTCCCTGGCAGACATTACTAATCAATTCCCACCCTCTCCCACTCAGCCTGCACTCAGCCTCAGGATGCTTTCAACACTGCCCTGCAAGTACCTACAGACGATGAAATGGAATCATTTTGCCAACCTGGTTTTAGAGTCTGGGGCTCTCCAACAAAGGTTGAAGTACTCAATTTTATCTACTTCTAAGAAACTGAATAAAGGTAAGTTAGCTAATCATACTTTTGAGACATTTTCTGATAATTAGTGCTAACTTACTACTATTCAATGAGAAATAATAAGGGCGGCCACGTCGACGGCCTGCACATGAACTTTTAGGTAAAGTCACACTTATGATGGAAGGCTGCTGGTGGGCATGGGGTCAGAGCAAAGGAAATAGAAATGTCCTAAGAAATAGTCTCCTCGGGATTCCCTGGTGGCGCAGTGGGTTAAGAATCCGCCTGCCAATTCAGGGGACACGGGTTCGAGCCCTGGTCCGGGAAGATCCCACATGCCGCGGAGCAACTAAGCCCGTGCGCCACAACTACTGAGCCTGCGCTCTAGAGCCTTCGAGCCACAGCTACTGAAGCCCGTGCGCCACAACTACTGAAGCCCGCGTGCCTAGAGCCCGTGCTCCATAACAAGAGAAGCCACCGCAGTGAGAAGCCCACGCACCGCAACAAAGAGTAGCCCCCACTCGCCGCAACTAGAGAAAGCCCACGTGCAGCAACAGAGACCCAACACAGCCAAAAATAAAATAAATTAAATAAATAAATTTATAAAAAAGAAAAGAAATAGTCTCATCAAATTGTACAAGTGGTATGTATCCTCCATTATAAGAATATAAAATAGCACATCAGAATTCAAGGAAATTGCATCCCTTAAGCAATTGGTTTATGTGTATTGAACTATATGGGGTTAACAAAGACAGACAGACTGAGAGAAAAGACTACCGCATAACACCCACCATCACACTCAATGAGCTTGTGCCCACAGATGCCTGAGATGTGGCCCCTGTGGCCACCTCATGTGTTCCATCCCCTTGTGCCTCTAGACTATGACCAGCCCGGCGATTTACAGGTGATCTCATGGATATTTCAGAGGCAATTTGGAGCACCTTTGATTTTTGCCTCCAGTGCGACTTAATCTGCAACTCCCCTGTATTTAGGGCTCTTGACTAGGGTGCCATGGTCCTTGGCCAGGGCTGAAAGGACCACATTTCAATCCTTCCCCCTCTAATTCCCTTCTTAGTCAGTTGTCAGCTACTGCATTACCTCACGCCAGCCGTTTTACAATGCAGATGATGAGCTACAGCTTCCTCTGAATCAATCATGCTCCACTCACATCTTCCTAAAGAACCCCTGGGGAGTGGCCTGAAAAGCTGATTATATTATATTATGGATACACCCTGGACTTCTTAATGGGATCTAAGACATATCGTAGACACATTAGAAAATCAGTCCCCACTTGGTAACATTTTCCAAACAGTTTTCCAAATTCTGGGGGCATTTGTGGTTCTCACTACACCACTACACACTATGCTGGAAGGAATTGCTAAAAAGCTGAATAACAGAGTCAGGACCAGAAAGGATTTCTGAGGGCTGGAATAATGAGTCAAAACTAACAAGAGGAGGGAAGGGTAAGCTGGGACGAAGTGAGAGCGTTGCATGGACATATATACACTACCAAATGTAAAACAGATAGCTAGTGGGAAGCAGCCGCATAGCACAGGGAGATCAGCTCGGTGCTTTGTGACCACCTAGAGGGGTGGGATAGGGAGGGTGGGAGGGAGACACAAGAGGGAGGAGATATGGGGATATATGTATATGTATAGCTGATTCACTTCGTAATACAGCAGAAACTAACACAACATTGTAGAGCAATTACACTCCAATAAAGATGTTAAAAAAAAAAAACTAACGAGGAAATCTAAGTGGTATAAATGTCAAGCCCTGAACATAAGGTTCAAAAAATCAACTGTATAAACCACAGAAAGGAGACATCTGGATTGACAGCTAGTCACATGATAAAATGTCGAGCCAGGACAGCAAATCCCAAGCCTTGCATGCCGGCCCCGAGACCCCCAACTCCAGCACCTGTGAGACACCAACCCCCCTGCTAATCAATCCCAGCCTCAGAATCAAAGCTCAGCCACAGGGGTCCTCTAGGCACAGCATCCCTCATCCTCTTCCCATCCCCTAGTGCCTGGAAGGGGCTTGAGAAACAAAACCAATTTGCCAGCCAGACATTCTCTCCACTCACTCCCATTAGAGCCCTCCAGGCAATAATGCCCCATCATCTCACCGATGGTTTTCCTGGCCTGGGAGAGTAGAGAGACTCTCTCCATAAATGGACCTTACTCTTCCCCTCTTTAGAGCAGAACTTTCCGATGACTAAATATTTTGGTGAGTTTCATCAGAGTCACAGTAGCTCAACTTGGCAGCTGTGAGTTCTCGGGATAAATGAGCCCAGGATGCTGTCTCGTCAAAGCAATTTCTTCAAAAGCCACCACCCTAAGGGTCACGGACAGCAAGGTCATGGGAGAATGAACTAATGAACTCTTTAGCCTCTTGGACCCACCCACCACTCCCTGCCCTATATCTTACACCTCAGTGATATCTAACGGTTTGTAGTTCCCTACACACCATCCTCTCTCAGCTGCCTCCTCAGCTTAAGACTTGGCCCTGTGGTCACCTATGTCTGAGCATTCTCCTACCAGCATCTCACGTATGGAGCTACCGGCCACATGTAGTGTCTTCTTGAATCCCTAGCACCCAGCAGAGTGCAACGCACATAGATGCTCAGTAGGGTCTTGGCTTCTTTCCTTCAGGGTGCATATGTGATGGGAGGGGTAGGAGGGCAAAGAAGGGAGAAGTTGCACATACCCCTCCACGAGCCAGAGTGGGCTGGGGGAGCTAGTCAGTGGAGGTCCAATAAAAACAGCCCACAGTGGGGATCCTCAATGTCCTGATGACGTCAGAAACGCCTGGGGGTACTTATTTAAAAGGATGAATCCTGGGCAGCACCCCAGACCCAGTGAATTAGAATCTTTGAGGCTGAGGCCCACGAATCTGCACTTAGACAATTGTTCCAGATGATTCATAGGTGTGACAAATCTGAAGACTCTATCCCAAGGGGCATGTGAGCCTGAGAGACCATCAAAGAGGCCACAGAGCAAGAGTCCAGAAGAGACCCCTTCCTGTGTCTCAGCACCCTCCTCCGCAAGACCACGAGAGACCTTGTAGATACGGAAACCTTACGTCCTGGATTCTCTCATGGGTTCTGAGCCACATCTGGTCCATTGTCAGATCATGTGCAGGTCAGCTGTGTCCTGGCTTTTGATTAGGTTCAGAAAATGAACAAGGTAGGCACCATTATTACTTCCAACTCACAGATGAGGGCACTGAGGCTTAGAGAGGCTAAATGACAAGTCCACTGGCATGGGGAATGAGTGGTACGAGACAGGGATTTCACATCCAAGCCAGTCTGATTCTAGCACCTGCATTTCTACCCTCCGTTTCCCAGCAGGTGACCTAGCATGAAGTGTCTCCTCTGAACAGAAAAACGTCCCGGAGGAGAGGCTTATGAACTTACTCTCCCAGTCACCAGTTAACACATTAAACCCCAGTTAATATCTGGGAGGGCCAACGGCAGAGACTTGAATGAGACTCAGGAGTTAAAGCTCAACTCAAGACACTCCCCCAAGTGCGAAGTCCTCTTCACCCTCTGTCCTGGGCCAGTGCCTTCGGCCCCAGACCTTCACCTTTATTTTATTAAGTTCCTTCTGATACCTACGAGCACACCTGCTGCACCTACTCGAGTCCACAAGTGCCTTCTGCACCCCCAGGCACAGATGACAGTAGCACAACTAGTAACAATGTGCAGTGACGTCATCCCACAAATTCCGTATCTGCTGGCCTGCAAGCCCCACCAGACCATAAGGCAAACCTCTGCGGTCACGAGTGGGCCTTGTTCATCCTCATTTCATGCATGCCTGGCTCAGGGCTGCACATAGAAGGCAGTGAACTGAAGCCACTATGGGCAAAATACAGGCACATCTCAGAGGAACTGCAGGTTCGGTCCCAGACTACCGCAATAGAGCAAATATCGCCACACCGCGAGTCACACGAGCTTTCTGGTTTCCCAGAGCATGTAAAAGTTATGTTTACACTATACTGCAGCCTATTAAGCGTGCGATAGCATTATGTCTAAAAAAGTGTACCTTAATTTACCCTAATTTAAAAATACTTTATCGCTAAAAAAATGCCAGCCATCATCTGAGCCTGCAGCAAGTTGTAATCTTTTCACAATAGAATATCAAAGATCAACGATCACAGATCACCGTAACAGACAGAATAACAATGAAAAAGCCTGAAATATTGCAAGAATTACCAAAACGTGACACAGAGACACAAAGTGAGCAAATGCGTTGGAAAAATGGCACCAATGGTCTTGTTTGATGCAGGGCTGTCACAGACCTTCAATTTGTGAAAAACACAGTATCTGCGAAGCACAACAAAAGCAAAACCCAATAAAACAAGGTCTGTCTGTACAGTGCTCGTGCTGTGGGGCTGTTGCCACCCAGAGGACGCCGGGCCTGGCCTTGGGCGGCTTACAGCCCAGGCAGGCAGTGACACGAGCGTGCAGATGGCGGCAGAACGAGGCAGGGAAAATGAATTATTATTCAGGAAGCATAACATATGCTTAGCCAGAACAGCTGCACCCTCAGTCACAAAGGTCAGTAGAGACCGTACTGATGAACAAGGAGGCATGACTCCAGCAGAGGTACAGAGCAAACACATCTCTATCTCTTGGCCGATTACTGAGGACAAAGCAACGACGTACATCCAGACGGAGGTGATTTCTGTGATCTCCTCCCCACACACACACCTGCTCTGAATGCCAGTTGATACCATTTATGTGCTCCCCTCATGAACGCCCAGAGATATGGTCTGAATGTCAACTTTCATTCCATTAACTTCTTTCCAACACCTACAAGCAGAACCAAAGTTCACAGGCAAGCACTGAAACCTACTGTCAGATTTGACCTGTGTACACGTTAACCAAAACCCAGAGGAGCCCCTGCAGGGCAGAAAGAGATGGCTGTGGTGGGAGAGAGACTTGCAGGATGGATTCTGTCTGCTCGTGGAGATCCACACTGGGGAGTTTTTATGCAAAATATACTTGCCAATGTCACAATGAGTTTGTTTTGGGTTTTGTTTTTATTTAAAAGAAGGTTCTGGTGAATGAGCCTGCATCTTTGGTTAGCAATGGTGCTGCATAAACCAGAGACAAGGGCCAGTGGCGCCCTGAGGGATCCTGGGTTGACACCAGCTCAAATTTCCTTTGTCCCTGCTGACCCTCATAAATTCCTTTAGGAACGCAGCTCTCCAAGGCCCTCAGGGAGTACGCACCAACTAGCCAGCGAAATGGAAAAGAAAAAGAGAAGAAAGAAAAAACATGCCACATCACACCAGTCTCCTCTCGTAACTCTTACATGAGCTGAAAGAAAAGAGACATCGTATGAAGTTCGACAACTGTGGTTTCCAGAACCCTGGACAATTTTCTTTGCGAGGGAGCCAGAGAAAGCTGCCCCAGTTTAGCCCTGGAGAAAAAACAATTTCCAATGAATTGAATTTCCTTGCAAGGTAAAGCAGTTTGCTCAAGTTTCGCTTAAAAAAAAATGCCCCTCACATCTACTCTCAGTGTGTCTACAAACAGGCTTTCTCTTAATTGAGAAAAGAAGGATAAAGAAGCCCTGAAATGGTCGATGGTTTTAAAATTCACTGAGCTGACTGAATAGATACAGAATCAGTTTGGTATTCTCTATCAACACCCTTCTCACCAACTTTCTTCCTTCCTCAAATTGAGAAATCACTCATATCTTAAAATTGTAATCTACACACACACACACACACACACACACACACACACACACACACACACACCCCATCCCCCAATACAAGACAGTACAGAAAGTACTGGGAAACAGGTGATCTCTCCTTTCTGCAAAGTGAAAAAGAGTGTAGGTGGCTTTCAAAAAGCAAACTGGCATTTCACCCACAGGAGCATTTTAACTTAATACATTGAACAATTGCCTCATCTGCTTTCTGGGTGTCCAGATGGAAGTCAGGCACAGAGCAGAGACCTGTGAATAGCAATAGGGTCGGGCTGGGGAGGGGTGAGGGCCACGAGGAAGAGGCCTTGCTAGGTGCAGTCTTGTAGCTCTTCCCTGTAAGGGGAAGGGTGCAGGCACACACAGAGGCAGGGGCGGAAGCTTCCACAGACGTGTACCAGCCAAGGAAAAGTTTCTCTCATCATTTCGGTTTGGTTGAGTTATGCAAACACTGTAGAACCCTCCTCTCTGTGCCAGGTGCTGGGGATACAGCCCAAGAACTAATCTCAGCCTGGGAGACGCTTACAACCTTGTAGAGAAGACAGCTTCATAAGATTCATAAAAATCATGTGCAACTAGAGCCTGGAGGAGAGCACGATCCCGGGATGATGGGTGGGAAGATTCTTAAAGAAGCTGAAGGGTACCACATTATATTGTCTTATAATATTATTCCATTATTAAAGGATGAGCGGGTATTGGCCAGGCAGAGTTGGGTTGGGCATTTTAGGCAAAGGCTCAGCATGAGCAAAGGCCTAGAGGCCAGAACAGAGCAGGGTGCCATGTGCATGGGTAATGCAGATAGGGTGGTATGGCTGGACCTTAAAGGACAGGATGGGGATGACAGGGAGGGCTGCATGTACCTCCTACTGAGAAGTTTGGACTCCATTCAGGAGCCCATGGGGAGCCACTGAAGGGTTTTAAATGTGCCCATCCTCTTTTAGGGCACATTCTAAGGGCTCCTGATTCAGCCCAGACTTCACTCTTCTCCATCGCTGGCCTAACCCAAAGCCCCTCCCACTGGAGTTCCCAGCATGGTCTCAGGTATAAATGAATGTCCCCTGTGTATATACTATAGAGAAGGCACCAGGGAGAATTTAAAGACAACTCCTTTGTCTTTAGGAGTTGAGTTTCTGCCCCTTTGTTATCTAACCCTGGAGTGAGTCTACCTGAAGGACTTTCAGCTGGTGGAGCAGAAAGCTTAGGTCAGCAGTTGGCCCCTTCCAACTCATCCCTCTTGGGTGTCCAACTCCTCTACTGCTATTTCTCTCCCTAGTTAATTGAATATTCAAAGGAAATAACTATTGATTGAATGTCAGCGGGCACTCAGCATGAACTCCCACCTCTTTTTATGAGCCTTCCAGTACTGCAGACGTTAAAAAGACAAGAAGCACATTTTCCTGACTCCCTTGCAGCTAGGGTCCTGGGTGAGAATTAGGTAACACCAAGTAGATACACTCACAAAGGAGGAAGTGAGGTGAAGCCTGTTTCTGCTGGCAAGTAAGATGGTAGAAACACAGACTCGGTGTTCTAGTGTCTGCTCACCAGCTTCACAGATGTAGCTATGGCAGAACAGCATCCCGATCCCAGCAATGGGTTCTTAGGTGACGGTCCTGAACTTCCACTCCTTCCCCCTTTCCATCAATTATGTAAGCACCTAATTCCCTGCATGAAATCCCTTTCTGCTGAAAATACCTAGAGAGGTGGACTTCCCTGGTGGCGCAGTGGTTAAGAATCCACCTGCCAATGCAGGGGACACGGGTTTGAACCCTGGTCCAGGAAGATCCCACATGCCGCGGAGCAACTAAGCCCATGTGCCACAACTACTGAGCCTGTGCTCTAGAGCCCGTGAGCCACAACTACTGAAGCCCGCGCACCTAGAGCCCATGCTCCGCAACAAGAGAAGCCACCACAATGAGAAGCCCACGCACCGCAACAAAGAGTAACCCCCGTTCGCTGCAACTAGAGAAAGCCTGCACACAGCAACAAAGACCCAACGCAGCCAAAAAACGTAATTAATTAATTAAAAAAAAAAAAGTAATGTGCATGTTTAAAAAAAAAAAAAAAACCTAGAGAGGGACTTCCCTGGTGCTGCAGTGGTTAAGAATCCACCTGCTAATGCAGGGGACATGGGTTTGATCCCTAGTCCAGGAAGATCCCACATGCCACGGAGCAACTAAGCCCGTGTGCCACAACTACTGAGCCTGCGCTCTACAGCCTGTGAGCCACAACTACTGAGCCCTCGTGCCGCAGCTACTGAAGTCCATGCGCCTAGAGCCTGTGCTCTGTAACAAGAGAAGCCACTGCAATGAGAAGCCCACGCACCACACGAAGAGTAGCCCCCACTCGCCTCAACTAGGAAAAGCCCGCGTACAGCAACGAAGACCCAATGCAGCCCAAAATAAATAAATAAATAAATATATTAAAAAATAAAATAAAATACCTAGAGAGCTTTGTTTCCTGCACTGGCCCTGGTGGTCCCCTCAACTCCTCAATACATCTGCTTTCTTGATGCCTCCCTCATCTACAGTAGAGTCTTGATGAAAACTCCAAATACATTGAAACAAAAAAATACAAGGCATGCTCAGTCCTCTTCACAAAGCTCACCTGAAGACCTAGTCCCTCCAAGCTTTGTGAAAGCGGGGCCAACTTTCCTCCCCTCCCCTGAAGCCTCTGTTTGCCTATCCCCTCCTCTTCTCTACAGTGGCTCCCTCAGGAACCTAGATTGTTCTCATCGCCATGTCCTTTGGAAACTTGTCCTCTCTCTCTCCACTCTGATACAATGCTTCATTTCCTCCATCCTTACTTAACTTGGCTTAGGTTTCCACTGCCTAAGTACACTGAGACAGTATATTACACAAAAGGAAATCTACCGAGCCAGCGATTTGTTTCCTCATCACTCGTGGTGCTCGAGCGAACACTGGGCTCCAGCTGCTGCAGTTGACTCCATTAAGCTTAATGCCCAATGCCAGGGTTGCTGTGGAAACCAGAAATAACATTTCAGGAATCCCTCACAGCCTGGGTGACTTTGGTTTCTAGGCTGTTCTACAAATAGTCTTTCTTGTAGCTGATCATTAAGATGAAGAGCAGTTAATAAGACAGCAAGTTTCATGATGATGAAATGATCAGACTTGATCATCACAAAGCACTTAGGATATGCAAATTTTAACACTGAAAAGGAACTTTAAAGGCTGGATTCAATTTCCCTATTCTGCAAATGGAGAAGGTCATGCAGGGTAAAGGTGGGGCAGCCTCCTGACTCTCAGGCCGCCCATGTTCCCCGACACCACACACATTCTCCATCCTGGGCAAGTTACTTACTCTCTCTAACCTTCAGTTTCCTCTTTTACAAGATGGAGACAATGACTGTACCTGCCTCAGAGGGGTGCCAAGAAGATTAAGTAAGTGAATATGTGTAAAGTACTTAGAATGGTGCCTGGCACAAAGTAAGAGTCAAATAATTATTTTTGTTATTATTATTATTTCCACCTGGTATTGTGTTGAGGGCTGTATGGAAGCAACATGGCCATAGCAAAGAAAGCACTGCTATGGACTGGGAGTCCACAGACCCATGTTCTGGTCCCCACTCTGCCACCCACGAGGTGACAGTGGCCACATAACCTTCTTTTTTTGGAGAGGGGGAGGGTGGCTATGTTACTTTGATCTCTAGGGTTGGACTAAATAATTTCTCAGTTCCTTTCCAGCTCTCATATGCTATGGTTTTAAGTAAAATGAATTAAATAGGGATGTTCCTTGACCTTTACAAGTGGTTATAGCCATATCTATAATGATAGCTAATATTGATTGAGCAACGATTATATATCAATATAATGCTACATGCACTAACTCCTTACCATTCACAACAACCTATTATCCCCATTTAACAAGTGGGAAAACTGAGTCTCAGAGAGTTTAATTTGTCCAAGGTCACACAGTTAGTAAGTAGTAGAATCAAGATTCAAATCCAGGAATCTAGAATTCATACTCTTGATGATTAATCTACAGGAAACAACAAATGTACAAACACAGCTATAGAAGGATACAACCTGCATGACTTTATATCGCATTAATGTTCCCTCATTGTAACTGTAGGTACTCTGCAGGCTTTACATAAATTCCCAGCAACTGGTACTATTCAAGAAGGTTTTGGGAAACTTGCCACAAATAAAATAATTCTTAGTTCTTCATTACACGCCAGGGATGATCACATCCACCAACATCCCTCACTGGGATGATGTCATTAGCCTCCTAAACGGCCTTTGCCTTTGTTCCTCTACAGACTGCTTTCAATCAGGCAGCCAGAGCAATCCTTTAAACACAAGTGAAAGCATGTCACTCCTTTGCTTAAAACCCTCCGATGGTTCCCATCTCTCTCAGAGAAAAGCCAAAGTCCTAACAACGACTCACCAAGGTCCCCATGTTACTTCCCTGAGCCACACTGCACTGGCACTGCTGTTCTAAACACTTCAGGCGAGCTGGAACATTCTTCCCCTGGATTCAGCGACTGTCCCCTCACCACCTTCAAGAAAATGGCTTAACAAAGTAGACTGGCTGACACTAGTGTTGCCTACTTAAACTTCATTTCTCTACTAATCCCCTTCCTGCTTCCTTGCTAAGATTCCAAGCAGCAAGAAAGTGACCATGATCTCTGCGAGGATAGGTCCCATCCCCACCAGGAACGACTCCTTATTGGAAGAAGACAGTCTTGGTTATCCCAGTCTCCAGACGAGGTAGCTGGAGTAGGCACGCAATCCAGTTTTGGCCTATGGGGAGTAAGGGAAAGTCTACTGAAGATTTTGGTCTCTGATAAAAGGAGTGAGTGAAGGGACAAAAAAGTCTTCTTTCCTCCACTCTTATTCTCTTCCTGCCTTGACCATAACCATGGAAGGATGTGATGTTTGGAGCTGCAGCAGCCATCCTGTGACTATTCAGGCAGAAGCCTAAGAAAGGAAAGCCAATCTCCTGGGATGAGGTCGCTTCAGCTGGAAATAACCCTGGCCTCAATGATAAAGCTGAGCCACTGCCACGAACTGGGAATCACGGATCTCCAGACTTCTTGTAAGATATTCAAATATCTTTTGAGAAAAACACTGTTAGCTTATTCCAATTGCACCCTACCTAATACCCAGAGATTTCACTACTGATACCAAGCCTGCTATAGAGTAGCTGCTCAACAAAAATGCCTTTGTTCTACGTATGAAGGAATGAATCTGATGGTACAACTTTTGACATTTTAAAAATAAAATGTATTAAACTGTTTTGCTAATTGCACGTATTTTCTGAAATGCTCATGTAATCAATTTTTTAGACGTCCTTCTCTAAGATCAATATCTGATTTAAGGGTGAAAGAGAAAAAAACTGCTACTTTATATTTAAATCAGTAGGTGCTCAAAGAGATAAATAAAAATTAATAATACTAATAATATTAATAAATGTCATCTCTCATTCATTTATTCAGTACACATTTATTGTGAGGCTGCTACACCAGATGCTTTATACCCAGAGACGAAAAGACCTAGTTCCTAGTTTTAAAGATCTCACAGTAGAGTGGGATCACAGGAGAGTTAACACCACTTTGCAATGTACAAATTGTTTTTTCAAAATAAACTTTAAAATCGACAATAACAGCAACAAGCATTTATTGAAAGCTAAGTCCATGCCAGGCTCTGGGCCAAGCCCTTTATCTGCATGATCTCATCCCATCTTCATTCCCACTCTGAGGGAGGTGCCATTATCATCTCCATTTCACAAGCGAGACAACTGGGGTTAGGGTCGTTCCGCTACTTACTCATGGTCACACAGTGGAAAGCTAGAGCTCACACTTGTTCAAAGTTAGCTATGGTTATTTGTAAAACCAAGCTGACAAGGGTGGTGGCAGGCGTGGAAAGGTTCAGGAGCCACGGTTGATTGGAAGGTCAGTAAGAAAATGGGGCCATGAGACTGTCAGGACAAAGGAAACCATCTTAGGCTGACTCTGCAGCAGACAGGGATTATGTCTGTCTCGTCTGTGTCTGGGGCTGGCCTTAGCTTCAGTGGCTGGTTGGTTGATGGCTTTGTTCCAGCCCTGACTCAGTCTGACCACTGGCTGAGGCAAACGTCTATGTGAGAACAGCCCACGTGGTAGGAGGGGAAAGGGCTCCCCTGAGCCCTAGAATACTTGGTATTAAGCCCTAGGCTGCTGCTGGTCAATTACTTCACCTTTAGCAAGAAGGAATATTTCTGGACTCTGGTTCCCTCACCCTTAACCCTTATTTGTACCAGGGACTTCCATGGCAGTCTGGTGAAGCCCATAACCCCTTCTCAGAATACAGTTTTTAGATGTCCAAAATAAAATGCAACACACACTAGGATGGCAATTAGAAAAAAAATGGAGAATAACAAGTGTTGGTGAGGATGTGAAGAAATTGGAACTCTTGTGCATTATTGGTGGGAATGCAAAATGGTGCAGCTGCTACGGAATGCAGTTTGGCAGTTCTTCGGAAAAGTTAAACACAGAATTACCATGTTTCCCAGCAATTCCATCCTCGGTACATATCCAAAAAAATTGAAAGCAGACACTCAAACAGATACTTGTATGCCAATGTTCATAGCAACACTATTCAAGTAGCCAAAAAGTGGAAACAACCCGAGTGTCCATCAACAGATGAATAGATAAACAAAATGTGGTACATACATATGATGGCCCATTAGCCATAAAAAGAATGAAGTTCTTTTTTTTTTTTTTTTTAATAAATTTATTTATTTATTTATTTATTTATGGCTGTGTTGGGTCTTCGTTTCTGTGCGAGGGCTTTCTCTAGTTGCGGCGAGCGGGGGCCGCTCTTCATCGCGGTGCGCGGGCCTCTTACTATCGTGGCCTCTCTTGTTGCGGAGCACAGGCTCCGGACGCGCAGGCTCAGTAGTTGTGGCACACGGGCTTAGTTGCTCCGCGGCATGTGGGATCTTCCCAGACCAGGGCTCGAACCCGTGTCCCCTGCATTGGCAGGCAGATTCTCAACCACTGCGCCACCAGGGAAGCCCCAAGAATGAAGTTCTGATACATGCTACAACATGCCTGAACCGTAAAAACGTTACGCTAAGTGAAAAAAGTCAGACACAAAAGAACAAATATGGTATCATTCCACTTACATGAGGTATCTAGAATAGGCAACATAGAGACAGAAAGTAGAAAGGAAATTCCTGGGGGATGGAGGGGGAGGGATGGGAAGTTATTTCTTAATGCGTAGAAAGTTTCTACTTGGGATGATGAAAATGTTCAAAACGTCCTGGAAATAGACAGTGATGATGGTTGCACAACAGTGTAAATGTACTTCATGCCACTGAATTGTACACTTTTTTGGGGGTGGGAGGTAAAGTAGAAAAGAATAGCTTTATTACTTTGCCAGGCAAAGGGGGACACAGTGGGCTCCTGCCCCCTAAAACTACGTGTCTCCTGTACACTTTAACATGGTTCAAATGGTTAATTTTATTTTATGTATATATTAACACAATAAACAAACAAATAAATCCAAAGGATGAGAAAGGAGGCCAATTATTTGAATTACAGTGAATCAAGATATTAAAAAGAAAAAAAATTGTGGATATAGTAACATACTGACTTTTAAAAATAACACTGGGCTTCCCTGGTGGCGCAGTGGTTGAGAGTCTGCCTGCCAATGCAGGGGACGCGGGTTCGAGCCCTGGTCTGGGAAGATCCCACATGCCGCAGAGCGGCTGGGCCCGTGAGCCACAATTACTGAGCCTGCGCGTCTGGAGCCTGTGCTCCGCAACAAGAGAGGCCGCGACAGTGAGAGGCCCGCGCACCGCGATGAAGAGTGGCCCCCGCTTGCCACAACTAGAGAAAGCCCTCGCACAGAAATGAAGACCCAACACAGCCATAAATAAATAAATAAATAAATAAAAATTTTAAAAAAAGAAAATAACACTAAATAACAAGATCAAAAGATGGGTTACTAAGTGGTGTAATTCTGAAGTAGTGGTGAGCGTAAGCACTATTTTGAGTTATCTCTCGCGACTATAATGTGCCATGAACAGATCTGTGATCTCTATTGCTGAGACGGCACTGCTACTACTCTTGTGGTTTGTGGTTTACAATTATAATAGAAGGAAATGCTAAGTTGCAGTTAGAGGTTAGTGAAAAAGGATGTTATTTTTTTCTCATCCAAATTACGGACCCACTGAAGTCTATCCAAGGGATCTTTGGAGGCCCATGGACCCCAGGTTAAAAACCTCTCAACGAGATGATCTCTAAACTCTCTTCTAATTAAAACGGTGTGATCTAGCAGTGATTTCTGGCTCATCTGAACATTATGGATAAATTCACATCTCTGATAAGTTTTTTTTCTTATCTGTAGCTGGGGATTATTATAAAATCTGCCTCTCAAGGACTTTGTGAGGGAAAGGGAGGTAAGGAAAGCATTAGGAGCTTTGTAAAACCGTAAAGCTCTCTTGTAAATGCTAGGTAGTATCAGGGAAACCTAAGAGTCCATGAAGACGTCTGCCCCATCCCCTGCACGCCCGTCCCCCAGGGCTCAGGGTTCCTTCAGAATTTTTGCTCAGATCTTTGTGAACTATGGGAACAAAACAATGGGCTCCCTTTGTTAAAGAATACCATGCCCCGTGTAAAAACATAGTGTTATGAACTATAATGTATGCCAGCAGACTCGAAAATACAGACAAATCAGATCATTTTAAGGAAAATACCAATTATCAAATAGACTCAAGAAGAAACAGAAAACCTAAACACACTAATGACTCTTAAAGAAATTGCATGAGTTGTCAAATATATCCTCTCTACAGAAGGCATCAAGCCCAGATGGTTTTATGAGTAAGTTATACTAGCTCTTGAGGACGTCTTCTCTCACTGATCCCATACAAATTTCCCCCCAAAAGACCCATGCTGCCTGAAACTGTGGAATGTGTACCAAACCCTAAAGATGTGTGTTCCTTTAATGAATGAATAAATGATAAAACTGAGGCAAATTATGGAACGAAACATAATGTATTAGAACTAAACTATTTTGGTAGAGGAAAAACAGCTAGGTAAAATGCATGGTCTACCTATTCCTCTTCATTTTGGAGACAAATTCAAGTTTGATTGGAAGAGGGGAGTGAAGGAGCCTGCTACCTTCAGTGGTTGGGACAATCACACACAGGACAGCCACAAGACACTGGCACCGGTGCACACGGGTGAATGGTACCCTGAGGAGGAGGGGATGCTTCCCTGGCTGTCCATCAACGAGTCCCAAAGATATAAGGATTCTTCATCTTGCACCAGGCTTAGCACAGCGCCTGGAACATGGGGACTCTCTTAACATATTTATTCAATGAATGGATGGAGTAGACTGGAAGAAGGCCCAGTGTCAGGCCTGGGGAATTAAGAGCTGGAGATGGAAAGCAGCCTCTCACAGGCTTGGCCAGACCCGAGCCCCTTGGACAGGATTCCTCTGCAGTTTACTTCATGGTCCAACCTAACTTTAAAAGCCCCAGGGGCTCATCCTCCCAGGGTTTCTCAAGGCCAACTGCCCCTCACTGCACCTCCTCCATCGTGCCTTTCCAAAGGCCCCTCCTGGCTCTGAGCCCAAGTGGTCAGATGCTTACGTTCCTCCTGTTTCTCCCCCAGCCCCTTCCCCTGCATCAGCTCTTTGTACATCTGGCCGTCCGGCTTCCTCTTTGATGTTCTTACTCACTGACTGCCTGCGGGCTTACGACAACTTCTCCCTCCTCCTCCTTTCTCAGCCCCACCATCCTCTTGAGCCGCCAAAATACACACACTGCCCTCCTTTCTCCTTTCATCTTTCCCTATAAATCAGCCTCCTCTGGATATACTGAAAGGAAGCTTGTCTGAGCTAGTGGTTTTAATTCCTGGCTTTTGAAAGATCTTACTCGGACTTGGTTTCACATCCTGGCTTGACTGCACTGGTTTCCCATCTGCAGCCCGAGGATATTGGCTGCCCGACCCCATGGGCTTGTCCAATCTGCTTTAAAGACTCAGAAAGGCACAATGGT
The DNA here is from genome assembly GCF_965194825.1 of Balaenoptera physalus. Taxonomy (NCBI): domain Eukaryota; kingdom Metazoa; phylum Chordata; class Mammalia; order Artiodactyla; family Balaenopteridae; genus Balaenoptera; species Balaenoptera physalus. Next base: position 47,464,210 of record NC_138895.1, on the reverse strand, counting down.
AAATTAAAAAGTACCACACCACAGAAGTCTTTGAATATGCTTCCCTGGCGTATGTCAGTAATGGTATATCACCCTGAAATGGGAAGATAAAGGGAACAGAAAGGAAAAAGAGGCTACTTAGGAACGTGTTAGAGAAGACATACTGTTCTCCACAAACTGGGAAAGCAGGAAGCAAAGCAGCTTGTTACGGGCTGAACTGTGTCCCCAAAATTCATAAGTTGAAGTCTACTACCTCAGAATGTGACTGTATTTGGAGATAAGGTCTTTAAAGAGGTGATAAAGATTTAAAGAGATCATGAGGGTGGGCTCTAATCCAATATGACTGGCGTCCTTATAAGAAGAGGAAATGTGGACGCAGACAGGTACAGAGGGAAGCCCATGTGAGGACACAGGATGCGGGTGGCCATCTGCAAGCCCAGATGAGAGGCCTCACTGTAACTGAGCAGGACCCTATGGGGCCTTCCTGGGACAGACCCCTCCCCATATCCTCTGCTCTAGCTCCTCTCTGAAGTACCCAGATAATAGTATCTCATGCATATTTCCTGAGCTTTTCAGATACTAAAAACCACCACCCAAACAGAAAAAATTAACTACTTGATGATCATCAGCAAGTAGCCCCCAGACCTCTGGCACCTAAGGACTGATAATGTTAACCGCCCTGCTACCTCACCATCAACAAATAAGGGAACTGTGAATGAGCTGATCACATGCTCTGGGACACCCCTCCTCATCTGGCCTTTAAAAATGCTTTGCTGAAACCCTTCAGGGAGTTCAGGGATTTTTCTGGGCATGAGCTACCCGTTCTCCTTGCTCAGCTCTGCAATAAACCCTTCTCTGCTCCAGACTACGACGTTTTGGTTTGTTTGGCCTCACTGCGTCTCTGGCACACAAACTTGCGTTTGGCAACATCACCAAGAATCCAGTCAGCTAGCACCTTGACCTGGGACTTCTGGCCTCCAGAATCATGGGAAAATAAATTTCTGTTGTTTAAGCCACCCAGTCTGTGCCACTTTGTCTTGGCAGCCCTAATAAACTAATATACAACTCAAGTCTCCATAATATTTCCTCTCAAGAATACATGAACTGTTTATGGATTGATTATTCAAGCAACTTTGGAACTAGCTCTCCTTGTATCAATATTTTCAGTATCTAATACTCATTAAATATTTAGACATGAATTTTTAAAGTAAAGATGACTATTCTTTATAATCATTTCAAAAGAATATAAAATATCTTTTAATATTTTCAGTGGGGACTTGGAGAAAGATACAGAAAACATTTCATCAAATTTGCAAATGATTCAAACTTGCTAAGTTAAGGAGGAAAAATAAATTAGTTGAGAATGATGAACCTAAATGAAGAAGATAAAATTTAATACAAAGAATTTTAAGTATTCCACTTAAGTTTAAAAAAAAAGTTTGGTATATCAGGGGTCCCCAACCCCTGGTACCAGTCCACGGCCTGTTAGGAACTGGGCCACACAGCAGGAGGTGAGCAGCCAGTGGGCGAGCAAGCAAAGCTTCATCTGCCACTCCCCATCGCTCCCCATCGCTCCCCATCACTCACATTACCGCCTGAACCATCCCCCACCCCCAACAGTGGAAAAATTGTCTTCCACGAAACTGGTCCCTGGTGCCAAAAAGGTTGGGGACCGCTGTGCTATATGATACTAAGCCACCTGTAATAAAAGTTTAGTGATTTTTGTTGACTGCAAGCTCTACGTGAATTAACCAAAAAAGCTAAGGCAATATACCTGTAATCATTCTTTCACTCATTCAGTTAACATTGCCAGAAGTGAAACCCAGGTATTCAACAAATTATATGTTGCCAGTCACTAAAAATTTGGCAATTTCTCCCTTGTTTAAAAAATGTTATTTCAAAGGCTCCTAAGGCAGATTTTTCTTGGAAAGCAAATATTTAGCTTTTTTTTTTTTTAATAGAGGAGAAAGTCCTTATCTTTGAGTTCATTTCCTAATTCTGCAAGCACCTCCCCAGAATCCTGGAATGTGATGGTTTGCAGATGAGAGGTTTATTTAACTCCCTGCACACAAGCCCTTCAATATCCCTGAAGCCTGAGAAGCCAGTTCATTTCCTGGGCTAATCCAGGGGCTACAAAGTTGCATATGGAAGAAAAATCTGTCTCCTTAAAAGCACAGGTAGGGCTTCCCTGGTGGCGCAGTGGTTGGGAGTCTGCCTGCCAGTGCAGGGGACACGGGTTCGAGCCCTGGTCTGGGAGGATCCCACATGCCGCAGAGCGACATGTGGCCCGTGAGCCACAATTGCTGAGCCTGCGCGTCTGGAGCCTGTGCTCCGCAACAAGAGAGGCCGCAATAGTGAGAGGCCCGCGCACCGCGATGAAGAGTGGCCCCCACTTGCCGCAACTAGAGAAAGCCCTCGCACAGAAACGAAGACCTAACACAGCCAAAAATAAATAAATAAATAAAATTTTAAAAAAAAAAGCCATGGCTTTAAAAAAAAAAAGCACAGGTATTGGGACTTCCCTGGTGGCTCAGTGGTTAAGAATCTGCCTGCCAATGCAGGGGACACGGGTTCGAGCCCTGGTCCGGGAAGATCCCACATGCCACAGAGCAACCAAGCCTGTGTGTCACAACTACTGAGTCTGCGCTCTAGAGCCCATGAGCCACAACTACTGAAGCTCGCACACCTAGAGCCCGGGCTCCACAACAGGAGAAGGCACAGCGATGAGAAGCCTGCGCACCACAACGAAGAGTAGCTCCCGCTCGCCGCAACTAGAAAAAGCCTGTGCGCAGCAACGAAGACCCAAAACAGCCAAAAATAAATAAATAAAATTATATATTTATTTTTAAAAAAAGCACAGGTATTTGGGTCCGCATCTCCTCTTTAAAGTCTTAACAAGTCTAAACTCTGCCGTAACACAGCCTTCAGTGAGCCCTTCATCTTCACTTTTTTTTTCAAACTAAACATCCTCAGGTCTTTCAACTCTTTTCCACATGCCCTGGCTTTAGAGACTTTTCCTCTTTGCTCATTTGTTCGTTCATTTTCTCCTTCTCTAGGAATTTACTGAGTGTCTGTCGTGTACCTGGCACGTTACTAGCATGGCCAATACAACACAGACATCGACGCCAGCAATCAATCACTACCAAGGCTGACAAGCGCTGGGCTGGAACAGATGGGCATGCTGCGGGGATGTGATGTGGGGTACTTAATCCCAACCTAGAAGATTAGGGCTGCTTCCACATAGACCCGAAAGATGAGTCCAATTTGGTTGGATGAAACAGAGGAGGTAGGATTGCCAAAAAGGGTTTGAGCAGAGGAAATGTTATGTTGGCTTCTCCAACCCCGCCTCTGCTGCTCAGTGGTTGCACGACCTTGAGCAAAACATTTAACCTCTCTAAGCCTCAGTTTCTTCATCTGTAAAATGGGGATAATAATACCATGAAGGGAAGGGTGAACTGCCTAGCACAGTGCCTGGCACATAGTAGATGTTTCCCCAAAACGGGCAGCCATCGTTACCATTGTTATCATTATTATCATCAGGTGGGGAAACCTGGGACACGATTGGCTCCAGAGGGGTAAGGTTGTATGCCTCGCCCCCCAAGAGCAGCAGCCATCAAAGAGGAGAAAAGAACGGTGGCTATATCACCCACCGAGGGGACGTCCTCCACCCCATCCCCCCACACATACACACTGCAGGTGCCAAACACATGGGCAAGCTGAGGATCAAACATCCTGGAACTGAAGGAGGGAGTGAATGGAGAGGAAGGGATAATGGAAAGTTATGGAAAAGGAAGGGGATAAAGCGTTTACTAGGGAAGAGAAGGTGAGAGAGAGAATCTGTAAAAGAAAAAAAATCAAGTTATACATTCATTGGGTAGGAAAGCTTTTAACTCTGTGGCTTGTTAGAAGTCAGATACTAATGCTTTTTGGAGTTTTCCCAGTATTAATCACAAGATTGGAATGAAGAATTCACTTCATACAGTTTCTAAAAATTGAATGATACCAGAGACGTTAGTTTATACGTAAAACTGAGCACAGGCAGGGAGAGATGAGATGAGATGTACTTTCTGCATCTGGGCTGAGCAGCAGCCATGACAGTCCCTCCATCAGGTCCATAATTCCGTCCCGACCGTATTACAGAGGATGCATAGAGGGGGACTGATAAAAGGGCGGGGGGGGGGGATGTGATTTTACTTCAAAGGGTTTATTTTTTAAAAAGCCTTTGCTACAGGACTTCCCTAGTGGCACAGTGGTTAAGAATTTGCCTGTCAATGCAGGGGACACGGGTTCGATCCCTAGCCTGGGAAGATCCCACCTGACGCAGAGCAACTAAACCCGTGTGCCACAACTACTGAAGCCCACGCGCCTAGAGCCCGTGCTCCGCAACAAGAGAAGCCACCGCAATGAGAAGCCCGTACACCACAACGAAGAGTAGCCCCCGCTCGTCACAACTAGAGAAAGCCCACATGCAGCAAAGAAGACTCAACGCAGCCAAAAATAAATAAATAAATAATTTTTAAAAAAAATAATAAATAATAAAATACAAAGCCTTTGCTATAGTTAAAACAGTTCGATAAGCTCTACGCATCAACCTTCATTTTTATAATCAGTTCTAATGATAAAGACACACGCCAGCCACTGGATTCTTTAGATATGTGTTCATCGCTGCGCTGTAAGAGGCTTGAGTGCCCCCCCCCGCCACTTTGCTAACTCCCCTTAGGTAGAAAAATGTTAGCAGCTTATTTTCAAAGCCCCAGAAAGGGTTGATTGACCTGGCTTACAGTTTGCTTATACTCTCCAGCTGCAATTTTCTCAGCAAATGTTTTTCATCCTGCATCTAGCTCGTGCCCCACAGCACCTCTTCCTAAGACCTTTTCCTCCTGCCCATCCCCACCCCACCTCCTAGATTTATCTTCTGCGAAGGTTCTCAAACTGAGGTCTCCAGAAATGCAATTTCTCAGGCCCCAACCCAGACTTACTGAATCAAACACTCCAGGCATGGGAACCAGTGGTCTGCGCGTAACGAGCCTTTCAGGAGCTTCTGACGCCCAGTGAAGTTTGGGAACCACTGTTCAGTTTCCTGATCCTTACGCACCTGCCCCCTCCGCCGGTGCCTCCTGCCTGATTCTGTTGCCCCACTCCTTCTGTCTCAAAGCTTCTCCCTCTCACCTGGAGAGAGGGAAAGAAAGCCAAAGATTGCATGGGGGGCGGGGGGGAGGGTTCACTACGGGAACCAGAGAAGGGACAACTGGAGGGCGGGAATCGGTGATGTCACCACGTCCCAGACGAGACCTGAAGGATCCCTGACTTCAGCCACCTCAGAGGAAAAGCGGCTGGCCCCGGGGCACTTGCTAAGAGGCTCAAACCATGCACAAGAGGATGAAATCAGCCACCTGTACGCCTCATCCTCTCAGGGCTCCAACACACGCGGAGCTTTCGCTGTGGGCGGGGCCAAAGCAGGGGCTCGAGGTCGGCGACCCCGGTGTTTCCCGCAGGAGCCGCAGCACCTCCAAATACTGATGGGCATTTCCTGTTCTTCTCAAAACTCCTGGTCGGGGAGCAAGCTCGAGTGTGAGGTGCCTTTTTCTTTGCTCAAACACACATCTCCTGAGTCACGCATCCTCTCCTGGGGCGAGGGGCGGGGGCGGGAGGTCACCTTTTCATTCTAGGTTTTCAGAAGCCTTAACAAGTTTGCCAGATCGCTTTACTTCTCTTCGCCTTGGCTTCCTCGTCTGAAAATGAGATAAACCAATAACCACCTTGCAGTGGTTTTTTTTGTTTGTTTTTTTTTTTTACAGATCAAGTGAGCTAGCTTGTCCCTGCTCACAACAGGGGCTCAGTAAGTGAGAGTACCTCGAGAGGTGTCATGAGACATGAAAAACAGTCCCTTTCTTCAAGGGTTTACAATCCGGTGCTAAAAACAAGGCAAGTACAAAAATAACCAGAATAGGAATCCTTGGATAGGTGCCATTATCACCCCTCAGAATAAGGCAAAGAGGGTTGTCACCTTGGTAGAAGACCTGCAGTGCCTGTGGCCCATCCCGGGATGGGAGGGTCCTGCCTGGGAGCAGCCAGAGGAGGTGGCATTTGGCCTGGCCCTGGCTGATCACAAGCCTTGGCCAAGGAAAGATACTCCAGGTAGAAGGAAGAGAGTGAACAAAGCCCTGGAAAGCTCAGGGAAGGAGACAAAAGTTGTATCCATGACAAAGTGGCTTCAGGGCATGTAAGACTGGTGGCCTAAATGGGTCTGTCCTTCCAGAAACCAGAAGCTCAGATGGCTTCCGGCATCTGCTTTTCCTCCTTCACTGAGGGTGCTAACAAATGTCAATTAGGGGGATTGTTTCAGGATGTGGAAATTCATTTACTGTCAGCCAATGCTTGAAAATGTTAATAATTATCAACCTAGGCGAAAACCTCCACTGGCAATACAGAGCAGGACATTTCTTACGCTTAATTCTCTATGCCAGCCAACTCCTTCAGTCACATTGCTAATTTAGGCGGTTTCAGCTCCTCATACAAAACACATTGCATTTTTACTCATGTTTTGATGTCAGATTTAATTAGAGATGTATGCAGAATTGAAAATAAATGCCTCCTAATGTACTGTGATTTCCAAGGAACAGAATTTGGGGCTGTATACAGTGAGTTCTTAGATCATCTGTATTAGCTTTATTTTTAAGTAGTAAATTAACTGCTATGAAGAAATTTCACTAAATTCTGTGACCTCCACCCTCGCACACCTCTGGAATTTTTCCTAGCAGAGTGTGTGGGGGGAGGGAGTGTCAGCTCCCACCATCCCCTGAACACACTGTGGGGTCACCCTCCTTTTAAATTTAATTTTTTTAATATTAAAAAAAAAACACAAACATGAATTCTTCGTGGGTGCTCTTGATCCAAAAGGGGAATCTATTATAGGTAAAGGAAGTAGAAATAAAATGAGATAGGCTGGTAAATTTAGAAAAAAAAGCACATGTCAACAAGACTTGGTAAAAGACAGATGAAACAGGGGAGCCCGTGGGCTGAAGTGCAGACAGTTTAAGTGTGTGCTCTCATTCCAGGAGGGAGGGGAGTCACCAGTACAGTGGGAGTTTGGGCAAGGAGGGTGAAGGTTTCCAAAAAGGCTGATATGCCCCCACTGGTTGCCCTGGCAACAGGTCCACCCCCATATGACTGTGATACAGTAAAGAGAAAAATGTGCACAAGCAAAGCAGGCAGCAGTTAAGGATGGGGAGCAGCATGACTTCCAGTTAGCACCACCTTGAGGGGACCTTAGGGAAGAGTCTGGGAGGGGATGGGTGCCACTGATGCAGGATGGGTGCAGAGGGAAGAACCTGAAGGCTTCCATGAGCTTAGGCTCTGCGTACAGCACACCCTGCTGCTCCAACTCCACCTGCCGGCACACTTGCCTTGAAGGGACTTTGAGTTGGAGAATGTGCTCACTGGTTTTCCTGGTGGCCTGGGAGTGCAGGCTCTCCCTGCCCTTTGCCCTGGAAGGCTTAGGCAGTCCAGATGGCACAGTAGGGGGTAGAAAGGGAGTCAGCAGTGATCGCCACTGTTGTCAGCTTAAAGTCCTCCAGGGGCTCCTACCCCTGCAGCATGAAGCCCAGACTTTTCGTTGGAGCCCCTGAGGTCCTAAGTGAGCTGGTTCCCAACTCCTCTGGGCTTGTCTCCAGCCCAGACCACCTGCCTGACAGACACGGTGGCCCCGATGGCTTCACCAGGTCCCACCTCCGTGCTCCATCCTCACTGCTCTCCTGCCAGCTCATCCCCCAGCTCCACATGGTCTCAGCTTTCCCTATTCTGTGTGTTTTCAGGACCTTTCCTTCCTCTCGGAGAAAGAAAAGAATTCACCTGAAGAAAACATTCCCTAGGAATGTCTCCCGAAACCAGCCATTTACAAAGTGTGGTTTGGGGACCCCCTTCACAGGGTCCACGAAATCAAAACTATTTTTGTACTAATGTTTGCCTGTTATACTCTAACTCTCTTATGTGTGAACATAGTTCGAAATGTTTATTGATGTGGTTTTAGATTCCACATTGCAATTAACCTTTAAGGAACTACCATTTGTCAAGTTTTGGTGTCATATCAAAGAAGAATATCCATAATCACATGAAAAGCCTATTAAAAAACGTCTTCTTTTTCTGACTACATATCTGTGTGAGGCCATATTTTCTTCATGTAACCCAACCAAAACAATATTTCATGACAGACTGAATGGATGAGAAATGAGAATCCAGCTGTCTTTAATTAAGCCAGACACTGAACAGATTTGCAAAAATGTAAAATCCTGCCATTCTTCTCACAATTTTTTTATTTAGAAAATATTACTATACAAATATTTTTACTTACATTATGGTTAGGTTATGGGTTTATTATTGTTATTTTTAAATTAATTAATTAATAGTTTTTAAAGTTCTCCATTTCAATTTGTGATCCAGTAAACCTCAGTAGACTTAACCCACAAAAATAAAAGCTCTTGGGTATCCTCAATAATTTTTGAGTGCACAAGGGTCCTGAGACCACTTTCTTCCACTGAGCCTACAGCAGGCAGAGTAGAGCTGTAACTTAGATATGCCTCTACCGTTGCATGCAGATTCCACCAAATTAATGACCTTTTTACATGTCTGTCTCCCCCGCTGCACAAGTGCTTCCTGATGATGGTTGTTCTTTTTTTTTTTTTTTTAAACATCTTTATTGGAGTATAATTGCTTTACAATGGTGTGTTAGTTTCTGCTTTATAACAAAGTGAATCAGTTATACATATACATATGTTCCCATATCTCTTCCCTCTTGCATCTCCCTCCCTCCCACCCTCCCTATCCCACCCCTCTAGGTGGTCACAAAGAACCGAGCTGATCTCCCTGTGCTATGCGGCTGCTTCCCACTAGCTATCTATTTTACGTTTGGTAGTGTATATATGTCCATGCCACTCTCTCTCTTTGTCCCAGCTTACCCTTCCCCCTCTCCATATCCTCAAGTCCATTCTCTAGTAGGTCTGTGTCTTTATTCCCGTCTTACCCCTAGGTTCTTCATGACCTTTTTTTTTTTTTTCTTAGATTCCATATATATGTGTTAGCATACGGTATTTGTTTTTCTCTTTATGACTTACTACACTCTGTATGACAGACTCTAGGTCCATCCAGCTCACTACAAATAACTCAATTTCATTTCTTTTTATGGCTGAGTAATATTCCATTGTATATATGTGCCACATCTTCTTTATCCATTCATCTGTCGATGGACACTTAGGTTGCTTCCATGTCCTGGCTATTGTAAATAGAGCTACAGTGAACATTTTGGTACATGACTGTTTTTGTTTTTGTTTTTTTTTTTATTTATTTACTTATTTATTTATGGCTGTGTTGGGTCTTTGTTTCTGTGCTAGGGCTTTCTCTAGTTGCGGCAAGCGGGGGCCACTCTTCATCGCGGTGCACGGGCTTCTTGCTATCGCGGCCTCTCTTGCTGTGGAGCACAGGCTCCAGACGCGCAAGCTCAGTAATTGTGGCTCACGGGGCCCGGCTGCTCCGTGGCATGTGGGATCTTCCCAGACCAGGGCTCGAACCCGTGTCCCTTGCATTGGCAGGCAGACTCTCAACCACTGCGCCACCAGGGAAGCCCACATGACTCTTTTTGAATTATGGTTTTCTCAGGGTATATTCCCAGTAGTGGGATTGCTGGGTCGTATGGTAGTTCTATTTGTAGTTTTTTAAGGAACCTCCATACTGTTCTCCATAGTGGCTGTATCAATTTACATTCCCACCAACAGTGCAAGAGGGTTCCCTTTTCTCCACACCCTCTCCAGCATTAATTGTTTCTAGATTTTTGATGATGGCCATTCTGACCGGTGTGAGATGATATCTCATTGTAGTTTTGATTTGCATTTCTCTAATGATTAATGATGTTGAGCATTCTTTCATGTGTTTGTTGGCAATCTGTATATCTTCTTTGGAGAAATGTCTATTTAGGTCTTCTGCCCATTTTTGGATTGGGTTGTTTTTTTGTTATTGAGCTGCATGAGCTGCTTGTAAATTTTGGATATTAATCCTTTGTCAGTTGCTTCATTTGCAAATATTTTCTACCATTCTGAGGGTTGTCTTTTGGTCTTGTTTATGGTTTCCTTTGCTGTGCAAAAGCTTTTAAGTTTCATTAGGTCCCATTTGTTTATTTTTGTTTTTATTTCCATTTCTCTAGGAGGTGGGTCAAAAAGGATCTTGCTGTGATTTATTGATGGTTGTTCTTTAACCCCCTCATGTCTGGCACAAAGCAGAAAGTCCAGATGAATGAACGAAGTAGAAGGGAAGCCCACGTGGACACACATCACAGGCTACTGCCCAAGCAACGTGCAAACATTCATAGGAGGGCAGATAAATATCTGCATTATTTTTTTTTAACTGGCTCAAGTTGTTACGGGGCCTCTGACTTGAATTTAGACATAAATATAAATATTTTTTAAAAAATCAGAAAATTCAAACGAAAAATTAACCTAAGAAACAATTCTGCTTCTACTCTGTTAAACTTTCAGAGACACCCCATGCAAGCAAGTAACTGGGGAAATACACCATGCAGTGGATATCACAAATACAGCCAAAATGATTTGCCACAAAAAAAGAGATCAGGGCAAGGACCACAACAAGCACAGCTTCTCCATCTTTGTTCACTGTCAAAGGTAGACCAAAAGCAGACAGCACGAGAGGATCCAGGCCAGAGTTGCGGTGTTTGCCTTTGGTTTCACGATTCTCACTCACTCACCATGTTCCCAAGTCAAGCAGCCCTCCAGCATGTCAGGGAGCGGCCACGCCATCCCCTGGGGGGCAGAGATGTGCCATATCCCATCCCCCTCTTTGTCCCTGACACATTCTCCTACAAAATGAGAAAAGGGGAGGGGGAGGATACTGGGCGTGGGATGGATGCCCTTAGCAAAACAGGATCTTTTACCTCCGAAGACAAGGGGTTTCTACTTCAGAGCTTGAGCTCAGGGTGACGGAGAGGGCAGTGAATGCTGACAACTAGGGGAGGCCCCGTGGTGGGAGGGGGGGTATGACAGTGTGTGAGTGTGTGTATTTGTGTGCATGTGTGTGTACAAGTATGTGTCGGAGGTGGGGAGAGAAGAGGGGGGGGGTGGGGACGGCACGGGGGCAGAGATATTTGACACCAAGAGGAGTATGAATTTCTGGCTAAGAGTGTAGAGGCTCATTCGGAAAGCAGCCCCATCAGAAACCCAACTGTGTAATCGCTGCTGCTGATCTAGGAATCAGGCGTTTCCAGTTCTCTCTCTCTCTCTCTCTCTCTCCCACACACACACGCCTACACATCTCCACCACCTCTGTCTTTCTAGATAGAGAGATAGATGATAGATAGATACATAGATAGATGATAGGTACATAGATAGATAGATGATAGATAGATACATAGACAGATGATAGATACATAGATAGATGATAGATACATAGATAGATATGTTTATCATATGATGGTATATGTTTATCATCTTGAAATTTGTTTTTAAAAAACCCTTTAATCAGCGTACTAAATATCCCCCAGCCCTTTCCACATTTGCAGAAGTCCTATGTTTATGTCACTATGGAAACAGATTCTCAAGAGACTAAAGACATGGAGGGACCAGCATCATGGAGTCATTGTTTAGGTTAACACCGTAAAGATTCTGACCTCTCAAAACAGAGCTTTTGGTTCCTCTGGTCTCTAACTGTCATTTCAGATGCTGAGGCGACCAGGCACTGGGCAGTTCTCTCAGTGGCCTTCACAGGGGGTGAGATTTTAGGGGGTACAAATATAAAACACAGTTTTGGAGAACAACTTCATGGAATGATGGTTGTGGTAAAGCTTTCATTCACCGCATACCTGTAATTTACATATATTAATCATCTTGCTTTCTCCTCACAAAAATATTCCAAGATCAGCATTAACATTCCCATTTTATGGATGAGGAAACTGAACCTCGGAGAGGTCATGTTGCCTAAGTGTACACACTTGGTCACTACCAGAGCCAGGTCTATGAACTCAGGTCTGTGCCAAAACCCACCATCCTTCCACTGGCCAGCCTTCCTGTTACCCCCGCATCCTAGGCCTTCCAGAGCCCCTGTTTAGAACCAGGCCCATGCATCTATATTCTGTGTGTTTTCAGGACTTTTCCTTCCTCTTGGAGAAAGAAAAGAATTCACCTGAAGAAAACATGTTCACTGGGTGAGCCTAACAGACCTCTAACATTTTCCATTTCTAATATCTTGATCCCACCTCTCTTTTGGGCCGGCTCCCACCTTCCCCAAACCCGCCTGCTCTTCTTCCCATGCTGCCAGGCAAGGAAGCATTATTAACACAGATTAGCCAGACAAATCCAATAAAAAATTCTCATAACACCCTTGTCCAGGTAAGTCCAACCAGGACTTTTTCAGATGAAAACTCGTGCCCTTGCTTATTGGAGAAAAGTCATGAGCTTTGGATTAAATGAAAAGCTTTGCAACAGAAGAGGTTTAATTTCATTTGAAAACCTGTGTACAACCACATTCTCAACTCAGGACGCACTCATTGCCAATGAGATGCCCTCTCCCCCAGCACGCCCAACACGGGACCCAGGGCTGGGAGAGCTGCCCCGACGGACACACATCCCCTGGTCTGGAGGTCCACCCTCGACCACCTCTTCCTACTTCTGTAGGTGGAGCCCCGTCACTCACCCAGGAGGGCCGTCTGAGGGTGGGTCCGAGCATGTCTCCCTCTGGAGATGGACCTGGAAGGAGGCCACTCCCTGGCCTCAGCGGAGGGGAGGAGGAGGACCTGTCCGAGGATCAGCAGAAAGCAGCCCACCAGCATCTTTTCCATCTTCAAGAGGAGAAAGAGGGGCAAGGCTGTGACAAACACAATGGGAGAAGAGGGCTGGGTGAGGTTTCTGGGTCTCCCTGAATGCTAGGTGCTGCAGACTCGCCCCCCCCCCCACCTTTCCCCAGATCAGACAGGCCACTTGTACTGAAAATTCCATTTGTGTGTATGACCCTCAGACCCACTGGTAGGTTCTTGGATACTCTGAGCAGGGCGTGCATAGTTGGAGTTTTTTGTCACTTTGGTCACTATAAGACTGAATGGAAAACTTGGGGGAAAAAAGTCTACCCTGAAGTTTCTTTTCAATCAAGTTCATTATCAATTATTCATAGTCACATTCTATATCTTGGATTTGAAAAAGGAAAAACTACATCTGAGGATTCCAAGTAACAATATTTTCTTAGGCTACTAATAGTGGATGGTACACATTAATATATATGTTTCCCAAGGAATACATATACGGTTGCATAAGCTAACATGACTTAGCCTCCTAGCCTCCCTGCCTTCCACACACATCTATTAAGAGGGAACGTGGTGCAGTGTTTTTAAGGGCTTGGACCCTGGCACCAGACCGCCTGGCTTTGAAGTGTCCTGGCTCTGACACTTGCTAACTGTGTGTGACCTTGGGCAATCTGCTTAACCTTCTCATGCCATGTGTGAATATGGTTAATTGGGTGACTTAATCCATGTAACAAAAGCATTCAGGATAGTGTCTGGCACACATGGGGAGATGAGTACAAGCAAACAAGCAACGGCGTTAGGGGACCAGAGAAGAATAGGATCAAACGCAACGTTGAGCACAGAGCTCTTGGATGCAGAAAGAATTTTGACTCTTGAGTTGAGTTTCAGATATCCACAGGGGCGAGGGAGTTTCAACCAGAGTAGCACACTCTTGACCAGACTTTACCCATTTTCTGTACTGGTCCTGGAGAGTAGCTGGTGTGAAGGCTCAGGAGGAAAGATTCTGAGCAGGGAAGCGACATGGTCAGATCCAGGGTTTCCCAGGATGGCCAATCTCAGTGCTTCACATGGGATGAGAAAGGTACTTTCCACATGATGAATGATATTGACTATTCTGCCTGGCAAACCCTCATGGAGAAGGCAATATCCTGGCACTAGGTTTAAACGTAGTTTTCTTCTAGTCTCTATCATTATGGTGGGTGTCATAGCAATTTATTAATTTATACAAATGAGTGAGGAGGAGGGAATATTTAAGGAGGAACAACATTTAAGGAAGATCATCTGCCTGTAAAGTCTTTACTAAATCCTCATCCTGTGCTTGGCAATTTCACCCAGTTGATTTCATCCAATCTTCATACCTATCCTGCATAAATCAGAATTATTATTTCTGCTTTTTAGAGATGAGGAAACTGAGGCTCAGAGAAGTTTAGTAACTTGACCTAGGTCACCCAGCTAAAGTAAGTAGCAAAGTAAGGATTCAAACCCAGGGTAAGAGGCTAATTTGCCAATTCACTGATTAGCAGAAAACTTGATTAGCTGCAAGTCAAGTCCCCAGAAGGCAATTCATGAAAGGCCATAGCTGTTTCACCATCAGAGGTGGAAATAGGGCAGGGCAGGGGCAGGGACCACTTCCTAAAACGTGAAAAAATAATACTCAATAATTCAGTGAACCGTTTGCTCAGCAAACTGCTTTCAGGAATTGACCTGGAGATGAACCCAGGCCTGTCGACCTTCAAAGTCCACAGTTTTTCACACTTGCTGTGTTGAGCTAGCTCACTTTTCACTATGCATTAAAATTCTATTAAAAATAGCAGATGCTTATTCAGCACTTACTATGTGCCAGGCACTGGGCCAAGTGCTTTAAATTTATTAAGTCATTTAATTCTTACAGTAACTAGAGAAGTTCAATAATTTGCCCAAGGGTAGGCAGCTGATAAAGGGGTGAGCCTTCAGAGCATTGCTAGTTCATTACAGATAACTACTGCCCACCCCTTATAAACAAATTAAACTCTTTACTAATTGGACTGTTCCCTATTCATAGCTTAATCTGTGAGATTCCTTTTTAGAAAAGGAAGAAAAAAGATTTTGCCTCTTTCTCTGATCTTAAACCTACTGTTTACTGTCAAGTTTCCTTGGTATTTATCACATTTTATGTGACATTCTAAGTGTGTTATGTCATTTATATGCGATTTATTATTTTAATGACGTTCTCCTTCCTCCCATCTGAGCAAATACAAAGTCCACGTTTATTTCTTTTAAAATGTATACAACATGCTCTGAAGGCGCACGTCCTTCCTGACACATCTGCAATTAAATCCAAACATTTAGAGCATGATGTGGTGGATAATTATCATTTTCAGAAGACAAATACCACTTCATGTGGCTTGGGTTTACTGTGGATTTCAAGAAGTGTTTGCATTTTCAAGTCACCATTGCTCACCAAAAGGCCCTGAAGATAGGTGAGGGATAGGGAGTTAAAAATAAACAGAAGTAAACACTTCTAGCTGTCTAACCCTGAGAAGGTTACTTTCCCTCTCTCTGCCTCAGTTTCCTCATCTTTAAACTGGGGATAATGAAGAAACCTGGTCGTTGTATGAATTAAATCAGCTGATATATATATATAAAGCACATAGAACACTGCCTGACACATAGTAAGTGCTCAAGAAGTGATAGCTACTTATTATTATTATCATCATTATGCAATCAAACCAATTAATATAAAGTACACATTGCTAATTTTTGTCATACTGAGCCATTTAATGTACCTTAAATTAACTTTGATGCTTACCTATGACTACTCTAATAAAACAATGACACACAAATCCATAATTTAAAAATACATGTTAGTATCTAAAAGTATTTAAAACTCTCTTTTTCAGAATGAAATAATGCCACTTGCAGCAACATGGATGGACCTAGAGATTATCATACTAAGTGAAGTAAGTCAGAAAGAGAAAGACAAATACCATATGATATCACTTATATGTGGAATTTAAGATATGACACAAATGAACTTATCTACAAAACAGAAACAGACTCACAGACATAGAGAATAGACTTGTGGTTGCTGAGGGAGAGGAGGGATGGATTGGGAGTTTGGGGTTAGCAGATGTAAACTATTATATATAGAATGGATAAACAACAAGGTCCTACTATAGCACAGGAACTATATTCAATATCCTGTGATAAACCATAATGGAAAAGAATATGAAAAAGAATGTATGTATAACTGAATCACTTTGTGTAGAGTACAAATTAACACAACATTGTAAATCAACTGTACTTCAATAAAATATATTTTTTAAAATGTTCTTTTTTCAAAATGCAATGGCACAGCAAGTCACAGTCTGGTAGAAAAGATTTACAAAACATTATCTGGTATATCATTTATCTCCAGACATAAACTCTCGTAACTCAACATAAAGACAAAAAACCTACTGGAAAATGTGCAAAATATTTGAACACTCACACTGCCAAAGAAGACATTCAGATAACAAATAAACATATGAGAAGATGTTCAACATTCTTAGTCATTAGAAAAATGCAAATTAAAAATCACAATGGAGGCTTCCCTGGTGGCGCAGTGGTTGAGAATCTGCCTGCCAATGAAGGGGACACGGGTTCGAGCCCTGGTCTGGGAGGATCCCACATGCCGCGGAGCAACTGGGCCCGTGAGCCACAACTACTGAGCCTGCGCGTCTGGAGCCTGTGCTCCGCAACAGGAGAGGCCGCGACAGTGAGAGGCCCGCGCACCGCGATGAAGAGTGGCCCCCGCTCGCCGCAACTAGAGAAAGCCCTCGCACAGAAACGAAGACCCAACACAGCCAAAAATAAATTAATTAATTAATTAAAAAAAAAAAAATCACAATGACATTCCACGACAAATCCACTAGAATAACAAAAATTTAAAAGACCGATATAACCAAGTATTGGCGAAGATGTGGAAAACTGGAATCCTAATACATTGCTGGTAAGAATGCAAAATGGTGTAGCCACTTAGGGAAACAATTTAGCAGTTTCTCATACAGTTAAACATACACTTCCCAAATGAGACAGCACAGGGTGACCAAATGGCCTGGTTTGCCTAGAATTGCCTGTGTTTTTGCACTGAAAGTTCTTCATCCTAGAAAACTCAGTCCTGGGCAAACTGGGCAAACCAGCAACCTAGATATTTACCCAGAAGATATAAAAACACACCCACACAAAGACTTATCTCAGATGCTCATAGAAACTTTCTTTGTAAAAGCTGAAAACTGGGGCTTCCCTGGTGGCGCAGTGGTTGAGAATCTGCCTGCTAATGCAGGGGACACAGGTTCGAGCCCTGGTCTGGGAAGATCCCACATGCTGCGGAGCAACTAGACCCGTGAGCCACAACTACTGAGCCTGCGCATCTGGAGCCTGTGCTCCGTAACAAAAGAGGCCACGATAGTGAGAGGCCCACGCACCGCGATGAAGAGTGGCCCCTGCTTGCCGCAACTAGAGAAAGCCCTCACACAGAAACGAAGACCCAACACAGCCATAAATAAATAAATAAATAGATAGATAGATAGATAGATAGATAAAGCTAAAAACTGGGAACAACGCAAATGTCTATATTAACGAACAGATAAATAAATTGTGGTACATCCATGCAATGGACTACTACTCAGCAGTTAAAGGAATGATGTAATGGGTGAATCTCAAAATAATTAGGCTGAGTGAAAGCAGCCAGACACAAAAAGAATACATACTGAACAATCCTATTTATATGACATTCAACAAAGGGCAAGACTCCGTGACAGAAAGATCAATGGTTCCAGGGGGTGGGATGGGAGAAGAGGGTCAGCTACAAAGGGGCAGGAGGGAAATTTTGGGGGTGATGGAAGTGTTCACATCATGATTATGGTGGAGGTTACATGGCTCTATACATTTGTCAGAACCCATCAAATTATACACTTAAAAGTGATGAATTTTATTGTTTTACGTTTGACTTCAAAAAAACTGTTTAATAGAAACTAAAAGAATGGGGAAAAGGATACTGTATACAAGTCAACATAAAACCAGCATGGCAATATTCATATCAGACAAGACAGGCATTTTTTAAAATAATGCAATGGCAGTGAAACAAGAAAAAATAAGTCAGTACACGTAGCCCACATTAATCATTGTTTCTCAGGGCAGCATTTACAGCTGCTAGCATTTGAAGAACAGGAGCCAGAGCCAGTTCCAACTGGAAAACAAAATGATGTTTGAGAAACAGTTCCTTTCACATATGGGCATATGAGAAGAATTGTTTTGCTGAGAAATAGAGGTTAATTCAATCAGGACAGATTCCATGAAGCATTTGGGGGCATGGAAAGAATATTTTTAAAACAATTAAACAGCTTTGACTTTTGTTCTAGCAATTTTTCTCCTCTCCATGAGACAATGAGTCTTTTCATTTAGCTTTACCAAGAGGGTGGGGAAGAGAGAGAGAAGGAGATTGTTCTAAGCATCACTGTTTCAAGTAAATCGACAGATGCGTAGAATCCCATCAGAGCCAACACTGTGTGGTGTGGGCCTTGAGAGGAGAGGCCTGGCTCTGTCACTACACGCTGCGTGACCTCAGTTAGGTGATTTAACTCTCTGGGCTTTAACTAGTCAGCCATGAAATGAGAGCCGTGGTCTGGAAGCAGCGTTTCTCAGCCTAAACCAGACCACAGGCCCAGGACAGGGGCCCAGGACAGGACAGGGGCCCAGGACAGGACAACGCCGCTCCCCTGAGGAAGATGGGCATGACACCCTCTTCTTGCCCCTGCACAAGAAGACAACGGAGTTAAGGCACTAATATTTCCTAAGTGCCTACTATGGGCCAGGCAGTGAGCTGGGCACTTGTAGACTGTTATCTCATTTGGTCCTACAATCATTCTGTGAGGTGGATGAGGTCCCAATTTCATGGGAGGAACACCGGGAGCCACAGATAGAAAGACACTCTCCAAGGTCTCAGAGCTAGTGAAGTGACAAAGCCAAGATTCTACCCCCGCCACCTCTCAGGCAGCCAGCCTACTTGCTAAAAAAGAGATTTTGAGTCCCCTCTCCAATTCTGAAAGTCCTCAGACATCATATTCAATAGTTTTGTCCCTCAAAGGCCACTCCATTGGCACACCTAGTGTGCATACTACTACTACTCTGTGTTCAATGAGAACCAGTCACACAGGCCTGGGGCCGTAGCAGCCCCAGAGGCCTTCCTTCCTGTCTCCCACCTCAGACCAGAATCCCCAGCTCCCACAGGGCCGGCAAATGGAGCCCAACCTCCGTTTAGATGATGTTGACCTGACGTTGGCTTTCTGTGACTTTCACCCAGTGATCAAGGCCTGCTTGCCAGCCCGGCCTTTCCAGATACAGACTCAAGTCCCTTCATGGTCAAGGTAACTCCATCTGCTCAGGTACCCGGACTGCAAACTTGGCCTCAGCTTCCATGTCTCCCTTGCATCACCATCACATTCACGGGTGGACAAGCCCTGGCTTTCCCGCCTCTGCCGGCTCCCTGCTCCAGCCCTCCTGACGGTTCCCGCCACTGCAGCAATGCTCCAGTCTATTTCTCACCCAGACTTCTCCAGAAGCTCTGGAACTGCTCTTCCTGCCTTGGGTCCTGTCCCTTCCCTGCTCAGAACCCACCTATGGCCTTACTGCGTAACATTCATGTTCAAGGCCCTCCATGACAGACCACTGCCCGCCCTACAACCATGGCAGTCCCACGTGCACCCCAGCCCCTCTACCGGTGCCAAAAGAATTCAGATTCTTGTCCTAGCTGGTTGCCTTCATCCATGCTGGTCCCTTGGCCTGGTCTACCTTCTGTATTATTCAAAAACGCATTCATTCCTAAAGGCTCAAGTCACACGTCACCCACTCTCTAAAATGTTCTCCGATTTTCTCAGCAAGGATTGACTTTTCTACGCACCCCTGACAATGGGTTTGTTGTCTGCTCTAGCACTGGGTTTTTTGTTTGTTTGTTTTTGTTTTTTGGCCGCGCTGCGCAGCTTGTGGTATCTTAGTTCCCTGACCAGGGATCGAACCCACACTATCGCAGTGAAAGCACGGAGTCCTAACCACTGGACCGCCAGGGAATTCCCTAGCACTGTGTTTCTTTTTCTTGCTGCCATATCTGTCTCCCTGCCTAGACTCTGAGCTGTTCCTTGAAACCACACCCATGTGCTAGATGCTGAATTTTATAAATAAAGTTTTAGAAAATAGGTAAATGTTGAATAAACACATTTATTGATCAACAAAAGATCAATAAATGTTGAATCAAATTGGCCCTAGTTCTGCACCTGACAACTGGCAAGGCCGAGCCCAGGTCTTCGTCTACATACTCTGTTTGCCTTAATGCAGGCAACCCCAATGGCTCTCTCCTATGATGGGAGAAGCCTCTGCCCCAGATTTCTTGGCCTTGAATGTATAATTTTTAAATGATATAGATGAAATATCAAATATCTAGTTATAATAATTAAAGTATCCATTTAGTCATACATGCATATTCAAAACATTTGAAATTACAAAATATATATTCGTTTAGAAATAATGCTTTATTCATTAAAAATGTTTCAGAAAACAGTGTTTTCTCTCTTTCATTACATAAAACAGTTTTCAAATGCTTGCCTCTCTAACATCAGTATTCCATCAACGCTAAAGATTTGTTTGTTTTCTGACATCTTTACTTCTAGGTTGTCTGAGATACAGCGCTTTCTGAATCTATATATGATACTGTCACTGGAAATTTTATCTCAGACCACCAGTTCCCACTTATGTAACATGAGGACAGTTGTTGGGTTTTTTAATATGTCCTGGAGGCATAAATTCACTGTCTCTGCAACTTACTCATTCACCGTGTTGCTCGTAAAGTATCATATCCAGTGTCATCCAGCCCTTGCAATTGTGAAACTGTGCCCAGAAGAATAATGACTAAATTTGAGTTGATTTTTCTTTTACTGTTTTGGTCATTGACTTCTACATGTATTCAAAATTAGCACACTGATTGAGGACATTTCAAGCTAACGTGTCTTCCCCAGATAGTACTTTGTTCAACATATCTGACAGAGTTCCACATACTTTGAGAGACTTTGCAAGGACTCACATATAGAGCAATTTCCTCTTTTCCAAGGAATCATTTTCTGGGGAAAAAAAACCCTCACCTCATATTTTGGAATATATGGTCATTCCTACCTTATCTTTTCTCCCTTCCATTCAATCAGCACCATGTTCTACCACGTGATGTCTCGCATGCCTTCTCCCTTTTCTATCCATACCAAGGTCACAGCCCTAGTCTTGCCCCTTATTCATATTGGAGAGACTACAAAGGTCCTGGCAGACACTGCTGGTTGCCCCCCAATATCCTCCCCTCCTTCTTTAGTAATAGAACCCTCACTTTTTAACTGGACACGTATGGGGCTGGAATAAAGACCAAGATGCCCAGTCTTCCTTTCTTCCCTATCAGGTGACTACATGGGGGTCAGGGGGGATGGAAGTGGATGTGGCGAGTACAACTTCAGAGAAGTGTCCTTAAAGGAGGGGTGGGGGGATGACCGCCTTGCTTTTTGCTTCCTGCTGGCTGGAATGAGCACATCCTGGCTGGAAACCCAGCAGTCATTTTGAACCACGAGGCAGCATGAAAATGGAAGTCATGTTGCATGGTAAAAGTGACAGGGCACAAAAGTGTGGGTCCCCAACCCCATGCTCACTTTGGACACACTGCCTCCAGGCTTCTAGACAGAAATAAACTTCCTTCTTCAAGTCACTGTCATTTCAGTTTTTTCTATAACTTGGAGTTGAACATAATCCTAATTAACTGACTGTTTCTAAGTCTCTCCTATTGACGCCATCTGGCACCAGCTGAATTCAATCTTCCCAACACAATATCATGCTTATCATGCGCCTGCTCAAAAACTATCAGTGACTTCTACATACCAAGCCGATAAAATCCAGATTCCTTAGTTTAGCACTCAAAGTCCCATAATCTGGCCCTGTCTTACAATGCTAACCTCAGAAACACCACCATCCATCCCACCAACACACACACACACACACACACACACACACACACACACACACATACACTAACCCTCCACTCCAGCCCAGTAGCTCCATACAATGTCTCTTACTCACCACTGGTTGGATTGAGTTTAGGACCACGGAGATATAGGGAGGGAATCACTCCCTTTCAAATTGAAGTGTGAATGGAAACAACCTTAACAAGAGAACAGATACACTGTGGTGGAGTCATATAATGGGCTATTATACAACCATAGAAACAAGTGAATTACCGCTTGGTGCAATATCATCATAAACTTACAAACATAATATTGAACAAAATAAAATTCAAAGATGGGGCTTCCCTGGTGGCGCAGTGGTTGAGAGTCTGCCTGCCAATGCGGGGGACGCGGGTTCGGGCCCTGGTCTGGGAGGACGCCACATGCCGCGGAGCAACTAAGCCCGTGAGCCACAGCTGCTGAGCCTGCGCGTCTGAAGCCTGTGCTCCGCAACAAGAGAGGCCGCGACGGTGGGAGGCCCGGGCACCGCGATGAGGGGTGGCCCCCGCTTGCCACAACTGGGGAAGGCCCTTGCACAGAAACGAAGACCAACACAGCCAAAAATAAATAAATAAATAAATAAAAAAAAAAAAAAAAAAAAGATGGACAAAATGAATCTACAATCTTAGGAATCGGGATAGTGGTTACACTTGAGGTGTCAGTGCACAGAAGGAGGTGTGAGGTGGGGATTGTGGGGTACTGGGAATGTTCTGCTGATTACTCAGGATGTTGACTACACATTCATGAAAAATAATCCAGCTACACGCCAGATTTGTGCACCTTTCTATATGTATGCTTCAGTAAAAAGTTTACTTAAAAAACAGGCAAACTAAGTTAGAAGAGCAGTTACCTTCAGGGGGAGGTGATAATTAATTGGGTAATTGTGGGCACAAAGGAGGCTTCTGGGGTGCCGATCTGGGAGGTGGTCACATGAGAGTGTTCATTTTGCAAAAGATCCATTGTACTGTTCCCTTATGGTTTGTGCATCTTTTTATATGTTCTTTTGATTAAAAATTTACTTAACAAATGAAGTGTGCAGTACTACTTCTGCCCCCCTTGCTCTCTGATCATGCCATGGACAAAGGGATTCAGGGAGAGATGTGAGCTGCAGCAGAGATTTTAGAGAGAGGCTAATGGGTGTTCTCTCAAGTGGGCTATTGTGCACATTCTGGAAGAGGTGTTAATAAGAATGAGGGTGCACAGCTGGTCCTGACCTGGAACTCCTTCTCAAGCCCTGGGGTGGGCAAAATAATGTCCCTCCAAAGATGTCCATGTCCTAATCCCCAAAATCTGTGGATATGTTATGTTACACAGCAAAGAGGAATTACAGTTGCTAATCAACTGACTTTAAAAATAGGGAGATACCCTACATCAACTATACTTCAATTAAAAAATAGAAAAAAATAAGGAGAGCATCCTGAATTATCCAGGTGAGCCCAACGCAATCACCAGGGTCCTTAAAAACAGAAGAGTGAGGCAGCATGAGAAGGACTCAGCCTGACATTGCTGGCTTTGAAGATGGAAGGAGGCGACAAGCCAAGCAATAAGGGAAGATTCTAGAAGATGAAAAAGGCAAGGAAATGGATTCTCCCCTAAAGCCTCCAGAAGGAACAATTCACCCAGTAACACCCATTTCAGACTTTTGACTTCCAGAAACATAAGATAATAAACTTTTTAAAAAGTGAAGTATAGTTTACAATGTTGTGTTAGTTTCAAGTGCATAGCAAAGCGATTCAGTTATACATATATATATATGATATATAATATATATATTCTCTTTCAGATTCTTTTCCATTATAGGTTATTACAAAATATCGAGTATAGTTCCCTGTGCTACACAGTTGGTCCTTGTTGTCTACCTATTTTATATTTAGTAGTGTGTATATGTTAACCCCAAACTTCTAATTTAACTCTCCCCCCTCACCCACTATTCCCTTTGGCAACCATAAATTTATTTTCTGTCTGTGAGTCTATTTCTGTTTTGTAAATCAGTTCATTTGTGTCATTTTTTGAGATTCCACATGTAAGTGATATCATACGATAGTTGTCTTTCTCTGTCTGACTTAATATGATAATGTCTAGGTCCATCCATGATGCTGAAAATGGCATTATTTCATTCTTTTTTATAGCTAGGTAATATTCCATTGTACGTATATACCACATCTTCTTTATCCATTCATCTGTGGATGGACGTATAGGTTGCTTCTGATAAACTTGTTTTATGTCACTAAGTTTGTGGTAACTTACTACAGCAGCAATAGGAAACTAATACAGACACTGTCTGGAAACTTCAGAGAGGTGGTAATTTTATTAGAGGAGATCTTGGGGGTGGGGGCATTCTTTGTATTTCAATGGAAATGGAGAAGTAGAAGGAGCTAGAAAAAATCAGCAAACACTGTTGATGGGGAAAAGGAGACCATTCTGAGGGGCTAGTGTTAAAAGTTGAGGGTTTGTCAAAGAAAGGGAGAAACTGTGAAAGTAGCAACTTCAGAACTGAGTTTGAAGCAACCCAGGGCTCACGAAAGATCTGACCCATAGTCTTGACCCCTGTGGTCTTGAGCTTCTCATCTTTAAGACAAGTGAAAACAAACTCACCTAACTGGGAAGGTGCAAGGATAAGCCCTAAACAGACGTGAGATAAAATCCTTTGATTGGGATTTCCCTGGTGGTCCAGTGGTAAAGAATCCGCCTTCCAATGCAGAGGACGCAGGTTCGATCCCTGGTCAGGGAACTAAGATCCCACATGCCGCGGGGCAACTAAGCCCACATGCCACAACTACTGACTCACACGCCACAACTACAGAGCCCACTTGCCGCAACTACAGAGCCCACGCTCCCTGGAGCCTGCGCGCCACAACTAGAGAGAGAAAACCCACATGCCACAACTAGAGAGAAGCCTGCACGCCACAACGAAAGATCCCACATGCCTCAACGAAGATCCCGCGTGCCGCAACTAAGACCCGACGCAGCTAAAAATAAATAAATAAGAAATAAATCTTAAAAAAAAATTCTTGATTTACATCATTTTCTCTAATAATAACTGTTTATTAGGCAGAATAATGCCCCCAAAGATGTCTACGACCTAATCATCCCAGAATCTGTGAATATGTTACCTTTGTGGAAAAAGGGACTTTGCAGATGTGATTAAGCTAAGGATATTGAGAAGGAGAAATCAGCCTGGATCATCCAAGTGGGCCCAGCGTAATCACAAGGGTCTTTATAAAAGAGAGAAGAAGGGGGGAAGGAGAAGAAGGGGGGAGAAGGGGGAAGGGAGAGAAGAACTGGAAGCTGCTATGCTTCGAAGATGGAAGAAAAGACCAGGAGCCAAGAAACATAGGCACCTTTCAGAAGCCAGAAAAGGCAAGGGAACAGATTTCCCCCTAGAGCCTCCAGAAGGAACATAGCCTTGTCGACACCTTGATGTTAGCCCAGTGAGACCTATTTCAGACTTCTGACCTCCAGAACTGAAGGACAATACATTTGTGTTGTTTTAAGCACTAAGTTTGCAGTCATTTGTTACAGCAGCAATAAGAAACTAGTACAATAACCTAAAATAGCAGTGGGGTATTCCAATGGGGATGGAGCCACGGTCTCCAACAGTAAAGTTTTCTCTGACAATACTCTTAAAAGAACTTTCGAAAAATGTTAGCTAGGCCACCTGCTAGGCCACTGACTTTACATGCAGATATTTCGGTAAAAATCTTATTTTCAATCAACTCTCTCCGAGCACTGGCAGATTAATTCACATTAATTATCTCATTTAACCCTTATAACAACACTATGACATAGATCGTATCATCCCCATTTGATGGATGGTATAATTGAGGCTCAGATAATAATAACAATAAGTATAGGTAATAAATATTGAGCACTTACTCTGAGCTAGGCATTATACTAAGCACTTCATGTGTGTTAACTAATTTAATTCTCCCAACAATTCTATTCCCATTTACAGATGAGAAAACTGAGGCAGGGTGTCTAAGTAACGTTCCAAAATCCTTGCAGGTAATGAGTGGCAGGGCTGAGACTGGAACCCAGGTCCCTCAGGTGCCAAGATCAGGGTCGTACTCCCACAACCTCTCACTGTCAGCATCATTACCACCAATCATTGATAACAGCCGAGGCCTCTGGGATGGAGCCCAGCCCTGCCTTTCTCTCTGAGTCCCTTTCAGGGTCCTACCAGCTAAGGCAGTGGTGGCTGTCTAACGAGCCACGTGGCAGGGTTCAAAGATGACCTCACGGCTAGAGCTCCAAGTGGCAACCGGTCCCTTGGAAGGGCCTCCCTGGCACTGTTTATTAGCAACAACAACGATAGCCTCCACTCTCTCCTTGACACTTCAGCCTCCCTCTTCCTCTGACCCTCCTGACTTATTCCCACATGTACGCTAAACAGGGGTGCCCTCCTGAGCTTCCCTAAAGACAGGGAGTCCCAGGAAAGGGCTCTCTTAAACACACATGCTAAAAACCAGAGGGGAGCCAGTCCCGTCCCAGGGATAGCATTCGAGGCTCTGGCTCACTTGGCTGGCCTCAAACTCAGCTGCTCACCCCTGAGTCCCAGCATGTCCCTTCTCACCTCCCACCCAGCCTCACACCCAACACCCTGCAGGCCAGCGTTTACACTGGCACTCCCTCTTCGCCCCAGGCAGAGCTGATTCTAGGAAAACTGTGGGATTTCTCTGTAGAACCTTCAGTGATCCTCTTATTCCTCCTCTATCTTTCAAGGAGCAATCTTCTATTTCCTTTTCTTTAAATCTTGGGCCTCATTTCAACTACCTCTTGCTGAATGGAGATATATGGTGATGCTGGTAAGAGCTTAGAGCATGACGGCCATCTGAGGGTGTCTCAGAGGCGGACTCTGGTACGGCACCTGCAGCCAGTGAGCTCAGACCTCAGTGCCTCCAGCTTGCCAGGGCCTGGACTCCTGAGCCCGGAACCCTGGATTTGTAGAAAAGAGAAGCCTGGCAACACAGAGGTCTGACTGAATTCTACTGGCAGGACTAAAAGTTTGGGCAGATAGGAAAACAGAAGGTGAAGAGCCAACAGATATCTACCTGCATTCTCAACAGGGGGTTCTAAGGGACCAAGCTTCTGGGGCTGAGAGGAAACTTTCCAGACCATAAACCCATCCTGGAACAGCAATATGGTTTTCTAAGGTTGGGAGAAACAGGCAGGGAGAACCGTGTAGGATGCACTCCTGAATGGAAAACTCCAGTTAAATACATATAGATCATCTGCCACCCTCACTTACCCACAGAGGGCCCACCTTCCTGACTTGGAGAGGAAGTGACTGCTTATAGGAACGCCTTGCTTTTCTGGAGAGACAGGTGATGGAACTAATCACCAATCTTAAAATGCCTGGAACTGTTCTAAGGACTTGAATTTAATCCTCACAGCCCTTTAGGTATTATCAACCCCATTGGACAGATGAAGAAAGTGAGGCATACAGTAGTTAGGTAACTCCAAAGTTGCCAACCTGTAAGCTTCACTCACAGCCGGGGTCTGAACCTAAGGAAGCCAACCCCAGAGTCTCTGGTCTTGACCACACCCCTCCCCCACCCTTCCCCCACCCCCGCAGCGGGAAACCAATTAAATGCACTTGGTGCAGATGCAGCCCAGCTCCCTGATTTATGATGATTTGGGACTTGGTCAACTGGGTTTGTTCCCGGCGGGAGTATGTGTTCCCGAGGAGCTACCTTCCTGTGCGTCCAGTCCGGGAGACCTTAGCGAGAGAGGGTCCCCATTTTTCTGTCCTCTCTCCAAATTGCCCTCGGGGTTTCTAGCAACTACCACAAAACGCCCTCCCCTTTCCTTTCCTTTCTCCGCAATGTAGAGAAGCTGGAGCTTTAGCTGTCCTAGAGAACCAAGAACAAAATGCAGATGACACGGGCATTAAAATACCAGCCGACCGAGGCGGGGAGTCGGAATCGATCCGCTGGCCAGCTGAACAGCAATCGCACCGGATCCCCACTCAACAAGTCTCGCTTTCCCGGGGTCGGTGGAGGCCAGGTCTGGGCGGCCCCGCGGCGGGGCACAGCGCCCCCACGGGGCGCTGCGGGGTGGCTGCCGCGCGCTGCGCCGGGCTCAGGGAGCTCGCGGAGCTCGCCCGGCCAGGGCGGCCCAACGGGCCCCGACCGGGGGGTCCCGCAGCGCCACCCTCCCTCTCGCCCTCGGCCCCGAGGGGTCGGGAGCCAGGGGCCCGGGGCGGGAGGGGGCGTCCGGCGGGAGGGGCCGCGCGGGGCCGCACGGGCCGGGGCGCGGGCCTTTGGGCGCGCCCGCGTGCGTGGGTGCCCAAGCTCTGCCTGTCTGTCCGTCTGTCTGTCTGCGCCTCGGGGCTGCGGGGCCAGGCAGGGCCCCGGGGAGAGCGCGCCCCGCTCACCTGCAGCCGCCGCCGGCGCCTGGGAAGCGAGACAGGGGCGCAGCCTCCCGGGTCTTCGTCGCTGGCCTCCTCGCCGCTCCGAGAGCCACGGCTCTCCTCGGGAATCGCTCGTGGGAGCCGAGGAAGAAGCCCGAGGTGCTGCCGCTGTCTCCTCCTTCTCCGCTTCCTCCGAGTCCCATCCCAGAGCGCTCCGCTCGCTCGCTGGCTGCCTCGGCGGCTCTGGGCCAGCGCCGGCAGGCGGCGGGGGAGGCGGCGCCGCGGAGGGTGGGGAGCGGGCCGGCGGGAGGAGGGGTGTACTGTTTGGGGATGGGGCAGGAGCGGAGAGGGAGAGGCCGCGAGGACCGCCCCCCCCGCAGGCAGCCCCGGGAGCTGGGCACCCTGGCCGTGCGCCCTGCCTGCTGCCACCTCGCTCTGCGCGGTCCGTCCCCAAGCCCAGGCCGGGATCGGACTCCAGGGGTCTGGAGCCGCACGCAGGCTCAGAACAACAAGGAGCTTTGGGGGCTTGGCGGAGGGGAGTGGGGTGGGGAGCGGAGGAGAGCATCTCCTGGAGGAAGAAAGGCATGACAGGGGTCCTGTTTCCTGAACTGGGGGTCATGATCTACAGGAGGACCATCGATGACGGTGATGAAGAAGAAAGTGGTGAGAATTGGGCTAATTGGTGACAAGTGCCAGAAGCTGTCTTGGCAGTGCCCAGAACACCGGTGCCAGTTCATATTACCAGAGCGTCCACTGGCCAGAGACCAGGCCCCTGGGTGGGGACGGGACTAAGGATGCCAGGACGGAAAGGAAACAAGGTTCCTACCCTGAAGGAGCAGAGAAAGTCTAGTCCAGGCAAGACTTTTGAAATTATGGACAAAGATGTTTGCAATTTTGTAAAGCGGGGGAACGTGCCCTGAGAGGTCCCCAAGTGAACTTTGGAGGGATGCGAAAGCCAGGATTGGTCAGTGGCAGGGAAAGGGCTGGGGAATGCCACTCTACCAGCTCTCCCTGCTCCTGGGCAGCTGGGGGTGAGTGGGGTCGTTACAACAGGCTAGGACATCTCCTAATAATTGCTCCAAAATTCTAACCCCAAACCATTAACCCAACCGCTCAGTTCAGGTTTTAACAAGCTATGGGGGAGAGGCAGCAGAATTAACAAGTTTCAAAACATCTGGTGCCAGAATCTGATCATTTAAGTCCTCTTGGCTGCCTTTACTCCGAACCGTCGTCACTCCTATTTGATGATAGAGTTGGTTTCTGGAATATGAGTAAAAATCTTGTACAAAATCAATTTTCCAGGAAAGCTCCAGGTGGGTTATTAAAATCCTAGCCATAAGGCAAGGGGTCAACATACTCAAGCCATCGGGCAACTCAGTGGTATCCTAATGCCAAGAAAGAATCTTGGGATTCATATTCCCTTATCCTGCACTTTAGGCCCACTGGGCACTCTTGGCTGCCTGCACTGATCAGAAATAGTTTCTTTGTATGTCTTTGGGAGGAGGTAGGTGGAAGTCAGAAAGCAGAGGAAAGTCTTCAGGAAATGTTTGGTCTCTGAAGTCTTGGATCCCACAAATAATTCTTCCTGAGTCTGGGCCAGTGAAAATCCCCTAGGAGCTGGGGAAGTTAAGTTACAGTTTAGGGAAACTTACAGTTTAAATGTGTTGCCTTATTTCAAGACACCAGTATGATCCAGTAACTTAACCAGGAAAACAATAGTAATTCCGAAATCCTTCCAAATTTTAGTGAATTGTAATTTAGTAGTAACAGATTTCAGTGATTCTGGTGTATGCCAACTAAGATGGATGTTTTTCCCCAGGGAGTTCTATCAGACTTCTTCAGAAGAGGAAATTTCTGTACAAAGCATGCCTGCGGCCAAGTCAAATAGGTCAGTGAGTTGTTCACCTTGTGGAACGATCTTCAGGTCTGCCAGAAAAAAAAAAAAAAAAAAAAAGAAGCAAAAGCGAGTTCAGTATCCTGAAATATCAAGTAAGAAAAAACAATGGCTTAGTTTCCCAGTTACCTTTAGGGTGAATGCAAGTTGATAATAATAAAGGCTGCTGGGGAAAGCCCAAATTTGCCTTTTCTGCCAGAGGCCCTGCTACTGGCTTAATGTAGAGAACCTTATTCAGAAAAAGTATGATTTCTTGTTCTCAGGTGGGCTCTTATACAAGCAGACAAGAACGAGGGTGTGTAGTATCTCAGAACTCATGAGTTAGAATCCTTAACTGTTTAAATTACTTACACCTTGGTAGCTATACTGGGTTCAGCTCACTTCTCTGTCTCTGCAGGGGGTCTGTTGTGGAACAGGATGAGGCTGGGGGTGGGGGGGCAGTCATCTGACCCAGGCCTCACATTCATGAATAGCCTCAAATATAGACTTTGGCCCTAAGCATTCATTTGTTCCTTGTAAACATTAGAACTTTTTGTTTTGCTTTGTGTTACACATTAGAATCCTTCCTAGAGGGCAGATTAAAATGAGACTCTATCAAAGAGAAGAGGACCAGAATATAAGGAAAACAATGAGCAGACAGGTTGGCTCACAGAACTCATAGCCTAAAATAACTTTTGTACTGAATTATTTTTTTTCTTGAAAATAGAAACATCACTTTTATTGACAAGATAGATAGGGCCACAACGGGCGGCTCCACAGAACACAGATGAGGAAGAATCTAAAATTGCAATGTCACCTCACTCGCACTGTGTTTCTCTAGGTGACTGATGATGTTTGAGTCCCATGTAAACTGTTGGAGCCCGTCCCCGTCCCACTCAAGCAGAAGAGCAGGATGTGTCCCCTGGGAGAGGAGCTGTCATTCCTTTGGGGCACCTGCCAGTTGGTCAGAACAGGAGATAAGGTAGAGAGGGGAGCACTGCAAAGCAGTGGCTGGGGCTTCCCTGGTGGCGCAGTGGTTGAGAATATGCCTGCCAGTGCAGGGGACACGGGTTCGAGCCCTGGTCCGGGAAGATCCCACATGCCGCGGAGCGACTAGGCCCATGAGCCACAACTACTGAGCCTGCGCCTCTGGAGCCTGTGCTCCGCAACAAGAGAGGCTGTGATAGCGAGAGGCCTGCCCACCGCGATGAAGAGTGGCCCCCGCTTGCCGCAACTAGAGAAAGCCCTCGCACAGAGACGAAGACCCAACACAGCCAAAAATAAATAAATTAATTAATTAAATAAATTAAAAAAAAAAAACAGCAGTGGCTGGGTTTCCACTCCAGCCTTGGGTAAGGAACCCTCCGACATGGGGCAGTGCTTCCTTCCAGATGCCCCATCAATGTGGACAGCTAGTTCCATGTCAGAGGTCCCCCCTGAGGACAGGCTAGCTGATGGTACCATCATCCCAAGTGAAATGATTTCTAAATAAACATATAATCCCACCTTGGAAAGAGAATTCAAATGTTTTTATGTTATCTTGAACCATGAGCTCCCGAGGGCAGGGACCAGGCCTTTAGCTTGTTTACACATCTTCCTTATGCCGTGCTGTGGAAGAGACTGAGCTGCTGTGGCCTTAAACCTGGAGTTTAGAGTGGTTTCTGTGGAATCAGGCTGATGAGGCTACTTATCAAGAATGAGATAATAGGATGGCGTGGGGAGCCTTAAAACCTGGGCAAGACCGAACGGAATCTGACTCGTTTCCTTGGATATTGACAAGGCTGAAACATCGCCCGTCTCCCTGGAGACTAGTTTCCACTTTGGAAGTGGAGGATGGACCTGCTATGTGTGGAAGCATCACTCAGCAACGCGGACTGCTGCTTCTTGCCTCCTGAAGCCCAGGAATTGGCAGAGAGCCGTCTGCTATTAGAAGCCAGTAGTCTCATTCCTGTGACACTCAGCTAACTGCCTTCTCGCCACGCCATTACCGAGTCTCTGTCTGCATCGGTTGCCTGGTGTTAAATCAGACTGCGAGATACTTGGGCAATGAGTATGTGTATGTGTCCTATAAAACCTTCCAGCATGCTGGCAAAGCTCAATAAACTCAAGAATAACAAAAATATCAGAAGAATAACAAAAATATCAGAAGAAAGAATGTGGCTTTTCCACGTTCTCTCTTGCTGAAGAAAATAACTGGAACATGGTTATTACCGGGATCCAACAGAAGGGGAAATGCTACAGATGGTCCAGTGGAAAGAATAAGGAATAAGGCAGTGAACTGCTGAGAGTCACAATAAATCATAAGATGGAGAAAAATAAGATGTAATGCAATAAAGTGAACAATTTTTTGTTGGTAGAGCACTCTCTGAAAAGAAGCAATGGAAATGTCTTGACTCATTTAAAACAAGAATTGACAAAGCAATTCCCAAGTACAGAAAGTGCCAGAACATTACTGGCTACATGTACACTAGCTCTGAACAAAAACATGTTGAAAAGAAGATGCAATAACCAAAGTGTGAAAGAGCTGAGAGTTTCTTTTAGCTAGAGCAAGTTTTAAGACAGCTCAGCATCCCTGGCCAGGCCTAATGAGAGGGTGCAGACCCGCAGTGCTTCACCATTAGCTCCAGACTACCCATGGAGCAGATAACATGTCAGACAATTTTTGAAAATCAATCAATGTAATACACCATATCAACAGAATAAAAGACCAAAACCACGTGATCTCCTCGATAGATGCAGAAAAAGCATTTGACAAGATTCAATGCTCCTTCGTGATAGAAACATTCGACAAACTAGAAGTATAAGGGGATTTCTTCAATCTAATAAAGAGCATCTGCAAAAAACCCACAGCTAACATCATACTGAAAGCTTTTCCTCTAGGATCAGGAACAAGACAAAGATGTGCTCTCTCACCACTTCTATTCAACACGGTGCTAGAAATTCTAGCCAAGGCAAGAAGATGAAATAAAAGGCATCCAGATTGGAAAGAAAGAAGTAAGACTATCCCTATTTGCAGAAGACATGATCTGGTAAGTAGAAATTCTAAGGAATCTACTAAAAAAGTATTAGAACTAAGAAAGTAGTTCAGCAAGGTTGCCGGATACAAGATCAACAGACAAAAACCAACTGTATTTCTATACAGTCTGAAAATGAAATTAGGAAAACAATTCCATTGAAAATAGCATCAAAAAGAATAAGTCACTTAGAAAAGGATTTAACAAAAGAAGTACAAAACCTATACTCCAAAAACTACAAAACATGGTTGAAAGAAATTAAAGGAGATCTAAATAAATGGGAGGACATTCCATATTCATAGATTGAAAGACTTGATATTATTAAGATGGCAGTACTCCCTTAACTGATCTACAGAATCAACATAATCCCTATCAAAATCCCAGCTGGCTTCTTTACAGAAATTAACAAGCTAATGCTAAAGTTCATATGGAAATTCAAGGGACCCGGAGTAGCCAAATAATTGTGAAAAAGAACAAAGTTGGAGGAGCCACACTTCCTAATTTCAAAACTTACTACAAAACTGCAGGAATCAAAATAATGTATACCTGCCTAAAGACAGACATAAAATTAAATGGACTAAAATTGAGAGTTCAAAAATAAGCCTTCATATTTGCAGTTAATTGATTTTCAACAAAGGTGCCAAGACCATTCAACTGGGGAAAGAATTTCAATTGGTCCTGGAACAACTGGACAGCCACATGGACAAGAATGAAGTTGGACCCTTACTTCATTCCACATACAAAAATTAATTCAAAGTGGATCAAAGATGTAAGTGTAAGAGCTAAAGCTATTAATCTCTTAGAAGAAAACACAGAAGTAAATCTTCATGACCTTGTATTAGGCAATGGTTTCTTGGATATGACTTCCGAAGCACAAATGACAAAAGAAAAACAGTTAAATTGGAGTAGATCAGAATTAAAAACTTTTGTGCTTCAGTGGACACCATCAAGGGAATAAAACTCATAGAATGGGGGACATTTTTTGCAAATCATAGACTGATAACAGATGTGTGTAGAATATATAAAGGACTCATAATTCAATAATTTAAAAATTAATAAATGGACAAAGTTTCTGAATAGACATTTCTACAAAGAAGACATTCAAATGGTCAATAAGCAAGTGAAAAGATGCTCAACATCATTTACCATCAGAGAAATGCAAATCAAAACCACAAGGGACTTCCCTGGCAGTTCAGTGGTTAAGACTCCACATGTCCACTGCAGGGGGCACGGGTTCAACCCCTGGTCCAGGAACTAAGATCCCGCATGCCATGAGGCACGGCCAAACAAAACAAAACACAGGACATCACTTCACACCCACTAGGGTGGCTATAATTTAAAAAATAGGCAAAAACAAGTGTTGGGGGCTTCTCTGGTTGCGCAGTGGTTAAGACTCCGCACTCCCAATGCAGGGGGCGTGGGTTTGATCCCTAGTCAGGGAACTAGATCCCACATGCATGCCGCAACCAAGAGTTCAAATGCCACAACTAAGAAGCCCATGTGCCGCAACTAAGGAACCGGCGAGCCGCAACTAAGACCTGGCACAACCAAATAAATAAATAAAAATAAATATTAAAAAAAAAACTACGTATGCTATATGATTCCATATCCAGAACAGGGATATCCGTCAAGACAGAAAGTAAATTAGTGGTTGCCTGGTGCTGAGAAGTTTGGGGGGAGAAGCGGGAGTGACTATTTATGGGTGTGGAGTTTCTTTAGGGATTAATGGAAATGTTCTAAAACCGATAGTGGTGATGGTTGCATGACAGTGAATAATATTAAGAACCATTAAATGATACAATTCTATGGCATGTGGATTACATCTTAATCAGTTTTGGTTTATGAGAAGAGGGCAGGTTTTAGTTCTGAGTCCTCATGCAAACACGTTTAGTCTCTTTTGGAATCAGACTGCTCCTCTTCCATGTTTGCACACCTTGCTTGAAACACTTTCCTTCCTGGAACCAGGTCTCTCACACATGGGCAGGGGGGGCTTCTTGCCCCATTCCTCAGCTTCCCTTCCTGTGCTTTCACACACCTTTTCTGGAGTTCACACTCCTCCTCTGATTACTACTTTCCACTGCAGGACTTACCTGGTGGGGACTTCTGGACTAGTGTCTGTGGTCCCCGCCACAGAGAAATGCGCAAGGCTTTACTGTTGCAATCTTGAGATACTCTTGTAAAGGCTGCAAGACAAACATGCTTTATCACATACAGCCTTTCAGGGGTTTTATTTAAATCTGAAGTGCCCGGGAAGTTGAAGAACACATCAGTTGTACTGGCTCACAGGCTTAGTTGCTCCAGGGCATGTGGGATCTTCCCGGACCAGGGATCGAACCCACGTCCCCTGCTTTGGCAGGCGGATTCTTAACCACTGCACCATCAGGGAAGTCCTGGTCACTGATTGTTTTAAAAATACATTGATCTACTAGGAAAGGGAAAAGAGAAAGTTCAAGGGAGAGGCACATCTAGCGATTTAATTTTTCATTCAGAGCCCTACTGATTTAGGCTCACATAAAAGGAACTTGATCACAAGAATAGAGCTAAGAATGTCATTTCCTTTTGATTGCAAATTGCGGTAGAGCATCAGCTAGCCCCTCATCTTAGCTGTCCTTTAATTTTCCTTCAGAGATCAATCCTTCTATTACCGTGTTGCTGAGTTTTGCCCATCACCTTTACAACTTCTAGAAGTCAAGATGCCCCCGCCCCACAGTAGACACGCTCGTAGGGTCTGTGGAGGAGAGACCTCCCTTTGTTCCCTTGCACAGTCTATAGGAATGAGATTTTTTTTTTCTCCAGTGGTCTCTTCTGGGAGAAGTGGTCTCTGTGGAGCTTGAGCCCCACTGAGTTATTGTTAAGAATTAGTTACAATCACCGTGGGTGGGGTTACAGGTGGTTTTAATTCCTCTCATGCTTATTTTATTCTTATTCTAGTAACTATTTTTGAGTTCATTCTATCTGCCAAACAAGTGCCAGGTGCTGGGGAAGGAACACAGACACAGCTTCTGTCTGAGTTTCTTATCTATTGGGAGATTACAGAAGAGAAAAGCCACAGGAACCAGAGTGTAAAATGAGCCTTGATTGGGATGCTATGGTATGCTCTGCTATGGGACAACATAAAATGAATCTCTTCCAGACTAGTGGGTCATAGAAGGCTTCCAGAAGGAAGTGACTTTCAAGATGAGACCCAAAGGATGACTTAATGGCTTTATTTTCTATTTTTTCTTGCAATACATTACTTATGTCCTTTTTTATTTTTATCTTTTAAATTTATTATTTTTTTTGGCTGCACCACGCAGCTTGCAGGATCTTAGTTCCCTGACCAGGGATTGAACCCGGGCCACCACAGTGAAAGCGCTGAGTACTAACCACTGGACCGCCAGGGAATTCCCTTATGTAATTTTTAAAAAACCCACAAATTTATAATGTTTCCTGATACCCGAGTCAGACCTGGGTTCACTACTAAGATGTCTAAGGAAGTTGGCTCTCAGGGACACAGATGATTTAGTGCATTAACCTCACAGGGTGGAAGAAAGCCTACAGGCGCACGGGAGAGGGCTGCTCTAGTCTGCCTCTGCTTGAGAGGTGTGAAAACAGACACCGTGAGATAGGCTTTCTGGGGCGGGGACAATGAAGGGAGTTGGGTCTCATGGCCCCAACTATTCCTCCAAGATAATGCAAACACATTACATCACTGTTCTACTCCCTTATGATGCTTGAAAACTTACTGTACATATTCTTCTTAAAGATAAATCAGTGCAGTTTAAAATGGTGCCTAATTTCCTCAGAAGAAAACTGCTCACTTAAAACAATTAACCACTCTAAAAGGCCCACCTCAGTTGATCTTTCTTCCTACCTGAATAAATTCTTTTTTAAAAAAATTTTTATTGGAGTATAGTTGCTTTACAATATTGTGTTAGTTTCTACTGTACAGCAAAGTGAATCAGCAATATGTATACATATATCCCCTCTTTTTTGGATTTCCTTCCCATTTAGGTCACCACAGCTGAATAAATTCTTTACGGTAAGAATTGAAAGCTGATATTCACAGAACACGATTCAGCCTAATCAAACAGAAAATTGACAGCTTTACTTGTGATACAAACCTCAAGTAAAAAAATCCACCCTAAGTTTACAAAGTTCACACAGCTTTACATGACTGGCTTTCCTTCTTGGGATATGTTCACTCCAGTTAGTAGAAATCAACCTTGTTAGTAAGAACTGAGAGGTTAGGTATAGAGTTCTGAGATTCTAGATGTCTCAAAGATATGAAATACCCGCTTAAATGGACTCAATTGGCATCTAAATCTTGGCTCTGCCACTTACTGTGGAAACTTGGATCAGTTATTTTCCTTTAAAAATCTGTTTCTTCATCTGTAAAATGGAGATAAAGAGTTAATATGTGTAAAGCGCTTAGCAGCATGGCTGGCCCACAGGAAGGGCTCAGTGAATAGTAAATGTCATTCTGCCAGATAAAAAGGTAGAAGCCACAGGTCTGGGGACTGATTAGATATGGAGAGAGAAAGGGGCAGGCAAAGAGGCCCTATGATCTCACTGGGAGTACTGATAAAAGCAGGGGTTAGAGTGTCCATTATTATTTATTGAAGGGGACTATATGCAGGAAAGAAAGATTTAATTAAAAAGACCTAAAGTTGGGCTTCCCTGGTGGCGCAGTGGTTGAGAATCCGCCTGCCAATGCAGGGGACACGGGTTCGAGCCCTGGTCTGGGAAGATCCCACATGCCGCGGAGCAACTAGGCCCGTGAGCCACAATTACTGAGCCTGCGCGTCTGGAGCCTGTGCTCCGCAACAACAGAGGCTGCGATAGTGAGAGGCTCGCGCACCGCGATGAAGAGTGGCCCCTGCTTGCCACAACTAGAGAAAGCCGTTGCACAGAAACGAAGACCCAACACAGCCATAAAAATAAAAATAAAAATAATAATAATAAAAAAAGACCTAACGTTGAAAGAACTGAAGGAAGATCTTGCAAAAGTACAATAGTGAAATAAAGATACATTTGTTTAGCTAAAATGAATACTGGGGGAAAAGTGACGTCACACAAAGGCCACCACACAAGACAGTGTCCTTTGTGCTGTGTGCGTCGCACAGAGAGCAGACCCAATGTTCCTTCATTTCCCCAGAGCTGGGGTTTCCTTAGGTGGAGAGAGCACAGATGGGAGTCCCATCAGCTCTTCAAAAGGTCTAGATTGGATGCCCCACATTTAGGGTGCCAGGAATCCAGGAGCTGTTGTTGCATATGGCTTTTCATAGGGGGAGCTGATATGCCACAGCACTGAGCTGTGACTAGCAGAAAATCTGAGGGCACCGTTCCCTCCTGGGCTTTCCTGAGAAATTTGGCTCAGTCCCTTGATGCTGGCTAATTATGCCCAATCTACCCAGGTCACACAGTTCCTCTCCAAGCTCTCTTTATTGCAACAATATACCCTGGACATCTTGACACACACCAAGGAATATATATATTTGCTGAGTTGAAGAGGTTCCCATCTTAATAAGTTTACTTAAGTAAAAACTTGTTTTGTTTGTACTGCTAATGGCTTGCTAAAAAGTATGTGTTAAGTTTTAGATGGGATAAAATAAATAAAACCTTAGTCCATCGTGCCGTTTTGAGCCAAACTCTTCATTCTGAAGCAGCAGCTGGCTAACTAGGGTCATATTGATGGGTGTAGAAAGCTAAGAGTTTTGCTTTGACGTAACTTCTTCTGAGTTGGCCAGGTGACAGTTTCTCTCTCCTGCTGTCTCCACACACAACTCAGTGGTAGGAATGCGTGGGCTTCTGGGCAGAAGGTCACAGATCTGGCTGGCTTCCATACACCAGTCATCTGGCAGAAAACCTGGCCAGCGTGCAAAAACACTTTAGGTGAATTCCATGGGTGTGGAGACATCCTTGCAATGCCTCCTTTTTCCTTCCCTTTTAGGACATACATGCGAGCCGGCCAAAACTCATTTTACACAGCAGCAGGCACTACTTCTGGTATCGAAATGGCTCAGTTTACGCAGGCAGTCCTTTGGCGTGAGTTACATCTGCCCTCTCCCCTCCAGAACATAGGAGTCTGCCTACGTGACCAGCAGCAATGTTACTTAGCAACATTTAGGTCCGTTTCCAGACTGGCTGCAAAAGCTGACGTATCTTTTTAAATGGAAATAGTGTTTTTATAGTCTCATCGGTTTTCCTCTATCACAAAAGCTCCATTTGCACAGCAGGATTTTTCTCCAATGGTGACCATTTCAAACACAATACATCCCCTCTATGGAGAAAACTTTACTGGTTACAGTCTCTAAAGATGGTCTATTGAGAACATTACTGAGAAGTACCGTTGATTAACGAACTGAGGGTGGAAAGACAAATGCAATGAGGTGTGGTTCAGTTAAGCAGTCAAACTAAACCAATGTTTTGGGCCAGAAGAGAGTTTTTTAGAAAAAAATGGGAGAAAGTGTCAGGCATTCTGCGGGACAATAGGATAGGGTGGGGCAGGGACAAGGACATCAGACTCAGGGGAGATGCGGCACATGTGTTTATGTAGGAAGAAGGTGCAGGAAGGGGAGTGACTGGTCTGTTGGGCTGAAAACTTCCACGTGATGTGGCATTCTGGAAACCTGACTGGCTTGTGCAACGGAAGCTTGGTTCCTAGGGTGGGCAGACCCCATTAAGCCAAAAGGTGTATTTTCCTCTTCTCTCTGTCCAGCAAACAGACTTCAAACCCTCCCGTGGGGCTGCTTATCAGTGGGCCCACTTGCACACCTGGTGGTGCTGGACCGAATGCCATGACCTTAAAATACAGTTTTGGGGGGTCAAGATGAAAAACCCGGAGGAACCCTCAGTCAAGTGACCAGAAAGTATACAGGCACGAGAGCAACTGAGGTAATTAATGACTATTTTGAAAGTTTCTCTGTAGACAACAAAATAGAAGAAAGGAGCAGGATATTTAAGTGGGGTTTAAAACACATTTAAAAGTAAGGTATATATCTGGATTAGCGATAAGGACACAGCGAATTGCTGAGTGTGCTCTGGAAGGTCATTTTAATCCAAGCATCACAACCTCTCCATAGTGGAGACAGGAAGACAATTCCTTGCTGTGTAGAGGTAAGTGACGCGGGCAGCTTTGGAGCTCAGCCTGGGTTGTTATGTCAGGAAAGCCCAGCAGCATCGTGACATCCTGGTGTCTGTGGTGCTGTTGAGTGTCACGTGAACAAGACCCTCTCCGAGGACCCTACATAGAGTCTCAAAACCAGCACTCTTCTCCACTTGACCACGTGCCATTTTTCATATTGTAAAAAAAATTATTAGGCAAAGCACTGGAAAATCATGGGGAGTAACATGCAAATAACTGTGATTTCCTACATGCCTTCCACAGGGATCAGTGAAACTACCCGATAGGCCTTCCCCATACCTAACAACCCTCCATGTGTTAATCTTCTGGGTATAAAACTTCAAGGAACAGAATTTCCGAGGTTGAGTTTATAAAGAATACTAATGTGATACACCAAAAGAAATGACTGAGGCTGATTCTCAGGGATAAAAGTCATCCCCCTCGTCTCTTATTTTATTTTACGTTTCCAAATTATCTGAAATACCTGTTCAGGAACAAGCCAAAACCACTTATTTTAATCTCCCTTGGAACACAGTAAACTCTGAACAGCTTATTAAAACTGCACTGTGGACAGAAAGCAATCCTATTCGAAGCAGCTGAGCTGGCAGAGCTTTGGCAGAGGAGGGTTTGGAATGCTGGAAGCTCCTGTCCGCTCCTCTCCATTTCTCTTGGCCTAAGATGCTCTGATTTTACCAGCACTGAAATATTAAAAAGCACGTATGTGTGAGACAAGCCATAAAACCTCCTCCTTAGGCCAAACCGCGTGTGTCTAATGCAGCCCCACGTGGGCAAGAAGGATTCCCAGGCACAATCACCAGAGTCAAAAGGTGGTTTTCTTGGATGTGGGCAAATCTCACTTTAATTGCAAATGGCTTCATTTACAGCACATTCAATAATGAACAAACAGGAGAGCTGTGACTTTTGAACATGTGAATATATAAAAGTCCCTTGAAATTCAGGTAGTCAAGATAAGGGCATTTCGCCCTGGTCTGGGAAGATCCCACATGCCGTGGAGCGACTAAGCCCGTGTGCCACAATTACTGAGACTGTGCTCCAGAGCCCGTGAGCCACAACTCCTGAAGCCCGGGCGCCTAGAGCCCGTGCTCTGCAACAAGAGAAGCCACCTCAATGAGAAGCCCGTGCACCACAACAAAAAGTAGCCCCTGCTCACCACAGCTAGAGAAAGCCGGCGCACAGCAGCAAAGACCCAACGCAGCCAAAAATAAATAAATAAAATTAATTAATTAATTTAAAAAAAAACAAAAACAAAAACAAAAACAAAAAAAAGATAAGGGCATTTCACAAGGAAAGCACCCCTGCCACCTCCCGTCTTTCCGAAGACTGTTTTACTCTCATTTTAAAAGATGACAAGGCATACTCAGAAGTTCAAAGTAGTAGGATGTGCCTTGCAGGGAGAGAAGAAAACCTCTTTTCAGATTGTTGGGTAAACACCTATCAGCAATTGCACTTGACAAAGGCTGATGGATGTCCTCCCTGAGTCAGGCTAGGGCAGAACACTTAGTGAAAGGGGGCTCTGAGCGGGGATGGGAAGGAAACTGCGAGAAAGGGAGCTCCTGATACCACACGGTACCAACCCGTTCCCCTCTAACACGCCACGCCGTGACCCCAGACGTGGGTGCACAAGGGCAGCCGGGGTAGCGACTGACTGTCCTCATTGCCGGGAATTGACAAAGGGTCTCAGTTTAGCCCGTGGACAAAATCCTTGACCAGCGAACTCAAATTGTCACTGAATTTAAATCATAAAGGATCTAAGGAAATTCTTGTTTTATTTATGTGTATATGTGGACTCCTTACGCGATTCCTCTTCTCCCAAGGGTTTGTTCTATACACTGGAATGGCCCAAGAGAAGCACTGCATAATTCTGATTTTATTTTACGCTTTCAGAAGAGAAAGGAGGGAACGGAGAGAACAGTGACACAAATTCTTCAACTCTGGGGCTCAGCACGTACAGCGGACTCCTCGGACAGAAGGTTCATCCGGATTGCTGGGTAGTTTCAATGCCGAGGAAAGACTAGGGGAGCCCACCGCACCCGCACAGAAAGAATTCTACGGTTGCTCTATCACAGTGCTCTAAGCTAAAGCGTACGTTTCAAACTACAGAGAGTCTCAACTTAACATCTAAAATTTTAAATTGTAGCATTTCAGCAACACATAAGCTCAGAGAGCTCGTCTCAGAAGTAAAATTGAAGAACTATTGCTCTGATGTACGGAAGTCAAGCTGTCGCTCTCAGCTACGCCCCACTGCCAGGCTTAGGCAGACACGTAAGGCGGTGGCGGCTCCTTGGTGGCGCCATTCACAGTGGCATCATCGTACGGGGGTAAGAGCACCTGGGAAGAAGAAAAGACACAGGTTAGTGTTTAAAGGTGCACACACATTCCCCTGAGCTTTAGTTTTAATTGAACTTTTCCCATAACCTGTACCAATATCAATTTTCTAGCGAGTGGCTAGACTTTGATGAGAGAGTTTTTGAATCCTTAAAGAAGCAGAGGGAAGAGACTTTTGCACCTTTCTGAGTTTTCCAAACCCTGTCCACTTGTACCTGGATGTCACAGTGCCTGGGGGGGTCCAAAGGGCCTGTGTCTCTAGGACAAGGAAGGAGGCGGCGGTGGCTGTAAAGAGGAAAAAAGGCCCCAGGGTGACGTGTATGTGTGTACACACAAATAGGGCAGGCGCCTGATGGACCAAGAGGCCCCTCATGGTGACACCTGAGCAGTGGAGTGGGAAGCACAAGGCTTTGGTACCAACCTGGACTCAAAGCAGGGCTCAGCCACATCTGATCAGCAACACCATGGGTAGGTTAGCTAACCTCAATATCTATGCCTGCACAGTCGGGACAGCTGAGAATTAGAGGTCGAAAAAATACCTAAACCTAACATACTGTGTGATACACACATGTATCTGACATGGCAGATGTTACCTGTAAACGGCTAGAGAGGAACGAATAAGTATCAG
This sequence comes from Balaenoptera physalus, assembly GCF_965194825.1. Taxonomy (NCBI): domain Eukaryota; kingdom Metazoa; phylum Chordata; class Mammalia; order Artiodactyla; family Balaenopteridae; genus Balaenoptera; species Balaenoptera physalus. Next base: position 47,421,076 of record NC_138895.1, on the reverse strand, counting down.
CATTAAGTTGATTAATAACGTTTCTGTTCACATTTCAAGTATAAAAACAATTGCATGTAATTGTTTATGAACTGTCAACATAAAAAAACGTTGGCTGACTTTGGCTTCCTTGAGTAGTTACAAAACAGAGAGAATATCAACTCGATATGATTAGCCTTTATTCAGTCAACTAACATTTATTACACACCTACTATGTGACAGTTCCTGCCCTTAGGAAATCAGAGATGAGATGAGTTAAAACCTTACTCAGCCTGGGCTTCCCTGGTGGCGCAGTGGTTAAGAATCCACCTGCCAGTGCAAGGGACACAGGTTCAAGCCCTGGTCCGGGAAGATCCCACATGCCACGGAGCAGCTAAGCCCATGCACCACAACTACTGAGCCTGCGTGCCTAGAGCCTGTGCTCCGCAACAAGAGAAGCCACTGCAATGAGAAGCCCGTGCACCGCAACGAAGAGTAGCCCCCCTACTCGCCACAACTAGAGAAAGCCCATGCACAGCAACGAAGACCCAATGCAGCCAAAAAAATAAAAAATAAAATAAAACAATGAATGACCAAAAAATAATCTCTGAGGACTACAACTATAGGTCATGTTCTACTTCGCTGTCTGGTAAACAGCAGCTACTCAATGAGTAGATAAACACAAATGCATTATATATCTCAGCCACACACCACTTTACTTCAAGCAATATTCAATACAACCAAAACTCTAATCGAAGTACAGACCCTTGGAGTTTGTCTTAATAGGATCTCAACCACAGAGTGACTGATGGTGGAACTCTCTTCCACACAGATGGAAAATCCCTCTTGTCAATGACCCCAGAAGGGCATCTGTTCATTAGGAAGATTAGCATCCATCTATATATAGTGTCTCTTAGGAGCTCTTATGCTAGGTGACATGTGCTGGTGGGAGAGAAGCTCAGCATTCATTTCAATTCAACTCAACAAATATTCGAGGGACCCTTCATTCCCAGCTACATCAACATACAGAACAGTTGGAGGGAGAAATAAATTAACATCAAAGGTTGCAAAATGTAATACCCTGGAATAGAAGTGATTCCAACTGGCCATAAATCTGCAAGTCATTAAAATTTGGGAAACTGATTCCATCAAATAGTAAGAAATAATAAAACGCTCAAGAGGAAATAACTACTTATTGGGAAAGATAAGAAATGTTTGCATACTATGGTTAGAGTTTTACTGTAATATCAGTTAAGGCACTAAAGGCTTATTTGGAATTGTACAGTTTGCTAGGACTACATTACATATAAGTTACATAAATGTCTTTAGACATTCACAAAATTATGTGCCAAATTTTATGTGTGTGCCTTTATTTTCCAGGGGAGAGTGTTCAGAGCTCTCATTAGATTCTCAAAGAACCATCCAGAGATTCTGGGGTCCAGGACTTGGGGGGAGGAGGGCAGTACAAGGCACAAGGTAAATTGCACCAGAAGTCTGTCCGCTGGCCCCGCATCCTAATAAGGTTGAGGTAAGTTAAAATGAAATCAAGGCCCAGGATGACAGCTGTGTGGCACCTCATCCACCCTGGAGCAGGAGGAGAAGCTCCAGCAAAGAAAGAGGACTGACCAGTTATCTCACAGAGTCAAACATTTGGAAAATATTAATAGGTAATTGACAGATCTGATAGATCAGGGTGAGGTAAAAGGTTAAAAACCTGGCAGCTGAAAAAACAAGGCAAACGTTTGCTCGAGGAAAACAAAAATTGTACAAGAAAGGGAATGTACATGACAGAGCTGTGCACTTAACAATAGTCACATAATCAAGGTAAACATTAACTCGTGATGTAACCAAAAAATTTGATGTGACTGTATTAGGTGGATGAAGGCAGTAGAGAATATGGGGAGGAGAGTAAAAGTTAAATTCAACACCAAGAAGTCAAAAGGTATCTCAAATTGATCATCGAAAAATTGGTCAACACAGACATATTATGTTAAAATATGTAGGTAATGGAGGTAAATACAAGAAACACGTAAGAGTTGACAGTGTTTATGGCTGGGGTGAAAAGTGGAGGATAGGCAAGAGAATGGCAGAGGACCACTGAGAAATAAATCTTGGGAATTCCCTGGCAGTTCAGCGGTTAGGACTCGGCGCTTGCACTGCTGAGGGCCCGGGTTCAATTCCTGGTCAGAGAACTAAGATCCTGCGAGCCGCGAGGAAAAAAAAGAGAGAGAAAAATAAATCTTTCACTAGCATGATCTTTAGCTATGTACATGTAATACTGTGTTAAAAATAAAAGTAATATTTAAAAAATAAAAGAATAATCATGGCAGTCTTGAAGGAAAGAAGTCGTCGGTCATCAAGGGGCAACTTTCAACCTGAGGACGGTGGGGAGGCTCAGAGCCACCTCGTTCCTCTTGCTTCTTGGCTGGTGGGTGACTTGTGTATTCGCCGTGAGCCTCTGCAGGGGCCTGGAAAACGCGCCTAACTTGCCCCAGATGCCCCGCTCTATGCCGGGAAGAGTGGTGGGGACTGGACTCGTGCAGTTCAGACGCGAACAAAGCAGCCAGGGAGGACCTCGCGGTTGGAGGTCCCTGCCTAGGAGATGAAATGTGTTTTCACGGAGCAGCTGGTCAGGACCTGGCCCCTTGTCTGCTTCAGACTCTCCTCCAGACCTGTGAGACCCAACCCGATCTCGGGTGCCCCAAATACCAGTGGAAACTAGAGAACGACGATGCCACGAGGGGCCCCCAGGAGACAGATGTGATGAGCTAATACCTGCTCTTCACGCCACTCACGCCCAGGCCAACAGCAGCCCAGTGTCTGGCTCTCTCCTGTCTAATTTATTTCCATGACTCCCTAGCACGGCAAGTTCATTACCAATCAGACTCCTCTTCCCTATGATTTTTCTCTCCTCAAATGTGTTTCTTTCTTTGTATGTCACTCCATACAAAGCCCAAACAACCCCAAGCTCAAGTTAAAATCACTTGCAACATGGAGATCTGAAATAGTCTAGCCTCGATTACTCTCTTCTCCTCTGAGTTATGCCGTGCAATTGTATTATAACAAAATAATTTTTTAAATAAAAACACCAGTTAGATAGTTCCATATTCTTTATAGATAATATTAAGTCATAACACTAGAAATGGCAGTAACTACAGTACAGCACTCTGAACTCAGACACAAAACCACTCTCTTAAAGCACTTACATAACTGGCTTATCAATTAAATTATATGCTATCTTGTACTATTATTAACTGTCTTGTAAACATTTACCTTTCTCCTCTCCAATAAGTTTCTAAAAGGCAAGAGTCTTACACTTCCATCGTCCTTTCTTAGCACTGGTTTTTAGACAGAGGTGTGTCCAAATTTGAGTTCTATCATTTCAGCTCTATGGCCATGGTCAAATTCTAGATGGAATATGGGGTGGGGGGAGTCAAACTGAAATGAGACTTGGGTTCAAATTCCAGCTCTGTAACTCAGCAACCCTGGGGTCCTGAGCAAGTTAGTAAATCTACCTGAACTTCAGCTTCCACACTTATAAAATGGAGACCATGACGGATACTCCTCAAAAGACTGTCGTAAGGATGTAAGGGAGGCGACATACCTAATGCACCAAGTACAGGCTGAGCACTTGGGCGCTCAATAAATGGCAGCAATTCTCCAACTGCAGCAAGATAACCAACGCGGTATTATTGTCCAACTAGTTCAACTACACACCTTCCTTAAGAAAGTGACCCCAGTAAACACTACTCACAAATTGATTCATGTGGCTCAGAAAAGGAGTTCCTTTTCCCTCTCAGGTGGCTGCAGGAAGTGTGAGAGGCTAACATTTAAGCTGCTCTGAGCTTAACTCTTCCTTAACAAAAAGTAACTGAATGATGAGAAAGGAGACAAAGTGGACACCATTTCTACCACAGGCTGCAGGTCTGCGGAGCTGTGGGCACCTCTCACATAGTTACAGTTCTAAAAGCCAAAGTGAGTGTGGTTGAAACACCATGTCCGTCCATTCACTCCTCACCCCAGGACAACCGAGCAGCCCCCAGAGGGCAGCTGTTGTGCCAGCTGCCGGGGAGGCGGAGATGGAAGGCTGGAGGATGCCCATCCCAGGAGTGGGGGAAGCGCACGTGAACTGTCCCAAAAGACCGAGAAACACCTGCAAAGGTGTAGGTGGTTTGCTTTAGTTAGAGACCTGGGTGTGTGAGTCGAGATTACAAAGGATGAGCCTGGAACAACAGGCGAGATCCCAGCCAGGCTTGCAAGCAATGCCAGGACGTGAAAATTTCTTCTCTAACAACCAGCCGTCCTCCCCACCGCGAGGGGGATGGGAGCTTTGGTGATGTTCATGTGTCAGAGCCTCCCGTGGGCATACACAGGTGTGTTTTTACAAAACCAACTGCCCTTCTCTCCCCCTTAAGCATGGACAAATAAAATACCACTATAGGGCTTCCCTGGTGGCGCAGTGGTTAAGAATCTGCCTGCCAATGCAAGGGACACAGGTTCAAGCCCTGGCCGGGGAAGATCCCACATGCCGCAGAGCAACTAAGTCCGTGCTCCACAACTACTGAGCCTGCACTCTAGAGCCCGCAAGCCACAACTACTGAGCCCACATGCCACAGCTACTGAAGCCCGCATGCCTAGAGCCTGTGCTCCGCAACAAGAGAAGTCACGACAGTGAGAAGCCTGCACACCGCAACGAAGAGTAGCCCCTGCTCACCGCAACCAGAGAAAGCCCACGCACAGCAACAAAGACCCAACACAGCCAAAAATAAATAAATAAATTTATTTAAAAAAAAATACCACTATAAATAGAGACGTCTTTTTCCTTTTGATTTTTTGGCTCCTTTGCGGGGCAGTGGGTAGGAAGCAAGGGGCACAGTATTTATGAGAGCACAATAGCTCACGAGACCCACAGCTGTTGATAACACATCAGTAACAGTCCCTCAAAGCTGCTTCACAATTAAGATGAACTTGGCAGGATGAAGTTATCGCTCCACTCCCTTCCCTGGCCTCAAGAAAATATTAGAACGCAAGACTGCATAGCTGAGACTGATGTTGTTATAGGGATAATCCTAAAGCTGTCCTTATTTATTCAAAGGACAAAAAAAAGCAAACCACTGGCAAACTTAGATTTTAAATACTACCCCGCAAGTCACAAATGACTGTCACAGAGCAAAGTGGAGTGACATCACAGTTAAGAAATGCTACAGTTATAAACAGCAGAGCCCCTGAAGACTTTCAAATCCAGGGATGACAAAACCAGATTTATGTTTTAGATCCATCTGACAGCAACAGAGAGAAAAAACTGAAGAGAAAGTAGAGTTCAAGGCTAGAGGCTAAAAGCCTAACTCTAACAAGTTTAAAGATGACTCCTCAGTTACAGGCTTGGGTGATTAAGTGGACATTGCTACCATTCACCAGAAGTCAAGAAAAGAAGCAGATACGGAAGAAACGGAGTGAGCTCTGCAGTGTGATCTCTCTCTGGAGATGACCACAGGATGACTGGGGACATGGGCACGGAGCTGATCTGGGTCACAAAATCTAAGCTACTTCCTTCAACTCAGTAAAAAAAAAAAAAGAGAGCAAGACAAATGATTTGTTAAATACTGTTCATTCACTTCATCAACAAATGCCGGTCGTACTATGTACCAGGCACTGAGGATACCACACCAACTGACACTTGTAAGGTCTGAGCCAGCAGACAGCTTATGTGCTAGTGGAGGAGTCTGATAAACAGAGTTTATCTCCCATGGCGAAGTGCAGAGCTTCCCAACCGGTGTCCATTCACTACAGTGTGCCATACAAATGTTGCAATTTTCTGTTTGCTACCATGTTGAGAAGACTGGGGTACCCTGGGGTAGTAGCCGAGAGCATGGGCTGTGGAGTCAACTGTGTGGGCCGACAAATTTCCCAACTCGGAGGCCTTGGGCCAGTCACTTCTTCAAGCCTCAGCTTCCTCATCTGTAAATGGGGACGATACCAGTCTGTCTCACAAGGTTAATGAAATGAATAAGCCCAAGTAATGTGCTTATTATTAGCACAGTACATGGCATGCACTGAGGCTCAACAAATCTGAATTTTATTCCATACATTTGTGAAAGGATGAGATGGCTTGCTGTATTGATCACGATATAAAATAAGACAAATGAATGTTAAAATGACCCAGAAATAAGGCAAAATAGAAATTTTTGGGGTTATCAAGTTTTTATTTCTATATATGGATGGATGGATACATATATACATATTTTGACAAATAAGTATAGAAAGAGAGAGGGAAAGAGGTAAGTAAGGAGGAGGGGGGGTGTGTTACTTTTTTTCTGGCAGTAAACTAAAACAGGACTTTATAGAATGGATCTTGGTATAAAAGATAGTTTCTTATCTTTGCATAAGAGCTTTAAAAGCTGCGGTTTTTCAACACGTTAGCAACTATTTTGCAAGTGAATTATTCTCTTATTGATTTCCACTATAGTTTGTTAAATATAAGCTGGATTTAGAACTACTGGCAAAATAATAAATATGGGAGAACGAAAACTTTCTCAGGAAAAAAATATCCTTATAAAAAGGACCAAAAGATTAGGTGCTGCTATTTGCCATCCCACTTGCAGGAGGGGAAAGCTCTATGCAGGCCCTAAGTAGAGTTATTAAATTCCTTGGGATGGTTCAAATAGTTGTCCTACAAACACCTAGAAAACTCAGCTTAAACTGCCACGAAGGCAGGGGTCTGTGAATGATATGGGCCAAATCTGGCCCGCTGCCTGTTTTTTGTATGGCCTGAGGGCTCAGAATGGTTTTTACATTTTTTGAAAGAAAAACGTTTCGTGATGTGTGAAAATTATATAAAACTCAAACTTCAGTGCAACACAGCCACACTTGCTTGTGTATGTATTTTCTACAACTGCTTTCACACTACAACAGCAGGGTTGAATAGCTATGACAGAGACCATATGGCCCGCAAAGCCTAAAATATTTACTATCTGGCTTTTACAGAAAAAAGTTTGCCTCCATCTGCACGAAGGAAAAGCATTACCCTGAATTCTGACCTTGGAAGATGTGATAATATCAGATGTGAAAGTACAAAGCCCCAAAACAATCGTGTCATTTAGAGGCACTTGAATCTTCCAATGGTCCATTTAAATTAATCCCAAGTAGCCAAAATATTTTTTTCCTTTACCATTTGTTACACCCCTAATAGTCTACAATGTACCTTGTTTAAAACAGGCAGCATTTACATTAACACCACATTTGCCTACTTAGATATGAGCTTCCTTTACTCAGGCCAAACAGGAAAGGGGAGATAGGTGAACCATGAATCTCCAAGATTAACTGAAATAGCCATCTGGGCATTTGCGATAGGATCATCGCAAACAGGAAGTTTGGGCTTATCTTTAAGGCATTTAGAATAACTGTTTCCAAACTTTTAAAATAACTCTACCTATAATATATACCAGTAAACGCACACATACACATAACCATTTATTTATGATTCTAAGGTACACATTTTTGCACATTTTAACGCCTGAATTTAGGCTGTGCCTTGTAACTGACAGCACCTAACAATAAGAAGAACCTAAGATAATGGTGCAATTTACAACCAATGGCATATTGTACTCAATTCAACACACCAGGAGTCGGGAAGAACATAAACAAATTTGGAAGATCCTAGTGAAACCTACAGAAGGAATAATTTCCAAAGACAAATAAGGTGGAAAGTAATTGCATCCTCAATTCACTGAAGACCCAGTATAAACTGTCCTCACCTGATTTTATAGGAGGAAGTCATTATTTCCCTTAATTCTCAGCAGAGAAGCTACTCAAATTCTCTCACAGATTATACTTACAATATAGAATTCATACTTCAAATCTTTCAAATTGGGTCAAAAATCCCCGCTGGTGAGATATTTGGGCAGGGAACACCAAAATAATACCGTAGCCCAAATTGAAAGCTAAGATGCACTAAAATATCTAATGTTCAAATAAATATATCTAAAGTAACTATATTTAAAAATATATAACTTTATCAAAATCAGTATCTTAAGAACTACATTTTTATCTAAAATAAAACTATATATAACTATTGAAGTAGAGGGAATGCCCTATCATAGGCAACTCAGCTGCTTCCTCTCCCCCAAGCCTGAATGTGCTACGCCACCTACTGTGCACATCTCTTTTGGGATGGGGTTCTATCTACCCTGTGTGTTGCACGGGCTGCCAACCAGGCTGTGCCCAGCTGACTGTGCTCAGTGGCTGCCAGGGTACTTCGGCTGGAAGGACTGCTCAGAACCTCAGATCTCAGACTCCCATTTTACCTGTTCTCCTTCCCCACACACTTCCCTCCCTCGAATTAACGGAAAGGGAGAAATATCTTCTGCTTTGTTTTCTAGTATTCAAGAAATTAATCGCGTAATTTCCTATTACAATCTAATCTGTTGTCTACAAACTTTGCTTTTTCATAGCTGTAACTGTAACACAGACTTCTATATTCTTTTAAAACATCATAAGCCTTTTAAAAACATCATAAGCCTTTCTTCTGCTGTTAAACTGCTCAGAATTTTTATGGCAATAAGGACATTTTATCAAGTGGGCATACCCCTATTTAATCAAACTGGTTCCCAACTACTAGACAATGAAATTGGATACTTTTGTGTTAAAAAACAATGCCGCATGAATATCTTATACACGTTTTTTTTTTACTACTTCCTTAAGATATATTCCCAGAAACTTTCTTAGAATGTTGAAAAATAAAATAAAATTCAATGTCTCCTTTGTCCCTAGAGTAAAATCAACATGGATTCTATCTTGGACATGTGGGATAAAATAAGTCAAGTTCTGAGTGTGTTTTAAAGTAAAACACAATGAAAATAGAGGGTGATTTTATAATTGATTAACTGCAAAGCTACTCTAAATTTTTCTTATTTGCTATTATAGGAAGATAACAATTGAGCAATTGATTAATATCCTTTATTCATGTTCACAGTGAAAACTGGGTTTATTTGAACTGTTCTTCCAGAACTTTTAGGTGTCAATTATCTATGTGTTGATTTGACTGCTCCAGTTGTTCTCTGGATGAAATAACTGGAAACTTATATGGGTCAGAGATAATTTCCATCAGATTAGTATATTTTTTTCAAAAGCTGTATTTTACTGAAGGAGGGAAAGAAACACGAGCTGAGTTAACATTGCACACTGTCAGCTTGCAGCATGGAATATGTTAAAGCAGGGGAAACGCTTTCCAGAGGAAATCTCAGCGGGCATCCAGTCCAATCTTATCCACGATGCTTTTCTATTAGAACCAACAGACAAGTCTGTCTGAAGCCACGTGCACATATGAAGCTATTAGGAAAATGCGTGGGGCTGAGTTACAGAACGGAGGGCTAACACAACAAGGGAACTACAAGGACCTACTGTATTGCTCAATATTATGTAACAACCTAAATAGGAAAAGAACTTGAAAAGAAATAGATATATGTATATGTATGTATGTATGTATGTATGAATAAATAAATAAATAAGGCAGCTGCCTTGGTGTCACCAAGTTTACTTCTAACTTTTCTTCTACCTCTTTCTTTAATCCACCCTCCCATTCCTTCCCCTGTGCTAGAGAGCAAAAATAAGCAAACAAAACAAAAAGTCCCTCTGTTTTGAAAGTTTGTGACTTGACTTGAGAAGAATCATCAAAATGAATTACTTTCCTGCTTCACTCCTCCTTGTCCTGGTCAATGCCCTGCCAGCAGCAACAGGGCAGAACACCCAGCCCTGGCGGCAGTCTGCACAGATGACAGTCTAGGAGGAGGGTGGCGGGTAAAGACAGACTGGAGCCAGGCTGCGAAGGCTGTGATCCCCCCTCCGCTCCCCGGGCACGCACCAGCTGTGTGACCGTGGGAAGGTACCCACTTGGTAATTTCCTCTTTTGTACCCAGGGGTCTGCTACCTCTGACAGCCCTCTCAAATTCTCCCCCTCTTCCTCCGGCCCTCTGCATCAGAACTGCATCATCTTCACCACTGTAGTGATCTTGACTATGGAAATGGTCTCCTGGCTGCTCTCTCTGCTTATCTGGGATGTTACCCAGTCTATATCAAAACCTCTCACATTTTTTAAATTAAAAAAAAAAAAAAAAGAAGCAAAAGCAAAAGCTTAGCTCATACAAACTACTAAATTACAAGTGAAAAGAGATATCTAAAATTGAGGTATTACGAATAAGATGTCTCTCTTGTATTCCAGTACTTACTAGGCCAGAAGCTTCAGAGCCAATAACTCACAGGCTGGAGTTTCAAATCCTCTACAAGTCCTGTAACTGGAGAGCCTTCTTCCCCCGGCCCCCTCCCCACTGCCTCCTGGACCCCCTGGTTCATACAGGTAGGTGACAGTGGTGAAAGGTCTGTTTTGTGACGTATGTTTAACGTACATGAATCTGAAATGCCCAGGACTGAAGGAGATCTTCAGAGCCAGCCTCGTTACCAGCCTTTAAACGAAGCCTTCCTCACACAGTTTCCGAAAATCAGTAATGACTTTTCTGAAGAATCTGCAAGATGAAGACTATACATTCATCTTGGTAACAGTCTAGTTTCTCAGGTACGAAGGAACTTCTGAAGTCTAAAAAATCTCTCCTGCTATCAATTTAGTTCATTCCCTCCCCTTCTGTCTCTGGGGGTGGGATGTGGGAAAATAAACACAACTCATGTCACCTAGTCAAGAACTTGTTTCTAATCACATGTAATCTATGCCTAGGAAGTAATGAACAAACTAATTTTTAAAAGCAACAGGAGGGAAAAAAAACAATGGAATTTTTTATGCACAATTTTTGAAAGTCATTGAGACTGACTACTAAATAAATCCACCCCACCTCCAACCCTTCTCAGTCAACTGAGAGTGTTTTGTGGCTTTCTGACAGCCCAAGGTCAGCCTTAATTAATCTCAGCCTCTCAGGGATATCTACAGGGAAATGACTGCTGGGGAGATAATCTGGCCTTCACCAGGTCACTGACTTTTTTCTCAACTGTGTTTTTCAAGCTTGAGCCAGCCCCACACAACAAAACACTTTTTTTTTTTTTTTTTTTGCCATGCCACATGGCTTGTGGGACCTTAGTTCCCCGACCAGGGGCTGGACCCGGTCTCAGGCAGTTAAAGTCCTACCCACTGGACTGCCAGGGAACTCCCGGCAAAACACTTTTTGAAGTCAGAACAATAAACCTGTATATAGTGTTCACCAAGATTAGCACCTGCAATATGATATGGCATAACGGACTCCATGAAGTTTAAAATTTTCCTATTTATCCCTAAACAGCCATTTTCCTACATTGCCCAAGACGATGATCCTTTTATCGGAAATGAGGATTTCGGACACTATTTTGGATAAACATTCATCTCCCTGCTTTTAAAGTGCCCCAATTGATTCCCTCCTCATGGATTTAACCCAACACTGGGTACTGCCATGACTCAAGTCTGCACTGGTGTGAGCAGATTAAAAGGGTTTTTTAAGTCTCGATTTGCATAAATTTTAAGGTGAAAGAAATCTGTTTCTACTATTTAGTATTTTAATACATTTTTCCTCTTACGGCCAGCTTTTGATGAAGGTAGGGGAGAGAATGTGGTATTATGCAATATATACCCAGAATGTGATTTCTATTGAACACAATGTTCTAAAGGGAAGGTTGCATCTCTCTAGGGTACCTAACCATGTATGGCAGTGACTCAAAGGGACACCTTGGGATATTTTAAATTTCCAAGGAAAAACACTACAAAGCCTGTTAGGTACTACACTAACTACTACTCTTAAGTTGTCTGGACCTGACTACTTAATGAAATGAACAGCTAGCTATGTCTTCTGGCCAAAGAGCATCATGAAAAAAATACCAAGACCCTAAGAAGCATGATGAACTAACAGAGTTTGTGACCTCTCTGTCTTAAGGCATTTCTTTCAAAGGTTTTTGCTTTGGTTTAGTTAGGAAACTGGAGCAATTAATCCATAGAATGATCTCCAATATATAATAACGCTATCTATTCTCCCTGAGTAGTAATTGGAAAAGTAGATACCTGGCTAATAATATGTGTAGTGTTTTAGAGAAGAAAAAAGCAGCACATTTATTTTCTACCAACAAGAGCCCCAGTATCTTTCCACAGAGGTCACCCTGAAACTCTTCAGCCTGGGAGAAAAGCCATCTGGCTTAATACTTGATAGGAAGTGAAAGACACAACGTGTCCGTGTGGATTCCCAATAAAGACATGGACAAAAGAGAAACATACATGATGACACACTATGAGGATCTTAATATAGTTACGGAGACCAGGGAAAATGACAGAACTAGATCATTCCAGCCCCCGCTTAGGATCTCAGAGTGAGGCTCCAGTATTTTTTTTTTTTTTAATTAGAACTCCTTTAGTTCTTGAACTCCTTTAGTACTAGTCAAAACGACCTTTAAATATGCAGAGCCCTCTTTAAAAAAAAAAAATCTGTTCTCCAACCCTAGAAATACAGATTATGGTCTCTACTGAAAGGAAGCAGGGGTCCTTGGAGAAATAGCTGATTCCAGGTGTGGAACAGGATATGAGCAAGATGAGCCCAGAACAGCAAGGAAGCGATCACACTGCCAGAGTTGTGTAAAAAGACGCAGAAGCCAACTTGAAGAGGCTCCAACTGGGCCAAGATGGCATCATTAGGACACTCATAAGGATGTTAGCTATGTTGTAGCTGTTTAGAGGAAGATTTTGGTTTTCCCCTTAGAAAGTCTTAAAATAGGTATGGAATAGTAGGTAAATTTTATTTAGGCTTACTGATAAAATTAATCAAAATAGCTGTACTGGGCTTCCCTGGTGGCGCAGTGGTTGAGAATCCGCCTGCCAATGCAGGGGACACGGGTCGAGCCCTGGTCTGGGAAGATCCCACATGCCGTGGAGCAACTGGGCCCGTGAGCCACAACTACTGAGCCTGCGCGTCTGGAGCCTGTGCTCCGCAACAAGAGAGGCCGCGACAGTGAGAGGCCCGCGCACCGTGATGAAGAGTGGCCCCCGCGGGCTTCCCTGGTGGCGCAGTGGTTGAGAATCTGCCTACCAATGCAGGGGACACGGGTTCGAGCCCTGGTCTGGGAAGATCCCACATGCCGCGGAGCAACTAGGCCCGTGAGCCACAATTACTGAGCCTGCGCTCCGCAACGAGAGGCTGCGATAATGAGAGGCCCGCGCACCGCGATGAAGAGTGGCCCCCACTTGCTGCAACTAGAGAAAGCCCTCGCACAGAAACGAAGACCCAACACAGCCAAAAATATATTAAATTATAAAAAAAAAAAAAAGCTGTACTTTTCAACGGAACATCCCCAGCTCTTCTAATAATAGGCCTCTTTTCATTAGTTCATTTATTACTTAAAAAAAAAAAAAAAAACCCTCACTGGTCATCACTAGAGAATGATGGACCAACTTGTCATTTTGAAAACTGATAAAGAGAACAAAAGCATATATATTTATCATTGTCCCAAGTACCACTGGGTAACTAAATACTACACGAGGGAAAGTTTCTCTTTATACAAATATTCCAGCTAATAAATGAAAAATGATAGCATGTCATCATATTGCAATTCCTAATGAATTGATGATATCAATGGTTGCTGACATCCCAGAAAGAATCAACCAGACATCACCTGCCTCCTGATGGAAGAAAAATTATCAACTATAAAGCAATCTTACAAAAAAGGAAAATGGGAATATAAATATAGGAAGTGTTTAGATCCAACTACTAATTTACTGGAAATACAGAGATCTATATTATAGGTATGCAATCAGTAAAATCTAGTTTGTGGGCCAGTTGTTTCTTTAAAAAAATTACAAAGTCTTAAAATGCATACTGACCCACAGATCCTGTTTCAAATAAACTGCTAGGAAAATTAACATGAGTCGACTGAAAATCTAAACACTCATTGGATATTTTATACTAAGGAATTATTATTTTAGATATAGTAAGTACTCTTTAGGAAAATATCCACAATACCATTATTTTTTAAAATTTTATTTATTTATTTTTGGCTGCGTTGGGTCTTTGATGTTGCGTGTGGGCTTTCTCTAGTTGTGTCAGGTGGGGGCTACTCTTCATTGTGGTGTGCAGGCTTCTCATTGCAGTGGCTTCTCTTATTGTGGAGCACTGACTCGCACTCAGGCTTCAGTAGTGGTGGCGCGTGGGCTCAGCAGCCAGGGCTCACAGGCTCTAGGGCACAGGCTCAGTAGTTGTGGCTCACGGGCTCTAGAGTGCAGGCTCAGTAGTTGTGGCGCACGGGCTTAGTTGCTCCGTGGCATGTGGGATCTTCCTGGACCAGGGATCGAACCCGTGTCCCCTGCATTGGCAGGTGGATTCTTAACCACTGCGCCACCGGGGAAGCCCTATTTTTTTAAAAAACAATCTTTAAGAACGCTGCCAGAAAGCAGAGACTTCAGGTGGTGATCTATCCCTATTTTGAAGTGGACTATCTGTGCAAGCTATGAGAAATGATAAAACTCCCTTCCCCAGGAATACCATTCTTTGTTTTAAAAAGGAAAAAAAGGTTCACTGTGAACTTTTAGAAAGTAGAAACATATCATCAGTTTCCTTATCTTAAAAATGGCAAGTTGATACAGAAGGACTGAGAAGATAATGACCAATAATAATGATCATCAAGCAATTCCCCAGGACCTTCTGTCAACACACAAGGAAACAATCACAGTTGGCACTAGTCCATGGTCCCAAACCCTAGTTACTACAAACTACTGCCAAGCTGGAAGCCTTTCTGAAGAAAGGTCTATTATTAGAAGAGCTAGGATGTCCAGCTGGAAAGTACAACTATTTTTGAGTGTACCTTAGCCTAAATACAGCTTACCTGCTATCCATACATAATTTTGAATCTTTCAAAGGGCGGAAAATAAAACTTCCTCTAAAAAGCTAGCTGGATGCATTTTAGGGACTCACTCATGATTCTTAAATTCTCTAAGCACCCCAATTTTTACAAATTTCAGAATATCCTTTGATTTCAGGTGTATTTATACAACGTGTACCCAGCCCTTCCACCCTGCTTCTACTAAAAATACACATAACCCTTCAGAAAGCAATGAAAAAACAACCACCCGAAGTATATCCAAACAAACACGTGCAATATGGGCATTATCTTCTCTGAGATACTTTTCAAAGATGGTAGTTTTGTAAGTCCCACACATTCATAATATTTAGGATGGGGCTCTAACATACCTTGCTTGTTTAGCAGTTTTACTGTTCCTCAAAACTAAAAATCTCAAACTTTTTAGACTTTTCATTAGTTCAGCAGGACAATAAAAGTACTCTGAGATGTCTCTTTTTAAAGAAAAAACAGAAAGATACTGATAGATAACTAATACTCAGAAACTCAGAGAGAAGGAAAAAATTCTTTACGCCAGTAATTTTATCAAAATTATAGTAATTGTGAACAGTTATTTCTTTAAAGAGATGTACTGACCCAAGAGGAATTCTCTGAAGGGTTAGTAGGCAGGATGTGTCTACTGTGATCAGTGCAAAGGATTCTGCAGGTCCCCCAAAGGGCCCCCTCAGCATCTGGGCACGCTGGGTTTGTGCATATGATCGTGGCAGAGCCTCCTCTTAAACCACTGCTGATTCAAACCAATGATTCCTTGCTGAGGACTTAGGAAAACTATTCACGTATAACACGCTTTCTCTCAGAAATCCCACAGAGATCTCAGTGATATCAGCTTGCACCTGTGTATTTAGTATAAAGTCTGAAGTTGTTTTATCCCCATTTTATACACAGGGAAGTCAAGTCAGGGGCAGACTAAATTATTTCAGTAAGGCCACAGAGTAAGCAAGTCACCACAATTTAAAAAACAAAACCAAATATAAAACTCCATCCTAGTTTAGAACAGACACACCATTTATATTTATCCTTTCATCTGCCCTGTCCATTCTGTCCCCTCCAATCCTATCCACCTGGACCCACCCCACAGGCACATGTCACCCATCCTTTCCATTAACCACTCCTCGAGCACTTACTTGTACTGAGCATCACACGTGGTGATGGAGACACAGGGAGGTTAGTACCTAGAGGACTTGTACTTTTACCACGAGCCAGGCAAGATAATTACATAAAGGACAAATGATTTTGAGCACTCTTCCAGTGAAGGCATGTTTCTCAAAATCGTATTTGATTGATAGGTTTAAAAAATTTAAGTATGAACAACTAGTGGCAGAACACAGATCATCTAAATTCTTTTACTAAGGTTTTCATATGCGGGGCAAGTTTTAAAGATACAGTAATCTCTGCCATTCTTATCTCTCTACCTATAAAATCATATTTTTAAGTTTAATTTCGCATGTCAAGTGAGATAGTATAGTCAAACTATGCAGAATTGATACCTAGAATTACCTACCATGTTTTTTTAAAAAAAAAAAATGTATTTATTTATTTTTGGCTGCACCGGGTCTTCGTTGCTGAGCGCGGGCTTTCTCTAGTTGTGGTAAGCAGGGGCTACTCTTCTTTGTAGTACACGGTCTTCTCATTGTGGTGGCTTCTCTTGTTGCGGAGCACAGGCTCTAGGCACGCGGGCTTCAGCAGTTGTGGCTCGCGGGCGCTAGAGCATAGGCTCAGTAGTTGTGGCTCACGGGCTTAGCTGCTCCATGGCATGTGGGATCTTCCCGGACCAGGGCTCGAACCCTTGTCCCCTGCATTGGCAGGCGGATTCTTAACCACTGCGCCACCAGGGAGGCCCTACCATGGTTTTTTAATAATGCAGGTTTAAGATACGTAAATGTTGGGACTTCCCTGGTGGTCCAGTGGTTAAGACTCCGTGCTTCCAATGCAGGGGGCATGGGTTCAATCCCTGGTCGGGGAACTAAGATCCCACATGCCACTCAGCCAAAAAAAAAAAAAAGATACATAAATGTGGAGTGGCACATATATTATCTATTTGTAATATTTTTTTAAACGAACCAGAGTTGAGCCAACTAGATTTTAATGTCCTGTAAGGAAAACAACACACATTTCATTCAACTATGAATCCTCTGATGACTCAGCAGCTCATGAATATGTTTCAACAACAGTAAAAAAGCAGCAAACACTAGAAGTATTTAGGAGCCATCATATAGTGGATGTGTGGAGATGTCCACGTGAAGTGACATCACACCTACCGTAGTGTCATTGCTGGTAACATAAACCAGGACGTCGGAGGAGTTCCTGCCATTGATGTATCGGTAGCAGTTCCAAACACAGCTAATCAAGTAACCCTGTAAGTAAGTAGTGACTGTTAAGAGATTTTAATTTTCAAAGTTCAGACAATTTACAATATCATCATGGATAAAGCCATATTGCAAAATGTTCATTTATACAAATTTTAAACACACATTAACGCTACTAAACCAAAAAGCCTTTAAAATTATAAATGTTGGATATAGTAGCTTTCTGGCCAAGGGTGATACTGTAGCCTTACTACGCAGAAGGCGATGGGGAAGGGTGGGGCTGAAAGGAGAAAGAGAATTTCCAAGAAAAGGAAGCTGAAAGGAGCAACCACCGCAAACATTTACTGCCCCCAAAGAACAATCAGTTCGTTAGCCGATTCTCATCACACTTTAACTCTGGATCTTTCGGATCGTTATTCTATATCATTATATATGATTTTATAATACAAGTCAACTTTTTTTTAAAAAAAAGGTTCACAGCACATTAATTTGCTCTGTGATCAGTACAATTCACTAAAACATTTCCATTTTCACAATGAAATATCCACAGAAGATAATTAAAATTAAGGTCCAGACTAAAGACATGCTGGAAATAAAGCATGAGCTCATGGGAGATGTTTAAAATACGAAGTCTTTGTACTTTCATTCCAATCATGTGTAATCAGATTAAAACAAAATGATTTCAAAGCCCCTTTCTAGCTTTGAAATTCTTTGATTAAAAGGTTAAAGATGTGGAAAAAACGGAGCCCTCCTACATTGCTGGTGGGAATGTAAAACGGTGTTGCTTTCCAAAACAGTCTGGAAGTCCCTCAAAAGGTTAAACAGTTAAATGCGGGGACTTCCTTGGTGGCGCAGTGGCTAAGAATCCACCTGCCAATGCAGGGGACACGGGTTTGACCCCTGGTCCAGGAAGATCCCACATGCCGCGGAGCAACTAAGCCCGTGTGCCACAACTACTGAGCCTGCGCATTAGAGCCCATGCGCCTAGAGCCCATGCTCCGCAACAAGAGAAGCCACTGCACCACAAATGAAGACCCAACGCAGCCATAAATAAACAAACAAACAAATAAACAGTTAAATGTGACCCGGTGACTCCACGCCAAGGTAAATACTCAAGAGAAATGAAAACATATGTCCACACAAAAACTTGTGCACAAATGTTCACAGCAACATTATTTGTAATAGCAAAAGAGTAACAACAATCCAAATGTCTGTCAACTTAGGATAGACAAACAAAATATTCCATTGTATGGTATATTCATACAATGGAATATAATTCAGCAATAAAAAGGAAGTGCTGATAACATGCTACGGCATGGATGAACCTTGGAAACGTCAAAGAAACCAGTCACAAAGGACCACATATTATATGATTCCATTTATATGAAATGTCCAGAAGGGGCAAATCCATAGAGACAGAAAATAGATTAGTGGTTACCAGGGGATGGGGGTAAGGGCAAATGTCATATAGTAGAAGTGTTCTAAAATTACATTGTTTAACCACAGAGCTGTGTTTATACAACTCCGTGAATATACTAAAAACCATTAGATTGTACACTTAAATGGGAGAACTTTATGATATGTGAATTATATCTCAAAGTTGTTTTATAAAAAAAGAAGACATTTAACAACAAAAGGAGTGCTTGTCAACACTTTTCAGAAGAGTGAGGTAAATGCTCTGTTGTGTACTCAGAATGCTGTCTTTAGTTGCATTCATACTTGGTGATTATTTCCTACAGTGAGACTTTCTGTGATAATGTTAATACGAAAACGCATAATCCTATTTTAGTAAAGTGTTTTCTGAATGGCAATAATCTGAAAGCAGAGATCAACAATGAGAAAGAGATGGAAAGGGCATTTTTCTTGAACAATATGTTGAATTTACTCAAATCTTCAGTTTACTCAACAACGCTCTTGCTTCTCTATTAAAACAAACAAACAAAAAAACGCTGGACTCATTGAGAATTTTAATACAAATAAAAAAGGAATGCTTGGACATATTCTGTTGTGTACTATGTAAGAAGACTAACCAGTCATCCATTATTTTAGCAGTGAACAGAAGCTTCTTTCTTTTAAGACAAGAACTCTTTCTGATGTGAGGCCTCCAAAATGACAAATCTATAACTGAAGGTTAAACTGCGGAGGGAAATACCCAGTGTCTGGGGCCCCGTACGCCCAGCCAGCATTCTTGAACGCCCCCTGCAACGCCAGGAGCGTTCACTCACTAAACACTCTGATGGGAGAAAAACCTGGCCTGTTGTCTCTAAACTTACTTCAATGACCAATAACTTATTTCAATGACCTTATTTCCTATTTGACATTGCTGTAATCTTGAATAAATTAAATATTTGGTATATTTCCCAAATAGACTTGCACTGACAAGAGTACATCCGTCATCTACTTGAAGAGCTAGGTGGTAAGCGTTGTTCCCTTTACCAACTAAGGACAGAGCAAAACTGACACATGTTGTGATCTGGGTTCCCGGGGAACCACTAGTGATAAAACTTATTAAAGAGTAACAGTGAATTTAGGTTGTGAGAGCTACTAATCAGGTAAAACTGGTATGTGAAACTGCAACACATATATGTGTTCATATTTGTTTAAACTAATAATTACTGAGTCTCCACAAGGGATAGAAAAATGAAGGCAGGGTCTATGTTCTCAAGGAAATGCAATCTGGTTAGTAGAGATAGATACATAAATAATGAAATATTAACACATTACGCACAGGTTGGAGACAGTGCTGTGAACAATCTACATGATGCCTTTTGTTAGATCATTATGATAAATAATATAGTTTGCAGTTGATAAAAGCACCGCAGACAGGGCAGGGATTTTTCTTATTCACCACCAAACCCTAGCAGCTACAACACGGCCCGGCACACAGGAGACCCTCACTAAATATTTACTGAATAAATAAGTGAATGATGCATCTTCCCATCCATTAGCTCAATTAACCTCACAGTCACCCTTCACAATGTTTTCTTAGCGATTACTGTTATTTAGTAAATGAAGAAACCAAGGCTCTGGTCACATAGCTATATGGCAGTGACACAAGGTAGATCTGGGTCCTCTGACTCAAAATCTCAAGTAAGCATTTCCAATAAAGATGTAAATGCCTACACAGTTAAAATGCCTTTTTTGAGAGCAGTGGGAGGTTCCAGCTTCTGGGTAATGGCACAGGGTAGCTTGGTCAGACTAACCTTCTTTCCGGGTAAAAATGATAAAATCTGGAATAGACACACACAGACACACAGACTCTATTTGAAGGCAGGGCTGAAGGGCCCAAAACAGGCAGAAGCTAAAGGGGAGTCTACCCTTGAGTGGCAACCTGCAGTGAGTGGGATTTGAGGGTCTGAAGCCTTTTGCCGGTGGCTCTGCCCACTCTCCACACAGCTGGTGGTCTGACCGAGAAGCCAGGAAGTTGGGGTGTTGAGGTAGGAGCTGCAGGGGCAGGAAGCCTCAACATCCGTGTATAAAATTCACCCAAATCCTGGACCACTGAGCCACACGTGCAGTAACAAGCCATGCAGAGCATGTTGTATGGAGGGCAATGCAGACCTCAGTGACTTTCAGTGAATCAATTTCTTTCTACTCCTCTTCAACGCATTACCATTTAAAATGACTTTTCTCCCTAAATGCAGCTTCTTCAAAACTCACCAAGGCTTGTTTTTTTTTTTTTTTTTTTAAAGTTTTTTTTTTTTTAATTTTTATTTATTTATTTATTTATTTATTTATTTGTGGCTGTATTGGGTCTTTGTTTCTGCGCGAGGGCTTTCTCCAGTTGCGGCAAGTGGGGGCCACTCTTCATCGCGGTGCGCGGGCCTCTCATTATCGTGGCCTCTCTTGTTGCGGAGCACAGGCTCCAGATGCGCAGGCTCAGTAATTGTGGCTCACGGGCCCAGTTGCTCCGCGGCATGTGGGATCTTCCCAGACCAGGGCTCGAACCCGTGTCCCCTGCATTGGCAGGCAGACTCTCAACCACTGCGCCACCAGGGAAGCCCAAGGCTTGGTTTTTAAAGAATTCGGTAATTTTATGCCAAAATAAAGACAACGAAAGATGTTAAGAATTAAAAGTTCAAGGTCTAACTTGAGAATTTTCTACTTATTACTAGCACACAAGCACAAGTTATGATGATGTTTTTATTATTAGGTTTACAAAGATGAAAAATAGCACTCGACGGATGAGGGTGAGGGAAACGTGGCGGATGGGAGTGTTAAGGCATTCAACTTTAGGGGAGATCAATCTGACAAACTATCAAAAACCTTCAAATTACGCATACCCTCTAATTTCAAGAAATAGATCTTGAGGAAATAAATGTATAAGTGTACAAAAGATGTATTTAATTTAATATATTCACTGCCGTACTATTTATAAGTGAAAAAGTAGGAACTATCTCAATGTCCAACAATAACTAATTTATAAAAATGATAAATTCATAATCGACTGTTACAGAATTATGTTCAAAATCGATTACATTTTTTTTTTAAAGATTTTATTTATTGATTGCTATGCTGGGTCTTCGTTTCTGTGCTAGGGCTTTCTCTAGTTGCGGCAAGCGGGGGCCACTCTTCATCGTGGTGCGCGGGCCTCTCATTATCGCGGCCTCTCTTGTTGCGGAGCACAGGCTCCAGACGCGCAGGCTCAGTAGTTGTGGCTCACGGGCCCAGTTGCTCCGCGGCATGTGGGATCTTCCCAGACCAGGGTGTGAACCCGTGTCCCCTGCATTAGCAGGCAGATTCTTAACCACTGCGCCACCAGGGAAGTCCCCGATTACATTTTTAAAAACAAATTACAGGGACTTCCCTGGTGGTCCAGTGGGTAAGACTCCACGCTCCCAATGCAGGGGGCCCGGGTTTGATCCCTGGTCAGGACACTAGATCCCACACGCATGCCGCAACTAAGAGTTCGCATGCCACAACTAAGGAGCCTGCCTGCTGCAACTAAGGAGCCAGGCGAGCCGCAACTAAGGAGCCCGCCTGTTGCAACCAAATATAATAAATAAATAAATAAATAAATATTTAGGGAAAAACCCCACAAATTACAAAAGAATGTATACAGAGACCTGTAATGGATGCTATGGTACTTAATACACACCACATAAATGTACAACATTATATTAATTTATTTCCATCCAAATAGATTTTAGAAGAACCCTGGGTTGGCCTGTGGAAATCTGGTTAGTGTTTATCTCTCTCATATAGATAAGAGAAGGAACAGAATTGTGAGGAATTCAAAAAGCAGTTCAGAAATCTAAAACAAGATAACAAACTAACGGAAGTTTGCTTACTTCTTTAGCATTCATGAATACATTTAATAATATTTGGACCATAAGTAAAATCTTCATGCTTACCTTAAAAGTCAAGATAATGCTGATAAACAGAAGAATAATAAGGACCAAACAGGTAGGATTCACTGACATGATATCATCTTTGTAAGGAAAATCAGGAGGCTACAAAAGAAAAGTACCTCATTAGCAAATCTCATTAATGATCCAGGATTCTATTCCATAAGCAGTAACCAGATGTGCTTATCAGAAAGCAATTAATTAAAGCAGATAGATAGTTATTATTTAAGGACACTACAACATTTCTAGTCTACCTCTAATGAAAAAGCTATAAACAGTGTGATGGGGAGAGGCTAGCCTGTTCTTAATTCAGGCAGTAACTCTCAAAAAGAAAACTCAGTGGAAGATTCATGAGACGTAAAGACCTAATTCTGCCCTCCAACCATATAGAAAGTTAGAAGTCAATGGTCTTTACAACACCTCAAAATTTGGGTTTTCTGCAAATTCTGGACCATTCTAATGGGCTTGTGGAGGGCAAGGGGGAGAACCCTATTAAAATAATGCCTTCTTAATATAGAGCATTTTTGCTGATGCGACTTCTCAAAGAACAAAACCTTTATATTAGTAGGTATTTACAGCATTTTTAAAAAATCAAAACTATTATATAGAATGGATAAACAAGGTCCTACTGTATAGCACAGGGAACTATATTCAATATCCTGTGATAATAATCGAAAAAGAGTATGAAAAAGAATATGTATATACATGTATAACAATCACTTGGCTGTACAGCAGAAATGAACACAACATTGTAAATCAACTGTACTTGAATTAAAAAAAAAAACAAAAAACACAAGTCCTACCATCTGACCATAATGATTAACTACCAGGTCAAAAGAAACCCTTTTAGGAGGACTGAAATCTGCTACTATGGGTCACGGGAATGACAGGATGTCAGCGTGAGTCTCGTGCTCAGCACTGATCGAAGCTCTCACTGTAAACGGCTTACACAGCGTGCATAGAAGGCAGCCCCGTGTGCGGTCACCCTTCATCTCTCCTCATCACCCACTACTATGTGTTTGGATCCCACATGAGCAGTGTTCCCAGACATAACAAAGGAGAAAACTCGTGACTCGTGTGCTTGGCTCCGCCTCCCCAGGATGGGCCTCACCTAGTGGTTTTCAGAGTCTCCTTTCACTCTGGCAAAATACCTAAGTAATAAAATCTAAGTCACTTTTTGTGATCAGCACATCAAACTGGCCCTTGCCCTTGGAGCCTAAAAAGGCTGTCTGTAGTACTGATCTCAAAGGGCAAAAATAACACAAACTGATGTTATTTGTAAGACCAACACAGAATCATATTGTTTCCAGGAATATGGAAAAAAAAAAAAAAACAACCGCTATTACAGTGGAAATATATGAGCCTTTCCACAAAGATCTTTCTCCCAGAAAAGTGAACGTGGTTTCTACATCCAGTTAAGACCTATAAAAACACACACGTAACTTAGTTTAACTGTGTTTTACAAGACTCCACATAAAAAGAAATGGCACTAGGATTACGCGGCGCTCTCTAGCAGCCTTCTCAGACAAGCCTCCCCAGACTCACTGTGTATCTCAACTTGTCAACAGGAGGGGCAATATCAGGGGAAATTTAATGTCCCCTTTCAGTGCCGTCTCTTAGGCGCTGTGATAACCTGCAGGCCTCGCTCTTCCAGCCCAGACTGATCTTCAAGTCGAATGTGCAGAAGATGCCTACTTGTATTATGTGATTTATAATTATACATAAAAGTAGACAGTGAGTTTTTAAACTGATATGAGGATTATTGTGAGCGCCACCAATATTATGACTTTACAACTGGGTACAGAGTGACTGAAAAATGCGGGTGGAACAGGAAGTCTTGGTATAGTATCCTGAGTGTTCTAAACGCTGGCCTGCACATTAGCCTTTCTCCTCCTTATCAATCTCCAAATACATGGGATGCAGCACACAATATACTCTTCAGGTAGTCAGGACTGTCATGTGACTTGCCTTGGTGTCCCCTTACTCCACCCTCTCCCAGCCCCCCCCCCCATGGCGGGCTCTGTCGAGATCATGTTTCCTCCACAATTCCAGGATGATTTTAGGAGCTCAGTGCCAGATCATTATTACAGAGTAAAATTCAAGTCCTTAAAGACAGAGGTAGTTCTACAACCTGTTCATCGCACATAAACCCCCTCATGCAGAAACACTTAGCTGTTATCACAAGAGATAATACATAAAATTAGCACATGGGAAATAACACCAAAGTTTTCTTGACACTACACTCTACGAAAACATAGATCTGTTTCTAAGAAACAAAAAGAAGCTATTTCTTACAGCAATGACAACCTAATACTTTTGAGGAGCAACACACTGGAGGCTTTTCATACTAGGTCTGTTGAGTACTAGTCACGTGACCTGGGCAGACTGCCAAAAGATCACAAACTCCTGGGGCCACACTCCCTCCCTGGCTCCATCCCCTCCATCCCTCTTTTCCACTGAACTTCTCGACCTCCATTATCACATCAAACCCCCAGTCTGTAGCTCCATCCCAGAAAAACCCTGTTCCTTCCCCCATGCTCAGAAACTACTATTTTCTTTTTAAAGGAAATATTTTTTTAATTTATTTATTTATTTATTTATTTTTCGCTGCATTGGGTCTTCGTTGCTGCGCAGGGGCTTTTTCTCTAGTTGTGGCGAGCGGGGGCTACTCTTTGCGGCGGTACGTGGGCTTCTCACTGTGGTGGCTTCATTGTTGCGGAGCATGGCTCTAGGCGCACGGGCTTCAGTAGTTGTGGCACGTGGGCTCAGTAGTTGTGGCTCACAGGCTCTAGAGCACAGGCTCAGTAGTTGTGGCGCACGGGCTTAGTGCTCTGCGGCATGTGGAATCTTCCCAGACCAGGGCTCGAACCCGTGTCTCCTGCATTGGCAGGCGGATTCTTAACCACTGCACCACCAGGGAAGTCCTCAGAAACTACTATGAAAACCAAAGACTGAACGTTCTATTCTCTCCATTTAAAGCATTCTAAGATTTTGAAGAAATTACATTTTAAGGTACATAATTTAAAACACAAAGATTAAAAAATGTGAAGGCACAGAAGTATTCTAATCTCACACCCTCCATGAGCTTCTTAATAGACAGCCACCAATATTCACTCATATGGTCACAAAGGACATTTAATATTGTAGAAAACCAGCACCAGAAAGAAGTTTGGGGATTCCCTGGTGGCGCAGTGGTTAAGAATCCGCCTGCTTATGCAGGGGAAGCGGTTCGAGCCCTGGTCTGAGAAGATCCCACATGCCGCGGAACAACTAAGCCCGTGCGTCACAACTACTGAGCCTGCGCTCTAGAGCCCGCGAGCCACAACTACTGAAGCCCGCATGCTTAGAGCCCGTGCTCCGCGACAAGAGAAGCCACCGCAATGAGAAACCCGCGCACCGCAACAAAGAGTAGCCCCCGCTCGCCACAACTAGAGAAAGCCCGTGCGCAGCAACGAAGACCCAACTCAGCCAAAAATAAATAAATAAATAAATAAATATTTAAAAAAAAGAAGTTTGAAGAAGAAAGGGGTTCTATGGGGTCTGGGAAACAGTACATAGTAGAGTTCCACTTTTCCCATACACAGCAGAGGCAAAAGGCTATCCTCTGCTGATAATTGAGCAAATTGCATTTTACAAAAATAAGACAATTAGTAAGCAGCTTATAAATTAGGTAGGCACCTCTAATACCATCATCACTGACTTATCTACCTCAGGGGGTTATGTTTTCCCAAAAAGCATTCTAAGAGATAAAAAAATGTTATCTTTATTCAAAAATCTCTCAGATGCAAGTTAAAACACCACAAATTAGTATGTGTATGTTTATCTCTACATCTTTTATATTTCTATCTTAACCAGGTCTCCCTCACGAAGAGACATAGTAATTATTATTATTATTATTATTTTATAAATTTATTTATTTTATTTTTTGGCTGCATTGGGTCTCCATTGCTGTGCACGGGCTTTTCTTTCGTTGCGAGCGGGGGCTACTCTTTGTTGCGGTGCGCGGGCCTCTCATCACGGTGGCCTCTCTTGTTGCGGAGCATGGGCTCCCGGCGCGTGGGCTTCAGCAGCCGTGGCACGCGGTCTCAGCAGCTGTGGCTTACGACTCTAGAGCACAGGCTCAGTAGTTGTGGCTCACGGGCTTAGTTGCTCTGCGGCATGTGGGATCTTCCCAGACCAGGGCTCGAACCCGTGTCCCCTGCATTGGCAGGCAGACTCTTAACCACTGTGCCACCAAGGAAGTCCCGAGACATAGTAATTATAAAGGTCACGTACCAGCTGTCGTATGTATTCCTGGATGGAGTTTGGATAAACAAGCACAGTGACTGCAACCAAGGCGTTCAGGGCAAAATCAAAGATCTGGTAACAGAAGAATGGGATGATCCAGGCCGCGTGTTGCTAAACATAAGACAGGACAGGATGTTAATATTTAAGATGTTCAATATTACAAAACATTATGTTTCTGAATTCAGAGAAATCTTTTCTTAATCTGAAGGGAAACGGAGGAGTAGAAATTCATTAAAGCAGGTCACGATGGCCACTTGCTAAACCAAACAAAAGCAGTCAACCAACAAGCCTCAGTGAACACTTCTGAGACTGTAACATTGGTTTTCCACGTAACATTAGCAAGAAATTTAAACTTTTAAAGATTCTTACAGGAAACTGAGAACAATCATTCCTTACTTCTTACAGATAGCTGCACAGATTACATGTGTAAGGGACCAAGGAAAGGCCCAGGACCTTATTTCTAAGCTGCTTACCTTGTATGCTCCATAAGTAGCCATTGCACAGATCAGGATCATGAGAAGAGAATTGCCGATAGCAATGCACATGTCTGCAAAAAAGTTTTTTAAAAAAAGAAAGAAAATCAGTAGTAGCTCCACTGTTTTAACATATTTTAAAGTCACTCCTCAAAGGCATTTTGTTTATAAACCAATTATAGACAGGAACTTTATACTAAGTTAACCACCAGAGTTCCTTTGGAGTCTGAGTCAATGATTGTTAATGGAAGCAAAGTGCCTAAAAGATTTTCTCCCTAAATCACACATAGGTCTATACTAAATATATCTATAAATATATCTATGTATATGTATTTAAAAGTTTGGTCTTCTGGTCCACTGAATTATATATATAACAAATGAGGTATTCTTTTTCTTATCAGGACCTTTATGTCTCTTGTTTAGTCTAGAGCCTGCCAACCTCTCCAATCTCCTCTCATCTCATCCCACACTTTCTTACTGTAATCCAGCCACACCACTCAGTTCACTAAACACAGCCAAATCATCCCATGCCAGGGCCTCACATTTGCAGTTCCCACTGAACAGAAGTAATGTCGTTCATATTTTCACATGATTGGCTTCCGTCTTTTCTAATCATTCAGCTCAACACCTCCAAGATCTTCTGTGGCCATCCTAGCTAATGTGACCCTCCCCGTCATGCCCACGTGACTGCTGTATTTTCTTTACAGCATGTTTCACTATTATCTTGCTTATTCGTGTACTGTCTCTGCTAGAGGAACCTTCCTGAGGAAAAGGAGCTGCTGTGTCTCGTTCACTACTGCAACCTCAACACTGAGAAGGTGACAGATGCCACATGTGGGCGCTGAGCACTTGTACTGTGGTCAATCTGCATTGAGATGTGCCGTAAGACTGAAATGTACTCTACATTTCAAGGACTTAGTATCAAAAAAAAAAAAATCCCATTAATGATTTTTATACTGATTACAAGTTGAAATAATATTTGGGATATACTGAGTTAAATACATTATTAAAGTTAATCATCTGTTTGTTGTTACCTTTTTAAATGAGGCTACTAAGAAATTTAAAATTACTTGTGTGCTTGCATCATATCTTTGTTGAACAGAGCAGCTCTAGTACAAAGCCTGTTTCACAGTACGTACAAACTGAAGACTTATTCAAGAGGTCATGTTACCGTATCTTTAGGAGATTCTGATTAGAAGTACAGTATACCTGGGTTTCTGAAGGTAACGTGTAGGGTTATAATCAGGCTAAGAGAGTACAAAAACCCTTGCAGTAAAGTATCTGTATAGTGCTGACAGTTTCCAAGGCATTTTCACAGATACCTCATTGAGTCTTCATTACTCTGAGGCAGATGTTACGGTGCCCGGTGAATGGATTATGAAACCAGGGCTCAGAGGTTATGTAACTTGCTGAGATAGCATCTGCATCAAAAGGCTAAACTATGACTAATCCAGCTCTTATGACTCAAATCTTTGGCTCTCTCTACTATACTATGCTGCTTCTACTTAAGCTTTAAATACTGACCAAATGAACCAACCTAGGCTGCCACTTGCTACAGGTATTTCTCCAAAGGAAAGCATTCCAGTTCTAAAGCCACCCACACTATATCCTCAGCTTCAGAGATGAGAGGATATTTTAAGCAGGTTTACAAACAGAATCATAAGGTCAAAGTACTTTCTGTGTCAGATGTATATATATCAACAAAGACCATTTGCCACCTTAAAAAAAATGAAGCTTCCTTGAAATGGTCTCTAGATTTAATGCAGTACCTTTATAATAAAGCTGATGACTTTTACTAAAGGAGTAAAAATTTGATTCTCAAAAAAAAAAAGAAGGTTATAAGAGAATCAAGAGACAATTAATACTAGTCAGTACTTAAAAGAGCATGATTTCTCTCAGGATACATATATATTTTATAGTTGACTTTATAATTTTAATGCTAAATGAACTCACCTTCCCTTGTTATGAGGGAAGAGGTACCAACAAGGACATTTCATGTATGCCTCACAGTATTTTTGCCGGGCAAGTAACCTGCCCAAGGTTGCCCAGCTAGCAAGTGGTGGATGAGCTATTCTGCCCCAGAAGTCTAACTCCAGAGGCAATGCTCTTAGCCACCATGCTACCCAGCTGCGAAGGAGGTAAAGCAAATGCAGTAGTGGAGCTCAAAGTACTGGGAAACCAGAGAGCCTCGCTAAAAGGAGCTGGACATCCTTTATTATGTGCAAAGCCTATCAGAACTTGTAGTAATCTCTAAAACTTGAACTCAGGCAGAAGTTTATTATTTTCTTCTTTGTCTTACTTTGACGGTTTCCAAATTCTGTACAAGCCTATTTTATAATGAGAAAAAATTAGTTTTATAAAAGCTAGCCCATTACAGGATACTCTGACTCCCTCATGGATCTTAAGAGAAATAGACAGACAGATAAACAAGCAAACAAACAAATCCAAGGCTTTATTTAAAAATAAAAATATAATGGTTATATTAATATTTGTTATAATAAAATTTATATAAATTATCTTTTATATTAATATTAGGCATAGCAATAAAATCTTTATTAATATAAAATATTAATACAGAATAAAACTACAATCTTTAATAATTTTATGTCCTACTCTGGAAAAAAAAAGAAAACCACTCCAGAACTAAATCTCACATAATCATTAAAATTTTTTAAATTTCCATCTTTTTCAAAGAATATAAAACTCAGAAGAAATTTAAAAGGCACAAATAAAATGAAAGTCATAAAGTATCCTATCACCACTCACAATGAAACACCACAGAAAAAATGTTAATTTGAGATGAGGAAATTTTCAAAATTCTATTCCTATAAATGACTACACCAGCCACACTGAACAGACTGAATATATCACAAGCATGTCGAATAGCTTAGGTAGGATCAAAGCGTAAATCAAATAAAAACACAGAGCAGAGAAGATAAAACAGGTTAATGAACCTTGTATCTCCTAGCAGTCTAGAGCACAAGTCAGCTCCTCTGAAGTAGTGTGTAGCGTACCATGGTAAACATGAGTTACTCTGAGGAATTAAAATTCATTTCTTTTATAATTATGTCAACAGGCAAATGAGTAACTGGTCCTACTAACACTATAGGGATTTTTACAATCAGTAAAGTACTGGTCAGTGACAGGAATATCCTTTACTTATTCTTTGCACCGTAGCTCCACCAACCAAAGTCAGAGCACACAGCTGGCAAGTTGTTTCCTAAATTAAATTCCTGGCTTAATGACTCAGTTCTAATTTGAAAAGGTTCCAAAGAAAAGCTATACCACAGGCCACAAAGGCATAATTAGAAAGCATTTCCTGATACTTAGTCAATTAATCATTGAAATAGAATAGGCATATAAAGGAGTTCCCTGAAATGCCTTTGTTAAAATAATCTATTTCTAATTCTACTCTTCCTTAACATTTCTTGGGTTTGTGTCCTTCCCATAAAACTGGTAGCTAGATAGATTAACTAGCACCTGATTTGTGCTCCCACATCATACTTGCCTAGTCATAAGTCATTCTTATGGCTCAATTTTCGGCCATATTTTTGGCTCATGAAAGCAAACAGTATTTGGGGTATAGCTTCACCATTAAGTCTAGAAGAGAACTATTTTCAGATGAATTCACAGCAACAATATGAGCTACTGAGAGCAAAATACAAAAGCCCTCAACCCCTGCGGGGGTAAACACAAAACCCAGGTAAGTCCCTCCTATGGGGCCTCATGTTCTGAGGTTGAAAGCTTGGGGAAGATTAAGCATAAGGCACTAATTTTATTCCCCTAAAACAGAAGCAAAGCTCTAATATACTTTCTGTTATTTGTGTGGCAATTGTTTATAACTTTTTATTGAAGTAAATTCAGATAGAAGAGGGGTTTCTTGTAACTTGCTAATTTACAACTTTATTCTTAAACCCAAAATTTATTTCATGAATACTAAATAGGTGTGTAACATGGGATAAAAATGTGAGGCTGCAGAGATTAAGAGGACATAATCTTTGCTCTCAGATGCTTAGCGTCTACTAGGAAGGGATGGAAGAATTCAATAGCAGATAACAGATGACAAGCTAGGGGAGTTCAGAGGGGACAATATTTTCAGCCAAGAGGAACAAAAAAGAATTTATGGGAGGATGTGGTTATTTGGGCTGGGTCTTTTTTTCCCCTCATAAATTTTTTGTATTAAGATATAATTCACATTCTATAAAATGCACCCTTTAAAAAAGCATATATATAATTCAGCGGGTTTTTTAGTCACAAAGTTGCACAGCCATCACCACTAATTCCAGAATATTTTCATTCTCCCAAAATACCCCCTCTATATCCTTAGAAGTCACTCCCCCCTTTCCCCACCCCGCCCTCCAGCCTCTGGCAACCATTAACGTACTTTCCATCTCCTGTACATTTCATATAAATGGAATCATACAATATGCGGCCTTCTGTGTCTGGCTTATCTCATTTAGAATAATATTTTCAAGGTTCATACATGTTGTCAGGTGTTAAGATTTAAACTATAAATTACAAAGGATTAGTTAGTTAAGTAATATACGGAAAATGTCAAGTTCAGAGAATCTCTGTTAACTCCTCACTTTCTAAGATAAGGAAATTAGCTCCTGCCAGCTATTCCCATATTGAGAAATTTATACTGACATAATTAAGTCTCATAAAGGTTGTTTATACAAAAACAGAAAAACCTGGACTTCCGTGGTGGCGCAGTGGTTGGGAGTCTGCCTGCCAATGCAGGAGACACGGGTTCGAGCCCTGGTCTGGGAAGATCCCACATGCCGCGGAGCAACTAAGCCCATGCGCCACAACTACTGAGCCTGTGCTCTAGAACCCGCGAGCCACAACTACTGAGCCCGCGTGCCAAATCTACTGAAGCCCACGCACCTAGAGCCCGTGCTCTGCAACGAGAGAAGACACTGCAGTGAGAAGCCCGTGCACCGCAACGAAGAGTAGCCCCCACTCGCCGCAGCTAGAGAAAGCCCGCGCGCAGCAACGAAGACCCAACGCAGCCAAACATACGTACATAAATAAATAAATAAATAAATAAATAAAATTTTTTTAAAAAATAGAAAAACCAGTAAGGAGCATTTACATTTTTTGTAATTATGGTCACTGGGGAACGAAGATGTGTGACTAGACCTTAAGAGAAGGAAATAAATAAATTTAATAAAAAATATGCATGATCTATTTGGAACAATTTTGGAAACATTACCGATGGACACTAAAGAAGACTTGCACAATTGGAAAGGCATAAGTTTTAATTAGACTTTTTAAAGATTTCACATCTCTATAAACTTACTAAAAATCATGAAGTTGTATATTTAAAATGGGTAAGTTTTACAGCATACAAAGTATAGCGCAATAAAGTCATTTTTTAAAAAATGATGTACAAAATACAACATGTAAAGGTGTTGCTTCTCCCTAAGCTAATCAACAAATTTAATTAACAGTCAGAGATATACAGCAGTATTTCCTGACAACTGGACATGTGGTGCTCAAGCACAGAAGAAAAACACAAGCAAGAATAATTAGAAGATTTCTGACAAAGAAGGTAGGGTTAGCCCTACTATATACTACACATATTTGCAGGAGAGGTGGTGAATTGGCACCAAGCTTTCATTCCCACCTTTTAATGTGCCTTCCTATTCTGCAGAGGCTAGAAAGCTAAAATCTAAATTTCCCAGATTCCCTTGCAACTGGGTGCTGGAAGCATACAGGTTTTCCCAATTAGACGCAGACACATAACAAAGACTCTCTCTTCTGACCAAACACCTTAGGCTCTATCCTTGGCCCATTTAGTCAAGTTTTGGCAAGAATCCTACGGAGCTGGTATACCTCACTCTTGGTATACAATCACTCTGATATCTGGTCAAATTCCTTACTTTTCACCCTCAATAGCATATCACCCTGGTCTGCCTTTAGCAAGAATCCTGTTGAGTTATCTAGCAAGAACCCCCCTAGCCTTGATGTTTCCTCTTAGTGATTTTCCATTTGCTGACCTCCACCCTGCTCCTTGGCTATAATCCCCACTTGTCCTTTTTGGAGGGGGAATTGAGCTCGATTTTCTCCCGTACTGCAAGGCCCCCACTACAGTAGCCCATCTTGAATAAAGTCTTCCTTAACATCTTTATCAAGCATCTGAATAAATTTTTCATTAACACAGTAAAGTTGAAAAAGCAAGTCTCAGAAGAAGGCGTACTGTGTGAATCCACAATATAAAGTTCAAGCACGTGAAGCTTAAAACGATAGATCACTCAGTGATACAAATATACGTGGTAAGTTTATACAGAAAAGCAAAGGAATGATAAACAGTTCAGAAGAGTGGCAGCTATCTCCAAGATCAGAGGGGCTCTTTCTAAAGTTAAGGTAAAATTCAATTCCTCAAATCAAGTTGTGGCTGCACAAGTACTTACAGTACAATTACTCAGCTTATTTTATAAACAGTTTTACACTTATTCAATATTTAATAAGAGGTAACCCTATAAAGAATGAGGAACTCCAAATTATCGTTAATGAAAAAAGCAAGATAGGTGTTCACTATATAGGGAACTTTTCTGAAAGGTTTGAATTTTTTCAAAATAAAGATTTGAAGTAAAAAAAAAAAATGATCTTAATACTAAATCTATGTTAAATTGTAAATCACATCCTAATTTCAAAACCACTGAAATGCAAACAACAACAAAATGCATCATCAGAGAAGCAGCACTGGACACCTGTGCTAGTTTAGTTCCTGCTTAGTCGCTGGCAAACTCAAACAAGTAAGGAATTCTACAGGCTTAATGTATCTAATTTAAAAAAAGACATTTACTAGAGTGTTTTTTTTTTAAACGGTTTTCTTGTAGGCAAAGCGGGGAAATGTCCACCAAGTTTGGTTAAGTGGAACATCCGGATACGGAGGTGAATGATTCTACCAGATGTCTTCCGTTTGTCTTTCCAAACCCACTCTCACCATCCAGTTATCTGCCCTAGCAGGCACACCGGTATGGGCCATCAACAGGGCTCCCTTAGCCTGTGGTGTTAGTTGAGTTCACTCAATGAGGAGTCCAGACAAGGGATCAGAGAGAGGAAGAGGCAGCCCCCTGCTGTGAGGCTGCCTCGGGTTGGCCCTGGACCAAAAAGGTAGCTTTGCTCCTTATAAGGAGTTCAACTCTGTATGACTCTCATTCCCAGCTCTAGTAGCCACTGCCTCCCATCTCTCCTTCAGATCGAGGGATGGTAACAGCTGGTCTTGATTAAGCAAATTACTTCACCATCCCTAGTGGTCTTCTTACACCTCCATCTTTGTAAAAAGATCTTGAAAATAAATATCCATTGAATTATCCTTGTAAAAAAATAAGATGTAGTCAAGGTGTAGAATATGTAACCTTTTGAGCCATGTGACTTAAAAGATAAAGAGATGGGACTTCCCTGGTGGTCCAGGGATTAAGACTCTGTGCTCCCAATGCAGGGGGCCCGGGTTCGATCCCTGGTCAGCGAACTAGATCCCGACTGCCGCAACTAAAAGAGCCCACATGCCACGACAAAGACCTGGCGAAGCCAAATAAATAAATATTAAAAAAAAAAAAAGAAAAAAGAAAAAAAGCTAAAGAGATGACAGGATGGAAGGATGGGAGGGTAGAGGGATGAAAATAAAGGGCCAGGATGGTCCTGTGGCTCCGCTCTCCCGGCTGATGCATATGTATGTCTATTTCCTCAAGACATGGGCACGTCACGCACAAGTGGACAAGCTCTGCAGACCAAGTGCCCTGCTGGTTTGAGGGTATGTGAACAGACAGCAGGTAGGCAGCCTGGGCCTTTCCCAATGTGGTGCCAAGAGCCATGTGGAAAGCCTCAGCCGATCTTCTTTTCCCTTCTATTTCTTAGTTTGCATTACCAAAACTTTCAAACATACACAGAAGTATAATGAATCTCCA
Source organism: Balaenoptera physalus (assembly GCF_965194825.1). Lineage (NCBI taxonomy): Eukaryota > Metazoa > Chordata > Mammalia > Artiodactyla > Balaenopteridae > Balaenoptera > Balaenoptera physalus. The sequence continues at coordinate 47,385,923 of NC_138895.1, read as the reverse complement.
GCACCCATTTTGTTTGGATTGTTTCATCTCTTCACTTCTGTCCATTCTACCACTGGTGGAAATCTGGATTATTTCCAGTTTTTGGCTATTATGAATAAAGCGACTGTGGCCATTTTTATACATGGCTAATGATGGACACAAGCATTCATTACTGTAGGGTACATACCTAGGAGTGAAACTGCCGGGTCATAGGGTGGATGTATATCTATATAGCTTTAGTTTTCCCAGAGTGGTTGAACGATTTACACTCCCAGCTGTAGCTTGAGAAATCCAGTGGTTCCAAAGCCGTATCAACAGGTGGCATTGTCAGTTCTGTTCAATGTTGCCATTTTGAAGGGGTGGAGTGATTCACTACTGTGCTTATAATTTGCATTTCTTTTACAACTAATAATGTGGAGAATATTTTCATGTGCTTATTGGTCATATGGATATCTTCTTTGATGAAGTTATCTGTTTTTCTCTTCTTGATTTCACCCAGAACCAATGACTATAAAGACTATCCTTTCTCCAATAAATGTAGTAGTGTTTTTATCCTAAACCAGGTTCCTATATACAGTAAACAAATTCTTCATTATTTTTATGGCCATTTCCTCCCCAGGGCAGGTGAATAAAGTAAGTTTGGCTTGAAAGACAATTTTGCTGCAAAATGAATCAGAAATTAATCTGGATGATCTGTTTGGCATTATGTTTGGCTCTGACACTTCCTGTGACAGTTCCTTGCCAATCCATTACAATTTCACAAATAAAATTTCATGAAGTCTACTTATTTGAATTTTACCTGTTTTTCTTTGCCCCCTCACGTCCTTTTTCCATTCCAGAATCTAATCCAGGGTCTTGTACTGCATGTAGTTGTATCTCCTTTGTTTCCTCCAATCTATGACAGTTCCCAGTCTTTCCTAGCATAGTCAATTTTTGATTACATAAATGTTTATTTGTAAATTATAAATATATATTTAAAATTTTTGTATATAAAATATGTAAAAATACAAATGTTGAAGAGATAGGTGTTTTTAAAAAGAGAACTCTTTATATTTTTTTCTTTATCCCAGTGGATTCTCCTATATGCCCCATTTTAGTATAAATCATAGGGATCTGACTTTCTTCTACCAGATCATTTTAGGAAAAGATCACATGGAAAAGTGAGATACACTCCTGCTCTGTCCTTCTGGATAAAACCTTGAGATGACTACCACCACTCCAAAAAGATATCAACTTAAAACTTCTATATACTGGGAATTCCCTGGAGGTCCAGTGGTTAGGGTTCCGCGCTTTCACTGCCGAGGGCGCGGGTTCTATCCCTGGTCAGGGAACTAAAATCCCGCAAGCCGCAAAAAACAAAACAAAACAAAAAAATTGTTATATACCATAATTTTCAAGCACAATTCAAAGCAATTGATTGTACCCATTTCAAGGACTATCTAGTTGTATCCTCATGTATGTTAAATATAGAAAGGTTTGTCAGCCATGATGATCTTTGACCTACAAAGTTCTTTTTAAAAAGAGATCAAAACATACGAAAGGAAAATGTAAGAGGAAAGTTAAAAAAAGATTCACTCACGTGAATGAATATTCATCCTTCTGTATCTTTTTAACCATGCAATTTAAATGATCAATAGATAGTCCTAAAAGTAATTACAAACTATTCATTCACTTCTTTCAAATATATGAAATATCTGAGAAACTGCAAATGCACTGGAATTAATATCCAGGTCATTACAAAACATTTACTATTGTAAAGTCTTGAGTACCAGCAAGCCTTTGAAGTCAGGTAAATTAAGCCTATACTGTTAGACAGGTCACCACCTAGCTTAATCTCCAGCAATTAGAAAAAGGCAGGCAGTGTGACTATTTGATTCAGATACAACTGTATCTGAATCATTTAAAACTTCTTTGCTAACCTCAATTACTTAGAAAGGGAATCCTGCTACTGGAAACAGTGAAAGATAACTTATTTTTAAATGTCAATCAAACACTGTATTTATAGATTATATAGTCTTTTAACTCAGGGGAAGGAAGGCAGAGAGATATTAATTTAATATTAATGGAATTCATTATCTTTCTGGAGGAATTCATCAGGGTAACAGGGTTATTCAGAACAGAGAGAAAGAGCAGTGTTACAGCAGAAGTCACGTCTCAGTCTGACAAGGTCCCAAACCCCAGGATGATACAATGTCTTGGTATCTACTAGAAGCAATGGTGGTAGGAGATGATGGACATAAAGCATCTCCTGGCTTTGCATTTACTTCACTTCCAGCTTTTCTCAGGCTCCTCCTCCTGACCTCTAATGTCAGGGCTCCTTCAGGAAAAGTCTTTACTATCTCCCTAACGTAAATACCATTTTGAAGCTTATGTCCTCAAATTTACCTCGGCCCAGATGTCTGGTTCACATATCAAACTACCTTTTTTATCTCTCCACTTTAATATATCTAAGTAAGAACAGTTAGTGAAACAGTGAAATACATTGAGCCCTTATTATGGGCCACACCCCATTCGAAACATTTTTCATACACTAACATATTTAATCACAACAATCCCACGAGGTAGATACTACGATCACCCCTATATTCAGAGGGGGAAACTAAGCCACACAAACATCAGTAACTAGCCCAATGTTATCACATTTCACACATGGCAGGGTCAGGTTTCAAACTACGGTCTCTGGCTTCAGAGCCACACTCCTAACAACTATGCTAAGCCACTTAAATCAGTCGAGTTTTCTCCAAGGTGTGTTCCCATCTCCTGACCCTAGACTCTCTCACCCTGTGGGAGGCATGCAGTCTTAGCCGGAGGTAACTACTGGAGGAGACAGTATGTCTCTCACAGAAAGCAAAGCCCTTACCCTTGACTTGGAATGCACTTTGTTCCAGGCCTGAGGAATGTAAAAGAGATTAACAAAACTATCTCAAGCCAGGAGACCTCAGGGAACTGAAGAGTCCTGGTTGTTCCTTATGGCTGGGGGCTGTGTGCGCCTGGTTAAGGGAAGATAATGTTCAAGGATGGTCGTTGTAAACTTGCTGACGTCCATGGTGGTGACTGAACTGAGATGGTAAGCAATTCTATGGGTTCATTGTCTAATAATGAGTTCCTCTTCTGTCTATATTAGATTCAGTAAATTCTAAATAAAGTGCCTTGCAACCATCAGTTGTCTTGGTCCTCCCGATCCCATATTCCCGGTGCTATTCAGTCCCTTACCCCTCTCCGTCGGGACCTGGAAGACCCCCTGCGGTGGCTGGACCGTTGCACGCCCCAGTAAGGATGCAGACCATATATACTCAAGTTGAAAAGTAGGAGTCATCTTTGATTCCTCCCTTTCCCTCACTGCCCATACCAGGAAGTTCTGTCAATCCCACCTCCAAACCCACCCTCTTCCCCATCCCCAGAGTAGCCTGGATCGCAGAGAAACACCCCCCAAACCAGTCTCCAGGCCTTTGTACTCACACACCCAGTCCCCTAAATGCATCCTCTACTCAGCAACAAAAGGGATCTACTGAAAACACATACCAGTTCATAACCGCGGAATTACTGAAAACCACTGAATGGTTTTCTCACTCCCGAGAATAAATTTCACAAGTCTCACCATGTCTGCTGAATGCTCCTACTCATTCCCTAAAACTGCATCTTCAGCCCCTCTCCACCTTACTCACTTTGCTCCAGACACTTTTTTTTTTTTTTAAATGCACTGAAAGCTCTGCGAAGCCAATGAAAAATAAATTTGCGTGACCTTTTGTTTGGGACTGTGCACAGTACTGCCCCTTTCAGTTAGCATGGACACAGCCTGACTTCAGTTATATGATGTTTAGGTTTCCATGACCTTAGAGCTGGGGGCCTAGCCTCCTTTCTGCATACCCCACATCCACATCCCTGTGTATATTTCTATATATCTGGAAAAAGCAACAAAATAATCATCAAAAGGATTTCTAGAATGGAGAATGATCACCTCCTAGAAGAATGGTAAATACTGAAACATAATAGAAGACACAATAAGACTTGTAATATCATTTGACCCTTCCTTCCTGCCACTGACTCCCTCTCCTCCCAAAAAGGCCAAAAGTCCCAGCGTAAAAATATTATGGCAAAGAAACAATTTTAAAAAATGGCTAAGTTAACATTAAGATGAAAAAAAGAAAGACTAAAGAAATTTTAATGAGACTCTTACACTTAGAACAGAGGCAGAATACATGTAGCACATAAATATTTGTTGTTCTGACTTGTAATGATGGGAAGAGAGTTAAGTATCAGTTCAAATGGGCCCATGAATCAATATTTGTAATTGAATAGGAAGAACTGGCAGCTGGATTCCCTGCCCTTGAAAATACCAAAATATCTACAATAGTTGTCTGATGTACTTACTGGCATCGTCCATGAACTCAAAGTCACCTCCGAGTTCAGAACTTGAAAAGTGATACTGATCTGGATCAGCCAGGGCGCTCAACAGAATCAGCAGTACCACGGCATTGATGATCTGCAAGAAAGAAAAAAATCGAAGTAACCCCAGTATATGGTCCTTATAATAGAACATTACATTGACCACATGGAGTTTAACTTCAACAGCTGGTGGCCTTTCAACACGAAGCCCCACCCACTGAGGGAGCAGGCAAACATTTCCTTTTTTAAAAAGAAATTTATTTATTTATGGCTGCATTGGGTCTTCGTTGCTGCGCGCAGGCTTTCTCTAGCTGCGGCGAGCGGGGGCTACTCTTTGTTGCGGTGCGCGGGCTTCTCATTGCGGTGGCTTCTCTTGTTGTGGAGTATGAGCTCTAGGAGCGCGGGCTTCAGTAGTTGTGCCTCACGGGCTCAGTAGTTGTGGCTCGTGGGCTCAGTGGTTGTGGCTCATGGACTCTAGAGCGCAGTCTCAGTAGTTGTGGCACGCGGGCTCAGTAGTTGTGGCTCGCAGGCTCTAGAGCACACGCTCAGTAGTTGTGGTGCACGGGATTAGTTGCTCCGCAGCATGTGGGATCTTCCCGGACCAGGGCTCGAACCCGTGTCCCCTGCATTGGCAGGCAGATTCTCAACCACTGCGCCACCAGGGAAGCCCCAGGCAAACGTTTCTGAGGCAGAGACACTGCCAGCCCATTCATGCAGCCAAGGGCACATGGCTTGGCGTGCAGTTGGCTCTCACCTCACTGTGCCCTGGGGCCGGGCACCCTGGAGCAGTGAACAAACATGCAGCAGCGCGGACGCCAGTGGTCGGAAAAACTCTCCAGCTAGCCACGCACACGCGAACGAGTTTGTTCAGGCGACCAAACATTTTTCACGGGTTCAAACAATAAGAACTTTGAGCCCATCCAGGAAGCAGTGTCGGAGAGAATGAGTGCAAAGCTACTTAGTGGCAGACCCTTACTTCTGCAGGAGCACAGGCGAGCCGCTTTCTATCCCAGGCCCCCATTTCTGTCTCCTAGAAGCGGCTGAATATATTTCTCTCGGGAACTTCAAACTCAGCCCGTCAAAGCGGAAACCATCTTCCTTAACACCTCCCACCTCTGCTCCTCCTTTCCTGTTCTCTGTCTTACAAAACAGCATCGCCATTAATAATTAAAAGTGGAAAACACGCAGGCACTGCACTAAGTGCTTTATGTGGAATTTCTCTCTTAAGCCCTCCAATAACCTAATGAAGTAGGTGCAAAATTATCCCTGTTTTGTAAATGAGAAAACTGAGGCTCAGGGGTTAAGAACGCGGCCCAAGATCAGGCAAATAACAAACTGTAGAAACGGGATTGGGATCCAGGAATATCAATTCCAAAACCTAATCTCTTAAAGTCTCCTGTTCTTCCTCAAAAACTGATTATCTTCGGGCTTCCCATCTTCCTTTTCCCTTACATCCAACCAAGTGCGAGATTCTGACAATTCCACTGCTGCATTTCTATTTCCTTTACTCTTCCTAACCGCCCGTGCTGCTTATAGACACATGGACCAACTGTGACGGGGCTAGAGGTGTGGGGGGCAGGTTTTCTAGAGTTTGGTGAGGCTCGGCTGAGACTGGGTTGTTATTTCTCCTTTGCTCTAAGCTGAGAAACTTGTGATAGAGCTCTATGTTTCACTCTTGTCAAAACTGAGAGAAAGATGAATAACCTTCATCTTTTATATAGAGAAAATTCTTTTACTAACAACAGTAACTAAAGGCATTTCCTACTATAAAAATCATATTCGGAAATACCTGCTTACAGAAGAGGTTCAAATGCGGAGTCAGGTTATTCCTTTTACAAAATACCCACTCTAGAATCCATTTTGAAATGGCAATCCCAAGTGGTTGTTTCTTTGATTGTGGTAGAATTTGGAATGACCTTTTTTTCTTCCTCTATTTTCCAAACTGTCTAATATGGTCTGATTGCGTTTTGAAGTTATAATAATGAGAATGGCAATTTTCCAGAGCATACACATATATTACTAATTTAAATAGATACCACAAGCTTGTGGTTAAAACTTTTTTTTTGATTAATTAATTAATTAATTTATTTTTGGCTGTGTTGGGTCTTCGTTTCTGTGCGAGGGCTTTCTCCAGTTGCGGCAAGCGGGGGCCACTCTTCATCACGGTGCGCGGGCCTCTCACTGTCGCGGCCTCTCCTGTTGCAGAGCACAGGCTCCAGACGCGCAGGCTCAGTAGTTGTAGCTCATGGGCCCAGCTGCTCCGCGGCATGTGGGATCCTCCCAGACCAGGGCTCGACCCGTGTCCCCTGCATTGGCAGGCGGACTCTCAACCACTGCGCCACCAGGGAAGCCCTAAAACTTTTTTTAGGTTCAGAAAGGTATATAGTGAAAACTGAGTCTCCCTCCTATTCCTATCTGACGGTCACCCTCCCCACAGTGGCTACTAGAACTGCCAGTTTCTTGTTTCTCTCCAAAGAGCCGAGAAACTTCCCAGCACATTTTAAAGAGAGTATGATTAGCAAAACTGGAGTTGAAGAAAATCTTTCAGAACATTATCTGAAGCTTAAAGGAAAGTATGAGTTAGTTCCACAACGGGCAGATGATTTAGCAAAGATGTTCTTTGACAAATCATCAAGTTTTCTTGGCATTTTACTCCCTCTATATTCTTATCTTTCGAAAAGGCAGACCAAAGATTATGGACTGAACTAAGATCAGATAAAGTAACCTAAGAATGTGTTTTGAAAAGTTAAGCACCAGACAAAGGCAATGTGTTTACTGCTGTTATCATAATGGGGTTGGTTTTTGAAGGTTTAAAAAAAAAACAAAAAAACAAAAAACCCAACACATCAATTTGGGATTCATGGGTGAAGCTTTAATGAAGGAAGGGGTGGGGTACAGAGGGTAAGAGAGAAAAATGGCTAGGTGAGGCAGGGCAGTGAACCCAGCTAGGAAATACAAACCAGACTTAGGGATCCTTTAGGGCTAGTTACAGAGTTTGGGTTTTACTCTAAGTGCAACAAGAAGCCAATGGAGAATACTAAGGAAGGAAAGAATGTGATCTGTTTGGGGTTCAAATGAGTAAATTACGTAAAACACCTAGAAGGGTAGCTGGCATATAATAGTGACTCAGATTAGTTGCCTTACCTCTTCAAACCTTAACAAGAACCATATAAAAGCTCTTGGGTGGCATCAGAAAGTTACCTGGTCTCAGATCTCCGGAGACAGTGCTATGCAGCTGCTTTCCTGTCCTTTCAGTTCCAGTGGGCCTGTCAAGTCTTGGTCAACTTGTTATTACCCCCTTGCCTGCTTTACTTATCATAACACTTCCACTAGCTGCCTCCTAGAGTAGGTGCTTTGTTAAGTGCTTAGGAAAGAGCCTCCCAGGATTCACAACAGATTAAATAAGTCATGCACCCAAGTTACACAAAGCATGAAGCCGTAAGCACAAGACTTCACAGAAAAAATAATGGAGAGTCAGAGAAAGATACTACTGAAGCCTGAGGCCGAGACCGGGGTTCACAGGGAGGTGCAGTGGACATGGGAGCGTTTGGACAGGGGCTGGAAAGGTGAGAAGGTTTTGGAACCCAAGAGGTGTAGAAAAGAACAATTTCGGGATTCCCTGGCGGTCCAGTGGTTAGGACTTGGCGCTTTCACTGCTGGGGCCTGGGTTCAATCCCTGGTTGGGAAACTAAGATCCTGCAAGCCACACAGCGTGCCCCCCGCCCCCAAAACAAACAAACAAACAAATAAATAAGAGAGAAGAACAATTTCAAGTATGAGTAAAGCCACCGGGACAGGGGCCTGCGCTGAAAAGAGCAAGCAGTTCGATTTGGTTAAAACACAGTAGACAAAGGAAAGTGCTAGGGGATGAGACCAGAAATGCAGGCTGGGGCCAGATGGCAGCGAGTCCTCAAAGCCAGGCGAGGAATTTGGGGCTTTATCCAAAAAGTTAATGAAGGTTTTTGAGGCAGGATATGACGTGATCAGAGCTGTCGTTAGGAAGACCAAGCTAGAAAAGGCTGGGAGGCTAAAACGGAGGCAGGAAAGCATTCTGGAAAGTACTGCAATAGTCTGCCTGAGCAGTAATGAGGGTCTGGGGTCCACTTCATCTCTAATTCTCACGACAACCCTGTCAGATTGTCATCTTAGGCATTAGTTTGAGAGGTTACTTAGGTCCTACGTGTGGAAGAGCTAAGGTTTGAATCTCAAGGCCTTTCCACGTGGAGGTGGAATTATTATTAGACACACAGGAAGTGACGAGCTGCAAGGATAAAAAAGAAGCAAAGGGGACACTGAAATTTCAAGCCTGGGTGACAAAATCTTGTCATTATCAGAAATAAGGACCATGACAAGGTTGATTTTAGGTAGGAAAAGTACTTGCAGGCTGTCCGAAAAATCACGTGTTGGCTTGTCCGTCTGGCCTCTCAGCCTCCTTTTTTTATTCAGCCTTTGGTGCTCAGGCCCGCCCTCCGTGTGTGTTTGCCTCTCCCACTTCTGACGGCCTCATGCCTAGTCCCGTGTGCTTTCACGCTCTCTCCTGCTCAGCCTCTGAACGTGTCACATCGTTCCGTGGTTCCTGGTTCCGTGTGTTCTCGCTCCACAGCGGGTCCTGGGTCCTACGCTGGGCTGTGCTCTAGTTGCTCCGGTCACTGTCATCCTCTCCCCTGTCCCTGTGGCCCTGTGGCCCTTCTCTCTGTGCCCACAAGCAGAGGCCACAGTCCTGGGGCCAAGTTCCCTTCCGCTTGCCCTTGTTCCTTGAGAGTCCAGAGAAAGGAGACAGATAATGCAAAGATGTGATGGCAAGGTCATGACACTTCACAAATGACTCACCCCTGTGCTCTTTTAATCACAGAGTGAAATCTTCATAATAGAAGGTCTGCGTGTTGACACATATTTACTGTGTCATCCTATGAAACCTCAATTGTTGGATGGGAATGTGGCACTCCACGGAGGATGTGGATACAGTAGGGTGACAGGGTGACCCATGAAGACCTAGGTCTGTGCAAAGGGGTGGAGGGTGGGCCGTGAACTAGCCATGGTTGATATGAAACATGGTTGGATGGAAAAGGTCAACTACAAGTCAAAGCCCCCAAGAACGGTGGGTAAGAAGTACTTCCCGAAAAAGAGAAAATGGAAATCACCCAATCATCAATTCTGACCAAGAATGAAATGTCACCACAAATGAGAACCAAGAAGACGGTTAAGACTTGCCAGGAGCAGATTATGTAATGACCACAGCTAATCTAAATGTAAAAGAAAGACAGCGCATATTTATGTTCTTGTTCAGTTAATGCTCACTAACATTTGGGCTTTGTCTGTTTTGGTAGGTCATGTACAACTGTTCCTGTTCTATTTATGAAGTGTTCCTGTGGTGTTGCATATTTTTTCCTTGTTCCTGACAATGATTACTTCCACATGTAAATAAATTCAATGTCTGTCCCGTTACTTAAGTGGTGCCAGGCCCCTGTATATTCTCCGGGGATCTAAGGTGCTCTTCACCCTTAAATCATATTTCAGACCCTAAATGAACAGTGAGACTTGCAGCTTGAATCTAAACAACTGAAAATGTAAAATATAATTATCAGCTCTCTTTTTAAAAGCCTCAATAAATGAAATTTAAGAACACTCAAACCCACTGAATTAATAATTACACAACAATCAGAATTTTACACAGAAAGTTGTGTCTAAAAATGATCTCTGCAGACTTACTTGTAGTAATGAAAACTTGAAACAGAAGTAGAATGACTAAATTACAACTAAATAAGAGAATGTACATAAGCATTAAAAATCATATTAAAAAATACTAATGACAAGAAAATGTTCACATTATGATGTTAATTGATAACTGTAGTATAAAAATTTTTGATTCCAATTTATTATTATGTTCACATGCATATATCACAGACTAAAAACACCAAAACATACAGTGTTATAAACCATGTGGTGGGTCTGGAGGTGCCTTGTACCTTTCATTATCATTGTACCTTTTTTTGCATTTTCCAGAGTGTCTAACATGAGCATAGTTGCTTTTATAGTCAGGAAAAATTATTTCAAGCTTCAAAAATATTCTTAATATGAAATATGTTATAGAATATTATTATTACACCTCATTCTCTAAAGAGAAAAAATTACTAGTAAGAAGATGGCCAGGCATTCAAGTTAAAACTTGGAAATAGGGAATTCCCTGGTGGTCCTGTGGTTCGGATTCTGGGCTTTCACTGCTGGGGGCCTGGGTTCGATCTCCGGTCAGAGAACTAAGATCTTGCAAGCCATGCAGCACATTAAAAAAACAAACAAAAAAAACAAAACCGAAACAAAACAAAAAAACCCCTGGAAATAGGTTATCAGAGGAGAAAAAAGTCACAGTAAAATATAGTAAGTCCCCTACATACAAACCTTCAAATTACGAACTTTCAACAATGCAAACATGTGTTCCATCAACATCAGGTGTGACTGAAATTGCAGCTTGCCCTCCCGTCTCCCATTGCTGAGGATCCTTCAGCTCTACCATCTCCCACCTCCTCTCCCTCCTCCAGTCAGTAACTCTTCTTGCCTGTTCACTTGATGCCAGCCCCTGTATGCCAGCTGTTGTATTTGTACTACTGTACTTTTCAAGGTACTGTACTGAAGATTTAAAATGTTTTATTTTATTTTTTTTTGTTTTTTATGTATTATTTGTGCGAAAAGTACTATAAACCTATTACAGTACAATACTATATAGCCGATTGTGTTAGTTGGGTACCTAGGCTAATTCTGGTGGACTTATGAACAAATTGGACTTGCAAATGCGCTCTCGGAAGGGAACTCGCTCATATGTAGGGGACTTACTGTAAAATAATAACAATTAAGAGATCTGCCACTTCCAGTAATGGTGAACTAGGTTATACAAACCAATCTTCTCACTGAGGACAACTAGAAAATTTGGACAAAATAAAAACAACATTGTGAGAAGGTATTAGCTAGCAAGGCAGTCAGGAATTATGGGGCCAAGATCCAGGAGAAGGCAGAAATACCGCTGAGGGCAATTGCTGATTCCAGAAAAGACGATGAGAGCTAAAAGCTTGAGAGCACCTTGACAGCCTTGCTGAGCCAGAGTTAAGAGCGGGAGTACAGGGCGTGCTGGGTGGCGATGGAGGGTAGAAATCCCCAGGGCTTTGCCATAAGACCCTGAAGGGGCTTCACTATTGGATTAAGGTGAACCAGCAAAGACAAGTCTTTAGAGTGACAGGGCCCAGCTTTGCATCATCTGAATCCTGCAACTGAACTGAGGGAATTGCCAGTTGTTAGGCCCCTGTAAGAAGCTATCAAAATCCTTAGTGGAGAAAAGATACCATCCCACGCTTCAAATTATTTCTTCAGTTTTTCAAATACAATGTCCAGAATACAAGAAACAGGAGAAGACAGGATGCTAAAAACAAGGACCAGCAGAAACAACAGACAACAGAAATAGACCACGGGCGCTGCTCTAGATACTGAAGCTAATGGGCTCCCCTTTAAAGTGACCACACTTGCAACATTCAAAGAGATTCTTAAAAAATGAGAATTTTGCCAGGGAACTTAAATCACAAAAAAAAGGGATATGAGAGATTTTTTAAAGAATAGAATATACAGTAGCCAAATCAAGAACTTAGTGGATGGGTTTAACCCATTAAGACAGAGTTATAAGAAAACTAACGAGTTGGATAAGACAGAAGAAAATATTCAGACAGCTGGCTTTAATAAAAACAAAAGCAGTCAGAAGACAATGGAGGTACATCTCCAAAATGCTAGGGAGGAAAGGACCACCTACAAGTTTACAAGAAAAAAAACAAAAACAAAACCAATCCTTCAAGGATGAAAATGAAACAAAGATACTTTCAGAAAAAAACAAGGGAATTGGTCACCAGCAGCTGACCAGTAAAGAAAGCATTAAAGGGTGTTCTTTGGACAAAAGGAAAATGATACCAGATGGAAGGCTGAAGATGGACAAAGAAGTTAAGAACAACAAAAATGATAATTAATTGTGAATATTGATAACAAATAATAACAACAATAATGATTTGAACACAAAATACAAATAGAATATAAATACACAATAATGGCATATAGCTCAAGAGAGGATAATTGGAACTGAACTGATTGTAGGTCCTTGCATTGTACAGGAAGAGAAAGTACCACTTAATATGAGATTTTTAAAAGTCAACAATATATGTTGTAATCTCTAGGGTAACCTTTTAGAGAAGTCACAGTTGGGTGGCAGATACACCAAGTGTTTGCTCAGTGATAACTGAGGTGTTTATATCTTACGTACTTTCTGTATGTGTGAAATATTCACAGTAAAATGGCTAAAAATTTAAAAATGAATATAAATTATAATCTAATATAATCTTTTCAGACAGCTGGCTAATTTTTATACTCCGATATTTGGAAATATTTTCTAAAAACTATTAATGGCAGATGTGCCTTTCACTTGGGTACAATTTCAATGGGCAAATCAAAATGAAATTAAGCTTGGACTTTTCAATTAAAATTTATTTAAATCAAATTTTAGAATTCTGATCCAAATGTGTTTATTTATTCAAATAAGCCCCTGTCTACATGGTCCTGGTTCTGATATTAAAATAAATTTCCAACACTTGCTATTTCATTTCAAACAATTGTGGTAAATATATTCTGGGGAAAATTAGATTTACCATAAAATCCTACCTGCTAAGGGTAAGCTGTGACAAAGTGAGAGAGTGGCATGGACATATATACACTACCAAACGTAAAACAGATAGCTAGTGGGAAGCAACCGCATAGCACAGGGAGATCAGCTCGGTGCTTTGTCTCCACCTAGAGGGGTGGGATAGGGAGGGTGAGAGGGAGGGAGATGCAAGAGGGAAGAGATATGGGAACATATGTATATGTGTAACTGATTCACTTTGTTATAAAGCAGAAACTGACACACCACTGTAAAGCAATTATACTCCAATAAAGATGTTAAAAAAAAAATCCTACCTGCCTAAGAAATTGACTAAATTAGTTCATCTACTATGTGCCTGACACTCTGCTTAAAACTGGATTATACAAAGATGAATAAGGCATGGTCCCTGCCCTCAAGGATTAGCAGTCCAGGGGGTAAACAAACATCAGCAACCAAGTAAAATGTAGAATAAACGTTACAACATTCATTAATTCGTCCACTGAATTGTTCAAAAATTATCTATTAGGCAACAAATATATGCCAGGCACTATGCTAACACCAATATACGTTATTCCTCCCCCCCACAAGGTAGTCTATTGTCTAATGGGGAAGACAGTCAAATTAGCTGTTCCATTTAGATGAAAAGGAATTCTGCTATACTAGTGGCTGGGGAGAAGGGGGTGGCAGTTGAAAGCCTCCACAGGAAGAGGACTTTCTTAACACCAGAAAGTAAGAGACTTTTGGAAATCCTGAGAGACAAAGATTACAGCACAAATAATTTCAGGGAATCAGACTAAGTGACTAAGAATTAACTATTAAGAGAAAGTTCAAGGAAACAAAAATATAAGAATGAGCTACCCTTGACAGTCCTTTGACTTGGATTATAATTACAGCCACTGTTTCCAATAATAGAAGCTATAAATCCTCTTAAGTTATACAGTGTGCAGGAGAAAGTTTAAGCAGTAAAATGAAGTTGTATCCTTCCTTAGAGCCCCATTTCAGTAGGCAGATTTTTTAAATGTATTATAAAGATTCCCCCCCCGCCCTGCCAAATTCAATGAGGTCCTTCTGATTCACCTTGCAGGCCACAGTGCCATCCTTTTGGCATGTCTTCCTCATGGGTGATAGATTAAATCAAGAAACCACCACCACTACACATTGTCTTTTTTTTTTTTTTTTAAATAGTAATCTTTTATTTATTTATTTATTTTTATATTTATTTTTGGCTGTGTTGGGTCTTCGTTTCTGTGCGAGGGCTTCCTCTAGTTGCGGCAAGCGGGGGCCACTCTTCATCGCGGTGTGGGGGCCTCTTCACTATCGCGGCCTCTCTTGTTGCGGAGCACAGGCTCCAGACGCGCAGGCTCAGTAGTTGTGGCTCACAGGCCCAGCTGCTCCGCGGCATGTGGGATCTTCCCAGACCAGGGCTCGAACCCGTGTCCTCTGCATTAGCAGGCAGATTCTCAACCACTGCACCGCCAGGGAAGCCCCCACATTCTGTCTTATATTACTGAAGCCGTTTTGCCTGCCCTATGTGGTGTGATTATTGTTACGCCACTCTACAGATGAGGACTCTCAGACTTTGGGGAAACCTGCACAAGGTCATGACATTTTCAGGTGACGCTCAATCATGGGTCCTTTGATTACAAATGCCACACATGCTCTTTCCAGTAACCCAGGTTACGCCCAAAAAGCCACCACACCCAGTTCACAAGCCCTGGCGACTCTGCTCACCAGTCCCCTGGCAGCAGGCTCAGAATTCTTTTCAAGGGAGTGTTCCAGACAGCCACTCTCAAGGCGACAGGAAGCGGCAAGCAGAGTGAAACTGACTTGCGACCCCAGCAGAAGCAGCCTCAATTGCCCTGAATGGACTTGGTCAGGTTCTGGTGTTCACTCTCGGGCTGAGACACCACTATATGTATTCTCTCAGAATGATGAGAAAGATGTCTGGTCAGTGAACAGAAGTCAAAGGATGGTCCTCTAGCAGAGGCCAGAAAGAAGGCTGTTCAAAGAGCCACTAGGAGACAGGGGGCGGTGGGGTGTGGACAGGGAGAACAACTGTGTTCCCTTTTATGCCCTAAAGAACATTCTGGATCTCTGAATATAAAGAGACAGGCCTAGCCCAGAGCCTAATTTAGAATGGGCTATGGGGACCTAAACTCTGTACATAAGAAAGGATCAAGCACTAGAGGGTTAGAAGGCCAGCATCCAAAAAAGAGGAGAAAATATAAACTGCAAAATGGCTAAATTAATTTTTTAGTGCAACAATCATGGTGCTCTTTGTGTTCTGATATGCTCTATTCATTAGCTCTATTAGTCCCTATTTGTAACCATCCTATTCCAACAACTTGGATAATCATTAAAAATATGCTTTGGAAGACTGTTTAAAACATTCCCTGTTTAGCTTCAATACATACAAGAATACTTTATTCCTACAGCTGTTCACCAAAGACAAAATTGAAACTCATAAAAACAGAATGTCTTTACTAATGAAAGTGAAGAGGCAGTAACAGACTTAACCATTAGAATATAAATTTTGCATTCTATTCAGGAACAGTGTTGCTATATTGTACTTTAGAGTTACAATTTTTCTTACGAAATAGCAATACATTCAATACACCCCAAAACAACAACTTTTGAAATTAAGACAAAAAACATACACTTTAAGTTTGCACACATGGCTTGCAGTTTAGAATAAAAAGGAGCTAAAGTATAACTTGATACCTAAGTTTTAAAAAAATCTTGTCAAAGTAAAATAAAATGCAATGATATAATTAATCTAAGTACTCTTAGACGAATGTTTTGTAATCATAATGCTGAATTGTTAATGATTTCTCCTTTCCACACATGAAGTGTATGCCATAAATATTCATTACTATGAATCTAGGTAATGGAACATTCTTGAAGGTGACATTAATGTCTGATATTGTTACTTTTACCGAAAGAAAACAGTATTAGATTACTTCAAAAGTAAACAGCCTCTGAAGATCATTGTTCTTAAGCTATTCTCAAAGTAAACTAATGAAAAGATTATCTAGTAAATTATTAACTGCCGCTAATGTAAATACAAAAATATCTTTAAGATTCTACTCTTGTTTGCATACTTTCTTTAGAACAAATATTAAGATTACCTGAGAGGGACTTCCCTGATGGCACAGTGGTGAAGAATCTGCCTGCCAATGCAGGGGACACGGGTTTGAGCCCTGGTCTGGGAAGATCCCACATGCTGTGGAGCAACTAAGCCCGTGCGCCACAACTACTGAGCCTGTGCTCTAGAGCCTGCGAGCTGCAACTACTGAGCCTGTGTGCTACAACTGCTGAAGCCCACACACCTAGAGCCCATGCCCCGCAACAAGAGAAGCCACCGCAATGAGAAGCCTGCGCACCGCAATGAAGAGTAGCCCCCACTCGCCGCAACTAGAGAAAGCCCACATGCAACAATGAAGACCCAACGCAGCCAAAAGTAAATAAATAAATATCAAAAAAAAAAAAAAAAAGATTATCTGAGAAACTTTCATTCAGTTTCTAAACAGCTGGTAGGGAGAAAAAAACTAGGCAAAGAAATATTCTCAGGTAAATAATGAAAGAATCAAAGAAAGCACCTTTTGAAATTTTACTAACTTAATTTTTAAAACATTTTCACAAAAGCTCTCTGGTGTTTCTGTTATTAATTTAAAGTTTGTTCCTCAAGACAAGGATGTTCACTCTTGCCACTTTTATCCAACATAGTTTTGTAAGTCCTAGCTACGGCAATCAGAGAAGAAAAAGAAATAAAGGGATTCCAAGTTGGAAAAGAAGAAGTTAAACTGTCACTGTTGGCAGATGACATAATACTGTACATAGAAAACCCTAAAGATGCTACCAGAAAACTACTAGCACTCATCAATGAATTTGGTAAAGTTGCAGGTTACAAAATTAATACACAGAAATCTGTTGCATTTCTACACACTAACAATGAAAGATCATACAGAGAAATTCAAGAAACAATCCCATTTACCATTGCATCAAAAAGAAAATACCTAGGAATAAACCTACCTAAGAAGACAAAAGACCTGTACTCTGAAAACTATAAGATGCTGATGAAAGAAACTGAAGACGACACAATCAGATGGGAAGATATACCATGTTCCTGAACTGGAAGAATCTATATTGTCAAAATGACTATACTACCCAAGGCAATCTACAGATCTGTAGATTCAATGCAATCCCTATCAAATTACCAATGGCATTTTTCATAGAACTAGAATAAAAAAATCTTAAAATTTGTATGGAGACACAAAAGACCCCAAATAGCCAAAGTAATCTAGAGAAAGAAAAATGGAGCTGGAGGAATCAGGCTGCCTGACTTCAGACTATACTACAAAGCTATAGTCATCAAAACAGTATGGTACTGGCACAAAAACAGAACTAGATCAATGGAACAGGATAGAAAGCCCAGATATAAACACACACCTACGGTCAATTAATCTACAACAAAGGAGGCAAGACTGTACAATGGGGTAAAGACAGTCTCTTCAATAAATGGTCCTGGGAAAACTGGACAACTACATGTAAAAAAATAAAATTAGAACATTCTTTAACACCATACACAAAAATAAGCTCAAACTGTATTAAAGACCTAAATGTGAGACCGGACACTATAAAATTCTTAGAGGAAAATATAGGCAGAACACTCTCTGACAAAAATCACAGCAATTATCTTTTTCAATCTGTCTCCCAGAGTAATGGAAATAAAAACAAACAAATGGGACCTAATTAAACTCAAAAGCTTTTGCACAGCAAAGGAAACCATAAACAAAACAAAAAGACAACCCTCAGATTGAGAGAAAATATTTGCAAATGATGTGACCAACAAGAGATTAGTCTCCAAAATGTACAAACAGCTCATGTGGCTTAATATCATCAAAACAAACAACCCAATCAAAACACGGGCAGAAGACCTAAATAGACATTTCTCCAAAGAAGACATACAGATGGCCAAGAGGCACATGAAAAGATGTTCAACATCACTAATTATTAGAGAAATGCAAATCAAAACTACAAGATATCACCTCAGACCAGTCAAAATGGTTATCATCAAAATATCCATAAACAGGGACTTCCCTGGTGGCACAGTGGTTAAGAATCCACCTGCCAATGCAGGTGACATGGGTTCAATCCCTGGGCCGGTAAGATCCCACATGCCGCGGAGCAACTAAGCCTGTGCACCACAACTACTGAGCCCATGAGCTACAATTACTGAGCCTGCATGCCACAACTACTGAAGCCTGTGCGCCTAGAGCCCGTGCTCCGCAACAAGAGAAGCCACCACGATGAGAAGCCCGTGCACCACAAGGAAGAGTAGCCCCTGCTTGCAGCAACTAGAAAAAGCCCGTACGCAGCAACAAAGACCCAAAGCAGCCAAAAATAAATAAATAAATAAATAAATAAATAAATAAATAAATAAATAAATAAAATGTAAAATTAAAAAAATCCATAAACAATAAATGCTGGAGAGGGTGTGGAGAGAAGGCACCGCTCCTACCTCTCTTGCACTGTTGGTGGGAATGTAAATTGGTGCAGCCACTATGGAGAACAGTATGGAGGTTCCTTAAAAACTAAAAACAGAGCTACCATATGATCCTGCAAGCCCACTCCTGGGCATATATCCGGATAAAAACATGGTCCAAAAGGATACATGCACCCCAATGTTCACTGCAGCACTGTTTACAATAGCCAAGACATGGAAGCAACCTAAATGTCCATCAACAGAGAAATGGATAAAGAAGATGTGGTACATATATACAATGGAATGTTACTCAGCCATTAAAAAGAATGAAGTAATGCCATTTGCAGCATCATTCATGAACCTAGAGATTGTCATACTGAGTGAAGTAAGTCAGACAGAGAAAGAGAAGTACATCACTTATATGTGGAACGTAAAACGAAATGATACAAATGAACTTATTTACAAAACAGAAACAGACTCACAGACTTAGAGAATGAACTTATGGTTACCAGGGGGGAAGGGTGAGGGGAAGGGATAGTTAGGGAGTTTGGGATTTACATGCACACACTGCTATATTTAAAATGGATAACCAACAAGGACCTACTATATAGCACAGGGAACTCTGCTCAGTATTATATGTAACAACCTAAATGGGAAAAGAACTTGAAAAAGAATAGATACATGTATATGTATAACTGAATCACACTGCTGTACACCTGAGACTATCACAACATTGTTAATCAACCATACTCCAATGTAAAATAAAAAAAATTTTTTTAAATTAAGTTCGTTCCTTGTAACTGTACTTTGACTCTTATCACCAAGCCTTCAGTTACTTGTTTTGTTCAATACCTTTTGAAGGAATAAAAATAGTCAACGTTTTAACTACATAGGCAAGATTCTAGGAAAAGGAAATTAGCATCCGAAATGTATGAGTCCACAAACCATTGCTACCAAAAGTGTGGTAGACCTGCAGCTTCAGCATCAACCCCAGTGTGTTACTAATGCAGACCCACAAGACCAACTCCAGACCTAATGAATCAGAAGTAAATGTCAGCAAGACTGACAACTGACCTCTCAGCAGCAAAGCAGAAGTCAAGAGACTTGGAAGGAGCTTTAATGTGTTGAGACAATAACTCTCAACCAAGGACTGAAATATCTTTCAAAAACTCGAGCCAAATAAAGATATTTTCAAAGAACAACTGTCAGAGTTTGCCACCAACAGAGTTCACTAAAGGAAAATTTTTAATATGTACATCAGACAGAAGGATAGTGATCCTAGACAGCAGGTCTGAGATGCAAAAGAAAATGATGGATCACGTACTTTCCACATTTGGGGTATTAAAATATCCATTTTAAAAATAAAAATTAGAGTGACGGCAAAAAAAGAGAAGATGATGGACAGAGGTGTAAATATGTGGGTAACTCTAAGCAAACATTGATTGTATAGATCAGTGTCTTGGGGGAGTTTAAAAAAAAAAGACACTAACATACAAGAAATGACCAGAGTTAAAGAACTTCTTCAAAAGAAAGGCAAAGATATTATTAAGTCTAGACTCTGATAAGTACATATGTTAAAATTTCTTGAGTGAATCACTAAAATAATAGAAATAAAAAATAGCAGATAGGCAAAAAAATGGATAAGAGAAAATTCAGGTAATATGAAAGATGGCAACAACAGACAGAAAAACAGAAACAAGGAGTAATATAAGTCCTAATATATTAACCACTATTAACGTAAATGGGCTAATTTCTCCAGTTAAAGACAAAGATTGCCAGGCTCCCCAACAAGGCCACTCATCCCCAAACTCTCTCACATGCCTTACATTCTCCTTCACAGCACTTATCACAATTATGTTCCAATATTTATTTGTGTGATTACTAATTAATATATATTAATTACTGGTAATTTCTTCTTACTAGACCATAGATTCCATGTTGGCAAGGATTGAGTCTATTTTGAATCACCATTGCATTGCCAGCACCTCACAGTTCCTAACACACAGGAAGTTCTCAAATCTGTTAAAAGAGGAGGAAAGAAGGGAGGAGGGAAGAAAGAAACTGGATACACATCGCCATTCTTTCTAGGCATAAATTTTCTACAATGATTTTCCTTTGAGACGGGAAGTCCTTATCCATAAGCACAGTTATAGTTTTCTGATCCATAAGCTAGCTGCATTTGATTTCTTACATAGATGACTATGTGTTTTCATACTGAAAATGTTATCCATGTACCCTCATTTTATCTTTAAAATAATTTTTAACAATCAATTAAAAACTCCATTAAGCAGCACACCTTGGGAGAAATGCATTTGTGTTTGAATACTACTTAGTTTTATCCATAGTTGCAACAATTTTATGACTTGCTTAAATTGTTTTGTGATACTTTTTAATAATTATTTGCAATTGTTTATTGTTAGAATTATTAACTCCAATTTAGAGAGGAAAACTGAAGTACTGAGAACCAACAAGTACTGTTTTGTAGACTGGAATTCAAGCCTCCTATGATTAGTACTGGGTGCCCACTGGGCAACAGGATCTCAGCAATAAGGCTGCCGTTAGGTGTCATGTCAGATTAGTAGATGCCCCTGGAATCCCTGGAATCCGTTCTTCCCTTCTTTCACTGTAATAGGCTTATCTGGATATATCAATGCCCAGCTAAAGATAATATCTCCTAGCTTCCCTTGCAGCTAGGTCGTATGTCTTGTTTCTGGCTACCGGGATATGAGTGACAGCAGTGCGTACAATTTCCACTTCACATCCTTAAAAAAATGAAGCTGTTTGTCCTCCAGGTGCCTTTTCTCCTTTCTAGCAGGCCAGAACACAAACGTGGTGCTGATGAGATGTCTCCAACCCCGCAGACAAGGATAAAGGAAGCAGCCCCCTAGACCCAGAGGAGTCAGCACATTTAGGATGGCACAACTGCCCCACCAGCCTGGGTCGTCTCTGGATGGCCTCACGGAACAAAGCTTGCCAATCCTCCCTGTTAACGCAAGCGAGAAATAAACTGCATTTCTGCACCTCTGTTCACAACACTTTATCTATACCATAGCAAATACAGAGGTTAAATATTAACACAAAAGAGAAAAGACCAGATCATCAGAGAATCCAATGCCACCTTAAAAGGGGGGCAAGGGGGACACTCATGCTAGATCAAAATTGAGACGACAGAAAGTACTATCCAAGAGGCAAACCCCTCTTTCACAGCCGGAAGAAGACACACTGTCGCGGCCTGGAGACTTGCTCCTTTCAGTCCTGAATGCCATCTCTTTTGTGAAGCTGGCCTCACCAGGCTGTCTTTAAGAAAAGCTATTAAGTACTCAAATCACTGACAATCATAATTTAGTGTCCTCTGCAGGAAAAGAATACATAGGCCTAAGGACAGGAGTATTCATTTCCATGAGGATTATATTTCCCCATCAAATATTAATAAATTGGCATTCTGGCTTTATGTGTCAGTCTACTATAAGTTTAGTCAGTGTGAATCAGCCATTCAACTTTAGGGCATTGACAAGATCCAACCTCTGGTCCAACAAGGTTGAGGAAAGGCCAAACTCTGATGTGTCCCATCTGGCCTTACCCAGGTGACCCCCTAAGTGATTCTTTTCCTCCAACCAATAACACCTCCACTTCGGCAGCCCCAAGCCCTCTACTGTTAGTCAACAAAGATGTCAGCAGCTACTCGTACCAAGCGTTATTGCTTCACCATCTCTCACCATGGAACCAACTAGCTGTGTAATTTTAGCAGCTCAAAGGTTAATACAAACACTCAAGCTTATTTTTAATAATAATTTGAAATTATATTTCCTCGAGCAATTTTTGGCCCCTACGTTATGTCCCTGAGAAATAATTTTCCCTTGGAAGCTGCAGCTGCAAAGAGGCAACTCTAAACCTTTAAAAGTTTGTTAGAACTGGGAATTCCCTAGTGGTCCAACGGTTAGGACTCTGCACTTCCACTGCGGGGGGCACAGGTTCAAATCCCTGGTGGTGGGGGGCGGTGGGCGGGGGGGAGCTTGTTAGGACCAAATGAAGAAGTGTGATCTTTGCTTAATTTTTATTTTGCTTCAAGTAAAAAACCAGTTTATAGCTGTTTAAGAACTCTCATCAAGGCTCCAGAAGCTCTATTAAAAGAGCCAAGGGAGCCGGGAGGAAGTGGAGAAAGCAGTGATTTATGCTCCTAGGGCTCACCCATTATTTCCATTAGCATCCCTTTATGAACAACAATATATCTGCCACAAAGGGGGTACAGTGGGAAGGGAAAAATGAGACCTCTTCCTTCATGACAAAGATTCAACGTAAGTTGACAAAACAAATAGATCACACATTTAGTTAATATACACATCACGGTGCAAAACTCATGTTAACCACTTTAACACCTGATGCTTTGTTAGTTCGTTAGACGTATCTAAAGTGGGACCCAGAGAGATTGATATTAATAAACACTATGATGGCAATCTTTATTTCTTGGTCTTTAAAATGTTCTGATGAGGGAATTCCCTGGCAGTCCAGTGGTTAGGACTCGGCACTCTCACTGCCGAGGGCCTGGGGTCGATCTCTGGTCGAGTAACTAAGATCTCCCAAGCCGCGTGGCATGGTCAAAAAAAAAAAAAGTCGATGGTTCTGATGAACATCTGATAACATGAGATAAAAGTTAAAAAAGGTATTAAATACCACTGAAATCTTCACCAGACAATATTTCATAGAACTTCCCTTGATCCTTTACATTTGGGGGTAGGGAGGCCTATACTTTTAAAAAGGGGCTCATTAGACATCTCTCAAAAATCCAGTATCCCTCTCTGTCCAAATCTGTTCGATTCCTGAATTCAGACGTAGAAAATGTGGATGGCAATGGTATCACTGACTAACTGATCAAAGTTCCCATCCATATTATTTGCATCATTAGCAAATGAGAGACCTGTGCTGGGAAGAACTGACATTGCTACATCTCCTATCTGGAAGGCTGTACCACACCCTGCCTGGCTTCCCAGCCATCTATAAAAGAGCCTGTCCTTTCAATCTTCCTTAAAAATTGCTTTCACCCTATCACACCTGTTCATAATTCTTCAGTGCCTCCCCACTGCCTACAGAATAAAATCCATACTCTTTAGCTTATGATTTCAGTCTTTTACAATCTAATATAGTAGGGAAAACATTAGGTAATCAGGATTACACAAATATTATGAATTAGGCCCTATTTTGCCCTGGACTTACAGACCAAGTTAAAGAATCTGACAGCTGGAAAGAAACTATTAATCTTAAAGGAGCATATCACCACCCATCGTGCCTGACCCCAGGGCTGCTTTGAGGTCTAAATAAGAAATGTGAAGTCCACTGAAAACTATCAATCACTCTACAAGTGCAAGGTGTCGGTTTTACTATCCAGTATTACTATACAGACAAAAATCAATAGTTGTTGCACCAGGACTGCTAAGGATACAAAAAGAACCCACCAGGCTTGGGTACACAAGCAAGCTGTGACTTTCAAAGTGAACTAGTTGATTATTTGACAGGCCAGGTCATAAAGCCAATGAGAACAGCCAATGAGACCAGCCAATGAGACCTTGAGCTCTTTCATCCTTTATAATCTGATATATGGCCAACTCCCCTATGAATAATGCCTGGCACAAAGAAGCATTCAGTATGTATTTGCTGAATAACTAACCTCCTAAAACACACCTGGATTATAATAAAAAGGATGATATGCACAAAGGGTCCTATCCCAGGTGTCAATGACAGATTCTTCCAACTACCAGAACCACTTTTAAAAACACAATAAGAAAATTACCTGATAAAACGATGAAAAGGAAAATGTATGCTTGGTTGTGTAGGGAGAAACTCAGGTCCTGATGGCAAAACATATTCCATAAGAAATGCCGTCTTTAGCATAAAGAGTATAGCAGGGATTTTTTATTGTATTATTCTCCAAACATTCTTTCCTCCTCCTCCCAGTAACAGTATCTGATGCCTCATCCCTCCACTCTCAAGCTGGTGTTTTAAGTTAACCCTACCTCCGGCTCACATCTCTCCTAGTCAATAAATAGTTTAAGGGAAGCATATCCCAGACCTAAATTCAGTATACTCTAGTCACATAACCCTGGCCTATTTGGCTCAGGGGTGGACAGATAACTTAACGTTTATCAAATCTGAATGAATCTCAGGACCCAGGGCTTAAGTACTGGCTGGCCATTTGTATCCTAAAGGAAGATAACCTGAAAGGGGAAGGGATGGGAGAAAGGGGGAAAGGGGTGTGGTGGAAACCACTGCACTTGTTAATTGTGTAAGCCAATTTAAGTTGACTTGAAACACACAGGTCATGAAATACACACATCTCCCTGATTGTAAGCCAAAATTTTTTTTTAATTTATTCATTTATTTATTGGCTGTGTTTGGTCTTCCTTGCTGCGCGCGGGCTTTCTCTAGTTGCCATGAGCGGGGGCTACTCTTCATTGTGGTGCGTGGGCTTCTCATTGCAGTGACTTCTCTTGTTGCAGAGCACGGGCTCTAGGCATGCAGGCTTCAGTAGTTGTGGCACGTGGGCTCAGTAGTTGTGGCGCACGGGCTTAGTTGCTCCGCGCATGTGGGATCTTCCCGGACCAGGGCTTGAATCCGTGTCCCCTGCATTGGCAGGCGGGTTCTTAACTACTGCACCACCAGGGAAGCCCAAGCCAACATTTTTTTAGGAGTAAGATAACAAGCTCATATTTGTGTTTGAGAAAAATACCTCTGGAAACTGCATTTGTAATGGACTGAAAAAAAATGGATTATTGATGGCAAGGCTAGAAGCAGGGAGACCAGTTATGATTCTATTATAATAGCCAAGTGAGTGCTAATGAGAGCCTAAACGAGGGAAACGGTAGCAAGAATAAGAACAGGACAGAATAAGGTAATCAGGAGGTTGAGCAAAAATCAATAGGACATGGAGATGGAATAAAGGATGAGATTCAGATGGCAAGGGAAACAGAGGCAGCTAAACTGGGAAATCTAGATAGAGGGTGAAAGAGATGTGATGTTCTAAGGACAATGGTGTTCCAAGGACAAAGGACCACCCTGCCTGAAAAAGTTTCAGCGTTACACCCCCTACCGGACTCTTAATCTCCCTCGCCACCATGTTGCGATGGTTACGAAATTCCTGAGCCCACCTGGGCAACGGGACCTGTCCCAAATAAGGAAAGGTATATGCCCTGTCCCACTCCCACCCTACAGAAGGAAGGTATATGTGCCTTGACCAATAAGTAAACAAAATTTTCACCTCGGACCATTCCTTTGCTTTCTGGCTATAAAAACTGATCAACAGCACATGTTCGGGCTTGACTCTCCCAGACTACTAGGAAGTCGGCCCGCTCTTCCGGCAGCGACCCTTCCCTCTAATAAATTCTATCTTCTTTACATTCTGCCTTGTGTCTGGAAATTCTTTTCCAACCCGCGTTTGGACCACGACAAGAGAGACTCGAGTATGTGCAAATTTGGGGAGAAAGTTAATGGATTCAGGCTTCGAATATTAAGTTTTGTTGAAGAGAGAGAGGAAACTCCAGAAGCCTGCATAGCAATCATTCTGCTTTAAGTATTTGTTTCATATCATGATCCCTCTGGAAACCAGGACAAGTCAGTCCTCATTCTCTGTGAAGATGGACAAGCATCTTACTTGTCTTTCTAAAAACATTTGTAGCTATTAAAGGTTATGTGATAAATCAACTTTTTTTTAGGTTTAATGATTAAACTGCCTTTTAAAATAAACACAAACCTCTACTTCACATCGTAACACAAAACTTAGAGATAGACCACAGATATAAATATAAAAGCTAAAGCCAGTAAGGCTTCTGAAGAAAATATAAGAATATCTTTACAACTTCAGGGTAGGCAAAGATTCTTAGAACACAGAAAGTACTGACCATAAAAGAAAAAAATGACAAGTTGAACTTAACAAATTAAAAACTCCAGTTCATCAAAATATACCATTAAGAAAATGAGTGGGCAAGCCACACACTGAGAGAAAATATTCACAAGGTATATGTTTAACAAAGGACTGGTATCCAAAATATAGAGTTCTTACAAATCAGTAGGAAAAAAAAAAAGACAAAACCCAATAAAAAAAATGGGCAATCAATAGCACTTCACAAAGGAAGATATATAATTAGTCAAGAAGCAAAGATTAACTGTTCCACCTCATTAGTCATGAGGGAAACTCAAACTAAAGCCACCAGGAGCTACCACTACACGCCCACTGAACTTCATACACTGATGGCTGGAGTGTAAAATGGCAACTTGGAAAACCCCTTGGCAGTTTCTTACAAAGTTAAAACACACAATGACCAGGAATTCCACTGCTAGGTATTTATTCAAGAGAAATAAAAACAGATGTCCACAAAGTCTTTTTTGCAAGAATGTTCAGAGCAGATTTATCCATAATAGCCCCAAAATGGAAATAACCCAAACATCCATCATCTGGCAAATGAATAAACAGACTGTGGTATATTCATACAACAAAATAATACTCAGCAATAAAAAGGTACAATCTGTTGATACACTCCAAAACCACGAATGAATCTAAAAGATATTATGCTTAGTTAAAGAAACCCAATACAAAAGAATACATACAGTATAATTCCATTTATATGAATAGGCAAAACTCACCTATGGGGTCGGGGTGCCAGTGGAGGGGTATACTGGAAGAGGCACAAGGGAACTTTCTGGGGTTTTGGAAATGTTCTCTAAGGGTGTGGGTTACAAAAGTGCATGCATTGGTCATGTCAATGAACTGTACACCTAATATCTGTGATTTTCACCATATGTAAATTATGCCTCAATTTAAAGGAAAAATTAAAACAAAGCAAAACAAACAGATCTCTAATACAAATACCTGAAATCAATATGCTTTTTTTTTTTTCCTGGACTGAAGGAAACCTTTATAATTCCAAGGCAAAAACAAAACACACACTCAACTTTTAAAAGGTTAAACTGTGGAAACAGCACAGACCAAAACATCACTCAAACCACAAGCCAATCTTAAGTAAATCACCTAAGCTCTCTTAGCCTCAGTTTTCATCTATGAAACGGGAATAAAAAAATCTACCTCACCAAGACATAAAAATTAAGCTTATGCAAAGCACTGCAGAGAGGGGACTTCCTGGCAGTCCAATGGTTAAGACTCCGTCTGCACTTCCACTGCACGGGGCGTGGGTTTGATCCCTGGTCGGGGAACCAAGATCCCACATGCGGCGCCACGCGGCCAAAAATTTTTAAAAGTGTTTAAAAATAAAATTTAAAAAAAAAGCATTGTAGGGCTTCCCTGGTGGCGCAGTGGTTGAGAATCTGCCTGCCAATGCAGGGGACACGGGTTCGAGCCCTGGTCTGGGAAGATCCCACATGCCGCGGAGCAACTGGGCCCGTGTGCCACAATTACTGAGCCTGCGCGTCTGGAGCCTGTGCTCCACAACAAGAGAGGCCGCGACAGTGAGAGGTGAAGAGTGGCCCCCGCTTGCCACAACTGGAGAAAGCCCTCGCACAGAAACAAAGACCCAACACAGCCATAAATAAATAAATAAATTAAAAAAAAAAAAGCATTGTAGAGAAAAATGTTGCCTGCTATTCCAGTTCTACAAGGATCAAGCCATTAGCCACTGCAGTCACCCACTGACTGTGGGCCTGAGGGGAATTCAGGATGCAGACAAACAGGAAGCAGTCTGTGCTTTGGAAGCCGGCCCCAAGATAGTGAAGATACATATCTAAGGAAAAATTTCAATGACCCCAGATTCTTGTATCTTCCCATACATAGAAAAGCACTAAAATCATCAACCTGAGATGCCTGTTCTTTGTGATTAAAAGTCACCTTTTGATTTCGACTACAGGTTTTTTCACAGCAAAAAATTCATATATCCTGGCTCCTCCCTTACCTCTTCAGAACAGTTTCTCAGAGCTGAGAGGCTGTCTTCTGGGTTATCTTACACTGTAAGACACTGAATAAACTCAACTCACAGCTCTTACGTTGTTCGTTTTGGTTTTTTTCAAGTCAAGATATCTAGGGAATTCCCTGGCGGTCCAGTGGTTAGGACTCTGCGCTTTCACTGCGGGTGCAGGTTTGACCCCTGGCCGGGGAATTAAGATCCCACAAGCCGTGGGATGCGGCAAAAAAAAAAAGTATAGTCCCTGGAACACAGGACCTTAGTAAATGGTCATGTAGGAAACAATTAGAAAATGCGTAAAAACAGATCCACTTTACTTATCCTTTCTAGTGGACTCTTTTTTGAATATCTATCTATACTCCTACCCTTTTTTTTTTTTTCCTGAAAACTCTCCCCCTTTCTGATAAGTAACCCCATCCCATCCAGATGGCTGGTGGGGTGAGGGGGTAAGGTAAGGAGGAAGAGATGCCTTTGGCTCCTTCATCTTAAAAACGTTCATGTTAATCAATGTATTGGATAACCAAATTATATTTAAAGGTATGAGGGAAACTCACTAGTTTTTTTTCAAAAGTTTAAATTGTTTTGTGAAATGCAACAGACTTATAAAGATGACCAGCAGCAGGTTTCTCATATATTAGGTTTACCTAAAGTGGCATTCTTATTCACGTTTGCTGGAAAGCTTTCTAATTATCTTTCAAAAAGCCATATATTTCCAAATGCTAAAACATGCATACCAATAACTACTTTCCCCAAAGAGCATGCCCAAGCCATAGACAGAGCATGTGAGTACTACTCTCCTTTTATCACACCAATACTGTTTAGTTGGATTACAGCCAACAGCAGGGCTCAAAGTAGATTTATCTTTCCTGTAGATCATGTAGTCCATTTGCCTAATGCAGTGCCCTAGATTTTACAAATTACATTCACTGATGTACTTGCAAGTCTGAAGATTTAAACATTTTCAAGGAGGACACAAGACATGTGTATAAAATTGTCTGTCTTGATCATCAATAAAAGCACTATTTCGAGGCCACCCACTATCCTTCCGCTGTAATTTTAAATTTCTGTAAAGATTTCTTTGCTTTTGGCAAAATCAGGGTTGAGCCAATACGCAGATGTTCTATCTGCATTCACACCGCACAGTAAGAACCCACACATACCAAAGATCTGTTTGAAAGCTTTCAAGGCCAAATATTTCTGTTGTGTGGCCTGTGATAGGCACAGACTAAAGGAAACTTGAAACTATAAATAGCACAGAGAACACCATGTGGGACGGGGGGATGTTTTGCTTAAAATGACACAACAAACGAGTTCACAATTCGACATAATGTCCATATATATCAAAAAACTGAATTATGAACCGACCAAAAAACTATGATGACTAAGAAGAAAAGAATTTATTCCCACCAAAAAGTTCTATATGCCATCTTACTACCACTTTTAAGGTGTTTCCTCATGATGCAGAGATATTCACTGCAAAAAGGCTCGGGTCTAACTCTCCATCATATTGTGACCAAAACTGAAATGAAGTGGAATCCGACTCAGTGTAAGTGCAGTCTTCTGGGGGCCAACAACCAACCTGGAGCTGGCACAGGGCAAGACTCCATCAGGTTTCCTCCCTGCCCCTGATAATCACTGCTCCCCATACAAATAAGATCTTAAAAGCTCCAACCTAAAGACAAACCAGATTTGCCTCCTCCGGTGTCGGCTAAGAAGGTACAGGGATCATCTGTAAAGGGGCAGGAAATCAAGTGGGTGGAAAATGGCTGCCCCGGGCAGACTGAAACGCAATAAATCACAAGCAAGTCCCTTCCTAGAGTAAGGGCTTTACAACAAACGTGTGGGTCAAGAGTCCCCAGCCATTTCCACTCGGGATGTGAAGGTGCGCAGGAGACTGGACAGCAAACCCGAGGCCAGATGCGGGCAGGGAGAATAGGCACGCGGGCCCGCAACCCGGGCCGACAACTGGGGGTAGCACGAGGTGCCCGGTCACCGCCTCGACGTTTGTCGGGCCCCGTCGAAATACAAAGCCCAGCGGGTGCTTCTAAGAAGAAAGGAAAGGAAAGCACGTGCTCCGCAGACCGGATCGGAGTTCTCTGACCACCGAGTGCACTTTCACCGGAAACCGCGGAGCTCCCCGCGGCCGAGCCGGCTCCCAGCTGAGGGCTTTCCGGCGCCCCCTGCCTTCCCGCACCCCCGAAACGCCCCGAACTCCCGGCCCTGATTGCACCTCTCACCACAGTTTTGCTGAGCCCGGGGCATCGCTGACCCGCTCGCCCGGAGAATTAAGTTTCTAATAATATAACTTTAGGCGGATTAGCGCTGGCATCACCTAACCCCGAAGCCGCACCAGGAACCAACCAGAAGGCGTGAAAAGCGAGGCGGGGGCCCGGGCCGGGGTCCCGGCGAGGTGCGGGGCGCCCGCCCTCCTCCCTGGCAGGTGCGCCCCGGGGCTCGCCAAGGCCCGCCGCGCTCACCAGGTACCAGACGCCGAGCAGGATGGTGCCGGTGCGGACATGGCAGCACAGGCAGCAGCTGTTGGAGTAGAACCGCGTCCAGGGGGCCACCATCTTCATCGCTCGGACCGCCGGCGCAGTGGCGCGAGCGCGCGCCCAACTTTGCAGGAGCTTCGGCCGCGTTGGTCCGGGCCCGCCGCGCGGCTACTGCCGGCTCCTCGGCCACTCCCGCTCGCGCTCCCAACCCCGCTCGCCGCCCGCGGGCCCTTGCTCCGCGCCTCCCCCGAGAGCTCGGAGCGGCTGCTTCGGCCGGACCCCGCGCTCGGAAGGCTGCGGGAGAAGGAGGAGGAGCAGGAGAGGGCGGAGCGGCTCGCGGACCACGTGACGGGCGCCCGGGCCCCGTGATGTCACTGCAGGCTCCGGCCAGCTGCTGGCGCCGCCGGCTCATTGTAAATAGATAAATCATCTTGCACTCTCGGTCGATCCCGGAGTCGGCCCCCAGTGGAGTTCCTCTTTCATTTGGTCATTTGTGTAACTCTGTCATGGATTCGAGATTCTTTTACAGTCTAGTTGGTTGTGGGGTTTTTTTTCTCCTTCCACTTGTATCTTGCAGATAATCTGTAGGTGCCATCACTGTTATCTTGTAGACTGGATGGAGGGGGGAAAACGGTAGGGGTGATTCCAGTCAACTGCAGTGCTTTGAAACTCCGCTGACGCTGCCAAGAGCAATTTGTCTCTGCTTCCCAGCTCAATTACTGTGGTAGTAATCTTTTCCCAGAAAATAGGTTGCGTGTCAAGGACATCCTTGCTGTGCTTCAAGTAGCATTTTTAATCATAACTGCAGCTCTAAACAATCATCAAGCCAATTACTGCCACACGGTCTCTGTGTAAGTGAATAAAGTAAGGAGTCCCAGGAAAAAGAGAACCAGGCGTGGCTTTCTTGACATAAGAGAAGCCATTTTTGGCCTAAGACATTTTGTGATCTAAGACTGACCACAGTGCTTGTCCTTGAACAGGCCTCAGCAATAATGATCTTAAGGGAACACAAGAACAAACTGTTATCAGGCAAGAGAAGTAACAATAGCAAAGATAAATCAATTGTAGGACTTCCCTGGTGGCGCAGTGGTTAAGAATCTGCCTGCCAATGCAGGGGACACGGGTTTGGGAAGATCCCACACGCCACGGAGCAACTAAGCCCGTGCGCCACAACTACTGAGCCTGCGCTCTAGAGCCCGTGAGCCACAACTACTGAACCCACGTGCCGCAACTACTGAAGCCCACCCGCCTAGAGCCAGTGCTCCACAAGAGAAGCCACCACAATGAGAAGCCTGCACACCGCAACGAAGACTAGCCCCCGCTCGCGGCAACTAGAGAAAGCCTGCGCGCAGCAACAAAGACCCAACACAGCCAAAAATAAATAAATAAACAAATAAATAAATAATAAAAATAAATTTCTAAAAAAAAGAAGATAAATTAGTTGTAAAGACTCCCAGTTCTGTTTCAATGATAAAGATTAACCTGAAGCACTTTCTTAAGCTGTTTCGAAGAATTTAAAACCCCCCTCGAGCACTCAACCACCCTCTACGGGATGATGATGTCGACCTTTTCTGACCCTCAGGACTTCAATCAACTAAAGCTTGGACTCTGTGACCGCCAAGCCACTTCATGACTATGCATGTACCCTTAGCTTAAAATTTCCCCAATTTTGCTATTGGGGAGACACTGCTTTGGGGAAGATTCCCCAGTGCTCTCCTTACTTGCTGCAAGTAATAAATCCTTCCTTTTCCTGATCTTTGTTTTGGTTGTGTCTTTTGGCTCCACACCCACCAAGAGGCGAACCCAGTTTTTTGGGTAACATCTGCAAGACCCAACACAGAGTGTTAAGAGATACTGAGAGATAGGACTCCAGTTTGGGGTTATTTCCTCCCATTTAGTGTTTGGTCTGGAAGAGCCCTTGTCCTAGGTTAGTCTCTAGTAATCACTGTGTAAGCCAAGCATCTCAGTTAAGCACTCAAGATTTTTTTTTAAATAAATTATTTTATTATTTTATTTATTTATTTATTTGGGCTGCCTTGGGTCTTTGTTGCTGTGCGCGGGCTTTTCTCTGGTTGCGGCAAGCGGGGGCTACTCTTTGTTGCAGTGTGAGGGCTTCTCATTGTGGTGGCTTCTCTTGTTGCAGAGCACGGGCTCTAGGCGCGCGGGCTTCAGTAGTTGTGGCACGTGGGCTCAGCAGTTTTGTCTCGTGGACTCTAGAGCACAGGCTCAGTAGTTGCGGCGCACAGGCTTAGTTGCTCAGCGGCATGTGGGATCTTCCCAGACCAGGGCTCGAACCTGTGTCCCCTGAATTGGCAGGCAGATTCTCAACCACTGCTCCACCCGTAAGCTCTCTGAAATACAAGATTCCCTTGAATCAATGAGTCATTTGCCTAAAGAATCTGCAATTCCGGTGGGGAAGGCGAAGTGGGAGGTAACTATGGGAACTTGCTGGGAGTTGGAACTTGGAATGTAGTACTCCCCATCCTGATTCTCTATTTCCATTCCTTCTCAAGCACTAATGCTTGTCTTAGAGCTGGTTCGAAGTGGCTATGAGCATGATTAAATATTATACGGAAGATCCCAAACAGAAAATTATCTCTAATGTGGAAGAAAACAGAACGTTTTAGTGAGAAGACAAAACAAAACAAAAAAACCCCTGAGATTTCCTTGTTTGGTATTTCTGATTAACTCCCACAATGATGTTGTTACTGGACTGAATTTTGGGTCAGCTTACCTGCTGCACAGCAAAGCCAATGTACCGACACTGGATGGTAGTGAAGGAAAGTACAGCATTTATTGCAGGCACCAAGCAAAGAGTATAGGCAGCTCATGTTCAAAAGTCTCAAACTCCCCAATGGCTTTCAGGGAAGGGTTATTAAAGGCAACATTTGGGATGAGGGGTGGAGGGAGCATGACCTTCTTCTGATTGGTTGGCGGTGAGGTAAGAGGGTGATGTTTCAGGAAAATTAATCATCTGGGGTCTACTTAATCACCATCCTCCACCTGGGGTGGGGAGGTGTGTCTTAGTTTCTGCATAACAACTCAAAGATAAGTGTCAGATTGTTATGGATATCCCTTGAGGGGGAACTGGGATTCTGTTTTATCACTGAACTATTGTTACTTTTCTTGCTGAACTACTTTTCCCTTGTTTCTGCATTCCCTCCCTTCCCTAATTGGTAAGTGCTTGTGCCTGCTCTTTGGAACTCAGGGAAGGCCTAGGAGACTAAAACCTTTTTCTACAAACAAGAAACGGGGGACACGGAGGGGTTTTTGTACACGGGAGGGCCTCACAGGGTCCTACTCACTTTCGGTGTTCATTATTATTTCTGATTAAGGGCCCATGCCTGACATCTCTGGGGATGACTCTGGGATCCCTTGAGATCCATGTTTAAGCTACACAATAAGAATGTTACAGCTTTACAGGCTTGTAAAGCTAACCAGTCTTGCACTTAAGCAGCCTTATCTCACATTCCTCTTCCTTCCTATATAACCTGTCTTTAAGAAATTTAGATCCAACCAGTTTTTCTCTTGCTCCAAATCTGAAATGAAACTTTGACAATTACTCTTTAATAATCTTAACTTGAGGGCTTCTCAGATCTCTTCTTTTCTAGGACAAATTGTATTTCAATCCATCTGTTAGAGATCCAAATTACCCAATGTTACTTTTTTTTTTTTTAATTTTTATTTATTTTATTTTTGGCTGCGTTGGGTCTTCGTTGCTGTGCGCGGGCTTTCCTCTGGTTGCGGCGAGCGGGGGCTACTCTTCGTTGTGGTGCGTGGGCTTCTCATGCGGTGGCTTCTCTTATGCAGAGCACGGGCTCTAGGCGCGCGGGCTTCAGTAGTTGTGGCACACAGGCTCAGTAGTTGTGGCTCGCGAGCTCTAGAGCGCAGGCTCAGTAGCTGTGGCACACGGGCTTCGTTGCTCCGCGGCATGTGGGATCTTCCCGGCCCAGGTCTCGAACCCGTGTCCCCTGCCTTGGCAGGCGGATTCTTAACCACTGCGCCACCAGGGAAGCCCCCCAATGTTCCTTTGAGTAGTGAGTGTTTGTAAGACATACAGACATAAAGGCTACAAACATTAGAAAATTCTGCTCCCTCTCCCAGAGCTATTGTCTAGCTTAGTGCACAAGTCACTGTGATGTTAGTCAGAAGCATGCCAAGTATCCTTACAGGTACAAACAAAATACAATGGGGAAACGGAGGGATTGATTACATTAAAACTGTGGGGAGTTAGCGTTTCGGTTGGGCCTTGTAAAGGGTGAATAGAACGTAGACTAGGAAAGGTGAAGGAAGAGACACTTTTTAAACAAAATTATCTTATTGAAGTATAGTTGATTTACAATGTTGTGTTAATGTCTGCTGTACAGCAAAGTGAGTCAGTGATACTTATATATACATTCTTTTTCATATTCTTTTCCATTATGGTTCATCACAGGATATTGAATATAGTTCCCTGTGCTATACAGTAGGGCCTTGTTGTTTATCCATTCTACATATGATAGTTTGCAAGAGACACTTGATCTGGAAGTTGTATAGAGCCAGACAGTCCTTTGGGGGAGGGAAGGTCTCTCTTGAACTACCTCCATGACCTCAGCAAGCAGCTGTCTCAGGAGAGACCTCAGTACCCCTCTTAAAGCTGAGAACTTCAAAGAGCTACTATTTAACTCTCCTGGAAAGGAAAAAGGGGGCTCGACACCTTCCCTCAACGTGTTGGAAGGGGAATCCACATGCCTATGCCAGAGGGAGCTGTGAAACGTCTTCTTTAATAATGAAAGTACTGGGCTTCCCTGGTGGCGCAGTGGTTGAGAGTCTGCTTGCCAATGCAGGGGAAACGGGTTCAAGCCCTGGTCTGGGACGATCCCACATGCCGCGGAGCAACTAGGTCCGTGAGCCACAATTACTGAGCCTGCGCGTCTGGAGCCTGTGCTCCGCAACAAGAGAGGCCGTGATGGTGAGAGGCCCCGCGCACCGCGATGAAGAGTGGCCCCCGCTTGCCGCAACTAGAGAAAGCCCTTGCACAGAAACGAAGACCCAACACAGCCATAAATAAATAAATAAATAAATAAAAATAAAATGACTAAAATAAATAAATTAATAATAATAATGAAAGTACTGCTCTCCTAGGTGAGACCAAAGAAAACCTCATAGGTCTCCTCGTGCACTCTCCACATAAACCAGGGACCCATTCATTCATTCATTCATTCATTCACTCATTTCATGAGAGGGAACTTATCGAGTACCTTCTTGGAGCTAAGCGTGGCTGCCACCTCAGAAAATGAAATAGTCTCTGTCTATAAGGAGCTCACAGTTTAATGAGGCAGACAGAGAAATAAATAGAAAAACGTAATAGCAAGATAAGTGCTAAGATATGTGCAGCACGGAGCGCTATGAGAACCCCAGATCTCAGCTTTGGGAAGGTCAGGGAGGACTTCCCAGAGGTAGTGACAGCTAAATTCAGAATTATAAGATAAGCTGGAGTTAGCCAGGGAGAGAGACAGAGGACCACCCTGGGCAGGATGGGAGCAGGATATGCAAACGCCGAGTGGCTGGCGAGCTCCCAAGTTTAGAAGCAGCAACTAGTACAATAGCTGGGGTTTAACATTTGGAGGGAAAGGAGGAAGAAGAGAGATGGGGCTAAGGAAGTTTTAGGGGTGTCAATTTAGGAAGGGGAGGTAACAGAAGATGAAAAGCTTTTCATGCCGTGTTCCACTGAGGTTTGGAGTATATTTCCTTAGGGAACTTCTGAACCACTGAGGGTTTCATAAATATTAAACCCATATGACTTGAAAAATTGATGTCTCGAGCTCAAGGTACATACAAATGAGATAGGCAGGACCCTCTACCTAACTTGTGGGTCCAGTGCAAACTGAAAATGTGGTGCCTCTTGTTTAAAGGGTATTAAGAATTTCAAGATGGCAACAGTGGAACCTTAAACCAAGTGTTGGCCCTTCAAAGTGTGGGATCCTGTGCTACTGCCCAGGTCACACACCCATGAAGCTGGCCCTAGAGATAGGTCCCATATTTCTCTCAGAAGTTAAAAACCAAACTAAACAACAGCAAAAAAAAAAAAAAAAAACGGTGAGAGCTCTCTTGTTTCTGTCAAATGACAAAGAAGTGCTTCATGGAGGCTGTGATCAATGCCAATTTTATAGGAGTGTATGGAAGCAAATGTGGACGCCAGATGATTCATTAAAGAATCTGGATCTTGTCCCAGTCAGGGGTCAGGACTCTGAAGGTCAGAATGTGAAGCTGGCTCCAGCCCTGAACTGTAGCCAAGGTGGAAGTCAAAAATGGTGATTGACATGCTCTGAGGTCCATGTAATGAATCACACATTTATTAAAGCACACATTTGGGGCGTGGTCAGCTTCTGGACTGGGGGTTGGGAGAAAGAGAGACTAAGGCACAATCCTTGCCTCCAAGAAACTCATAAAGTAATGAGAGAGACAAGGTGGACAGAGGGCTACATTAGCGGTGGGTAGTATGGCTAACAACGGAGCACAGTATTCTGATCAATAGTGATATTAACATGGCACGTCATACCGTTTATCAATGTTTAAAGATTTGGAGTGCAATCGAATGCATCTGTATCCATCAGAGCTCAGTCAGGAAAACAGAAGCCATTCTAGACATTTTACACAGAGGGAAAGTAGTCAGGGAATTGGTTGCCGTAATAATATATTTCACAAGTGCCATCTTGACCCAGTTTTGAAGACATGGCTGAAAACTCTCAATTCATCTTCTCTCAATTGCTAAGCCCCCACCCAAACTACTTGCCTTATCAGGCTCTAACATGCCTGTGTTACAATACGCACTTACCCAAGGCCAGAGGCCCCAGATACCTAACACGCAGGGTGGCGCTTTCTTCCTTAGGTCCACAGAGTTATTCAAAATACCCAATCCCCAGGAAGCCCGAGAACCTTGCTAACCTCACCCTGCCTGCCATACATAAGCCACCTCCTACAGTTCAGCTTGCTGCTACCCTGTCCCCAGGTGGTCCCGCCTGGATGGCTTCTCTCCTCTGGAGCTTTACGTAACAGAATTCTGCCTATCATCTCTCTGAGGGTCATTGTGTTATGTCCCACCAGTGGAAGAAACCTTACATCTTATATCACAGTTTCACCCAGATGAGAAGGCAGACAACAGACAGTGAGGCAACACAGATATTGGCAAAAATAGGAAGGAAGCTGCCATCACCTCCTGGCTAGAGCTGTGCCCATGGTGGGAAGGGTGGAGTGACACAGGTGGCACAGATGCCTTTAGCCGGGCTGCCGCTGGTGGAAATGCCTCCCAAAGCAGAGAGAGAAGAGGACAGCCTTGGCCTCTCCCCTCCTGCCATCCTCCAGGCTTCTGCCAGAGCTTTCCACTGGCTGAACTCCCGGAAACCAGCTGACAAGGAGTCTGGGAGACATACTTTCCTGCTTATGAAAACAGCAGGGTGTACTCCGTGTTCACAGCAGCATTATTCACAAAAGGGGGAAGCAACCCAAGTGGTGTCCATTGAGATGAATGGATAAACAGAATGGGAGATATATATATATATATACACATATATATATATTCCATTACATATGTATAATGGAATATTATTCAGCCTTAAAAAGGAAGGAAGGGACTTCCCTGGTGGTCCAGTGGTAAAGAATCCGCTTTACAATGCAGGGGGCCCGGGTTCCATCCCTGGTCAGGGAACTAGATCCCGCATGCCGTGGGGCAGCTAAGGCCCGTGCGCCACAACTACTGAGCTTGCGCGCCTCAACTAGAGAGCCTGCCTGCCGCAAACTACAGAGCCCACGCACCCTGGAGCTGGCGCGCCACAACTAGAGAGAGAAAACCCGCACGCCACAACTAGAGAGAAACCTGCGTGCTGCAACGAAGAGACTGTGCTGCAACCAAGACCCGATGCAGCCAAAAATAAATAAAATAAATAATAAATAAATCTTTAAAAAAAAAAAAAAGGAAGGAAATCATGTCATGTGTTACAACACAGGTGAAAATTGAAGACCTTATACTAAGCAA
Organism: Balaenoptera physalus; assembly: GCF_965194825.1. Taxonomy (NCBI): domain Eukaryota; kingdom Metazoa; phylum Chordata; class Mammalia; order Artiodactyla; family Balaenopteridae; genus Balaenoptera; species Balaenoptera physalus. Next base: position 47,347,003 of record NC_138895.1, on the reverse strand, counting down.
AATACGCCAGTCACAAAAAAAGGCAAACACTGTCAAACTCATAGAAACAGACGTACAATGGTGGCTGGGGGGAGAAGGAAATGGGGAGATGTTTTTCACGGGTAGAGAATTTCAGATTTGCAAGATGAAAAAGTTCGGGAGATCCGTTTCACAATAATGTGAATAGACTTAACACTGCTGTACTATACACTTGACAATGGTTAAGATAGTAGATTTTGTGTTAACGTGTTTTTGCCCATAATAAAAAACACTTTTTCAAGGAATGAAATTCTCATACCTGCCACAGCATGGATGAACCTGGAAAATGTTAGGCTAAGTGAAATAAACCTGTCTTAAAAGGACAAATGTTGTATGATTCCACTTAAGTGAGGTATTAAGAGTAGGCAAATTCTTAGAGATGGAGAGTAGAATAGAGGTTACCAGAGTTTACAGGGAGATGGGGAGCTATTGTTTAATGGGTACAGACTTTCTGTTTGGGATGATGAAAAAGTTCTGCAAACAAACAGTCATAACAGTTACACAACATTGTGAATGTATTTAATCCCACTGAATTGTACACTAAAAAGGGTTAAAAGGCTAAATTTTATGTTATGTATATTTTACCACACACGCAAAAGAGCAGGGAAGGGGAATGGAATGGATTGAGAGCAATGCGACATCTGACCCTGAAATGTTTTCAAGTATAATTTATCTTCTTTCACGATCTAGAAAGGCAGAATCTTGCAGTGCTTTAGGTCTTGAAGTAGGAAGACCAGTTAATCTCCTCTTTTTCAGTTTGTAGAATTTTGTAATAAAAGGGCATGAGTTCAAGACATAATTTGCCAATGGCTGTGTCTTTGGAAGAGTCACTTAATCTCTCTGATCTTTACAAAATGTGAATGATAATCCTACTTTTATGGTTGTTAGGAGGTTGTTACAGAATAAAACATGTTACATGCCTGGCACACAGTAAGTGTAGTAAACGGTAGATTAGACAAAATTAACATTATGTAGCACCTCCTAGTGTTTCACATGTATTAGGTAAAGCTCACAACAAACCATGAGCTAAGTATTAAAATCCCCTTTTTTTCAGATGAGAAAACTGAGGGCCCAAGGCTTTAAGTCACTTGCCCAGTGTCTTGCTGCCAGGCGGTGTCAGCGCCAGGATTTGGATCCAGGATGGTCTCACTGCAGAACTTGAGCGCACTATGCTCTCCGTGGTGCCCCTTAGATACTATCCTCAGGGATTTACAATCTGAGGAAACAGAGCGCATGTACAAAGCACTAAATAAAAACATCAGCCAACACAGGGAGCCCCTACATAATATGTTCCTGAAAATATACATATGAAACTAGAATGTCCAAAAGTTGATGCAATAGTTTCGGTTCCCAGAGAGTTAAAAATCTTTTGAATCACAACTTTCTAAAAAAAAATTAATTAATTAATTAATTTATTTTTGGCTGTGTTGGGTCTTCATTGCTGCGCGCAGGCTTTCTGTAGTTGCGGCGAGTGGGGGCTACTCTTGGTGGCGGTGCGGGGGCTTCTCACTGCGGTGGCTTCTCTTGTGCAGCACGGCTCTAGGCGCGTGGGCTTCAGTAGTTGTGGCTCGTAGGCTCAGTAGTTGTGGCTCACGGGCTCTAGAGCACAGGCTCAGTAGTTGTGGCACACGGGCTTAGCTGCTCCATGGCATGTGGGATCTTCCTGGACCAGGGCTCGAACCTGTGTCCCCTGCATTGGCAGGCAGATTCTTAACCACTGCGCCACCAGGGAAGTTCTGAATCACAGCTTTTAAACACAAGTTTTGTTGATATTGCTCTAGCTCTTTACAAGTTTATTAATTTGTTTCCTTCACAAATGAGCAGAGTCAATTAGCTTAGATTTTCCGGGGAACCTCTGCCTGAGACATTCACAGCTCTGGCATACCTGAGGATCCTCTCCAGTGTTTTAAATTATGAGACCTGTGTTCCTTATGACTCATATCGGCACTTTAATTTTCCATTTTCCATCCATGGTTATAAATTAATAAGGGCTAAAATGCAATAAAATATTTAAATGCTTGTACAAAGAATTCCTTAAGAGGGCAACACTGCTGAAATTGGCCACATCAGCAGGTGAGATCACAGAAAGGTTGTTGGTCAGCTGAGAGTTGAAAGTTCAAATTCAGCAGAAGAAATGTTTCCTAAGGGAATGGTGGATTGTGTTACTGACCTGTTCACCCAACAGCCTGGTTTCCCTCTCCGTGGTGCCCCTCCCACCACGAAGATTAGCCATCCCTGCCTTCTTAAACTCAGGAGTCCCCGCGTGACTTGCTTTGGCCAATAAAATACGGTTAGAAGCCAGGTGGGTGGAAGTTTTCAGAGTCAGATGACGGTTACCAGGTTATTCCTCTTCTACCTGGAAACAGGCAATGTGACAGGTTAAGACTGCTGCATCAGCAGTCCCAGAGTGAAGATGACACGGATCAGACCCACAGTCAATCCACCGTGGACATGTTGTGTGGTCAAGAAATGACTTGCGGGGTTGTTAGCACAGTGACCTTGCCCATCCTGATAACACGGGGTATCAGTGTACCACAGATGAAAATGTGGGTTGTTGCACAAGCAGAGTATTAAAAAGTAGTGGATTAAGTGCCCAGAAGTGGCACCTTACAACAAAGGCACCAGGCAATGGGCTGAAAGTTTCTGTAGGAGATTGAGGCAAACTGAAAGGCTTTGTAGAGGAGGTGGGACCTAATATGAGCTGTAAAGGGAAAGGAGAACTTAGACACGGGGGTACTTCACCTCTTCTCTGTCCTATTTTAATTGACTGGCTATGCGTTTTCAAATAGCAGATAATCAAAAGGCCAACAAAAGGAAAAAGAAGGATATGAGAAGTTTTTATTCTTAAGAAAATGATTCGAGTGATTCGAGGAAAGTGAGAAATATTCACAATCAATCATGTAACAATTTTTGTATCTGTCACTCAGATTTCATCACATTCTAAGATTTTGCCGTCTGTGCTTCTTGTTTTTTCTGAAGAAATAAAATATTACAGCACAGAGAACTCTATTCAGTGCTCTGTAATGACCTATATGGCAATGGAGTCTAGAAGAGAGTGGATATACGTATATTTATGGCTGAATCACTTTGCTGTACAGCAGAAACTAACACAACATTGTAAATCAACTATACTCCAATAAAAAAAATAATAAAAAATTTTTTTTAAATAAAATGAAGTATTACAGATACAGATTCAAGCTTCCTGCATACACCTCCCTGATCCTATTTTTCTCCTTTAAAAAGCCTACAACTTGGGACTTCCCTGGTGCTGCAGTGGTTAAGAATCCACCTGCCAATGCAGGGGACACAGGTTCAAGCCCAGCAACGAAGACCCAAAGCAGCCAAAAATAAATAAATTAAATAAATTAAAAAGTTCCTGTCTGAAAGAGTTTAAGGTAAAGGATTGCAATTGTGTGGACCACTTCTGTCTGAAACTAAGATGTCTCCTCCTAACAAGCTGAAAACGGTTTCAATAAAAAGCTTTAAAAAAAAAAGCCTACAACTCAGTAAATTAGTCATCTTAAAAAGCTAGAAACCATCAAAATAAAAATCCCACTTAGAAAAAAATACACTTAAAAATTTTATTTATTTATTTATTTATTTTTGGCTGCGTTGGGTCTTCATTGCTGCACACGGGCTTTCTCTAGTTGCGGCAAGCAGGGGCTACTCTTTGTTGCGGTGTGTGGGCTTCTCATTGCAGTAGCTTCTCTTGTTGCAGAGCACGGGCTCTAGGCGCGCAGGCTTCAGTAGTTGTGGCACTCGGGCTCAGCAGTTGTAGCTCGCGGGCCCTGGAATGCAGGCTCAGTAGTTGTGGCCCACGGGCTTAGTTGCTCCACAGCATGTGGGATCTTCCCGGACCAGGGCTCAAACCCATGTGCCCTGCATTGGCAGGCGGATTCTTAATCACTGCACCCCAAGGGAAGTCCCAAATACACCTTTCTGATGGCAAAATTGAGAAGCACACGTCTAAAAACAATGAAACACAATTTATTATATCTGGGTATAAATACCAGATAATCATTAAAAATGCCCCGGCCAGAAGAGGGAACTGAGGGAAAAATAAGACAATATTTAATGACTACATCGCTGTTTATCTAGTTGTCCACACAACTGGGAAACAGTATTATCCTGGCCTTGAAGGATTTAACAGGATCATGACATTTCAGAGTGAAAGCGTTTGGAGCTGACTTGAAACCAGTGTCTTCATGTTACACTTGAGAAATTGGCCCAGAGAGGTGAAGCAACTTGCCCAGGGTCACACAGATAATCTGTGTCAGAGCTAGAACTTTGTCTGTGCATAGCATTACCTTCCAAAACTGGTGAGGAAGGGAGACTGGGAGGGGAGGGCCAGCTCTCAGTCGGTGCAGGGTACAGGGGGGCTTTAGGAGGTGTGAGAAGAGGAATCCTGAGGTTCTGGAGGCAGCGCAGTGAAAAGGGAGGGAGGGGCTGCCACGTGGAAAGAGGCGGTCTTCCGGGGGCCCAGAGACCATTGGAAGTCAGGAGAGGCCCAGTGAGTGTGCCCCAGACCCACGGCCTGTGGTTGTCGGAAGTCAGTGCTGCCTGCTGGTGTCACCCTGACATCCAGGAGCTTCACCGGAAGGCTGAGTGGTCTTAGGACTTGGAAAGACTTACCGTGAAAATGAGTTCTTAGGGCCTTGGGATTCTGAGGGCCCCAGGAAAGCTGTGGGACAAGAAGGTCGCTGCTTCTCCTCCCTGTCTCTCTGACCAAATCATCCCTGAGCATTGTTGGTGGTGGTATTTAATTTAATTAAATTAATTAATTTATTTAGGAATTTTAGCACACACTTTCATCTTCATAGGTGTGTTTTAGTTTTGCTTTTATAGTCTGAGGGAGATTTTCTGTCTTTTTTTTTTTTAACATTGATTTGTTTATATTTTGCTGTGGTTTAAATAATACCTAGAAACAAAGAATGCATTTAAATTTCATTTTCTTGAAATGAGGGATTTAGATTAAGCAAATACTAGAGAAGTTTTCACGAGGGTGTTTTCATTTAGTGAGTCAACCATTTTGATCACATCAAGCAATCCCTCCTTATCTATGCCAAGTCCCTGGCTACACAGAGGATTTAACACATTCCCGAGATGTGCTTGAGAAAAGGCTGAGGGCACTTTGTTTATGGAAATGTTTGGCAGCGGCTCCTGTTTTCCCCATGGGGAAAAAATTTGCACTTTAAAAAATGAACTGCGCTAATATCCTCGAGTCCATACTGATGTCAATAAATGATTGAATAAATAAATAAATGAGGGAGAAGAGGTAAATCCCCTGGTGCAGAAAATTCCAAATAATTTATGTGGATGTTTCGCCCACAGGGAAATGGAGCATAGCTCTCACTCCGTTAAGTGTGGGCTGCGCAGAGTGACAGCATAGAAAAGAGCACAGCATAGAAAGCGGGGGAAGAGTGTGACCTGCAGAAACCTGACAAACACTACCCCGGCCAGGTGGTCAAGGGCAGCATCAACAGTGCTAAGTCCACTCTCGCCACTCTTTTTTTTTTTTTTTAATTTTTAATTTTTTTAATTTTTATTTATTTATTTATTTATGGCTGTGTTGGGTCTTCGTTTCTGTGCGAGGGCTTTCTCTAGTTGCAGCAAGTGGGGGCCACTCTTCATCGCGGTGCGCAGACCTCTCATTATCGCGGCCTCCCTTGTTGCGGAGCTCAGGCTCCAGACGCGCAGGCTCAGTAGTTGTGGCTCACGGGCCTAGTTGCTCCGCGGCACGTGGGATCTTCCCAGACCAGGGCTCGAACCCGTGTCCCCTGCATTGGCAGGCAGATTCTCAACCACTGCGCCACCAGGGAAGCCCCCAACAGTGATAAGTCTTATTGATGGCCTGTACCTACCCTTGAATGATGTAATGAGAAGGGCACTTGACCTCTGTCTTGTCATCCCCCCAAATCCATGACCCTAGTCTCATTATGAGAAAAGCATCAACAAATCCCAAATGAGATTCATTCTACAAAATATCTAACCAGTACTCCTCACAACTGTCAAGGTCATCAAAAACAAGGAAAATGAGAAACTGTCACACCTAAGAGGAGCCTAAGGAGATTAAAGTAAATATGATGTGGTACCTGGATGGGATCTTGGAACAGCAAAAGGACATTAGGGAAAAACTAAGAATATCTGAATAAAGTGTGTACTTTAATTAACAGTAGTGTACCAGTATTGGTTCTCTAATCATGACAAACGTACCAGACTACTGTAAGGTGTTACTAATAGGGGACACTGAGTGTGGGGTATGTAGGACCCCTCTGTATTATATTCATAATCCTTCTGTACATCTAAACTGTTCTAAAGAATAAAGTTCATTAAAAACAAAAATAAAAAAGTGAACTGTGCTGTAGTGAGAGAGGGAATTATTTTAAAACAGTATCAGAGAAATTTTAAAAAATACTCAGGTAATCATTAAAACAAAACATTTGAAGAACTCAATTTACTTTAGCATCACCTATGCCAAGTAATTTAGCATCATCGTCTTTACAGAGAGAAAAGGATGTTTTGTGAGTGGATGAAAGTATGATAAATATACATTTTAATAAATTAAATGAATCCATGATACTCCTCAAAGTGTCTTTTGCTTATCATGCTGCAAATGCCCCCTTTAAATCCCTGGTAAATTTATATAAATATTTTTTTATTGGCTAAAGGACTTAAAGCAAAGAAATATGCCATTTTCAACTTCAAATATCTTTCTCATTTAACTCAGCTCTTTGCTGCCTTTTCATTAAGCCTTTATTATTCCAATGGGGACTTCCCTGGTGGTGCAGTGGTTAAGACTCTGAGCTCCCAATGCAGGGAGCCTGGGTTCGATCCCTGCTCAGGGAACTAGATCCCACACGCATGCCACAACTAAGGAACCGGCGAGCTGCAACTAAGGAGCCCACCTGCCGCAACTTAGACCTGGTGCAACCAAATAAATAAATATTTTTTTAAAAAGCCTTTATTATTCTAATAAAAATGCTCATTGTGTGACAGCTTTTATTTTACAGTTCACTCACCTTTACAGTTTTCTAGGAATTGTTTTTTGGTAACAGTTCCCTTGCCACTCCCCTCTTTTTAAAAAAATGTAACATCAATACATTCTTCATTGTGATCTCTCAAGATCTGACACTTCATGTGCAAGATTGGAGGTTATCATGAACTATTTCAGAAATTGAGAATTCAGTAAATATTTGTTTTGTAGTGTCTGAGAAGAAAAACACGTCCACTTTTAAGCAGCCAGTAGCAGTCACGTTGTTATTTGGATAAGCAGCTGAGACCATTTCGTGTTTCTTTCAGGTTCAGAGACAGGGGTGAGCAGAGCAGGAGAAGAGCTCCCTAGTACTCTGCCAGAGATCAGGAGATGGCCTCACTGAAACATGGGAAAAAACCCTCAACTCTAGCGTTAAAAACTCCAGTATGGTGCTTGGGTTGGGCTGAGATTGGGCCGGTAGGACTTCCTCGTGTGAATGGCGAGGGCGCCCTTTGGATCAGCCGGTGGAGGTCTTTCAGTCCATTTCCACAGCATTTATTGGTAACTACTTTGCACCACATCCCTGGGACCCAAGTTGATTAAGACACAGGTGCTCCCCCTTCCCTGAGTGTGGGAACCAGTCAGGGAAAGTCATATCCAAGGCTGCTCTCACTGCGAGACCCAAAGTCACCAGGCCCTGAGTCACATCGGTAGCACTAGTCCCAAGCTTCTGCCCTCGCTTCTATGGGGACCTCCTCCCTCTTTCAAGTCCCCGCCCATCAACCTGCAGGAAGGAGGAGCTTCTCCTTGCTGACAACTAGCCTGTCAGCTTCAGGCTTCTCGCATCCCTCCCGTTCCCACACCCTTCCTCTTGCTCCCATGATGCTCACTGGTTACAAAGCAGCTCAGAGGAGCCTCACTTACATCTAGTCCCAGGGCGGTGCTGCCGTTGCTTCCAAACCCCATTTGTCCGGAAGGAACAGAGCAAGACTGGACTCTGCCCAGGGCTGGGGGTGCTGTTCCCTCTTAACTGGGCTGCCCTGTGGTCTTGGGCCCCAGCAGGAGAGCTTCCTTGGCTAGTGGATCACTAGTATCTCAGAAGAACAACTCCCTCATCCTCTAGAGACGACTGCTCCACGAAAAACCCAGAGATCTCCAGAAGCACAAGCATCGGTGTGTAGGTGTGGCGTCTTCTCTCAGGTGGGACTGAGGGGCCCCCTGAGATGGCCTGTTGGGTCTCTGTGGGTGGCCAGTCTGCTCAGTAGCCCACGTGGATGGTGGACTTGATACAGAGAGGGTGGCACTGGGCCAGAGAGGCTGTGGAAGAACAGAAGCTCAAGGGAGTGCTTCAGTCATCAGCCTGAAAGAAGCATCGTCCAGGAGGATGACGGAGAGACTGAGGGAAGAGGGAAGGTCTGAGGGTCTGCGGGCAGCTGCAGGAGGGGAGATGGGTGAGAGACTGCTCGTGTAGAAGCAGCGTTGAACGCGGGCACGGAGGCATGGGGCAGAAGGCCCCAAGGGGAGCCAAGGGACTGAGAGGCAGGGACTTGTACGAGTTGTCCACATGGATGGGTGGTCATTATGACGATGGCAAACGGGCTAAAGGGGGAAACTGAGCCAGGGGCTGGAGCCTTCAATTCCACGTGGGGAGAGACCTGGAACTTGGTAGATGCAGGATGCCCTGTACCTGGGTGGGTGTGCTCTGCCCACCTGGGCAACCTGGGGCTGAAACCCAGCCCACACTCCACTGGAAGGGCCAGGCGCCCTGGCATGGGGCTGTGTTTAGCCGGAGGGAAGGCACCCTAGTGCAGCCCTGGGTAGATGACCACGATGAGGCAGGGTCAGAGGCATAGTGGGATGGCATGGACCTCAAAGAATGGGTGGCTTTTTACGAGAAGACAGAGGAGAAATAGTGTGGAGTACCATAAAGAAGGGAGGAGAATGCCCCTGCCTTCTGGCCCTGTAACACTAGATTCTTCTGGTTAATAATAATAATAAAAAAATAATAGTAATGGCCAACATGTCCACAGCTTACTGTATTCCAGGCACTGTGCTAACTGCTTTATATAGAAGCTCAGTTAATCCTCACAACAACCTTCTAAGGTAGTTACAATTATTAGCTCAATTTCACATTGGGGAAACCAAGGCACAGAGATCGGGTTACTTGCTCCAGCTCACGTAGGTAGGAATCAACCCCCAATTGTCTTGACTCCAGAGTTTGCCCCCCTACCCACGATACTAACACATAAGGTCTGCTTTCCTCCAGAAACAGCTCACAAAACTTGTTTTCTATCCTCCAGATTGACAAATGTTGATCCCAGTTTAAATCAACTCTAGTTTAAAAATGCAAATGGGAATCCAAAACTAAACTTTATTTCTTTCAAGACAGAGAAGACCTCAGTTGACTGTGTTTCTCTCTTCCTCCAGCTTTGCTCACTTGGCCCTTTGTCTCCTTCCCACCTTACGTTCCCCTCTCCTCCTTACACAGCCCCCCTGTAGGGCTCAGATTGCAGCCTGCTCTACCTTCTGCATCTTGCCATCATTACAGGATTAGCACTAACTATATAGCCTGTAGTGTTGTCTAACTGGTTTTGCTGATGTAAAAGTTTGCCATTGAGCTCCTTCCTCTAATTGTTTAAACACTTAAGCGGTATATGTGCAGGTTGATGGGGCAGCCGACAGCATGGCCTGCGGGGAGGAAACTGAAATTCCAGCTGTAGCCCTTGGTTCTGAAACCTCAGACCAAACACACAATCAACAGTTATTGAGTGTGTAGCACGTGCCCGGTGCTCTACTGGGCGTAGATGAATACGAATTCACCAAACCCAGTCCCTCCCCTCTGCACACATGTGTAGACCGTATTTCCCAGGTTTCCTTGCAGTTGAGTGAGGCCTTATGCTTGAGTTTGGGCCATGAAATATGGGTGGAAGTGACATATGCTTCTTTCAGGCCCCGCCCTTAAACAGCCCTCATATAAGCCTCCACGTTCTCTCTTCTCTGAACCTGAAATTCCTGCTAGTGGAGCATATTAGATTTTTTTTTTTTTAACAGTATTTGTGAATACCTGATATGGTTTCTACAGTTGTTAGCTTTGTGTTAGGGCCATCTCTCTGTGAGAGGGTGAACAAATTTTATTTTACATACTGTGGGATTGTTGTTTTTTTTTTTAAAGATTTCAAATTTTATTTATTTATTTATTTATGGCTGTGTTGGGTCTTCGTTTCTGTGCGAGGGCTTTCTCTAGTTGTGGCAAGCGGGGGCCACTCTTCATCGCGGTGTGCGGGCCTCTCACTGTCACGGCCTCTCTTGTTGCAGAGCACGGGCTCCAGACGCGCAGGCTCAGTAATTGCGGCTCACGGGCCTAGTTGCTCCGCGGCATGTGGGATCTTCCCAGACCAGGGCTCGAACCCGTGTCCCCTGCATTGGCAGGCAGACTCTCAACCACTGCGCCACCAGGGAAGTCCCTGCTTTTGGTTTTCAGTTTCGTTGGATTCGCTGGCAAAATAAGCACTTGTCTCACACGAAGAAGCAGCTTTAATGAATTCTTTAATGAAAGGTGATTTAACTGAATTCTAATATACAATCATTAGAAGGAAAAGAATAAGATTATTAGGGAAACATAACAGGCTATACATCACCGAATTGGGCCGACACTTACTTCCAGATCCAAACAGCAGCGGGGTAGTCCCGAGTGACAGCAATCTGGAGCTCCAGTTGGGAAGGGTCCCGGGCAGCGCGTCCACCCCACGGGTGAGACTTCAGTTTACAGTTCTGGGGGCTTTCGTTTATAATTCCAGGCCGCAAACTGATATCATCAGTTTGCGTGCAAAAATGCAGCTCTGGATTCACTTTAACAATGCTGTTGCTTTCACCATGTGAGTCACAAGATTTTCTAGACCCGGAGGGACTGGCCAGGTCCCCAGGGCTCAAGAAATTCCAAGACCCATCCCCCTTTTTACCGTAAGCGCCGTTTGAGTTGCTAACGGCAATTGTTAGGTGTGCAAGCAGGCACGCGGTCCACGCAGGGTCACAGGTCGGGCAGAGGCATGCTTCTGCCTCTGAAGCTTGAACAAGACTATTTTATTAATTTTCCCAACAAATACCTAAATGTCATCTGTCTCCTATTAAGTCAACTACTCCTTCCATTATTTATTCCATTTTTATAAACACAATTCTAAAACAGTTTATATTGAAGTCTTAGTCCAATCTTATTTCAAACATTTCTTCCGTGTTACGAGTAATATACTTGGTTACTGGACAGCAAATCATTGTTATCCCCATAAAACATTTTGCTGCATAGCAAAACCTTCTAGATTCTGTGACCTTATGCCATTTTTTTCCCTGATGCTGTAATTCTCAGATCGGTTATTGCAGTTACTTTTCTTTTGGATTTCAGGGAATGTATAAAGCTTGTAATAAAAATAATAAACACTGTTCATTTTGATACAGCTTTCTTCAAGAAGTCCGGACATTTCAAGGGAAAGGTTATAAAATAAATATGAGATGAGAGCTGGACAGACAGCAGCTGAAGTCAGACAGAATTCCTAAGTGTTTGGAAGGCTATGTATCCACATCGATCTTATTTAAAAGATGGTCCATCATTGTGGTGTTAGGACAGAAAGTCAGAATTCCTCTGTGCTTCATGCAGCTCTCAGTGTCCTGGCCGTGAACAGGTCGAATGATGTCAACCATCCAATGAAGATAATTGTAACAAGAAGGCAAGATGAAGAGACGTAGAATAGGATTGTTTGCATCCAGAGAAAAATGTTATTTTTTGGTCATTTTTTGTCAATCAAAAGGAATTGCTTTAGACCTTGACCATCATGATTTGTCCTCCTCCTGGAGTTTGGTGGCCTTGTAGTTCTGGTTTACCCAGACTTCTGCTCACAAAGCGTTCCCTAGTGTGATTTCTTTCTTTCTTCTTTTTTTTAATTGAAGTATAGTGGGTTTACCATGTTGTATTAGTTTCAGGTACACAGCAAGGTGATTCATTTATGCATGTATCTATTCTTTTTCAGATTCTTTTCCATTATAGGTTATTACAAGATATTGACTATAGTTCCCTGGCTATACAGTAAGACCTTGTTGTTTATCCATTTTATATACACTTGTATGTATCTGTTAATCCTAAACTAATTTATCTCCCCCCTTCCCCTTTAGTAACCATAAGTTTGTTTTCTTTGTCTGTGAATCTTTCTGTTTCGTAAATAAGTTCATTTGTATCATTTTTTAGATTCCACGTATAAGTGATATCCTATGGTATTTGTCTTTCTCTTTCTGACTTACTTCACTTAGTATGATCATCTCTAAATCCATCCAGGTTGCTGCAAATGGCATTATTTCGTGCTTGTCTGAAATACGACGCGATTTTTGAGTGCGGGAGCTCTTTCTGAGCAAGAGCAGATAGGTGGCGTTCGTTTCACTGTGCAGTAACCTGGAACCTTCCCTGCGTCCTCGTCCCTACCGCTGTAGATCTCACCTGGGCTCATGCAGCAGCCTTAGGGTGACCAGCTGTCCCTGCTGGCCCGGGATAGCGGGTGGAGAGAGAGGTTCCTGGAATGCAGAACTCCCAGTGCTAAAATTGGGAGAGTCCTTGGCAAACCAGGATGAGTGGGTTCCCCTGAGCAGCCTCCTACCTACCTCTCCTTGCATTCAGCTAGCTCCCTTCTCTGATCTGTTTTCCACACAACAGCCAGAAAGATCAGCAGATCTGGTCATGTCACTCCCATGCTGGAAAGCCTTTGATGGCCTCCTACCATCATTAAAGCTAGGCCCTTTACCCCGGCATCCGAGGTCTTCCTTATGATTCTGCCCAGCTGTCTCCCCGGCTTCCTCACTCATCGCTGCTCGCACCCCTGCCCTGCCCTCCGGGCTCCAGTGAGCTGCACTGTCCACTCAACCACACACGCTTCCTTCGCCCCTGCATGAGGCACACCTTCCCTCCCCGGGCCTTCTTCACTCTCGCTGGTCCCCCTAACCAACACTCTTCCCCACCTCTCTGACTTGTCTGCCAGCGTCTTGCCTTTGATGTTACCTCCTCAGGCAAGTCTTCTCTGATTTACCCTATTTGAGTTAGGCGCCTTTATCCTTAGGATGATTTTTGGCTACTCATTACAGAGGCCTGACTACTGTGGCTTAACAGGGTAGAAGTTCGATTTCTCTCTCAAGTGACATGAATGTGGAGATAGACGGTCCAGGGTGGTTTGGCAGCTTTGCAGTCACTGGGGACCCAGGTTCCTTTCTGTACCCCCTGTGCTAGCATGGATCACCTCATGGTCCAGGCTGACTGTTCCAGCCATCGTGTCCACGTTGCAGGTGAAGCATTTTAGATTTTGTATTTGTCTAACTGGCATCCATTAATCATAAGACAAAACTAACGGCCGAGGTTGTTTGCATCTCCCCTGTGATCCACTCTGAACCATTTCCTTTATCTCACTCTCACACACCAAGCCAACATTTCCCCTGCCCTAATCAACCCGGGGCCAGGTGCCAGACAACTAAGGACAGCCCTTATGCCCCAAAGCCCACTGGAATTATTCAAGGAGCCAACATTAAGCTTGCCTTTCCCTCGGAAAACACAATAAAGGCTGTGGCCTGTGCTTTCCCCTTGCTCCTGCTTCTGCATCCTGACTGAACCTGGTACTTCTCCACATGGCCCTGGTGGCATGTTGTGCCCCCGCCTCTTGGGAGTTGTGAGTAGTAAGTTTTTCTTCCAATCGTATTAGCCTCTCCACGTCATCGCTCAGTATCCTTTATAAACTAAGACCCAGACACAAATCACAAAGTAAGTCAGATCCCTTCAAGCAGCCTTCCCTGGCCTACATACCACTGCAGGGTACTAACTAGTCTGCTCCCCACAACTAGCTCCAGAGGAGGCTGGGAGGGTGCAGTGCTGTCCCAAATAAATCGGGCTCTGTCATGGTGACTTGTGCTCTCCTGGCCTGAGCTCACATTTATCTTCTTGTCCCACCATTACCTGCTTACTTCTGTGATGTCTCTTTAAGGGCAAGTTGGTAAGATGAGGGATTGATTTGTGATGGTACCTTGCTGACTGCTGTATCCCTGCACCTAACATAGCGCCTTGAACATTGGAGGTGCTCAGCACTGCAGAAGGAAAGTGGAGCTGTTGACTGTTAAGTTAGGAACGGAGGCGACACAGGTCTGCATCGTTAGCTTAAGCATACCTTCTTTATAACATGGGCAACACATGTGACATGGATCCCTTTATATATGTAGTCACTGAAAAAAATTTTTTGAGCACCTGAATCAGGCTAATTACTAGTTCTAGGTGCCAGAGATACAGCACTGAGCTAAACAGACGTGGCTGTTTATTCAGTACTATGTTTAGAATAAATTCCTGGCAGCAGATCTGAGCCTTGCTGGGCTCACCTTCCTCTTTCCTTCAGAGTTTAATTCTATGCCTTTTACAGTAAGTATTCAATAAATCTCAATCGAGCCGCTGGTTGAAACAAGAAGGATAAAGTGGGAGATTTTAAATGTCCTCATTATCATCCCAGTTTCCTCTTTAAAATGTTACTTGGTCTTTCTTCCCTTTTAAGTTTTACAGCCCTAAAGAAATGAACAATTGGATAATAAGGGCTGGATATAAATTCTTTTTTAAAAATTAATTAATTAATTAATTTTGGGCTGCATTGGGTCTTCGTTGCTGCGCGCAGGCTTTCTCTAGTTGCGGTGAGTGGGGGCTACTCTTTGTTGTGGTGTGTGGGCGTCTCATTGCGGTGGCTTCTCTTTGTTGCGGAGCATGGGATCTAGGCGCACCGGCTTCAGTAGTTGTGGCTCTCGGGCTCTAGAGTGCAGGCTCAGTAGTTGTGGAGCTTGGTCTTCGCTGTTCCGCGGCATGTGGGACCTTCCTGGACCAGGGCTTGAACCCTTGTCTCCTGCATTGGCAGGTGGATTCCTTAACCACTGCACCACCAGGGAAGTCCCGAGCTGGATATAAATTCTAATTCTCTTTCCTGGAATGTATCTTTGTAACACTCTGTACTGTTTTCCTTTGAACTTTGGATATTGTAGAAATTTATGCAGAAGAGGTTTTTATTTTTTTTTATTTTTTAAAATTTTTTTTTTTTTTAAATAAATTTATTTATTTTATTTATATATTTTTGGCTGTATTGGGTCTCCGTTGCTGCGCGCGGGCTTTTTCTAGTTGTGGCGAGAGGGGGCTTCTCTTCGTTGCGGTGCGCAGGCTTCTCATTGCGGTGGCTTCTCTCGTTGTGGAGCACGGGCTTCTCATTGCGGTGGCTTCTCTCGTTGTGGAGCACGGGCTCTAGGCACACGAGCTTCAGTAGTTGTGGCACGCGGGCTCAGTAGTTGTGGCTCGTGGGCTCTAGAGCGCAGTCTCAGGAGTTGTGGTGCACGGGCTTAGTTGCTCTGCGGCATGTGGGATCTTCCCGGACCAGGGCTTGAACCAGTGTCCCCTGCATTGGCAGGCGGATTCTTAACCACTGCGCCACCAGGGAAGCCCAGAGAAGAGGTTTTTAGAGTGAGTTGAGCCATGCAGCATCACACAGTATTTTCTCTCCTGGTCCCACAGCGTCAGGTTTAAGGTCTGGCATGGCATGAAAACCCCCAGCCACCATCACCTCTCTGTACGGATTCTTTAAAGACATTTTTCCTAAGCCTGATATCTGAGAAAATAAGTACACCTCCAACTAGTTATTGGAATAAAAGTAATATTTTTCTATTTTTAATCATTTATATACATTTTTCAAAAATGTTTTTCTCTGCTCACCTGCCTTTTTTTTTTTTTAATTTATTTTATTTATTTATTTTTGGCTGCGTTGGGTCTTCGTTGCTGGGTGTGGGCTTTCTCTAGTTGCGGCGAGCGGGGGCTACTCTTCTTTGCGGTGCGCGGGCTTCTCATTGCGGTGGCTTCTCTTGTTGCGGAGCACGGGCTCTAGGCACGCAGCCTTCAGTAGCTGGGGCGCACGGGCTTAGCTGTTCCACGGCATGTGGGATGTTCCCGGACCAGGGCTCGAACCCGTGTCCCCTGCAATGGCAGGCGGATTCTTAACCACTGAACCACCAGAGAAGCCCTCACCTGCCTTTCTTATGGTGATGGTGACAGAAGTGAATTAAAGCAGTGTGTCCTAACTTGGGGGTCTCTCAGACAATATATTACCAGTTTAATGGTGTCAATGCAAATGGAGTATAAACATGAAATTGAAGGACTTCCCTGGCGGTCCAGTGGTTAGGGCTCCGAGCTTCCACCGAAGGGGTCAAGGGTTCGATCCCTGGTTGGGAAACTAAGTTTCCCATGTGCCGCACTGTGCGACCAAGAAACAAACAAACAAAAAACATGAAATTGAGTCTCTCAAACAAGATACCGCCATTTTTATGCATTAGTGTCAGAGCAGTGGGATCTAAACACAGAATGGTTTCTTTTGCTCCGTCCATGACTTCTTTCATCCATTTTCTGTTGAATCTTCCTTTCCTGTCCTTTAGAGACATCCCTGGAAGGTTCCATCATTTCACAGTCACTTTCAGAAATAAAAGTCCGGTCTCATTTATAGCTCCTGTTTAAACTTTACTTGGGAATTCCCTGGCGGTCCAGTGGTTAGGACTCTGCCCTTTCACTGAAGAGGGCCTGGGTTCAATCCCTGGTCAGGGAACTAAGATCCCGCATGCCGCGAGGCATGGCAATAATAATGATGAAGATGATGATGATGATGATAGACTTTATCCCTTGTTCCCTCCACTTCCTCTTCCCACTCCCAAGCACTCACCAGGCTTATGGCTTGCGGGTGTGGAGGTAGATGGAGATTGCTCTGTGCTTTCACTTCTTTCCTCTCCCACCTGGAGTGGAGGAGGGGGCTTGCGATCTACCTTGGGGATTCCGCGCCCTTCCCTACTCCAATTTCCACAATGTGTGAGGGTAGCCAGCTGGGAGAGGGACAGGTTCTGAGTCTTTTTCTAACTGACTGCTGATCCTCTCTTGGGGGTTGTGATGGTTAATTTTATGTGTCACCTCGGCTAGGCTATGGTGCCAGTTATTTGGTCAAACACAAGTCTAGATGTTGCTGTGAAGGCAACTTTTAGTTGTGATTCACATTTAAATCAGTGTACTTTGAGTAAAGCAGATTACCCTCCATAATGTGGATGGGCTTCATCCAATCATTTGAAGGTCTTAAGAGCAAAGACTGAGGTCCCCTCAAGAGGAAGGATTCTGCTTCCCGACTGCCTTTGGACTCAAGACTGCAAATTGACTTCTTCTGCAGGATTTCCAGCCTGCCAGCATGCACTGCCAATTTCAGACTTGCCACCTCCCACAACTGCATGAGCCAATTCCTTAAAATAAATTTCTCTCTCTCTCAGAAATGAGCTATCAAGCCATGAAGAGATACGGAGGAACTTAAATGTATATTCCTAATTGAAAGAAACCAATCAGAAAAGGCTACCTACTGTATGATTCTAACTCTATGATATCTGGAAAAGGCAAAACTATGGGGACAGTAAAAAGATCAGTAGTTGCCAGGGTTTGGGGGTGGGGGATGACCAGGCAGAGCACAGAGGATTTTTAGGGCAGTGAGAATTCTCTGTGTGATGCTGTAACGGTGGAGAAATGTCATACGTGTCTCCAAACCCGTATAATGTATAACACCAGAGTGAACCTAAAGGGAAACTGTGGACTTTGGGTGATAATTAAGTATCCCTTGTCCTCCCCGAGTAAATGTGCCACTCTGGTGGGAGATGTTGATAATAGGGGGGCAGGGAGTATATGGGAAATAAATAATATGTTGATAATAGGGGGGCAGGGAGTATATGGGGGACAGGGAGTATATGGGAAATCTCTATACTTTCTGCTCAATTTTGCCATAAACTTAAAATGTCTCTAAAAAATGAAGTCTTTTAAAAAATATATTTATTTATTTATGTATTATTTATTTTGGCTGGGCCAGGTCTTAGTTGCAGCACATGGACTCTCTTAGTTGCAGAGTGCATGGGGGATCTAGTTGCCCAACCAGGGATCGAACCGGGGACCCCTGCATTGGGAGCTCGGAGTCTTACCCACTGGACCACCAGGGAAGTCCCTAAAACATGAAGTCTTAATTTAAAAAATTATTTTAGAAGGCTCATATATATATTTTCCCTTAAGGCCATCAACCGATTGGATGAGACCCTCCCACACAGTTACACACACACACACACTCTGCTGGTTCTGTTTCTCTAGAGAACCCTGACAAGGGGTTTTCTCTGCCATCACTGACTTGTTTGTGTCAATGGCCTCCTGGTGCAGTACAGGGACCCAAATCTTCAGAAGAGTTTCTCTGGGAGCCCCTCTTCGTTTGGCTGGGGTGGTGGTGAAGGACCTCCACCATCCACCTCACAAAGAGGGCAGGGAAAGCCTGCTCTGAGCCAACAGCCTTCCTCTCTTGTGACTCTTCCCACCTCCCCTCCCCAGTCTTCTTGGGTGGGCTTTGGGGATTGACTTGATGGGAGCGCAGGGACCAGAACAGTGCCCTGGTGATGGCCATTCCCTTTAGAACGCGTGGTACTTAATGTCCTTTGGTCCTCAGCTGGAGGCCTCAGTAGTCGATTCCTCAGTAGAAGTCAACTCAACAGCAATTACAGTAAGTTTCCAGGATGTGACCAGGAATTCCTTGAAAAAAAAAAAAAAACAAAAGAGTTCCAAGTCCAAACATATTTGGGGACAACTAAGTGAAACAGAGTTTTAAACACTTTTTTTAAATACAACGTTTCTCTGAAACTCTAATATGCTGATATGAATGGCAGACTACAAAGGGAGGATACAGTATTCTGGAATTCCTAAACTTTGACTCTGGAACACAATTTTGAGATTCAACTAGTAACTCCCATACAGTGGTCACACAACACTGGCTTGAAAAATACTGAGTTAGCAAGATGCCTGAGATGCCGGTTCAATTCCTTGAGCCCTCACAGCTGCACAGACTTTCTGGGACTATTACTTAAAGTTCCTTAAGTTAGCTTTTGTGAGCATCTGAGATAGCAAACATAAAGCCCCTGCTATGAAGTAGATGTTGCATACGTGATAGCTATGACTAAGAATAAGATCTGAGATTTGTGGACTTGGAATCAACTCATACTCCATCCTACCATCAGCAAGTATATTTTACTGATGGTGCTTTTGTTGTAAGAACAATCAAATGTGTGATGTGCTATTAAGTCCAAATTCTAAACTGTGTTTTAAAAACCTTTCTGCTATAATCATTCTTTACTGGGACTTCCCTGGTGGTCCAGTGGTTAAGACTCCATACTCCCAAGGCAGGGGGCCAGGGTTCAATCCCTGGTCAGGGAACTAGATCCCACATGCATGCCGCAACTAAGAGTTCACATGCCACAACTAAGGAGCCAGTGAACCGCAACTAAGGAGCCCACATGCTGCAACTAAGACCTGGCACACCCAAATAAATAAATAAATAATAAAATTATAATCACTCTTTATTTTTCCATGTTTCAAAATTGGTACGTGGATAAAATCTGGTGCAATTTTCCTAACTCCAAGAAGACCTGAATAGCTTTTCTACTGGCCAAGTCGACTTTAAAGAGATTGGTGAAGGCAGGACTTCCCTGTTGGCGCAGTGGTTAAGAGTTCGCCTGCCAATGCAGGGGACGTGGGTTCGGGCCCTGGTCCGGGAGGATCCCGCGTGCCATGAAGCAGCTGAGCTCGTGTGCCACAACTACTGAGCCTGTGCTTGCTCCTAGAACCCTCAAGCCACAGCTACTGAGCCCGCATGCCACAACTGCTGAAGCCCGTGTACCTGGAGCCCGTGCTTTGCTAGGAGAGAGGCCACCGTAGTGAGAGGTCCGCGCACCGGGGTGAAGAGTGGCCCCCCCACTCTCCGCAGCTGGAGAGGGCCTGCGTGCAGCAAAGAAGACACAACACAGCCAAAAATAACTAACTAAATAAATAAATAAATTTTAAAAAAGAGAGATTGGTGAAGGCACAGAGAGTGAGTTAAACAGTAGAAAACTCAATTTCCTAGTACAAACATGCAATGAGTAAACACAATTTCCTAGAACAAACAAACAAGGAAAGCCCAGACCTGACAAGCCCTGAGATAACAGGGACTGAAATCTAGTTAGATTGCTTCCCTCCTCTGCCCAGGCCCCATTCTCATTTGGCAAGAGGGGAATAGTGAAGGGAAATTGTTTCCTTCTTCTGGGGGAGGTTGAAAAGGAACTGCCTTGTGATGATCATTCAACACCTACTCAGACCAGGGTTTGGCCAGATGTGATAAAGTCCCTTTATCTTTACTTTTATGCCTTATGAGACAGTATAGATTGGCTGAAAAAAATAGCGTTTTTCATTATTTTGCAAAAACGCCTTAGATTTTATGTGATTTACGTGGTGAAATATTTTGGGCTCCATCCCTACAGTATGGGCAGTTGTTCACTGCCTTACACAGCATTGATGTTGAAAGCTATACAATACTTATTCATCAGAGTTCAAATTCTCAGAGAGCTTCTGGCAAATAAACGTTTAAATTTATGATGATAATAGAGAGAGTGTGTATACACTTTCCAAGAAGGTCTTTTACCTGGAACTGACCACTGTTTATATTGTTGATGACTTCAAGCTCTCTGACTTGTAATATTCTCCAGCCCTTTGTCCTTATGTGAATAATAGAAGGGTAGGGTGTCGGTGCTTTCTCTCTGCACACCTAACATCAGGCCTCAGAGATTCTCAGTCTCTCAAGGATGTTGCTGTTAGAAGTATGTTTTCTTGATGTTTTATAGGTCACCCATCCCAGCACCGTGCGGCATGCGGAACTTTCCGGATCAGGGATCGAACCCGTGCCCCCTGCAGTGGAAGCTCAGAGTCTTAACAACTGGACCGCCAGGGAAGTCCTTGTGTTCTTGATTTTCAAGGCTCTGTCAAAGAAAGAGCTTTATTATTTATTTACTTATTAATTTCTGTGACAAGAACACAACATGAGGACTTCCCTGGCCGTCCAGTGGTTAAGACTCCGTGCTTCCACTGCAGGGGGCAGGTTCTGTCCCTGATGGGGAAACTAAGATCCCACATGCCATGTGGTGTGGCACCCCCAGCAAAAAATAACACAACATGAAATCTACCCTCTACTTTTGTTTTAAATTGATTAATTTATTATTTGTTTTTTGGCTGCTTTGGGTCTTCGTTGCTGCACGCAGGCTTTCTCTAGTTGCAGCGAGCAGGGGCTATTCATTGCGGTGCGTGGGCTTCTCATTGCGGTGGCTTCTCTTGTTGCGGAGCAAGGGCTCTAGGAGCACCGGTTTCAGTAGTTGTGGCGCACGGGGTCTAGAGGGCAGTAGTTGTGGCGCACGGGCTTAGGTGCTCCGCAGCATGCGGGATCTTCCCCGGCCAAGGTTCGAACCCATGTCCCCTGCATTGGCAGGTGGATTCTTAACCACTGCACCACCAGGGAAGTCCTGACATTTACCCTCTTAACAAAATTTTAAGTGCACTATACAGTTTTGCTGACCATAGGCACAGTGTTGTACAGCACGTCTCTGGAACTTACTCGTCTTGCATAACTGAAACTTTATACCCATTGAGCAGCAACTCCCCATCTCCCCCTCTCTCAGCCCCTGGCACCCACCATTCTGCTCTCTGTTTCTCTGAGTTTGACTAGTTTAGATTTCTCATGTGAATGGAATCATGCAGTATTTGTCCTTCTGTGACAAGTTTATACATTTTTTTTTTGATTCAACTGTGCTTAACATTTCACCAGGAAAAAGTATCTTTGTTACTTTTACTAATATCCCTAATGATCACTCTCAACCCAGAACTCACCAGCCTCACCACATTTTTTATCAGCTACCCATAGGGTGCAGAGGAGATGACTATTCAGAACTTTACGTTCACTTCAGTTATTTCTAACAGGATCAAGCTCTAGGTGATAACAAACCAAATCAACCGTCCCCAAGTGCATTTTCTGGTCTAGTATGCAGCAGCAGGATCTAATAGGGAGACCAGAGCTTCCCTGGGTTAAAGCAAATTTATTTTAATAAAACACCTGGTTTTCAACAGAATTTGAACTTATTTCCAAATTGGCCCTTATTTTAAAAGCTTTGGGACTTCCCTGGTGGGGCAGTGATTAAGAATCTGCCTGCCAATGCAGGGGACATGGGTTCGATCCCTGGTTCAGGAAGATCCCACATGCCACAGAGCAACTAAGCCCGTGAGCCACTACTGAGCCTGAGCTCTAGAGCTCGCGAGCCACAACTACTGAAGCCCGCACGCCTAGAGCCCGTGCTCCACAACAAGAGAAGCTACCGCAATGAGAAGCCTGCACACCGCAACAAAGAGTAGCCCCGCTGGCCGCAACTAGAGGAAGCCCACGCGCGGCAGTGAAGACCCAACGCAGCCAAAAATAAATAAGTAAATAAATAAATTAAATAATTAAATAAATCAAAGCTTTGCTTTTGGGGAATGGTATATAGCCACTCTGGAAAATAGTTTAGCAGTTTCTTACAAAATGTAACAAGCAATCACCATACAATGCAGTCATTTCACTCCTGAGCATTTATCACAGATTAATGAAAACTAAAAATATGTACACGAATGTTCACTGCAGCTTTCTTCATAACAGTGCAAATCTGGAAATAATCCAAACGTCCTCAATGGATGGATGGTTAAATAAGCTGTATACAAATATGCCATGGGGTGCCACACAACAAAAACAACAACAACAACAGGAATAAACTATTAGTACAATAGTTTGGATGGATCTGAAGGGAATTATGCTTAGTGAAAAAGCCAATCCCCAAAGATACACACTGTATGATTCCATTTATATAACATTCTTGAGATGAAAAAATTATACAGATAAAGAACAGAGTGTGTGTTGCCATGGGTTATGGACAGGGGTGGGGCTGGGAAAGTGTGTGTGATTGTAGAAGGGGAACATTGTGAGATGGGGCTGTTGTGTAGCTTAACTGGTGCTGATTACACAAATCTACGTGTGATTAGATTGCATAGTGTTAAATACACACACAGAAGGGCATCTAAAACTGAGGAAATCTGAATCAGATGTTGAGTCATACCAATGTCAATTTCCTGCTTGCCACGTTGTGCTGGAGTTTTGCAAGATATTGCCTTTGAGGGAAACTGGTGAAGGGGTCTGTATTATTTCTTACAATTGCATATGAATCTACAATTATCTCAAAATAAAAAACGTTTAATTAAATAAAAGGCTTTGCTTATAAAGTTGAATAATATATTGCCGAGCAAGCAATTCTTTCATTCGAAAGACTATTACAGAGCAAAGAAAGTTCTCATCGGTTTCTACTGAGGAACGGCACACATTGCAAAATAGAACTGTAGGCCTCAGGAAAGTTATAAATCACTTGTGTTATTGAGAAAGCAATTTGGTGTCAGTATCCTCTGGAAGTCAATGAGAGGATAAGAGCAGCATAAAATGAGAGTAACCTAGATAAATTCTCAATAAATTCTAAAAATGAGATTTTAATCACCTTTGTTATGCTTTGAGCTCAGAATTGGACTCTCTACTGATGCAGGTTCAAACTGCAGATTTGCACATGAGCAAATTTCTGTGTTTAGACAGTAACAGTTATTCTGGTCACACTTGAAAAGTGTCTATCCAGCGAATGGCTCTCCCATTTTCACTGTGAGGATGGCACGGTGGAGGCACAGGAAGATAATGGACAGAGAAGGTCTCAAAGAATGCAAAGGAGTCGGCTGAGGAAGACAGGGCAGCAGTGATACCGTGGGCGATGGATCCAGGTACAGGACAGCTATAGATGCAGGCCAGGGCCATGCAGAGGGGGACAGGACAGTCTGTGTGTGTGTGTATAAAAGAGTTAGGGATGAGGACTGAGGAGATCAGGAAAGGATTCCAGGAGATTTAAACTGATCTGGAAGTGACTGCCTATATGGCTCTTGAGAAGGAAATACAATACAATAAATTGAATTATATTATCAGTTTGGTCCCTCGGTTGCACTCGCCACATTTTAGGGACTCAATAGGCTCATGTGGCTAGTGGCTTCCATATTTGGCAGCACAGATATAGGACATTTCTTCCACTGAGAAAGTTCCATAGGGCTGCGCATGCCTGGAATTGACTATGTGTAGCCAGGGAAGGGTATTCTAGGTGAAGCAGGCAAAGAACAGTCAGGGAGGGGTGTGTGCAGGGGAGCAGTGGGAGGTGAAGGTAAAGGTAGCTTGGAATCAGATTGTGGAGCGTCCGAAGGAACAGAAGGTCTAGGGGTATGAAGATCAGCACTTACTTTTCTTGTTTAACAATATATCCTGGTGATCATGAGATATCAGGAGATGGAGATTTGCCTTATTCCTTTCTGCAGCCACACAGAATGCCATCACTGTGTGTCACGTAAGTTATTCAGCTAGCACCTCCTGATGGCTCTCTGTGTTCTTCCCAGTCTTCCACTTACAAGCAGTGCCTAACGTCTAAGGCGTTTTGTGTTTTAAGCCATGTCCTCCTGAACTCAGGGCTTCCAGTGGTGGCCTCCAGGAGCCCAGCCTAGAGCCCACTTTTCTAGTTCTTTCGTGTTTGAAAAATGGCAGTCGGGGGATGGGATGGGTATCGTGGTCCGGGCGCAGGTTGGAAGAAGAATTTCCAGACACAAAGTATTTTAGAAAAGAGTGAGTTTATGGAGAACAAAGAACAGAGCAGAGTTAGTGAGGGCGCGGCAAGTACAGCGGGCCGACTTCCTGGTAGACCAGGGAGAGCCGACCCCCTTTGTGGGCTAGTAGCCAACTTTTATAGCCTCAAGACAAAGAAAATTCCAGCTGGCAGGATGGCATTAGGTAATTGGTCAGGATGCTACAAGGTTACTACATGGTGATTATTTTGCCTAATATGGAGTCGGGGGTTGAGGGGGGGGGCTGTCCGGTTAGATTAGGAGCGCCCATGGCAACAGTTGCTATGGGGGTTCGGTTAATTCTGGAATTTCTGTCCTGCGTCCTTTTTTTTTTTTTTTTTTTTTAAATTAGGTTTATTTAGCGTATGTACACATAAAAGAGAAATCACCCTCTGTTCCCACTCAACAGAAAACATGCACAAACCCAAGGTATACATGAAGGGAAGGGGTCCCAGCCCCAAGTTAGTGGTTGGGTGGGATGGTGCAATCCTGTAAGTCACAAGCCCCAGTCAGGAGAGGCCCCGGACTGAAGTGTTCCGCCGGCTGTACCCCCTGCTGCTGTCCCTAAAATAAGCGTGCGCCATAGCCAAAGGTCTGTTGGAGGCCCTCAAAGTAGTACCGCTGCCAGCCCTGCCGTGTCCTCTCCTCCTCAGGGGCAGGGATGCCTCGGCCTTCCATGCACAGCTCAGTCTCTCCATTCTTGTCAATGAAGGTCAAGGTGATGGTGGCAAAGTGCCCTTCTGGCCAAGATTTAAACCTCCACTTCATCACAATATGTCTCTCAGGGATCAAAGAGATTACAGCCTTAAATTTTATCTACAGAGCAGATCAGTGAGTTCTCCAGAGACATTGCCATCTACCAGGTGAAACTTGCCCCCTTTGTCTGCTTCTAACATTGCAGGAGCATGGGTAAAGGCCCGAACAAGCTCCTGGGTGGTAAAAACTCTATGGAGCTCCTCTGGTGATGTCAGGAAGGTTTCTCTAAGGGTGTTCTTACAAGTGGGGATTTTGACACCAACAGGTCTGGCCTGGGTTTTTGAAGGAGCAGGCTTAGCCTTGCGACCCTCAGTTTTCAGTGCTGGCTGCCCGACTGGGTCTACTGCCTCTCCGTTCATTGTAGGCAAGCTCAAACCCTGCGTGAACTCTGTTTTGAGGGTGCTGATGTAAATTCCCGTTGCTTCTCTTAGCAGTTTCACCCCTTCTTCCCTCATTAAGGCCACGAGATTCATGTCAGGCTCACCCTTGACAGGGCTCACACTAATCTCCACTTCATCCACAGTATTTTCATCAGACAAATTGGGGATCTCCACATGGCCCTTGTACTGCACCCCAGACTTAGAGGTACCTGTCCAGTTTAGTTTGACGCGTCACTCATAAAAGAAGATAAGTTTGCCTTTGCGATTGTTAATAGATGCCTCTCCATCAAGCTTATTCACTTCGGTCACCTCGCACTTGCCTTCCTCATCTTGCACACGCACTGCTAGGAACAGTGTTTTCAGCTTATCTGTGGACCAGTTTGAAGCATCTCTCTCTGTCCTGTGGAGACACAAAGGACACTTCTCATTGTTTCCCTGAACCCTTAATCAGCCATGCTGAGCCTCATGGGAGTTGTAGTCTTGTTGACTGACACGCCGGATAACCGCAGAAGT
The DNA here is from genome assembly GCF_965194825.1 of Balaenoptera physalus. Taxonomy (NCBI): domain Eukaryota; kingdom Metazoa; phylum Chordata; class Mammalia; order Artiodactyla; family Balaenopteridae; genus Balaenoptera; species Balaenoptera physalus. Next base: position 47,320,755 of record NC_138895.1, on the reverse strand, counting down.
GTCCTGTGTCATTGATACAGGGTGTCCTTGATGTAGGGCTGTATAGCGGGGGCTGAGAGCATGCCCTGTATTCTAATTACCATCTGTATTGGTTTCAGATTCCTCCTTCAGGTTTTAAACCTGCCCTGTGGTAATAGGCAATGGTAGGCACATCAGGCCGGAGGGCAGGGGCCAGTCTCAGCACTTACCAGCCAAATTATTTGCTTGGAGTCAAAGATGCCCTTAGTACCTCTTCAGCACCATTATCTTCTCCAGCTTTTACTCTGACTGTAAGGTCTCGACTGTCACCTAGGGTCTTTTTTTTTTTTTTTTTAACATATTTATTGGAGTATAATTGCTTTACAATGGCGTGTTAGTTTCTGCTGTATAACAAAGTGAATCAGCTATATGTATACATACATCCCCATATCTCCTCCCTCTTGCGTCTCCCTACCATCCTCCCTATCCCACCCCTCTAGGTGGTCACAAAGCACGGAGCTGATCTCCCTGTGCTATGCGGCTGCTTCCCACTAGCTATCTATTTTACATTTGGTGGTGTATATATGTGCATGCCGGTCTTAAAGAGACTTCCCATTGTTCTGAGTTTGCATTAAAGCCCAGTGAAGGGAATAGGGTTGTCCCATATTTGAGCTTAGAGTCTCTGCGGGAGTGCATCTTCAGCCATTCTCTCCTACAGTTTTATTTCCCTTTGCTTCCTGCCTCAAAGGACACATAAAATGCCCCTTTATAACAAGGCTAGATACCTTTGTCTTGGTCCCATTCTGCAATTCTCAGAACAACTTTTTATACTTCATACCTTAAAAATCACACTTCTAAATATTAATACCTTGAGTTTATAGCTTTGCTCATGAGCTGCTATCTGTAATTTACTTTAGAATGCTTCAGCATGGAGAGTGTGATATAAAAATGTGTGTTAGTTTAAGCTACCCTAGGGGAAGCTGGCTACTCTAATTCCATTGGTGATCAGCTAGCATCATATCAGAAAGATCCTGCTCCAGATGAAGTTACCATAAATACTTCCGTTTTCCATATCTTTGATCAGCAGTGAATTCGTCACTTGTCTTTCTTTTTTATTTTTTAAAATTTATTTTATTTTTGGCCGCGTTGGGTCTTTGTTGCTGCGCGTGGGCTTTCTCTAGTTGTGGTGAGCGGGGGCTACTCTTCGTTGCAGTGTGCGGGCTTCTCATTGCAGTGGCTTCTCTTGTTGCGGAGCACGGGCTCTAGGTGTGCAGGCTTCAGTAGTTGTGGCACGCGGGCTCAGTAGTTGTGGCTGGCGGGCTCTAGAGCGCAGGCTCAGTAGTTGTGGCGCACGGGCTTAGTTGCTCCATGGCACGTGGGATCTTCCCAGACCAGGGCTAGAACCCGTGTCCCCTGCATTGGCAGGCAGATTCTTAACCACTGTGCCACAAGGGCGGTCCCAAAATAAAGCATTTTGAAAGTTTTAAAAATTGTATACAGTTAAATATGTCTACCTTCTCTTTTACAGCTTCTAGGTTTCCCATTCTTGGTTAAGAACATCTTCCCATAAAAAGTGATATATGTCAACTATTTCTCAATGAAACTGAAAAAAAATTTTCCTTTATAAAAACAAAGAAAAAAAGAATATCTCCTCCACTCCTGGGTTGTACATGTAGTTTCCTGCATTGTCTTTTAAGATTAAAAAAAATTTTTTTTCAGTCTTTAATCCAACTGGGATTTATTTTCATATAAGGTATGATGGGGCCCAGCTTTATTTTCTTCCAGTCAGATAAGTTGTGCCAGTACCATCTATTAAAGAAATCAACCTTTTACCACGAAACTAAAACACCACCTAAATTGTATACAGAATTCCCATGAATATAGGAATGTACCTCTGGATTCCCCATCCTGTTCTTCTGACTTATTTGACTTTTTGTTGACAACTTATTAAACTGCATTGGTGTAATGCTCAATAAAATTTGAATATCCTTTATGCTTGGAGTTGCTCACACAGCCAAAATTCATTGGTATCCCTTGCTGCTTGACACACATGGATATGACCTTGCCCCTGCCCAACACTAAGAAAGGAGGAGGGAGGAAACAGGAGGCCTGGGCAGAACCCAGTTGTGGAGGCATGGCCTGCAGCAGCAGCTGAGTCAGGAGTTCAGGTCTGGGCATCCTCATGGGAGCTGGTGGGGGGGGGGGGGTTGTTTCTGCTCCAGCAGACTATGAGGCCAGGTGTTACTCCTGGTAGGTTAAGGGAATCTGGATCTCTTGTGCTTCCAGATTCCTTTTCAGCATAAACTAGCCAGAGGGGATTCTGGGTTTTACCACTAAGAACCCTGATGGATACACGTCATTTTAAATTTTATTCTCATAACTGGTATTCATGAGGTGGGCCCCCTTGCCCTCTCTTGCAGCTGCTCGCTACTTTTTCTTACTTCATTTTTTTCAAATTATTTGTTTCCATAGTCTTTGAGGTACTTGAAAAATCTGTTTCAGTCTAACTGGAATTGAGCTGAATTTATATATTTGGGAAATATTGATATTTTTGTTTTCCAAATAAAGAATGATAGTTTTTCATTTGTTAGATCGTTAGTCTGTCCTTCAAAAAGACTACAGTTTTCATTTGGTCTTGTATCTTTCTTGAAACATTTATTTCTAGATACGGTAGTTATGGAAATTCCCTAGTTGTCCAGTGGTTAGGGCTCGGCACTTTCACTGCCGGCGCACTGGGTTTGATCCCTGGTCAGGGAACTAAGATCCCACAAGCCGTGAGGCACAGGCAAAAAAAAAAAAAAATCATAGTTTTAGTTGTGATGTAATTGGATTTTTTTTTCCATTTCCTTTTCTAGGTGCTTATTGTAGTACATAAAATTCTATTGGTTTCGTGTATCTGCCACTTTAGCGTATTCTCTTCCTAGTGCTCATAAGCTTTTTATTAGAATCTCTTGGGTTTTCTAGGTATGAAAACAGGAAAAAATGATTTCTCTCTTCTTTGATGTTGTACCAATTTAAACATTTTAAAAAAATACAGATGGTTTCTATGTTTTTTTAAAAAATATTTATTTATCTATTTGGCTGCGCCGGGTCGTGGTTGAGGCACGCGGGATCTTTTGTTGCGGCCTGCAGGATCTAGTTCCCTGACCAGGGATTGAACCCGTGCCTCCTGCATTGGGAGGACGGAGTCTTGACCACTGGACCACCAGGAAAGTCCCAATTTAAGCATTTTTTTTAACTGTTCATACCTAAGACAATGTTGACTAGCAAGTAACCCTGCCTTGCTCTGACTTTAATGGATATGACTTTAGTATTTCACCTACTTCAAGTTTTTAAAATCTAAATTGGAATAGCTGTGGGATTATAATACTTCAGCTTAGTGTCATGATCATGTACTTTTTCTGCTTTAATCTTGCGATTAAATGAAATGTTAGATTTCTTGATATTATACCTGTTTTATTCTTTCGATAAATTTCTGGATTTTGATTGCTAATAACAGAAATGCCCCCCGGTTTCTGGCATTTGGATGCGCCTTTCCTAGTTCCAGTGCTAAGGAAGGTTTTCTTCCATTGTTCATTATTGTGGTCATTTCAGTTTTGGTAAGAAATGGGAAATAGCTCCAAATTTTCCCGGCAATATATTTTTTAAATTATTGAAGACAGTTTAGAAGAGAAAGAAATCATTCATAATTCCAGGGTCTTAAGTAGCTAACAGCTCTGGTTGTCCTGCCAGTAAACACCCTTGTGGTGTTTTTCAGAATGTCTGCAGCCCCCTCAGCCAACTTTGCAAGGAACCCTTGCCGTAAGGACACACGCTGCTCTTCTGAACCCTGGGGGAAGCTCCTGTCTAGAAAAGAGCCTCGCTACCCTCTTTCCCTGGGGAAAGGCTGCCATGTAAAGCGTGCACTACGCAACTCCGAGGGCACTATTCATGTTCAGATTCACTGTGTGTATGCATATTTATTACAACAATTTCCCAACAGATGTCAGTGGAGTGAATCGAGGAAGCAGTAGCAGTGAGGCTGTCATGACACCCTTCCAAGACCAGGCTATGTGTTACCTGGGACCCCTACTCAGTTGTGACCCCGAAAAGGAGCTGTGCCCCTGCTGGGCACCTGAGAGCAGCTAGTTTCATCCATGCCTCCTCAGCCCGCCCCTACACCCCGCCTTGGTCCTGTTACCTGACAACAACAAACAGCAAGCTCACCCCCAAGATCCCCCTACTGGTAATGTTCTATTTCTTAAGCAGAATGGTGGTTTCAGAGGTGTTCATTTTATTATGCTTTGTAATTTATGTACATGTTACATATATTCATTTTGAATGCTTTGATACAATAAATAAAAAAGGAAAGCACACATACAAAAAAGAATGCCATTATCGCGGGGATGACCTTGAATCTGCTTAAAATTTTCTTCAGATTAGCCTATTCATGAACCTCAGTATTGTTAATTAAGTAGGTAGCAAACATCTTATAATGTACCTCATATACCTTTCTTTTTTTTTTTTTTTTTTAAACTCATATACCTTTCTTGATGGTAGGATTAGAAATCATTGTGTTAAAGTATTTAGAATAGTAACAGTGCCTTTTAATTTTTTAAAGATTACATTACACACCAGGGTAACTTCTACTGAAAATTGTTATAATCTATACTTGCAGTGTAGGTGTGAAAGCAGGCTGCTAAGTTTTTTTAAGCCTCTAGGTCTCTAGAATTTCAAGCAGTCACTGAGTGGCAGAAATTTCTTCCACCATCTATTACATGTAAGTTGAAACACTATCAGCTGCTACTCTGAGCAGCATCCAAGAGATTTTAAAATTTCTGCTCGATTGGAAAAGCTAAAACCTGACCTTAAAAGTGACACTTGGCTGCAGGATATACACAACGTAGTCAACCCTGTGACAGAAGACTGCTAGCTGTTCCTGATATCCACTTCTCTGCTGCTTCCTCAGTAATGAATCCTGAAATGTTAATTTGGCCAATGACAGCCCAGGATAAACACTATTACTTCCCATCCCCCTCTGTAGCTAGTAGGATCAAGTGATTGAGTTTGGGTGGATAAGCCTGTGTGGTGTGAATAACTTGTAAGAAGTGTTCTTAAAGGAAGGGAGCAGAAATGCTCAGAGGAGGTTTCTAGCTGGTGCAGCTGTCTGCAACCGTGACATGAAAGCCACATGTTGAGAATGTGGAAGGGCAACACAGAAGGACCTTGGATGCCTGGCCCTGCAGAGTGTCAGAGTAGCCCTGGCCTGCTTTCTCAGGCCTGCTTTCTCTCTTTTTTTTTTTTTTTTTACATGCAAGAGAAATAAACTTCTATATTAAGTCACTGTTGTTTAGGACACAGCCATACTAATACCTAATGCCAAATTTGAGTTTAATTTCCTTAATTTAAAAGGTTGATACAAGTGATACACTACACCTGGTGGCAGTTACATCTACTGCTGTAAGATGGAAGCTGTTTCCCATAGAGAACACTGTGTCACGAACAGGGACATTTCAAGAGATGCTTCACTCCAAATACTTGACTTGCCGGTGGTAAAGCCTGCAAGTACACCTACGGTTTCAGAGCATCAAGAACATTTGCAACATTTAGAACCTATAGTTTAGAAACATCAAGAACATCAAAAAGTCACTGCCTTTAGACTAGCTTAGGATGCGAAGTGCCCTCCCATAAGAGAACCGTAAGGAGCAACTTAAATCAAAAATGGTTTGTTTTATTTACAATACTCAATGCATTTTACAAATAACATATTTGCATTCCCTAAGTCTTTCGGAAAGTAATTCCAGTTTGTGCAATGAGTTTATAGGAAAGTCTTAAGACATCTGTTAGACATCTTAAATTCTAAATTTCAAAAGATATTTCACACTCTATTAATAGAGGACTGTTTGTAATTAAGAAAAACTAAACTCTGTAGTTAAATATTGCCCTTCAATATCTTTAACCCAAGTACAAACTGGATTAGCCTATGAAATAATACCATTAGATTCCGATGAGTCATTCCCACTGCCCGCCTAATAAAATGCATGCACAAAGTAAACATGGTCAATTACATTAATGACATTTTATTTCAATACTTGTTTTTTGGACTCTCTCAACTACTGTTTTGCTCAATTCAGGATACAGAGAGGTAGGATTCCAGTCTGGGGAAGTCCTAACCCACTACTCCTTGCTCCAGAACAGGGAAGGATTTTCATTCAGTTAAGTACGGGGAGACAGGTCAGGATGAGGGAGAGTTTTCAGTAGTTTCTCTAGGAGGCTTTGTTTGCTAATCAGAACAAGGGTCCCCTCCAGGCCTGACAAAGCCTGAAGGGATCACTCATCTCCCTACTAGTGGTTTGGGGAGCATCTAATCCAAGCCTCCAAAGGACAACAGGCTCCCCTCTCTCCTCTCTCCCCTGAATCACTATCTTGATTTTATTGCCTTCTGAGTTTATGTTGGAAAACAGTTCCTCTGTTCAGACGCCAGAAACTGCTTTCATGTCACATAACTTTATGGAATAAGAGCGATGAACAATGATACTTTGTGCAAGAGTTTGCATCTCATGCATGTGTAAGAGAATGAACTTATTAATTTTATCACTCATAGCTGCCATCTCTTAAAACATAAAAATCCATGCCCTAGTTCTTGAGCCAGAGAGAAGGGACAGGTATCTCCATCCTGGATCCACCCCAATTTAGCAGTGCACTTCTCCGTCTCCACACCGAATCTCCCCTCAAAAGATGGTGTTTCTAACACCTGGTGTTGGTGGTTGAATGAGAGATACTAAGCTGGAGAAATAAAGTCCAACATTCGACATAGCCAACACAATTCTAAGATAAAGAAATGGTGAGGTAGAGTTGAGAGAGTTCAATTAAATTTTTTGAGCATAGATCTTTTGGCACATTCTAAAATTACACAGACTCCCTAATTCAATTCTCCTTTGTGATACCTTTACAAAGTGCTGCAATGTAGGAATCCTTGGATCTCTTTAGGAAGCATCTATATAAAGCGAACAGACCACAGTCATTTGAAGAAATCCACTCCTGGCACTTTAGCTTATTTACCCCGATATTGAAGCAAATAAAAACAATGCTATCCATTTGCTGAATTTATTTAAACAAATCAATTTAGAAATATAGAATTAAACAAAACTTCTGACATGTAAACATACTGCCATGTTCCTGAAACAGATGTTAACACCTGATAAAAGTTAATAATCACTTGTTAGGAAAGCTGTCCATTAATAAGGCCAGTCTTCAGCAAAACTAAAAGCATTTTGTTTCTTTAGCTTTCCTAGTGTGACAATGCAATACTATCAAACCACAGTCAAATATAATAAAGACAAGATTGGATGGACAGATCAGTACCATTGGTTACAGCTGTTAAACAGTTTCATTCTTGGCGCCACAGGAAAACAATTAAGCCAATCACATCGAATAAATCATGGCTTTTTTTCTTTATCACAATTCACTAAGTGATGTTAATTATGGTCCTTGTCAAACACGTTTGGTAAAGGCTATTTACAGTGTACATGGCTGAGCATGCACTATTTATAGTTACAAAGATACCTGCCAGTTTATTACAATAGAATTACACAGTGCCTGAAAATGGTGAAACATCTCACACATCATTTAAATCAATACAGTTTCAAGCAGGAAACGTTCCTTATTTGATCATGACTGCAATAATTACATGAAAATTCTTATAAAAACACGAATCCCCTTCAAGAAATTGATGCATATTCTACGCACTACAGGTTAAGGCAGTAAAAAAATGTATTCCTGATAACTGGAGGTCTTGACAATGTCAATTAAAGCTGTCTGACTTTAGTTTTTCATTCTCCATCATGTAATCAAAGTTCTGTCTGTATAACTAGTTTGTGAAAGATTTCATTTTTAAAGTCAAAAAAGTATTAGTAACGAAGAAGAGTTGATGCTGGAAAAAAAGTAATTGCTAGGGAGAGGAAAAAATGTAAGGTGGATTTTGCCTGAAAGTTTTCAAATCATCAACAAGAGCATTATTTGTGAGTCTGAACCTTAAAAGTATAAAACAAATACATATAGTTTACCTTTCTTAACTTAAAATATACTGTACTTTGAACAATTCAAGTAAAGTAAGACTATCAAAAATAACTTCATAAGCCATACAAGTGTCAACTGTATTTTGAATGTTTTAAGAACTTTTTAAAAATTGTAAACTAAACCATGACAGTTTAGTTAAACAAATAATAAATGACTTTTTATTTGCACTTGTGATTTCTTTCATACAAATTGCTACCAACAAATATGTAAAGATATGGCAGATTATGCATTTGATCAAAGCACTTTGATTTAAGCATAAAACAGATTCAAATGGTTTAAGTTCCGTGCATAAGATCCAAGAAGCTGCTTACTAATATGTAGGCAACCCTCTCTCTAATCAGAATCCTTTATTCCTCAGCTGCAGATGAGACAGGGCACAATCTGTTGTAAACAGGGCACTGTTGTAAAACCAGGATAATATTCTTAAATTAAGATCGTTGTTAGATTGAAAAGACTTTCCCCAAGTGTCTTCCAATTCTGCTGACCTCTTAATTTCATAAATTAACTTTCCTTTGATTCCATTTTTACGGTGGTTGTGTTCACAGTTTTGTTTTAAAAATTGGTTTAAATTTATATAAAACTCTGTACATGTTCACAAATTATTGCATAAACAGCATAATCTTCAAGACAGTGTTTGCAAACACATGTCCAATTCAGGAAAAAAAATATTCACGTTTCCCGTCTGGCTTTTTTCTTCTTTTTTATTTGTTTGGGAGATTCCCAACTAGTTTCAGACTTGGCTAAAAGGCGAAAAAAAAAAAAGAGAGAGAGAAGTTAGGACAGTAAATACTGTTCTGTTTCAAAAATATGAAAGTATCAATAAAAACATGCTTTGAAATCCACTAATGATGCCTCAAATTTTATGTCTACATTTTCAAGTTCTAGTTACATGTTTTTAGGTTATTCTCTGGCTGCCTTCCTCTTTTCCTTTCCTCTGTATTATTTGGTTTAACGATATGGATGATATTTCATCAGTTTTGACCTAGAAAAACCATTGTTTAAAAGACTCAATCTAAGTAATAAAAGTGAAAGTGGGTAAAATGGACACTAAAGGTAGCTAAAGGGAGAAAAAGAGGTGAAAAAAAGGGCACAGGACAATTTGCAGTCTCAAGAACATGTGCACAGAAAAAGGGAGGGACTGGGCGAGTAAGGGCAGGCATAGCCCTCCTCTGTGTACGTCCTTGGCCACCTATTCTTGCCTGAAGTGACTTCAGCTCCCTGGACCTCCCAACTGAGGTCCACAAGGGTCCAAGGAATCTAGGCTTTGCAAAGGAGGAAAGGGATGCTGCAGTAAGTAACCCATTAGACTTCTACGACAGTAACACTTACAGACAGCACAGAGAGCGCCAGAAGAACCACAAGTGAGAATTACTTACTCTGTGAAGGAGGCACACTATTTTGCTTAGTATTCGACTTGGATTTATCTGTTTCTTGTAGCATCGGTGGCACTTGGGAAGAGCTCTTGTCAGAATCACTTTTTGATAAAATAACAGATGGCTCGGTAGAAACAGCAGGTGGAAGAGTCTTGATAGGCTATTTTGAAATGAAATTATCTTAGATTTTCATAAAAAATTTCAAATAAAAGTAAGTATCATAGTAATACAAGAGGCTGTATAGCAGTAATATGAACATGGTTGCCAAATAATTTATCAGCAGAAGCGCTACAACTCATGCCTGCCCTCTAGTGACATATAACCAAATAAGTCTTTATTTACAATATCCACAAATACAGGTTGGGATAAAAATGGATCAATGTGTAAAATCACAAGATGTTTACTGAATTTCACATAAGAGTGAATAATTCCATTTTCATTAACTTTTACATTTTTCTTTTTCATTACAAGTAACAGGATTTTTTTATGTTTTGGTATTCAATGGTTCTGTCCACTTCCCACTAACTCTCACCTCCTCAAAACCTTTTCATGTGAAGGCAAAAAGAAAATAGCAAATTTCTGAACTACCAGTAGGTGATACTCCCTTTTGTCCTTCTCAAGAGTTAGGGATATCTCAAAGAGCAGCAGCAACAGGTTCAGTTTCCTCTCCAAGGAAAAAGATGGCCTCAGATACAGCAGGCTATGGCTACTAGTCTTATCTATTAAAGCAACAAGTAAAACTCAGGTCCAAATCGTCAGAGTTTTATTGAGTCTGGTAGTGAAATCATAATGCGTAGGGCCTGAACTCTTGAATCTTCCTTCTCCTCTGCAACCTCAGAGCAGAGAGGTAAACTAACTGATTTGCCTGAATGAGGCCTAACTGTTAATGAATGTTCAGGACAGGTAACAACAGAAACCCCAACACTTACAGTGCCTTGAGGCTGTAATAGATGAGTAAGAGATCATCTCACCCTTTAGCTCTACCTGTGATGATTATTTTGAATATAGAAACAAGGGTAAGTCATGCTTCTCTTGCCCCTTCTTCTTCCAGGCTCCATGGGTTCAAGAAAGCACAACGGGAAAGGAAACAAGAGGAAGATGTGTGTACCCAGGTAACTACTAGGATTCCTTCTTCCTATTTCAGGTATCTGAAGCTGCATTTATGTTGCTTGGTTCAACTTTAATAATGTTTCCTGTATTTATTTCATACCCAAAAGTTTTAGTACTCATTTTAAATCTCTTTCCCCCCCCATTCTCTCACTTACGTATATTAAATTACAGAAGGACTCAAATATCCTTTACAAGATGGCTTCTGAAAATGACTTATTAAGTAAAACATCAAAATGTCATATGACCCTTTGCAGTCTATTAAATTTATGTATGTATTTTTTAAAAAAATTAATTTATTTATATATTTTTGGCTGTGCTGGGTCTTCGTTGCTGCACGCAGGCTTTCTCTAGTTGCGGCGAGCGGGGGTTACTCTTCATTGCGGTGTACAGGCTTCTCATTGCAGTGGCTTCTCTTGTTGTGGAGCACGGGCTCTAGGTATGCGGGCTCTAGGTACGCGGGCTCTAGAGTGCAGGCTCAGTAGTTGTGGCGCACGGGCTTAGTTGCTCTGCGGCATGTGGGATCTTCCCGGACCGGGGCTCGAACCCGTGTCCCCTGCATTGGCAGGCGGATTCTTAACCACTGCGCCACCAGGGAAGTCCTATGTATGTATTGAGACTGCATTCTTTTATGTCAAAATACTCTCAGGGAATTAAAAGCATCAAGTCCAAATAGGAAGTATGGTTAAGATTTTTAGTACCAGACTGTTACAAATTCTTTCTCTTAACAGTAATTCAGGTTCTTGTGTAAAGCTGTCTCATTAAATATGTAAGCTCCACAGAGGCAGAGATTTTTTTGTCTGCTTTGTTCTTTGATGTGTCCCTAGAATCTTAAATAGTGTGTGGCACTGTGGTAGGTTCTCAATACATTTTTTGAATGAGTATATAAACGAACCATGCAGAATTTCATGGTCATTCAAATTTCTTATATTTCTATATGATATAACTTACCAAATTAGAAATCAGACTTTAAAGAGCTATGGTCTTTGTGTCACTGGTCTAGACCTTTTGTAAAATGGTCCCTTCTGACATATCAAAATTTTCCACAGATGGCACACAGTTCAAGACACTGTCAGCAAATTTTAAACAAATGTTACATTCTGAGAGGTCGGACCATAGTCACGTTATATTATGTGCATGCTTTTGGGGGAGTGGAACCAGTCACATTTTCTGTAAGGCATCTATCCCTTGTATGCCTAGATATTTAAGAAAAAAATACAGTCTAGTGGCTCTCTCTAGTTTGGCCTCTGATAGTTATGGGCCTTGGGCCAACTTATTCAACTTCTCTAAACTCATTTATATAATGGTTTGCACCTCTCTTGTGGGGTTGTTGTGAGGGCAATTTGGTGTATTTAAAATGTTTAGCATGGGCCTCCATAAAATATTACTATTAATACAATTCTCAAGTCATCAAAATTTTATTCCTTACATATCAGAAAGTTACCTGGCTGTTTTTGATGAGAGCTTCCGCTGGATCACTAGTGCTTATGGTCTTCAAAGGAAAAGCTTTCTCCTGTTTTGGACGGACCTTAGAGGTGTTCACCGGGAGCTCTTCTCTAATCTCTTTTTCTAATTCTTCTGTGTCCTACAGAGAAAAGTAGTGCATTAGATGATACAAATCACTCATTTTTACTAATTAAAATCTATTTGGTTTATAGTACTACTGTCCAGAAGGTATTCCAAGAAGATAATTTTATTTCAGAAAGTGCCCAAATGGCTTAAAAGAGCATAAAAAAATAATTATTCAAAGAATTTTAACCATAGGTACGTTTGGAATATATGTTCATCATCCCTGCTTTCCTCAGGGATTTAAATCAACTGTGAATTAAAAAACAACACACTCACACTCCCAAATGGGAACCATTTAATTTACTAAACCAAACAAGTATTTTTTTCCTTTTAGAAAAAGTACACAGGGAATCAGGTGCTACTTGAAGACTTCAGAAATAGCATTTCACTTAATGACTTCTTCAAGGAATGAAATATTTATACATAAGTGCATTTTCTAGATAAATTAAGCTTACACAGTAGAAAGGACACAGATAGGAATTTCAATTTTGGCCATGCCACGACCTAGCTAAGTCAAGGACAAATGCTTACGTCAAGGACAAATCTTTCATTTCCCCAAACTGCAGTTTCCTCAACTGTAAAATAAAATTTGTGTAGATAATTTTTATGGTCTTTTCCAAGTTTAAACATTTCCATTCTTAGGTCTTCAAACTTTTTAAAAGACATTACATGCTTAGGTATGTGAAATAAGTATGAATTAGAATATATTAAATAGGACTATCATTGTGAATGGTAAGGAAAAAAAAAATTCCAAAACGTAATCATTTATGCATAGGCTACTCTGTGCTATATACTTTACACAGAACTTCATGGATATCTCATTTAATTCTCAAAGCAACCTATGCAGTTAAGGAACTTGTGCAAAATACAACAAACAAACAAAAAACAACGCAGTAAATGGCAGAACTAAAATGTGAATACAGATCTGACTCTAAAACCTGTATACTTATTCACTATATTTAAAAAACAGATCAAACATTTTTTTAAAAGGAGTATCAGAATACCAAAGGAACTTTCACAATTTAATGACCTTTGCCAATTAAGTTGAAATTTAAGGAATACATCTACCCCACAAAATTTCCTTTAAAAGGAACTCACCTAATCTACAAGCCAGAAAAGCAGTATTAGTAAAGGCCATAGTATGAATCACAGAAATCCAGAAAAAGTTTGGCTAAATGGATTTCAGATAGTATTACTAACAAAGTATGGCTATCAATAACATTTCTCATCAGCTAGTTCAGCTAACAAGAAAAGCACACCCACTATATAGTTTTTGTTTTTATGCCCATTGATCTTAGTTGTTAACCTTAATGCCCACTTATTATTACTGAGAGAAAACTAATATTGATAATGGATTGGTATCATTTATGAAGGGTTGTGCTTCCCACAACAAAAAAGAACTGAACACATACTTCTTTAAAAAGTCATGCAGACATTTTTTCCAAGTAGAATAAGTAGGAAAATTACTATGTAGCCTATCCTCTAGAAATTTTGGTCATCTCCTACATTTAAAGGAATGAAAACAATTAGCCACATGGTTATAAGTAAGAAATAAGATTTTCATAAGTTGTAATGTAATAGTGATAATGCTTTCAAAAACAAATCCATGCGTATTTCTAGTAATCTAGTACATTTGAAATTAAAATATCTTTGTTTTCATCTATATAATGATCTAAAAATACTTTCCCAGATAGGAAAGACCAAAGAAAAGAAAAGGAAAATGTAGGAGTGATATAAATAGAAAGTTTCTGTTAGAAGCCAAAAAATCAGGAAAGGATACCAAGTGGAACAGCCAGCAAACTCAGAGTCAAGGGAAAGACTCCACTTGTTATGCGCATGGTTCTCCTAAATGTGCTAAAATTCTAATTTGCTAAATTCCATTACTCAAAGAATTTCTGTATGTGTGAAATACTGTACCCCCTGTTCCATTTCATCATAATATAAACTAAAATGCATCTAATTTAGAATTTTAGTTATTTGCTTTTGGTTTATACCTTTGATATTTTCTTTAGAGCAATAACATTTTTATTACAGCATGACATAAAATCTTTAAAACATTCTATGACTTTTCAAATGCTTCTCAAGTAAATTTGATGTCTCACACGGTGTCTTTATACCTCTACATTTTCTTAGCATCTGCAAATCATCTTTTCACAAGTCGGCAGTAGGTGCTTAACGAATGATGTCTGTTGTTTTATACTCTACCTGTGCAGGAGAGTTATCTTCACCTTGCTTCTTCTTTTTCTTTTTTTTCTTTTTAGATTTCCCTGTTGGAAGAGCTCCCTCTCCCTTTTCTTTATCATCATCTGAAACCTGATGTTAAAAGCAAAAATACTGAAGTGAACCAACTGGTTAAGTTTTCATTATTCAGAAAATTATTATGAAATAATTCATTAGGTGCAGTCTTTTTCTCCCAAATTCTGAGTAAGAATTAGTAACAATAAAACTGATCTGAAATCACATACTCAAAAAATAACAAAAGTGCATGGAACTTCACTCTTCTATTACGATAAACCCCTTTTTCGTACATCTTTCATCGCTCACTACATGATCAATTACACAGCTGTGCAAACCTTGGTTTTTAAAAACTCGTTTCTTAGGTAATTTATTTTATTTAAACACAGAACTATTTGCATTAAAATTGAACTTGACCCTGTTAAGAGAATGACAAGCTACAGAGTAGGAGAAAATATTTGTAAACCACATATCCAACAAAGGACTTGTATCTAGATTATATAAAGAACACTCAAAATTCAACAGTAAACAAATAAACAATCCAATTAGAAAGTGTGCAAAAGATACGAACAGACATTTCACAAAAGACATTAGAAATGTTCTGTATCTTGACTGTATCAATGTCAATGGCCTGGTTTTGACACTGTACTATGCTTTTGCAAGATGTTACCATTGGGGGACACTGGGTAAAGGGTACAAGGGATTTTTCTGTATTATTTCTTACAAGTACATGTGACTCTGGGACTTCCCTGGTGGTCCAGTGGGTAAGACTCCGTGCTCCCAATGCAGGGGCCCTGAGTTCGATCCCTGGTCGGGGAACTAAATCCCACATGCAGGCCACAACTAAGAGGTAGCATGCCGCAACCAAGAAGCCCACATGCGGCAACTCTGAGCCTGCATGCTGCAACTAAAAGATCCTGCATGCCGCACTGAAGACCCAGCACAGCCTAAATAAATAAATAAATAAATAAATATTAAAAAAGTACATGTGACTCTATAATTACCTCAAAAGAAAAGGATTAAAAAAATTGAATTTGAGAAGGAATGTCATTGAAAGTAATATTCTGCATGACAAGAACAGCAAATTAAAATTGTTAAATTAGTATGAATGATATTTCTTCACACATACCATATAGCTGAGTTTTCTATGGAAAAGTGCTTTTAGCTTATTCTGTACAGATGACAGCCAAGATTCTTAGACTCTACTTAAAGGGAGAGATGATATAGCTAACTTGCTATTTCTCTGCTCAGCACCATAGTCATCAGGATGATTTTGGAGGTCTCATGAACCATCAAAGAGTTTACAGAAATTACTAGCAGATGGAAAAACAAAACCAAACCAAATCCTGCACAAATCCTGCTAAACTTAGCTAAGAGACTTTCTGTCCAAGTTGGTTGCTAGTTGTGGAGAAACTTCCACAGAAGTTTTTACCATAGGCTCACAATGATTAAAATGTCATATGAAAAGATGTATCCTCTGAAGGATATTCAGGTCACAAGGACTCTGGTCAGTCTGCTTCTCAGCCAATTTATAATCCATCCATACTGTCTATGGCTGCTTTTGCACTAGTGCATGGCCTTTTAAATAAAAGTTTGCTGACCCCTGCACTAAAATCTCTCCTATCATTAAAATACAAACGACCCCAACAAAACCCTTCGTCATACTACAGTTTGCTGTTATCCACTACTTCTCCATCCATACCCAAACTTGCTTAAGAAAAAAAATCTTTTTTTAAAAATTATTTATTTATTTATTTGGCTGCGCCAGGTCTTAGCTGCAGCATGAGGGATCTAGTTCCCTAAGCAGGGATTGAACCCAGGCCCCCTGCATAGGGAGCGTGGAGTCTTACCCACTGGACCACCAGGGAAGTCCCAAGAAAAAAATACCTTATTATTTTTTAAGCATCATTTTACTCAACTTACTCCGACTGGCTACTAGAGTCCAAGGTTTCTAATGAAACTGCTCTAAATTACCAGAGAGCAAATGTCTCAGCCTCTGTGTCCCAGAACTCTCCTCCCTCAGTTTCTTTCACGGGCTTAAAAGTTGGGAGTTCCCCAGATTTCTATGCTCATTACATTGCTCTTTTCAACTCTATAAAATTTTCTACACATTTCACTCACCCTCAAAGTTTTAACAACCATATACTAATAACTTCCAAATACAAATCTTTTCCCAAAGCTTTAACCCGTTGCAACCAACTTTTCTTAGGCATATCTACAAAACACCCTGCATCTAACACATCCCAAACTGAACCAACCATCTTTCCCCCAATTAACTAGCTTTTGCTTTCTCTGTTGGGAGCACCACTTTCACCATCCCAGTTACCTAAGCTACAATTCTGGAAGTCATTTTTGATGATTCTTTCTCCAATCAATTCTAACCATATGTTCTGTTGATTTTGCTTCAATTTATTTTTCAAATCTGTCCTCTACTCTGTATACCATTCTTACCACTACTGTACAGGACTACTAGAACAACCTCTAAACTGGTATTCCTGCCTTTATTCTCATTATGCCTCCACTCCTTTTTCTACATTAATTGCCAGAGTAGCCAAAACAAAAACAAAACAAAACCCAAAGAACCCACAAAAACAAAAAAACCCCAAATCAAACCAAAACCAACCAAACTAAAACACCAAAACCCAAAAAGCACACCACTTTAGATTAAAATTCTTCCATTATTTATAGGACAAAATCCAAGTCTTTTTTTTAAAATTAATTAATTAATTAATTTATGGCTGCATTGGGTCTTCGTTGCTGTGCACGGGCTTTCCTTAGTTGTGGTGAGTGGGGGTTACTCTTCATTGTGGTGTGCGGTCTTCTCTTTGCGGCGGCTTCTCTTGTTGTGGAGCATGGGCTCTAGGCGCGCAGGCTTCAGTGGTTGCAGCACGCGGGCTCAGCAGTTGTGGTTCATGGGCTCTAGAGCGCAGGCTCAGTAGTTGTGGCACACGGGCTTAGTTGCTCTGTGGCATGTGGGATCTTCCCGGACCAGGGCTCGAACCCGTGTCCCCTGCATTGGCAGGCGGGAAATCCAAGGTTTTAAACATGACATTCAAGGGCTTGTAGAACCTGGTTTCTGCTTCCCTTTCCAATCTCATTTCTGACCACTCTTTGCTACACATTCTGCTTTTACCTCTGGGATGCCTTTGCTAAAACGCCGAAGTGCTTCCATAATACCTAACACATTATAACATTACTTTTATCTTCCAGTGTGCCTGTCTCCCTCCTCTCCTCCCTAACGTAGGCTCCTCGAAGGCAGTAATTGTGTCTTGTTTCTCTATTAGCACAATACCTGATCCATGGCAGATGCAATTAATGTCTGTTGAATAATAATGGCCCTAGTATCTTCAGAGCCTCTCTGACTTTTCATCCTTCTTTCTATAACCAACCAGTAGAAAAGTTCAATCAGTAGCTTAATGTCTCTTGTAAATAACCACTTCCATTTATTTTTCAAAGCTATCAACTTAGTTCATTATCTCCTCCTGATTCATGCAATCAAAATAGTACAAAATAGCCTCCCAAACCAGTCTTCTCATTTTTGTTATATCCAGCCTAATTTTTCTTTTTCAAAAAATTTATTTATTTATTTATTTAGGCTGTGCTGGGTCTTAGTTGTGGCACACAGGATCTTCGTTGCAGCATGCAGGATCTTCTTTAGTTGCGGCATGAGTGATCTTTTTATTCTTTTAAAATATATATATATATATATATATATATATATATATTTATTTATTTATTTATTTATTTATTTGGCTGTGTTGGGTCTTAGTTGCGGCACGCGGGATCTTTGTTGTCGTGTGCGGGATCTTCGTTGTGGCACATGGGATCTTTTTTTAGTTGTGGCATGCGGGACCTTTAGCTGTGGAATTTGAACTCTTAGTTGTGGCATTTGAACTCTTAGTTGCGGCATGTGGGATCTAGTTCCCTGACCAGGGATCGAACCTGGGCCCCTTGCACTGGGAGTGCAGAGTCTTAGACACTGGACCACCAGGGAAGTCGCGGCATGCGGGATCTTTTAGTTGCAGCATGAGGGCTCTTAGTTGCAGCAAGCATGCAGGATTCTAGTTCCCCGACCAGGGATCAAACCCGGGCCTCCTGCATTGGGAGCTTGGAGTCGTACCCACTGGACCACCAGGGAAGCTCCCAGCCTAATTTTTCTAACCCTAGCAATGATTAGGTTATCCCTAGTTTAAAAGCTGTCAGTAGGTTCTCATTACTTCTAGAATTCCATAAAAATGTGGCAAGGTATATATATCACTCATTTCATCTATTTATTCATTTACTGAATGTGAAGCATGTTTTGTAGCTCTAGTTTATAGAGCTACAAAAATAAAAACTTCACGGTCCCTTTCTTTAAGGAATGAAGCCTAGAAGGGGAAGACTGACATACAAAAACAATTGATCCTACCACCAATTGATTCCACACGTGTATTATACCTCTCCACCAAACATGTTACTTTCCTGCCTTGGTCCCTTTTTCATAAGGTTCTCAGTCTTATCTTGCTATGAAGCTTTCCTTAATTTTTCATTGAGAACCAATCTACTCTTCTCTAAACACACTAAAGAGTTGGTAGGCTGTTATAATAACTCTGATGAGGACAGGAATTGTGCGTTTTTTTTTCTTATCAGTATATAATAGTGCTTTCCACATAGTAGAATCCTCAATAATTTGTGGAAAGAAGAAACAGTAATAGAGAGAAGGCATGCGGACATAAGATGACTGAAGCAAGTATGATTAGAATGTCTCTCTGAAGCAACTCTACCCCTGGATATATTTGTAATACAGAATGTAACCCTTAATAATTCCAGTACAGTTGATTGCACAGAGAAATAAACATACCCACCAATCCCTTTACTCACTTTTTGATCATCAGGAATTGGTTCCTGGGACTTTTGAAGTGAAGCTCTTTCTTCATCTACCCAATTTCCCCACTCTTCTGCTGGCGCATTCCAATCAGAGCTGGGATCAGCAGAAGACATACCATCTAAAATTTAACAGTGTGAATTAGGCATCTGTCATTTCTGCCAAAAACTAAATGCAAAACCCAAAATTCCTTATGTTGAACTAAGCTGTAATTTTAAACTACTGCTCTTCTTCCTCCCAAGTACATTTTAAGAGCTAGGAAAAATACCCAATAACATGACGGTAAAAACCTTTACCCAACTTCTGCTGGGCACATCATATGACTAGATGGAATGTCTAAGAAACTCCAGAAAACATGAATGAACCATTTATTCCACTCTCGCTACTTCCTTTATTATCAAAGGAAGTTTATCCCCTGAATTTGCTTTCTTTTCACTGTTTATGTCTAACTTCGTCTAGGACTTGGTCATTTTTTCTGGTTCTTCCCCTCAGGGTATAAAATGAGTCAGTCTCTAAGAGTAGTGCCAAAATCATGCTCCTCCCCTCCTTATGAACTGTTTAAGATTAGGTTCTTCTTCAAATTCACCAAGTCATGCAAAATAGTCAACCTCTTCTTTTTCTCCTCTTTTTAAAAAAACACTTTACCTTCTTATATTTTTTCAGATTATTCAATGGTACTTTTATCTTTCCAAAATATGTGAGTCACTTTCAGGGCTTCTATCACCCTCTTCTCAAGAATAATTTTTTTTTTTTTTTTTTTAAAGAATAAATTTCTAATCTAGACTTCCAAATTCTTTCACTCTAGGAAGCACTGAATTTTCACCTCCTTTGGGAAGCTATCACTGGCTTATTCTAAAAGAGAAAAACAATCTTTGGCTTTACCCTGGTTAAATAAGTGGCTCTCAAAATTAATTCTTCCCTCCTCTCCCTGGACATCATACACATCCATATATACATCTATAATAACTACTTAATGTTAACATAACAGAAGTTAGGCTTTATTTCTAAATGGTTAACAAGTCATTCTAACATTGCTCTTTATTGAAAAAAAATCCAACCTTTCCCCAATTAATGCCAAATGCTACTTTTACCAAATATTAAATTCTTAAATATATACTTCAGTCTGTTTCTGGAATTTCTGTTCCATTCATCTATTCCTGTCATACAAAATATAACTTGTAATACATTTTATTATCTAGAACAACAAATCTGCCTGCATTACTCCTATTTTCTTCACTATTCTTATTTTTCCACATGAATTCTATTATTTTTGTTTAGAGGGGAGGTATTATTATACGACCTCATGAAGACTTTTAAAAAAATCTATGTTTTGGATAAATATATTATGATCTGGGAAAATGCTCATAGAATAAAAATCATAGACAAAATTGCCTGTGCAACATGATCCCAAATTTATAAGAGGAAGAGATAAAAGAAAAGAATACATTAATAATAGATACATCTTAACAATGGAGTTATAGGAATTTCATCTTATTAAGTACTTACTAAATACTAGAACTTGAGCTAGACAGGTAACAGAGGTACAAAAATGAGTATGAAATAATCCCTCCCCACATGGAGCTCACTGTCTACTCAGGGATGAAGATAAGTACAACAATTAAGTACAGAGTGACAGATTCTGTCATGGGAAGTGCGAAAAGGGAGAAGAGGGGCTAAACCAGTAGAGGATGGGGAGAGACTGAAAACATCATAAGCAAGAATTCATGGTCCAGTAGAGGAAAAACATGGAACAAGTGAGTACAAGTGTGAAATGTGTTACAAAAAAGGAAGTCCCTTCCTATATTTCTAAATTTACTACCATGAGCAGGGATCCAGAGCCAGTATTACATAGTAACAGCATAGAGGTTAAGAGCATGGACCTCAGAGTCAAACAGACCTATATCTGAATATTGCTCTACCACTTAATAACTATGTGATTTTGGTCAAATGTCTTAATCTTAATTGGCTATGTACCAACTTCATAGGATTGTTGAAAGGATTATATTAGATACATGTAAAGCAGTTCAGAGCAATGCAGTAAGTGCTCAATAAATGGTATCTACTGCTTTTAATATATCACTGATGACATTAACAATAGAAAGACAGTTTCTAAGCTATCAGGCATACACAATTAAGAATTTATTTCTCACAATCCTGGTAAGTCTCTCCATAAGATACACTTGGTTATGTTTTAATGTAGAAGTCATTTTTATAAGTAAATATGTATGTAGCATGAGACCTCCGGTACTAGAAGTATGGGACTTCCCTGGTGGTCCGGTGGGTAAGACTCTGTGCTCCCAATGCAGGGAGCCCGGGTTCGATCCTTGGTCAGGGAACTAGATCCTGCATGCATGTCGCAACTAAGAGTTCACATGCCACAACTAAGAAGTCCGTATGCTGCAACTAAAGATCCCACATGCCGCAAGGAAGATCCCGAGTGCCGCAACTAAGACCCAGCACAGCCAAAAAAAAAAAAAAAAAGTATCTAGTAGATGTCTGGAACCAACTGCTCATCTTACACCAAGCGTTTATTAACAATATTATTAGGAGATTTGAATGCCAAAGCTGTCAACTGTTTTGCTTAAACCTCACAAATAAGACACCCAGATTTGGAAAATTGCCGTCCATAAGCCAGGTCTCTTAGGGCTTCCTGTAGGAAAAAAAACCTTGTCAAAAAGAAAAAAAAAAAAGTTTAAGGAAGTGAATGGGCACTATTTAACATATAAACTCTTTTCTTAATAAATATGGTGGTGGTGGTGGGGGTGGTGAGGGATAAAAATCTAGTAAAGTACTCGGTAAAATTATCTTTTTTTGTAAAAGGCTTAGACAGCCATAAAGTTTGAGGAGTAACTGTAGCCTATGTTTCAACTTCTATCAGAACATTAATAGAAGCATAAATCTCTACAGGCTTTATAAAGCTTTATGGTGATTTTTCCACGTTTATTGATTTCAGGTTGGTTTTTATATAATTTTTAAATTAACTGGGATCAAATAAAACTACTCCCCCCTGCCGCCCCCCACCCCCGACCTGTGGGATTTTAGTTCTCCGACCAGGGATCTAACCGGGGCCCTTGGCAGTGAAAGTGCAGAGTCCTAACCAGGGAATTCCCCAAATAAAATTACTTTAAATCAACAGATCAATCAACTAAGCCTAAAAATTGTCACCAGGAGACAATGCATAATTCTTAAGGTTCATGGGCCTAATGAACCTTAGTTCATTAGCACCAAGTATACATATACTTGGTGCTAATAATCTTCTTAGTTTCCTGGAAACTATGTAGTACAGTTTCATTCATAGCATAGTTCCCTTCATTTATAGAGTAATTTCTCATTTCTTAAAATTCTCCCAATAGTTTGCCAAAGTCTTTCCAAAGAGCTTTATATTAGCTGTCTTTTCAAAATGGTAAGGCATTTGTCTCTCCATTGAATTTGCTTGTGAAATAATGTTTTAGGTTTAAGCATCCCATAGCTATTTTCCTTTTTATCTCAGTAAGAAAATGGTTGTCAGCTGTTTCTGGTCAGAACTTAATTCAGCATTAACTTTAATAAAATAAAACAAATATGATAGAAAGAATTTCTCCAGTGTTTAAACAGATAATTTACAAATTAACCCCACTGAGTAGACTAATTATGCCCCTAGAAGAATATCATCAATAGCATCACAGCACTTACTGAATATTTACCATGTATCAGGCAGTGTTCTAAGGGCTTTATAAGTATTATGTCACTTAATCCTCTCAACAAGTCTTTGGGGGAAGAAATATTATATTTACAGATGATGAAACTGAAGCACTGAAAAACAATGAAGCTAAGATTCGAACCCAGGTAGTCTGTCCTCAAAGCCCATGCTCTCAACCCATTCACTATGCTGCCGTTAATTCTTTCACTCTGGTGTGCCAACAAAAACAAAATTCTATTCAAAATCTGACTTTTTACAGGGGTTGTGATGATATTGTTCCTTTATGGTCAAGATAATTGAATGATTAACATCTGTCTTTAAAAAACATTACCTTCTGTACTTTAGCGTCTTTAACTTTATTTAAAAATTGTTTTTGGTCTCAATGAGCGGCATTCGGGATCTTAGTTCCCCAACCAGGGATCAAACCTGTGCCCCCTCCAGTGGGAGCGCAGAGTCCTACCCACTGGACTGCCAGGGAAGTTCCAGCATCTTAACTTTATATTCAAGTGCTTGGGTAAATTCAATGCCTTTCTGCTAGATAATGATGTTTATGCCTCAAACCAGAGGGTCAATATATTAATCGTATCACATTGTTAAATGTAAAGATAGTATATATATACTTTGTGGATTAGTAATCTCAAATACTTCATGCATTCTATACATTTAGAAGGAATAACTAAATTCACTGAGTACCAAAATTAGCGACATTAAAGAAGATAACGCAAAAAATAAAATTCACAGAGAAAATGAGGTTAAAGAGTAACTTTGGACTGAAAAGACTGCCAATACAGCATAACAAACAAAAAAGGCGTTCTGATACTTATTACTTAAGTACAGAGTCCCATGGATATGTTTATTTCAGTCTCTTATTTATCAGCCAATTGTGTTTTTCATTATCACAAGAATAAAAAGATAAAAGTAGAGCTATTCTTTCCAAGCAGGGAAGCCTAGAGCCCTGTTTGCTCCATTTCCCTCAGCTTCAACCCACAGCTGCCCAAGACACCTCAGTGCTATTTTCTTATAATCACTCCTCAATTCTATTTTGCACATAGCAGATCATTCTTCCGGAAGTACAGACTGTTTCCTACCCCGCCCCCCACAAAACAGTGCTTTCACATCCTTGTAATACTTTGTATTTATCTGATACTTTATAATTTTCCAAGAGCTTTCATGTTCATTCCCTCATTAAAACCTCACAACACTCTATGGAAGTAGATAGGAAAGATTATTTGCTCTGTTTTACAGGTCAATTAATCTAGATTCCAAGATAAGTGACAAAGTCCAAGACATATGAGGTACTACGCTTTAAAGTCAGGACGAGAACTGGGATCTACCTTCTGAACTAGTACTCTGACCCTTGGCTCCCTAATACTTAGCCAGCAATTCAAGGCTCTTCACAATATGGTCCTTCCTAATATACCTTTCCAACCTCACCTCCCTCAACTGTGCTTCAACTAATCTAACAGAGACTAGTCTAAGACTAATCTTTGGATTGTGTTGCAAGCATACCTTCATGATTACAATCATCATCGAGGCTGTACCATGCAGTGGTTAAGAACATGAACTCCGGGGGCCAGACTACCAAAGTTTGATACCAGCTCCTCCACTTAACTGTGTGGCTGGGGAAGATTAGATAATTTTTCTTTACCTCAGTTTCTTCAACTGGAAAGTGTGGGAAAAAAAATAATACCTACCTCACAGAATTGTACTAAACAAGCTAATAATATGCATAAGACTTAAACCATCTAGATCAGTGCCTGGCACAGTCAGGTGTTTGCTTTTATTATCATTATGACTATTGAACACCTGTGTATAAAACACTGCACTAGGTACTGAGGATAAGGAAAGTCAATGAGAGTTCCTGTTTCCAGAGGGTTTTAAATTCTAAGATTTAAGGTTGTGGGGAAAAAAAAAAAAAAAAATCTGTCTTTTTTTTTTTTTTAAATGAAGATGGTATGAACTTTCTGAACATGAAAACCATATTCTTCTTTTTCCCTTCCTCTTTTTTTGTGACTCTTGCCTTTAACTTTCCTATGCTTCTACTGGAAATTAGACTAAGAAAATGGTTTTCTACCAATATAAAAACGTGCATACCTCATGAATTCAAAGCCATTCCCGTATATTCTATTTACTCTATTATATTAAAACTAGGAAAAGAAATAGAACATTCATTTAAAACAATTTAAAAACTAGACAAACTACAGAGCAATTATAAGAAAACTTCATGTTTAAATATTGCCTCAATCATGAAAAGTGAATTTAGTTTTAATTCTACAGGTATTCAATAGTCAGTTTACAAGTAGTACACATTTGGTATTAAACTATATTACTATGACCTAAAAGGTGAAAAATTAGGATTAAAATGAAAACATAAAGCATGAATTAGGGTGCTAGAAAGAAAATTCTGAAAACAAAAACAAAAACAAACTGATAATTTTTAAAAGGACATACTTAACCCAGACCATTCATCATCGATATAGGGTTGATTACGGCTAACATCCCACTGATAATCAGAAGTGGTAGACTGAGAAACTGGCTCAGCAGTAGACCCTTAAATGAAAACGAATGCAATAAAATTAAAAATGGAATTTTCTACTGATGTTTCATAACAATAGTTCTATACTTTGCACACGAAGACTTTAATTATTTTTTATTTCTCCTAAAAGGAAAACTGCAGACATTAGAAAAAGAGTTAAGATAAAGAAAAGCAGAATTGAGGGTAATTTTAGTTTAAGCACGATAATCACTGGATTGAATTCACTGATCAGAAATATATTTTTTCCCTAGGACCAATCCATTAGATTTTGTCTTTTATAATATATACTTCAAACCGGGTATCTACAAATTTCAAGAAGTCAAAGAAAGTTGTTTTATTTTTCTTCTTCATGAAAAATAATACAGCATAAAAGAAATACTGGAAATTTCAGGGTATGCCTATATCCTTAGAACCCTGAAGGACACAACTAGAAAATGTCTGAGCTTGCTAGAACCTTCTGCCTAAGAAAAAATAAAAGAAATAGATGACTATCTAGAGAGGTGAGGCAGAAAGAAGCCAAAGAGAATAAGACAGTTGTGCTGGTGGTTTAGAGACCAAGGTAAGTTCAAGTGCACTTAAAAACAAGAGAATATTATCTTCTAAATGTTTTCCGTTTTTACTTTTTTGGGAGGTGGGGAATAGATGGGGTGAGTGGGGTCACACAGTCCTTTAGCAATACGATGAAAGCTGTGGTTGGACTACTGTCCAGGACTTACACAAAATTTTGCATATAGTTTTTGGGGCATATAAATTAAAGGATGCCAGGTCAAAAATCCTTGGCTCTATAGCCATAAATTCGTTTTAGAATAGAAATGTAAAGCAGTGGTTTTCCCTCAGGTATTTATATACCCCAGACCTTCTGAATCAGAATTTGCACATGTTTTGGAGTCCTTCTTAGGTGACTGTGATATTCACTTTGCATTCAGAGCCACTGATAAAGAAAGGGTTAAGAAGAATACCTGTTAGTATAAAAGACACTTCCCCTCACAAAAGTCCTTACTCACTTACAAATTTTCACTTAGTTATAGATGATCTTACTAGCCTTCCACTAATGTGCTTGAAATATACTCAAAACAGTTATATATTTTAAATATAAATTTTGACAAATGGAGTAACCCTATAAAATTCATATATAAATAGCACATTAGCTGCTTAGAAAGACTACAGTAACACTGTTGCTATTTCTTTAGCAGCTTTCTCTGAATATATGAATAGAATAGCATCTGTGTTGTACAAAGTCACCAAATGAAGGAATAAATTAACTTGTACCTCTGGAACTAAAATGTAGCCTATGAGACCAAGAGCTGGCAAACTACAACTCATAGGCCAAATCTAACCATCCCTTCTTTATATGGCCCATGGACCGAGAACAGTTTTTGTATTTTTAAATGGTTGAAAAAAAAAATCCAAAGAACAATATTTCAGAACCAGACACACTCATTTGGTTTATGTATTGCCTCTAGCTGCTTTCCTGCTACAATGGCAGAATTAAGTAGTTGCAACAGAAGACAGTATGGCCCACAAAGCCTAAAATATTTGCTATTGGGCCCTTTACAGAAAAAGTTTGCTGACCTCTATTCTAGACTAGGTGACTCCAGACACTGTGGAACTACAAGATTAGTACTGGGTCCATGAATTCCAACGTGAACCAAACATTACAAAACTAAATGTGTCCCATGTTTACGTAGTATTTGTTAAGTATATATAGCGTCTATATTATTAATAAGAGGCATATCCATGTAAGTAATGCTGAATTATAGTAGTTTAGTAGTAATAATGAATTTTCTAACTCAACAGATACTCAGAGGGTCCACATAACCCGAAGGCTATAAACTCATGATGAATAAGGGCAGATAGAAATAAAATGCCAAACTGCAAGTAGAATTTATGGTAGGGGTAAACTAGTAACAGAAGAGTGTCATGACCTTGAAGGGAAGGCCTTCTATTTGCATTTGTCTGTGTGCCAACACACTTTCAGTTAAGTTAGGCCACAGAATCTTCCGATCTCCACCACAGAAAGGAACTAAGCCACCTGCAGGTAAGAATTTAGGTCTTTCTTTATTAAGGCCTCTGCTACTTTATACTGTATATCTATAATTTATGTGGATAGCAGTACTTGACTCTGATTATTTTTTCAAATAGCAAGTGCTAAAATTAAACAAATTTTTTTTGTTAACTAAATGAAAGACTGTTTTCACATACCAGAAACAGCAGAGTTAAGTGTGAGAGATGCAAAAGAAGCAGAATTCTGTTCAGAGGTATTCATTCCCCTATCCACACTAGACCAAGCAGCTGTTAAAATAAAGAACGTCACTTGGAACCTTCAATTTGCAATGAAACTTGAAAGATACGTACAGATTTATAACTATGATAATAATATTTAAAGATACCCTTAGAAATCAGAACCACCTAATATGGCAATAGCTACCATTTATTGAACGTCTATTATGTACTGGGCTCTTTACACCAACTACTTCTAATCCTTAGGGCAGCCCTGCTAGGCAAAGTGTCAGAGCAGTTAAGTGACCTGCTGACAGAAAACACCCGAGCCATGACTGGAACTTAAACCTACTTTCCAAGCCCATGTTCTTTCTCTACTATAGCAAGCTACCGGATCATCTACCACAAGTAAGCTACCAGTTTGGATCAGGCACTGAAACTTGGTACTTCACACTCATTATAGCCAATCCTTACAAGTGCTTGAATATGGGATTCACATAGGTTAAATAACTAGCCTAATATCCTAAAAGTTTATATGTGGAAAAATAGGGATTCATACCAAATAGGTCTGTCTGAAGTAGGAACAAGCTCATTCCACTACACCATGATATCTTCTCAACATTTTAAAGCAATTGCCTACTTACGTATGAGTATTTTAAGGAACATATATACATCCATGAGACAAGTCACATCTGTCTCTTCTCAGTAACTCACTGCAAACCGCATTTAATATAGTTCCCTTTCAATTTCAATAAAGGTCCTAATCCATCTAGGCAGGAACTCTAATCTGCTGCTTTAAGTTTGTCTACAGCAACATTAAGCAAGTACTACCAACTAATTTATGTACTAATTATGAAAATGCTACATAGGTTTATTGCAAATATCTCAAAAGGTCATGGTTCTTAAGATTACTTGATAAAATTTGACCATTTCTTTTATTAAGTGTGAAAGGATGCTTTATAGCATAGAAATTTATGCTTTTATTACTGCTGAAAACGAGGCTAGGAATTTAGGGATTGTCTCTTCTTCCAAACAAATTTTGATATTTCTACACAATTTTTGGACATTGCAGGGGAAGAGGGGAGAACAAGCTGAAGAACAATATTAGCAAATGATATAGAGTCTGCTTCTTAGGGATGTTAGTCAACATGAGTTTTTCTAAGCTTAAAAGTGATGGGAAAAGCAAGTAACATGCGAAGAAACAGTTATTTCTACTTAAACACTAAAAACTCTGTAATGTCTATTGCTCCCCCAAACTAAAATACCCCAAGCAAAACATATCTGCAACAAGCACAACAGAAAAGATTATATGTTTAATGCACAAGGAATTACAACTTAAAGCACAAAAAAACAGAGGCCATTACACAAATGGGCAAAGAACATGAATAGACAATTTACAAAAGAAACAGAAATGATCAAGAAAGTTGTGAAAAACACTCAACCTCATTAGTGATTTAAAAAAGTTAACCAAAACAATTTATGTATGTTTTCCTTATCAAATTAGAAAAGATTAAAAAAATAAGAATACTCAACCTTGGTAAGCATATGATAAATGGCACTCATACTGATGCTGACAGGATAAATTAGAACTCTCCTAGAAAATACTTTGACAACATGTCGTAGAGCACTGTAAACATTCATATTTCCTTTAATCCAATAATATCACTTCCAAGAATCTATCCTAAAGAAATAACCCCCAAACAAATATATTCAATGCAACGTCATTTACATTTCTTTAAAAAAAGAAGTTACTTCTCTGACAATACGGGAATAGTGAAATAGTTTATGCTATGCTTACACAATGTATCACATGGTCATTAAATAAAATACTTACAGAAAGTAAAGAAAATGTTTGAGGCACAATATTAAGTGAGGGAGGAGGAACACAAAAATGCATGTATGATTGGGATTGTGTAAAAAAACCAAAATGAAACCCACAGAATTGTACACAGGAAAAAAAAAGGACCATAAGGAAATGTAAAAAACAGTGGTTGTCACTGGGTAATGTGATAACAGTGGGTTTTTCCTTCTCTTTTTGCAGTTTTCCATATTAAATATGGATTTCTTTTCTATAACACATGCACACACAAACACACCTGAAATTAAGTTGCTTTTAACTCGATGGCTCTCAACAGAAATAAGCTTCTCACTACTAGTCTTTATCTTTAGAATCCAGGGGAAAAATTAATTACAAACAGGCATTTTGTAGACTGTAAAATAGTACAGACACCACATTGATGCTATAAACTGTACCTCCATTTACTATTTTTATTTAAACTCAATAGTAGAACTGTTGAAATTAATCAAAAAGTCTGCTCACACATTACTCTTATTACATCGCTAAAAATACACAATTATATCAGTTAGCTAAACTGATAATCAAATGTGATAAAAGCAAGTGAAAGAATTAAATAAAGAGTAAATAATAAATGCTATTATTCACTTATTTAGTTCCCATTTTGCTCCATGTGAAGGACCTGAGATGAGCTAATCTATATTCTTTCTGTATAGCATGACTAATTTTTCTACTAATGGATCTGTTTTTCATTCTTGGAAAATTTTAAATGTACCAGATAGGCATTTTAAACAAACTTAAAATTTTCTAACAGTTCTTACCAATGCCAGAAAATATTGATCGGTCACTCCAACTCCTTCCCCAGTCTTTTCCATTTGCATTAGCATCTCCACTGTCTTGACCCCAAGCAGATGGTTCGGTTTTCCTCTTGCCTGCAGAAGCAGGTGAAACAGAGTTCCACTTCTCCTCACCTGCACTGATCTGTGAGGAGAGTTTTACAGACTTTTCATTCCAGCCTCCTCCATTTACAGTGAGGTTTTCATTCAATCCTGAAGAAACTTAAAGAAAAGAAAATAAAGATTAAAAATGGATACATGACTCCTTGTTAAAACTGGGATATTTTCAAGTTTCTATAATTGCTTGATTTATATTTATATTTTTATTTATCCTCTAAATAGCTCAAGCTTTAAAGATAAAATGAAGAATTTAAAAAGTGACATGACCACCATGGATGACTGTTAATTTAAAAACTACGAGTAGGTTTGAACTTAATATATATACTAATAATGTTTTCAAAAGCAGACTGACTTGCTCAAAAGTACAAAGAAGAAAACACATATTCTGGTATACTCACCCACTAAGAACATAAAGACTTCTCCTTAGTTACATGCTCTTTCCTTAAATATTTATATATATATATATACCTATATATATATATATATATATAAAATGTATAAGGCAGTGATTCTAAAACCTGGCTGCACATTAAAATCAAATGAAAAATTTCTTGAAAGTAGACACTGGCGCCTCAGCCCAAACCAATCAAAATCAGAATCTCCAGGGACAGAGTCCAGGCATCAGTATGTTTGCGTGTATACATTTATATGCAGGTATATGTACACATGTGTATGTATGTATCTGTGTTGTGTATATATACACACACATACACAAGTACACATAGGTGTGTGTAAGTAAGTACATGTTCCTTTTTATATACGTGTGTGGTTTTCTAAGCTTCCCGGATGGCTGTAACGTGCAGCCAGGATTGAGAACCATGAGAATGAAGGAAGCTGACAGTGTTAAGAACAAGCCTGAAACGAGAAGGTGCTTCTTCATTTGTGAATTTACGTTTTACTACACTTTAGTTTTTAGGTAAGGTATATCATTCTCTACTTAATTCAATCTTTATCATAAACTAGTAAATAAAATATATTTTCTGTTTGTGAAGTACTGTATAACTCTATACTATAGTCCATTTATTATGAAATATTTGATACTGTTCAGGAAGCAGTTTAGAAGATTATAGGTATTAAGCCTTCTTATTTAATTTCAGGGGTAAAGTCTTTTATCCCATATATGCCTATATCAAACCCAAGTCCAGAAAAAAAAAATCTTTTTCTCTATTAGCTTAAACAATGCAAGCAAGAATCAAAATTGCATATAAACTATTAACTAAAAGAATGTTTCTACATATAGGGGAGAGGGAGAAACAACCAGAATATACCAAAGACTGTTAGAAGTGGGAGTGATTTCTCTGTTTATCTATTTTCCAAAATCTCTGAACTGTGATTATGTTACTTTAGTAATTAAAATCATTTCTAAGCCTTTTTTTTCTTTCTGTGTCATTCATGTGAGGAAAGAGACATACATCATATAAGTTTCTATCTTGATGGGCCTTCAATTTAAGTTACATGTAATTTCTCTCACCCTGAAGTGTAGAATCTCCTTTTCCAGACTTAAAGTTGCTAACTTGAACATTTAGATGAGAATCACCTGGTTGAAATAGAAATAAAATTTATTTAATACTAAATAGGCCACTATGCACATTAAGTTAGGAGTAACATATAAATTAATTTTTACTAATTATTTATAATAAATTGTTCCTTTAAGTACTAAAGTCTTACACTAGAAAAGAGTCACTTTTTACTCACAACATATTTCACATGTTCTTAAGGAACAGAGTTCTCTAGTTATCATATTCTTAGTCAACTACAATGCCAAAAAAGGACCTGGAAAACTGCCCAAGTATATATAGAGTCTCCTGTTCTACAATGGTTATCAAGATTCTTTAAAGTAGGAATTGGAGAACTGGGCTCTGTAATTGGATTCAACTTTGCCACCTCTCAGCAATACCAGCTAGGTGCCTTTTCAACACTCCTGGAAGCAAACACATCAACTTAGAAGAATTTTGCCAATATTTGGAGCAGGACTTAGGAAATATGGCAAGCGGTAAGACTATATGTTATAACAAAGATACTATTTCTATGACACTGAAAAGCATAATGATCACAATGTATCAAAAACCCAGCATGACATAGCATTCTGCTAGCAAGGAAGGCATGCACAAGACAGTGAAAAAGAGTCACCAACAGAAACACTACAGCATGGCTAATATGTGACAGTGAAAATGGATAAGCAGAAGTCACTGCTGTACCACAGCAATAAATTCCACCACGTCATCAAGCAAAAAAGTAAAAGACACCAAGGCTAAGACAGAGGTTTGGAGACAAGTGGGAGGTGCTAGCAATTAATGAAAAGGTGAAGGAAAAAAAGTCAATGCCTGAAGCAAGATGAACAGCATCACTCTGTAGACTGATGTCTCCAGGGTAAAAATGATGGCAATGTAAGAACTACCAAGAAGCCATCAGTATTGGATAGTCTGAACATTTGAAATACTTGGGAAGAACATTAGCTCAATAATGTTTACAGTTCCAGTCTAGCTTTATCAAACACCTATAGCATTCTCAAAAAGTTGGGGTGATAAGAAATGCAGATAGAACCTGCATTATCCAGAACATGCTTGTTTCATCTTGGAATGAAAAGAATGGTGACAAGTCATTTCATTTAATGAATGTCCACTATAAGAAATGGAGATGTTAGGGAGTTGGGGCAAAGCAATACACATGAGAAAAAAGCAGCAATCATTTTCTCATGTGACAAAGCAGAAAGGCAATTTAATTTAATAGGCCATTCATTAGGAAGTATGTAACAAGTAACACTGCTGGTATCAGGTAAACCAATACGTGGTCCACAGTGCTCTCACGAAGAAGGGTATATCAGCACAATGATGTAAGCAGTTCGAAATAGCCAGATTTTGACGTAATGATATTTTGTACATCTGATTAAAAGGAGTTGGATTTGATGTATCACTCTTATGTTCCACTAATATACCTTTATTCTTCTTGGAACCAACAGGAAATGATGCAGTTGTAACTTGCTCGGTGGTAACCGTGATGGTATTTTCTATCCCAGGGATAGTTGAATCCAATGAACCAGAATCAGACTGCACCTTATCACGTTTACGCTGCTGTCGTTTCTCTCTGTGACTAATTTTAGTTTCCCAGGCTCCTGACATAGCCCCAGAAAAAAAAACGTTATTCAGTAAGGGGAAGACAAAAAAGTTGTAGTTTTGGGGGGAAAACATGGTGGGGCATCTGAAGTATCATAATAAATTTAGATATTAAACTAAAAACCAAGAGTGCTGATTATACTAATTTATCCTATGAATTTATTCGAATCTCGCTGTTTTAGACAGCTAACTGCCATTATTTATTCTGGTAATTTTTATCAGATCTGTCATCTACTGGTTTAGAAAAAATTGATGTAAGTTATCTTGCATATTTTTTTATCTTGCTGGATAGTACTAGTAGGGGAGTGTTATATATACTTACTAATAAATGGGTTTATTAGGTGAGGACAATAAGTGGCTTACTTAAGAATTTCGTACCCAGCCTTCTAGGGATGGTATATTTAAGAACAATGGGAAAAAAACCAAACCACGTTTCTAGGAAACAAAGACAAAATGAATGGCTTTTAAACTGCTCAAGATACTGAGCTAGACCTTAAATTTCAAGGCAGTTCTCTTCAAGGAAAGCATTGTTAGATCCTTAAATAATTTAGGGAAAAAAAGTGTCTCCTAACAATGTCACAGATGTGTACATTAAAATCTATAGTTATTAAAAAGAAGAGCTAGATAAAAGATTAAGCGAAACAAATGCAGCTTTTATATAATGCACCTTGGTAAAAAAGGATTAAAAATTTTTCTACAGTCCTTTCACTTGCTCAAGTACCTTCATCAACTTCCTTTCCATCATGGCGTGAACTGTTTTGCACTGCTTTAGCATCTGACTTTGATTTCTTCTTATTTTTCTTTGACTGAAAGTAAAATAGAATGTTACTTAATATTTCATTATGTTTTTGAAAAGGTAGGAGTCAGTAAAATACATAATGAAATGTATGATGCTGACAACCAAAAAAATTTAATGTTTGATTAAAAAACTTAACATATTAAATGGCAATAATAGTATGAGGTTACCATTTATTCAGTGGTTACTATATAAGTACGTTACATTCAATTCTTTATTCCTTAAAACAAGCTCACTAGAAAGGTATTATTCCCATTTTAGAGATTAGGAAACAAAGACTTAGAGATGTTAAATATTAAATAGGCTGTCTGGGTTGCATTAAGTTAATAAATTAGGAAATAGGTCTAACTGGCTCCAAAGTCTGTGCCCTTAGACATCATGCTATCCTAACTTACATCATAAATAAGGCACTATAACATGATGTTTTCAGAGCAATAAAACGAAAACCTATTGCTAGTGGTCAGAAGGAAAATGATGTACTGATTATTGGTTTTTTGATTTCGTAAAGCAGATTGTTGGCATACTCTTCGCATGACAAATTAATGAGTCAACTGTACAAAACAGACAATATTTTGTCAGTTTCCAAGCAGTGTGAAAATACCTAAGATTTGTATATGGTAGATGTATAGTAATTCATTAAAGAAAAAACACCTACACATGTACAAGATATGGACATTTTTGGAATGGCTTTCCAATTCCCTTCTGCTAACATTTTCTCCTCTCAAAAGTTTGCTAAAAACTTCATAAAGCCATGATTTCTATATTTAGATGTTTCCAGAAGAGAACTAATATTTAAAAATATAGATTTTATTTATACTTTGTATTCACTCATTTAACTATTTACCAAGATCGGCTATGTATGTATTATTGTGCACTATCTTAAAGTTAAGTTTACAACTAAAAAGAAATAGGGTAAGCAGTAACTGACAGTTTGAGTAAGCAATAAATGACAGCTAATTGCTTCTTATCAAGAAACTACTTGCAAATATTCTCAAGTGGCATGGGAATACATAAAAACTATTAAAATGTTTTCTTACGTTCCCCATAGTTGATTTGCATCTGTTTCCTTGCATGTTCTCATTATCATTAACATGTATCATGTTTAAGGTACTGGTTTATTACCTCTACCAAACCAGGCTCATATCCACTTAAAAAAAATTGAGATATCTTTTTCAGTGTAGTTCAGCGGTTTTCAGTATCTTCAAAGCTGCACAACTATCACTGGTATCTAACTCCAAAACATTTTCATCATCCCTAAAAAGAAACCTGGGACCCATTAGCAGTCACTCCCTACTACCTTTTCCCCACCGGCACCCACCACTAATCTACTTTCTGTCTCTCATATCCACTCTTAAGTAAAGATGTAACACACTGAGCATCTATCAGTTACAATCTAGAGCAAGGGTCAGCAACCTTTTTCTTTCTTTCTTTCTTTTTTTTGGCCGTGTGGCCTGTGGGATCTTAGTTCCCCAACCAGGGATTGAACCCACGTCCTCGGCAGTGAAAGCACAGAGTCCTAACCACTGAACCGCCAGGGAATTCCCAGCAAACTTTTTCTATAAAGGATAAAACAGTAAATATTTTAGGCTTTGCAGGCCGTATGGTTCTATATGTAGCAACCAAATAATTCTGCTGCTGTAGCATGAAAGTAGCCATATACCATATATAATTAAATGGGTGTGACTGTGTTCCAGTAAAACTGCATTTCTAAAAATAGGAATCTGGCTGAATTTGGGGGTCAGAGTTTGCCAACCCCTGGTCTAGAGTAGTACTGTCCAACAGAAATATAATGCAAGCCACGTATGTAATTAAAATTTTTCTAGCAGATATTAAAAAGTTAAAATATGTAACATTAATTTTTATATTTCACCCAACACATCCAAAATACTATCATTTCAAAATGTAATCAATATTAAAAACTATTAATAAGACAGTACAAAAAAGAATGTTAAATAGCCACATGTGGCAAACAGCTACTATATTGGATAGTGCACAGCTACAGAAACTAACTAAAGTAAGTACCCCCGCCTTACAGATAAGGAAACCTGAGGCCATAAAGAGATTATATAAATTGCCTAAGATATAGTGTTAAGTGTTGAAACCAAGACTAAAAGCCAGTTCTGACTCCAGAGCCTTGCCTCACAAATACTTTCCTTTCTGACTCTCGACATATAATGCCAAATATAAATTCAATCATGTATTAGCTATGTGATTTAGGGTTGAATCACTCTAAACCCTTTTCCCCAACTGTCATATGGGACAAAAACTCCTACTAACTTCACGTAAGGTTCTTTTAAGGATTAAATAAGATGTGAAAGCAGACTGCTGACTACAAAGCCGCATGCATAAATCAGCTTATTTTTAAAAGAGGGAAGCTATGGAAAAAGGACAGGAATTACATTCACACTGAAATATACTATGATTTGTCATTAGAATAAACTCTGCAGAAAAGTAAGGGAAATTATCTTGATTTAGGCTTCCATCTTGTTTGATTTTATACTATTACCTTTAAAAGTAACCTCACTTTAAAAGTAACCTCTCACTCAGATGAGACTTAGTAACATAATATACTATTAAAAAGCTTTAAAGTAAATATGTATACACACTACTAATTGACCCAGCCATCCTACTGAGGTGAATGTCTTACTTCTGATCAGCTCCATTACAGCTAACAGTTGAAGGAAAACTGAGAACGTAAGTTCTGCCTTCCTGTTACCCATAGTTCTTCCCCCCCCCCATTGTTGTCAGGCTTCACCATGGAGCTGGGTGGACTATTAAACTAGCCTCTCTTGAATGGTCTTCATACAATCAAGATTTATTAAATACCTTCTATGTGTCAGACATTGTTTTAGGAGCTCAGTATATAGAACTAAATAAAACTTTCTACTTATGGAAAGTGTTCTATACTAATCTAACAGGAGAAACAGACATGTAAATGAGACATTAGGAGAAATTCTTAACTTCAAGGGCTTCCCTCCCATTGTTCATCTCCCAACATATCTATACCAGTCCAATTAATTTACATTCCCATTTAAAAAATCCCTACCATTTTCTACCATCTATAAAGTCTAATATAACTTCCTCATATGATACAGGTCTTCCACAAATTAATCTCAACCGTATGTTCTTTTATTCACATATATAATCATTTGGTTCCAACATGACTGTCATCTCTAAATATTCTTGTCTTTGCCCAAACCATACTGACCATGAATTTTCTTTCAAAATAAAGTACGGTAGCCTGGGTGCTTAGGGTGACTTTCTTTGTACCCTTTACCATGTATCCCCTCCCTCTACTGATGTCCAATGCCTAAAATGATGTGCATTATTTTTTCTTAACCCAGCTCAAGTTCCACCCCATTTGCTTTATCTCTGTCATTTTCCTCTCCCCAATTAATTAATTAATACCTTTTAACATCCTAAATAAGGATGCCAATGACTATATATAAAACATGAGTAAAGCTTAATATTTTGATTAAAAAACAGTATAAATAGAAAGCCTAATATTTTCTTCCTTCATCCCAATGGATCTTCTTATGTATTCCAATTTGGAGAGTACCGTCTTTAAAGCACATGCTAAAGTAGTTCTAAGACTATGAATAATTTGCTCTCAAATTCACAGAACTTAAATATAAAAAAAATATGAACTGGTTATCAAAGAAAACACACAAAAATAACTTCTATAATTAAGCTCATCTTTTAATCTTAACATAAATGAACACTCCCTAATATTAGACAATACCCAAATAAGTGCTATCATTTATTAGAGTGGCAAAAGGTATACCTTGACAGCAAAAGCAGATCTATTCAAATGGCTAACTGCTCTCTTAACAGATACTGCTATTTTAAAGAACTGCAAAGTATAAAGAAAAGCAGAACAGTGTCCAATTAATGCTTAAAAGATTAACTTAGGGAGTATAATCTAATATTTGCATTGCAACAAAACTATCAGAAGAGGAATACTGTACAAATTTTTAGTTAAATGATACTTTATTTTGCAATTAGCCATTTACACACAAGGTAAGTTGCCAGGTTCTGAATGTAATCCTTATTCAATTTATTAATTCTCTAATCTGGAAAGTACTAGTCCTTAAAATTTGGGGGAACTGACCTCTCTAATACTTACAGCTCTGTAATCATCTAAAGTCTCTGCTGGTAATGTCAGGAGTGATAAAGTAAACAGAGCATGAAAAAGAGGAATGCTGAGTATTTTCTAAAGGTTAGAAATGGATACTAGAGTGCTCTGGTCTGCTGACTAGTGGCTGGTGTATAAGGTTTTTCATTAACTCATGGCAAAAACTTTTTTCCAAGATTTTTGTTCTTCTTCCATTGTGTCAAAATTCCTTTCCTTTTTTGCAATGGTGACAGTGGTTTTAAAAATGTACTTGTATAATATCGCTTATATGTGGAATCTAGAAAAATGGTACAGATGAACTTATTGGTAAAGCAGAAATAGTCACAGATGTAGAGAACAAACTTACAGTTACCAAGGGGGAGTGGGGGTGGGACAAACTGGGAGACTGGGATTCACATATACACACTACTATTGTATAAAATAGATAACTAACGAGAAGCTACTGTTTAGCACAGGGAACCCTACTCAGTGATCTCTGGTGACCTAAATGGGAAGGAAACCTAAAAAAGAATGGATGCGTACACGTATACGTACACATACACGTATACACATACATATACATGTACGTGTAACGGATTCACTTTGTTGTACAGCAGAATCTAACACAACATTGCAAAGCACTATACTCCAATAAAAATTAATTTTAAAAAAATCAGCAAAAAAAATTAACAAATTAAAAAAAAATGTACTTGATGGGATTTCCCTGGCAGTCCAGTGGTTAAGACTCCACGCTTCCACTGCAGGGGGTGCGGGTTCGATCCCTGGTCAGGGAACTAAGATCCCACATGCCAGGAGGCGCAGCCAAAAAAATAAACAAAAATAAAAGTGTACTTGACAAAATTAAAAGCTGTTAGTGAAATTTATTTTGAAAAGTTTTAGCAATTGCCACTTGAAAAGTCTGAAAACCATTGCTTTAGGATCAATTTCATCCACCTCCTGCCTAAATGTGGCAAGTCCCTAATTTTATACTGCTCCACATTTTGGCACTATTTATTTTTCTCACTTGTCTCAAACATACAGATGAGTTGGGCATGGTTAAATGGCAAAGGATGAATGGCCCAAGAGGCATACGAATTCCATTTCTCTACTCTGTCTGAACTAGCAGTTCTTAATCTTAGTAACTTTGTGACACAATATCAGGATGAGATTAATTATGAAAAGTATCACAAACCTTTTTAAAAGTAGACAGGCTTGCAATTGATTTCCCCCATTTTGGGGAGGAGGTATGATTTAAACTAGACTCAGCATCTCTCCACTCACCACTATTCTGATACATTTTTTTTGAATGGAAGGAAGGAGTAGAGATGCAGGTGCAAGGAAGTGCCCACAATTAGCACTTTACCTCTTTCTCCTCACCCTGGTTAGTTATTTTCTTTCACAGCATTTAACACCACCTGACCTTAGAGACTATACTTGCTTGTTTTTAGTTGTTTTCCCCACTAAACTTCATGAGAATAGTGACTCTTTCATCAACCATTTTATCCTGTTTTATCAACCATTATATTCCTTGTGTTTAGAATAGTATATCCTGCACATAGAAGGTATTCCATTAATATTTCGTTAATCATTGAAAGAGCCTAAAATTAGACTGCATTACATATAGCCCTGTCTTCCCAACTCTCATTGTCCCCCCAAATAAAATCTTTGAGCTATTACATTTGTATACTTGATTCACCATCCAAGCCATTAAATTATTTAAATATGTTTGGTGTGAGCTCGTAAGTTATGGAACACTGCATAAGCAGCATGGTTATCAACTCATAATCTTAAAAAATTTACAAGAAACATTTCTTAAGAACTTCTTTTATCTAGCCCTGAACTCTTTCCCAGATTTGGTTCTCACATTTCCAATAGCCTAAACTAATTCCACTTGGAGATTCCACTTTCATTCTCACTTCGATCATAGCATTATAAAATACAAATTCACCATTTCACTTTTGACCCCCTCTTGCCACTTCCTGCCTGATACAACCATAGTATCGTGGAAAAACGATGGGTTAAGGCAGATGTCCTAGTTCTGGTCTCAGTTCCACTATTCATTAGGCGTTTAGACAGAAAAGTCTACGGGCAGAAATGAGGCTTCTCTGGTAAGATATTACCACTTTTATTAAAAAAACCACTTGGTTTACCTTAAAGAAGTTCCTGAAAACTAATTCCTTGGGTGAAACCCAAGAAATCACAAAGCTATAGACTGCGGCACAAGGGAACCTGGAGAGTCAAGAGTCCAAGACCTAGAGAATCAGATGATATTAAAGCACTCCAGATAATGAAACATTTTAATGAACCCAAAAGACTGTATCAGGAGTTTAAAACAGGGGTTCAGCAAAAAAAGGGACCAGATACTAAATATTTTAGGCTTTGTAAACTATAAGGCCTCTCAACTTTGCTGTTGTATTGCAAAAGCAGCCACAGTCAATAAACAAATGAATAAGTGTGTCTGTGTTCCAATAAAACTTTCAACAATAGGCAGAGAACCTGATACGGCCAGCAGGTCATGGCTTGCCAATCCCTAGTTTGAAACTACAGTTTCT
Source organism: Balaenoptera physalus (assembly GCF_965194825.1). Taxonomy (NCBI): domain Eukaryota; kingdom Metazoa; phylum Chordata; class Mammalia; order Artiodactyla; family Balaenopteridae; genus Balaenoptera; species Balaenoptera physalus. Next base: position 47,279,830 of record NC_138895.1, on the reverse strand, counting down.
AAGATGTATTATGGAACATAAAACAAATGTATGTAAGCTCCCTGAGCATGCAGGGTTTTCTCTATTTTGCTAACTGCTAGAGTTTATGCCTGTATAAAATCTATGCTGCCTCAGAATAATTTTGTCTTTGGTCTTCTAAACACTAATCACTCAAACTTCTTGGTCATACGATACTCTTTTCTACTCTTAAAAGATACTGAGGGGACTTCCCTGGTGGTCCAGCGGTTAAGAATCCGCCTTCCAATGCAGGGGACGCAGGTTCGATCCCTGGTCGGGGAACTAAGATCCCACATGCTGCAGAAGAGCTAAGCCTGCACACCACAACTACTGAGCCCGGGAGCCACAACTGGAGAGCCCACGTGCCACAAACTACAGAGCCCATGTGCTCTGGAGCCCGCATGCCACAACTAGAGAGCCTGCATGCCACAGCTAGAGAGAAGCCTGTGCGCTGCAATGAAAAGAGCCCACACGCCGTAACGAAAGATCCTGAGTGCCGCAACTAAGACCTGACGCAGCCATAAATAAATAAACATATTTTTAAAAAAAGTATTGAGGATATCAAAGAGCCTTTGTGTGGGTTCTATCTGTTGATATCTACCATACTGTAAATTTAAACTAAGAAATTATTTAGCTATGTATTAATTTATCTCAAAGTAATAATAAGCTAATTATATAATTATACCTATATAAAGAACTATATTTTCCAAAACAAACATTTTAGTGAGAAGCATGTCATGTTTTACATTGTGCAGATATCTTTTATGTCTGGCTCCATTAGAAAAACCTGGACTTGCGTATCTGCTTTTGCATTAATTTGCTGTGATATATTATTTGATTGAAGCATATGAAGAAAATATGGCTACACATACATGTGGATATGTAATTGGAAAAGGGAGGACTTTTTCAATAGTTTTTTTCAGATAATTGTGATATTCTTGATAGTACATGAAAGATTAGCAGTTGCCAAGTGGAGGAGAGGGAAAATCGGGGAGCAACTGCTAACAGGCACAAGATTTCTTCTTGGGAAGAGGAACATGTTTAAAAATTAGACTGTGGTAATAGCTGTACAACTCCGTAAACACACCAAAACTGTACACTTGAAACAAGTAAGTTCTATGGTATATCTCAAAATAAAGCTGTTTAACAAAAAAGAAAGAAAACCAGGGGACTTCCCTGGTGGCACAGCAGTTAAGAATCCGCCTGCCAATGCAGGGGACACAGGTTCGAGCCCTGGTCCGGGAAGATCCCACATGCCGCCGAACAACTAAGCCTGTGCACCACAACTACTCAGCCTGCGAGCCACAACTAGTGAGCCCATGTGCCACAACTACTGAAGCCTGCGTGCCTAGAGCCTGTGCTCCGCAACAAGAGAAGCCACCGCAATGAGAAGCCCGCGCACCGCAATGGAGAGTAGCCCCCACTCGCCGCAACTAGAGAAAGCCCGCGGGAAAAGACCCAACGCAGCCAAAAATAATAAAATAAATAAATTAAAAAAATAGAAAGTTAAAGAAAGAAAACCAAAGTGTCTGGAGCTTAGAGAAGGTAAGAGGTAAGAAAAGAGACTTGAGCCACAGTGCCAATGGATTATGTTCAAGACTGTCGAGTAATAACAACGGGAAATCATGAAGGATTTTAGGTAGAGGAAGGAAAAAATATTACATCAAAACTTGTCAAGTGGTAGTTTCTTAAAAATTGTTGCAATGTGGAATCTGAAACTACATCAATGAGCTTTCTATACTTTACTACATTAAAATCCATTGGTCTACCTTGCACCTTAAATGAATCTTTTATACTTGTCTACTTTTGTAACATGCAAGCATTGAGCGTTTGGAAAATATTGATTCACTGAGTTACATACATCTTCCAAAAGGTTAAAAAACATTCTGGGGGGCTTCCCTGATGGCGCAGTGGTTAAGAATCCGCCTGCCAATGCAGGAGACATGGGTTCGAGCCCTGGTCCGGGAAGATCCCACATGCCGTGGAGCAACTAAGCCCGTGTGCCACAACTACTGAGCCTGCGCTCTAGAGCCCACAAGCGACAACTACTGAGCCCGCGTGCCACAACTACTGAAGCCTGCGCGCCTAGAGCGCATGCTCCGCAACAAAAGAAGTCACCTCAATGAGAAGCCTGCGCACCACAACGAAGAGTAGCCCCTGCTCGCCACAACTAGAGAAAGCCTGAACGCAGCAAGGAAGACCCAACGCGGCCAATACATACATACATACATACATACATATATACATAAATAAATAAAATTTATAAAAAACAAAAAAACAAAAAACAGTCTGGGGACTTCTCTGGTGGTCTCCCAGTGGTTAAGACTGCGCACTCCCAATGCAGGGGGCCCGGGTTCGATCCCTGGTCAGGCAACTAGATCCCACATGCATGCCCCACCTAAGATTTCGCATGCCACAACTAAGGAGCCGGCGAGCTGCCACTAAGGAGTCTGTGAGCTGCAACTAAGGAGCCCGCGTGCTGCAACTAAGACCTGGCGCAACCAAATAGATAAAAACAAACAAACAAACAAAAACCCCAATCCATTATATACAATATTTTAAAAAACCAACACATTTGTTAACATCACTGCTGATCTCATCAGCAATTCATTAAGTACTGGGATGTTGTCAAGCTCATGGTGGTAGACACAAATTTTCCAAATTTCTAATTTTCACTTGGCAACAAATCATTTTATCATTTGTAACAGCACTATCAGTTGTTTTCCTTGAACTGTCTTGATTATTTTTGAGAAAATGTCTACAAATACCCAACTCTAAATAACCATGGCCTCTCAGTTGTTCTCTCAAGTAAAAATGGAGTAACAAGAAATAAGTGGCTAGTCCAGCTTGCAACTCAACTGCACAGGTGTTTTTCCTCAAGGCAACCACTGTTTTTCAGTACAGAGCATACTTTATGCATACTTCCCATTTCATCATACAGAATATTAAACGGCATGTATTCAGAAGTCAATATTTAATCAAATGAATAATGATCATTTTTTCAGATTCGTCAAGGATACTCTTAAGTGGAATTAGCTTTTTTATTTTTATTTTTTCCTTTTTATTTTTCCAACTGTAAGTGGATTGCAGTAAAGAATTCAACTACAAGTAGCTTGGTGTCACTGCCTTTATTTGTACTACGGAGTCAGTAGTTTTACTCACTACTGCTTTTGCACCATTAATGCAAATATTAACACAGTGGAAAAGACAAACAATGTCTTAATTATTCTGAAAACACTTTTGTCTTCTGGGACCCAACAAAAAGGTCCCTGGAACCCCTTCACAGGGGTCCACGGACCACACTTTGAGAACTGCTACCTCAAAGAAATTGAGAGAGCATTACTTACTAGTTATGTGATCCTGGACAATTCATTAAACTCTTTTCAATAAGCTGTATAAAAAAAATGATAATACCCTCCTCCCTGTGCATTAGGATTAAGGGATGTGAAAATATTTTGTACTCTGTGTAGCATCACCAAAATGTAAGAACTTGTTAATATTTATAATGAATACTTCAGTAGGACACCACTGACTTTGTCCGCAACAACCTGATAGTGACCAAATTTTATACATTTTTGCTTTTGCTATTTTTCTTACTAACCATCTTTACACTTCTATCTGAATTCAGACCTTTACAATCACAGATGCAATGCTGATTTGTTAATCATAAATGTTGCTGCCAGCTGAGCATATCTCAGTTTTTATCATACCCCACCCCACCCTGACCAGTCAAACCTGTCTAGGGCTTTCCCTTGAGTCTGAATATGTTGTTTTGTTTCAGCTGAACAATGACTGACTGTGTTCATTTGTTTCTCTCCCCTGCCAAAATTGGCCTCCCCACTTCTACTCACTGAAATACCATCCCCATCCTCAAGAGTCCAATTAAGTCAATCTTTTCTGGCTACCCAAATAGGATAATCTTACTTCTCTGAATACCTGGCACTCAAGGCCGTATGTTACCTGGTATCTTCTCTTATGCTTGCCTTTCCTTAACTAGACTGTAATCTCTCTGAGGGTAAGTACGTCTTACATTTCTCCTTATTCTCTTCATCATCGAATAGCACAATGCATTCAGCCTGGCTAATGATCCAGTGTACACTCTACTAGAGACCAGCATCAGTGAAGCATCAACCTTCACATCCAAATGGACCTGGTAGCTTAACTTGCTTTACAGACCCAATAGCTATAGCTCTTGTCATATACGGTTTTTAGACAGTTTTATCTATAAGGCTTACTCAAGTGACAGGACAAGGTATTCAATATCACTGCATAGAGTGCAACTGCTTTACGGGCAAACTGTGTTTCTTAAAGTGACTAACGTGGCTCTGAGAGGAAAACAAATACATAATAATACATATTAAGGTGCATAAGTAGACCTAAGATGTTTATTTACGAAAAAAGACAGTAAGAAGTCTTAAAAAAAACCCCACATATTTAAAACACACAACAGCACACAGCACAATAGCATAAAAAGTTAACTGAAATGAGAGTCACCTGGACTGAACCAAGTTAAAAAGCATAAATTCAAGATGTAGGATTGCGAAAAGAAACATTAAGCATGAATGGTAGCATTTATTATTATGCAAAAAGTCAAATCAAATAGGCGACAAACCAAAGGTAGAAGCCTTGCACTAAAAAAGCAATGGCAACTGAAAGGAGGTGGTTCTGTCAAGTGATTAAACAGCACATGGGCTTTGGCATCAGAATGAGCTGGGTTCAAATCCCAGTTCAGAAACTACGTATGAAATTAGAGAAATCACACAATCCCTCTATGCTTCAGAGCCCTTATTTGTAAATGGGACTAATACTATTTGCCTGGAAGAGTTTTTGAAAGGATTAGAAATAATACAGAGCAGTGAAAAGTACAGACTTTGGAGTGATGGGTCTAGGTTAGAACTGACTGTACTTTTAAAAGCTTAGGTAACTTAAGCCTCAGGTTTCTTATTTGTAAGATAGGTATGATACCACCTCCTCAGCATTCTTGCGAGGATAATTAAAGTAACATGTATAAATATTCTATAAAGTCTTAAAAGTACACCCAGTAAGTGCTCAATAAGTTGTCCCTACTATATTATAAGTAAATATATTTACTTATAATTAAATAAGTAATTATGTACGAAGTAAATATGTACGATATATACACATACCTCACCTTGCACAGTGCCTGCCATGTTATAGATACTTAACAAATGTCAACCATTATAATTACTTTCTAACATAAGAGATTTCAGAATGATTTAAAACTTTAAACTATGGTTTCACGTCCCGATACATACAATCTATATATAATTAATCAATCAGAGATGAATGGTAGTTGATTAATTATTCCAACTACAGATTTTTCAGGATAATTCAGGGAGTGGAAGCAGGAGTTAAGTATAAAATGCTCACTAGTAAAGAGAAAGCCCAGGAACAAGGAAACACTAGATGGGAGAAGTATACATCTACATTATGCATATAAACTATTCACAGTGTAAATTCACAATCCCTAAATTGTATGCTTATTTGTTAATAAAAGTAATTTACTATTTATTTTTCTGCCAAAGGCAAAGTCGGACATATATTTAATTCTTTCCCACAACCATCCTTCATTTTAAGCCATCCTACCTGCAGCTGTCTTGGCCCTAGACCAATTTCACCGGGTTACAGGGCAGAATTGATCTCACCAGTTCTTCAGTGGTATTTTGAAATTATGAGCATTAAGAAACTGTACCAAGCACTTCACACCACTACGCTACGGGGCTGGAGTTGTGGCACCTTGGTTCCTAGAAACCACTTACCTACCTGTGGTTGTTTTTTTGTTCGTTTTCCCTGAAAAGGAGTCATGCATGCAAGGGTTAAAAAAAAAAGGGGGCGGGGGGGAGAGGTTGCAGTTTTTAATGTACCAAAAAGAATTAAATAAAAAGTCTCTCGCCCACAGCAGGAGGTACCACTGTTAACAGAGTCTTGTACATTTTGCCTACTTACAAACTAAAGTAAGTAAAATAAAAACGCGTTGGTTCTAACACTGGCAACTGGAAAATGAATAAAATCCCAGGAATGTACCATTAACGGGGTATAATAGATTGTCTTATTTGAAAACTTAAGAGTGCACATCCAAACCTTTTAATAATGACCTGAGTACAGAATATTTTCCTTTGTTAAACAAATTCAAATTGTATCTAATAAGTAGATGATTATGTCGCTCTCACAATAGAAATCTATATTAACACTTAATACCATAGAACAATTTTGCCAAGCTTTTCATGCCAAAAGTGCACTATTAACAAAGGTATCACAATTTTGTTTTCCAGTAAGAGGTATGTTACATATCTGGAACCTTACTCATATAAAAGATGTTCAAGTCATGAATAAATTGTCTCTGGCAAAATGAAAACTTAATAATGTCACGGCAATGTTTAAAATACTTGGTGATACATCCCTCCTTAAAACACAAACAAACAAAACCAACTTACTTAAACCTCCACCACCCATCCATCCGCTATGATAAATTCAGATTTTTAGTTTTCCTTAAATGGGGGTGTACATGTAACATTTTATATGTCACTCTCTTTATTAAGAGCCTTGCATATAATTTCACATGCTCCCAACTGACCTTTTCATTTTTCTTGTGTGTCTCTAATGGCTGCTTAGCTGCTGCATTCCGAGGAGTTCGGACGACCTCTTCCTCAGCCACTTCGATGGTCCGTCCGTTTGGCTGCACAGCAACAATAACGGATTCTGTTATCAAACTGCTTGGCAGAGCAAATCAAAGATTTGTACTCAGGACACAGAATATACAACAATCAAATTCTACCCCCGACCCAAATTAAAGACTTTTGTACAGCTGTGTTATCTAAGACTATTGTCCCTAGGAACTACATCTTGTAATATAATAAAGAATGAACTTATAAGCAAAACTGTACCACAAATTTATTTTCTGATTTCACCCAGGCATCAGTACCTCCAACAAAAAAACAGTGGAATGGAAGCAGGAAAAAGAACTAAATTGTATTTGCATTCTGACCATCAATTGGCTGTGTAATCTCAGAGTATTTCACTCATTATCTTTGAGTCTTGTTTCTACGTCTATAAAAATGATAGGTCTGATCTATTCAAAAGTCCACAAACTTTTTTGGTAAAGGGCCAGATAGAAAATATTTTAGGCTTTGTGAGCTATGGAGTCTCTGTCCCAACTACAAAACTCTGCTACTGTAGCACAAAAGCAGCCACAGACGATACATAAAGGAATGAGTATGTCTGTGTTCCAAAAAACTTTACAAACACAGGTGGAGGGCCAGATTTGGTCCATGGACCACAGTTTGTTGGTCTCTGTATTAGATCATCGCTAATGTCCCCTGTAATCCTACAATCTAATAGCTCTACTATTCTAGGATTAAGAAGCTTTACTAACCCGCTGCCACAGTTTAAAAAGGCTACCTCAGTTTTCCTAACATCCCCAAAATAAAATGATAGCACTTAGAGGTATTCATGAGTAGAATTAAGTCTGTGAACACCAATTCTGGCTTTTAATCAGAATCACTAGTTTGGGTTTTTTTTTTTTTTTAAATGAAGCATTTCTGAGCCCCATCACCAGAAATATACAGAACTCTGAAGAAAAGGGCCCAGGTATCTCCCAGGTATCTGTATTTCTAACCTCTTCTTTCTGGATCTTACTACTTCTTTTCACTTGCCCATTCTTCTCATATTCGACACAGTAAGTTAGCAAATCAATATACTAGTTTAAATTGCTTTATTTCTAGTTCTTGCAGAACAGATTTCCACCAGGTTACTTATTACAGCAGACCTATAGCCATGAAAACAATATGAATGTTCAAAGTTTTTCTAATGTGACATTACCTGCATTTGTGCAAAATTTCAGGGATATGCAGTTGGAAAGAGAAACCATTAATATTCCAAAACCCAATCTGCAGTTTTCCCAAAGATTTATGGCAGAAAAATCCAAACAAAAGCTGTCTTTTAGCTGATTAAATTCCTAATTAACTCAAATTTAATATGCTGAGTCTTAAGCAACTTGTTAAAGTCAGACAGCTAATGTTGAAACCAGGTGTCCTCACTCTCGGTTTGGTTTTCTTTCCTCTGGGCTGTTTTGCCACTTTAATGCTATCTCTTCTCATTTCTCTGTGTTTATGTATATTGGGGGGGGGGGCGGGGAGGGGTGGAGGAGACAATGCATTGAGAAAGGTCAGAAACCCCAGAAAGGAATTTGGGCTTACAGCCATATCCACATCAGGAATATACAACTTTATTTAATCCTACTTTCCAGTATCACCATCTTACTTGTCAATTCTCATATGCCATTTCTTATTTCAGACTAGTCAAACTTACTTTTTCTGATTTTCTGGGGTCGTCCTCACCTTTCCATGTAAGCTTTACTCCAACTGACCAATCTTACAGCTCTTAAGTCCACACAGTTTCCCTCTCTTCACTTGTGGCAGCTCACAAGCCTCACATCTGTGAAACTTCATTTAACTAATTAATCCCTTCAGCAAGCTATCATAGTCACTTATATGATACCTCCATTTTACTCATGTAAATGACTAAATTGAGTCATTTTAATTTATATACTAGCTGTAAAAAAAGGTGAAATTAAGTGGTTAAAAACTATCTTAAAAACCGCTAAAAAGTTCAATGCAATTCCTTTGAGACAACTGCAAACAATGCTGATAGAGCCTCCCAAATGAAAGATGAAACAATCTTTCCTTCTGGACAAATACAAAGTCTGAAATCCTCAATCAGTGACCAACAGAGGAACACTCAGTCTCCATTTCATAGGCTCTGCGATGATCAGCAAGCCAAAGGTGGTCCCACGTTCCAACCTGTGCCAATTTTACTTGCTTCTTTGCAACAACTTATGTAGTGGCTAGAACTGCAGCTGTTCCTTCTGGTCTATGCAGATTTCCCAATTTTCCACTAACTTTTGGGCTTTATATAGGTCTCATAACTATTGGGGTTCCATAAGTCATCAACAGCTCCCCACAAATGCCTGACACCATGAAATAATAAGCCCCCTATCCCAAGGGAAAAGCCAACAGCATTCTTAGGTAGCAGGAAAAGAGGATACACTATGGTGGTTGTGCCTCTCCTACCTATCAACAGCACTAATCTGATCTCTACTAGCTGGTCAAGGAAGCCTCGTCCTGGTAAAGCATTAACCACATTTAAATTAGCAAATCCCTAAATGGAAGCATATTATGCAGATCTACTCACACGCAAACTAACACTTCAAATCCAATGTGACTTCCATGCTGGGTTTTACATGAAAGTATCTTCTCTGATCATAGAGACTTTATAATATATATGGTGTTGTTTCTACAGGTTAGAATTACATGGGCCTCTCGCTGTACCCCAGTTTAAAATCCTCTGGAAAATTTTGAGGTGTTCCCCTCCAGGGCAAACCAAAGTTAATTTTATATATAGCATGCAATCTATATTTTAAATTAGACCACCCCAAAATGTCCTTCAAATTTGGTGAAAATCAACCAGTAACAGAAAAATGATATAATCATTTCTTACAGAGATAAACTTGTAGACAATGCCATGTCAGCCTTATTATTAAACATTCCCTCAACTCCCATCCCAGATCCTTTTAAAAAATACATTCACAAAAGAACGTGTGTGTGTTGGGAGGGTGATAAGGCAGAATGAAGACACCTAGCTGACAATCAGGAAAATAAAATGGAGGAGGGGGCCACACAGCAGGGGAACAGGGTCTTATTTGATAACTACTCAAGGAAATAAAATTCTTCACGTTAGTCAATCTCCAATTTACTAATTCCATAAACATTTATTAAGTACTTAAGCACAAGGCACCTCGCTAGGGACCTCAGGGACAAGGACATATGAAAAGAATCTGCCCTCTGGGAGCTTTAAGGTTCAGAATAAGAAGATATACTTAATAATAGACTTCTACTCCATTTGAGTGGCCTTTATATATGTTAAACTGATTCTAAATTGCAGAAGAATCTATAGCTAAGGTAAGCATAAACAAGGTTTAACATTTGACACTTCTAAAATGAAAGCATTTAGAATCCTATTCTCAGTTATATAAATTTTATTTTTAGCCACGAAATGTAAAAACCATGACTTCAAATTACTTGGAAACTTCTTAAGTTTATTTATTTATTTTTTCTTAATTTTTAAAAAAAATTTATTTTATTTAGTTTTGGCTGTGTTGGGTCTTCGTTGCTGCGCACAGGCTTTCTCTAGTTGCGGCAAGCAGGGGCTACTCTTTGTTGCGGTGCATGGGCTTCTTGTTGCGGTGGCTTCTCTTGTTGCGGAGCATGAGCTCTAGGCGCCCAGGCTTCAGCAGTTGTGGCACGTGGGCTCAGTAGTTGTGGCTCACGGGCTCAGCAGTTGTGGCCCGTGAGCTCTATAGAGTGCAGGCTCAGTAGCTGTGGCACACGAGCTTAGTTGTTCTGCGGAATGTGGGATCTTCCCGAACCCGTGTTCCCTGCATTGGCAGGCGGATTCTTAACCACTGCACCACCAGGGAAGTCCATTTCTTAAGTTTAGAAACTAGAAGGGCAGTCTACTAACTACCAAAAAAAGGGGAAATATGAAAAGACTATGGGCTTTGGAGTGGACAACCTGGGATTAAGGCCCAACTTCCATATTTAATCACCATGACTATAAGCATTTTCCTTGACTTAACCCTCAACTTCATCATCTGTAAATACGAAGAAAATATGTAACTTGTCTTCTGTAACTTGTTAAAGTGACAGTAAATGAGAAAACATGTGAAAGCATACTTTACTTGCTCAAGAAACAGTTTCTTCCCTTCAATATCCTTTCCTCTCCAAAGCTATGATGGCCCATATACTCAACCCATGTTCCAGCACTCAAGTCATTTTTCATACTAGCAAGCTCAAAATATATGTTAAGTCCTGGTGGTCAAGAGGGCTAACAAACTGTACATGTATCCAATGGGCCCAATGCTCCAGACACAAATTCTTTTGGGAAGTTAACAGAATACAAATGATGAGTAAATGTATCCTCTCAGAGGCTAGAAATAGTCCAGGCTTGCTCTAGAGACATGTCATACTATCTTTCTTTTTTAAAAAGCTGCTTATAGTTTCACTGTTTTCTAGAAAAATTACACAATATTCATTCATGTTCATTCACTCAACATCCAGTAAGTGAACTCAGTAGAGTAATATGCAGAACCCTTAAAACCTTGAAACAAAGGCAAGTGAGGCACAATTCCTGCCCTCAAGAAGCTTAGACCAAAGCAAAGGAAGAACACAATAGCACACACTAAAATACCAGACAAAAGATGTACTCTGCCTCGCCCACCCCCCCCATCCCCTTAGAGGAGAAGAGTATGAGTTTTGAAGGCAAGCTGAGACCACGGTTGAATCCCCAAATGTCTATCACCCTGGACAAGTTACTACTTCACTGGAGTCTCAGTTTTCTTAGCTGGAAATTATACTGAGCATACAGGAAGCGTAAGACTACATATTATGTCCATGATAAAAAAAAATAAAGGCAAGACATCATGGAAATTCAAGAGATAGCATCTTTAGCTGATAGACCTAATAATTTCCAAGTATTTGCCATGTGCCAAGTACATGCATTATCTCATTTAATGGACAAGACTTAGTCTTGGTCAGTTTCTTCGTTTTAGTTGTGAAGAGTGCTGATACATATTCAAGACAGAACAATTTCTTGTCATTTATTTGAAAACACAAATTGTGTGTTTTTTCCTGCCAAATGTTGTGCACATATCAATTACATAAACTAAACATACACATAAACTACAGCTTCAGTCACAGTAATTTACCAACTTATTTTTAAATTCAACCCCAATTTTAAACTCCTAAAAACTAAGAGGATAATCTTACAAATATGGCCTATAAATCAAATTTGCAAAATCTTGCTATATACCCTGAGATATTTCCTTTAGGGTAAAGATCCTTGTGCCTTCTCCACAGCTAGCCAAAACTAAATCCTCTTCAGGGATTCCAAAACATCTCTTTGTTGATTGCATCAGGGATGCTCAGGGCTACTATTATAGGTTAGAGAGATGACATTCAATACCTATCACATGGCCAAATTATTCTAAAGATGATTTTTGAAACACTAAATACAGCATCGGTTTTCAAGGTTTTATGTCAGATGGGTACTGAGGTAAGGATTACAGGTGATACAGCAGACACATATCCATGCAATTCTTTCTCAGATCCTGATGGATGCCTTCTGGAACACTGGCATTCTGTGGAACAGTTTGAAAACCACTAGCATAGTTGGTGAGAAAACAGAGTAAATTTAAAAACTGGACAGGAATTCCCAGGTGATCCAGTGGTTAGGAACTTGGTGTTTTCACTGCCAAGGGCCGGGTTCAATCCCTGGTGGGGGAACTAAGATCCCACAAGCCATGTGGCGCGGCCAAATAAAACTGGTCAGGTAACACCAAGTCCTCACAGAGATCTTATGATTTTGTTTGAATAGTAATAATAGTAACAATCATTTAAAAATGCTTTCAAGGCTTTCACAACCTTAAGAAGTAGTACATTACTCAATAAAGCCAAAGTGCAACAAAAACAAGTGTTCGGAGGGTTTATTGCTGCTCTTGGTATTTAAGATGAGCACAACTATTTAAGGTCTTTTCTGTCAGAACTATTGAAGGTCTTTTCTGCAAGGCCTCTGGCAGAAGAAAATGACAGGATGAAAAAGTCCTGTCATGTAACCAAACAAATGGAGCCAAAATTCTGGAGCTTCTGTAGAGGTCATTATAATTTTCAGCAGGAACTTCTGATTCTAAAAGTAAAATTTAAAAGCAACAAAGTTGTAACTCACTGAGAAAATTAGATTTGTTCTCTGAATGCAATATAATATCCTGGAACATGCTATCAAAATGAGAGGTTACAAAAAAAAAATCAGAGAGGTCTAATGGAAATAACAGTGAGTTCTTAGACTAGAAATCAGGGTATTGTTTTGCCTTTGAAATGCCTTTGCTCTATGACCTTGAATAAGTCACTTAATCTCTCTGAATCTCAAGATTCCTTTTTGTAAAATCAGGAATGTTTGTTTTACCTATCACTCAGGATTTTTAAATCAAATGAGTATTCTTCTAAGACTTAAAACTAAGAGGACTAATGACTTAAAGGGAAAAAGAAAATCCTGTAGATGACACGAAACTTTAGTAATACCTGGGATGACATGGTAAAACCACCAACTATGAATAAAAGACATAATTCTATTGAGAATATCTTAAAAAACAAATTTATTTAGCCCAATAACAGATTAGATTATTCAACTAAACAGTGAGATGTCATTTTAGATACTTCATTCAGCATTTAGTTTAACAAATAATTATCAAAGGCTCTTATATGCCAGTCACTGCTTGCTATCCCATACCAAGGCTTATAATCTAGTGGAGAGAAAAGACACCGAGCAAAAGTAAATGAATAAGTTACTAGACAACTTACAAACTACAATAAAGGAAACACATATAAGAGGTTAAGACAGAAAATAGAAGGGGATGCCTATTTCAAATGGGGTGATCAGGAAAGCATTTTCTGGGAAGGTGAGTTTTAAAGTGAGATCTAAAGGCTGATTAGAACAGTGCGGTCAAGATGGTTCCAGAAGTGTTAGTAACAGCTCACATAAAGGTACTGGGTTGTGAGAGTTTGAAGAACTGAAAAAGATTACTATAGGTGAAGGTAGCAAATGAGAGGAAACCAACTCAAAATTGCTTAGAAAAAAAAGCAGGTGCTGGGCCATGTAGGAAAGAAGTTTAGATTTTAAATGCAAAAGCTACTGAAATGTTCGTTTTAGACAAGATGGTGACTTGTTTTTAAAAAGACTCCTTACTAGGGTGTTGAGGAAGGACTGGGGGCAGCCAACAGAAGCTACTGCTGTACAAGCGAGTTAAGGTGATAATAGCTGGACTAAATATACGTTTTGGAGATAAAACTGATGGTACTTGCTGAAGGATTAGGATATGAGGTGAAGATGAGGAGGTAAGGAAAAGAGAAGAACCAAGAACGATTCTTAGATTTTTGGCTTGAGTAACTGAAGGAATGGCAGAGTCATTTACCATTTACAGAAATGGGGAAGACTGGGAGAGGGCAGGGAATTATAAGCCCTATTTTGGCGATGTTAAAGTTTTTGAGACAAACATCAGGTTTCTAATTGAAGAAACCCAGTGTACATCTAGACATGAGGTTTTGGAGATGAGAGGAATAGTCCAGTTACAGATACAGGCAAATTAACAGTTGATCACCACTATTTGAAGATTCCACATTGGCAAATTTGCTTACTCACTAAAATTTATTTCTAACCCCAAAATCAATACTTGTCATTCTTGGACATGCACAGAGCTGTGAAAAGATCTGAGTCATCCTACAAGCACATTCCCAGGCAATGCTCTGCCTTCTTGTTTCAGCTCTCATAAAAAATATAAAATAAACATAAAAAAGAGAGACCAACTCTAGCTGGGGAGCTACAAAAGGCTTTATAGTAAAGGCAACAATGTAGCTGGGCCTTGAAGGATAGGTAGAAATTGGTAGAGATACAGAAAAAATAGGCCTTTCAGAAAAAATAATATGAATAGAAGAAGATAATATGAATAAAGAGACAATGACGTCTAGCTAATGGTAATGTCTTAGGGGTAATGGTATGAGATAAATCTAAGATGGGGTTAGATCATGAAAAGGCTTGAGTGCCATGTCACTGGATCTTATTCAACAACAGGTGTTGGGGAACTACTGAAAAGACGTGAACTTGAAAGTCACACGATCAGAGTTGGGCTTTCAAAGATTTAGCTGGCATAAGTGGGTAGAAGGGATTGGCAACAAAGGGACTGGAAGCATGAAAACCAGTTAGGATGCTGTAAGACAGCCTAAGCAAAAGGTAACAGTCCACAAGTAGGGCAGCGGCAGTGAAACTGGAAAAGAAGTAAAGACTACAAAAGACACAGCATACTATTAGAATGATTTATTGGCTGTATAACGATGGACCTTACAAATTTTTAGCCAGATGAGGCAAACACAGCCATTTTCCACTGTAAAAATAAAAAGGTGGCTCACATGGAATTTACTAGGCATGAAAAATAGGAGTATGTTGCATAAATACTTTGGTGGGACATCTTACTATATTACGCATTCAATAATTACTTATTGACTGCCAGCACCGTGCAAGGTTATACAGTAGCAAACAAGACAAAACACTACTCTTTTATTTACTGAGCTTATAGATATTAACAATCGCACTATGGCAAGTCTTTATGAAAATTCCTAAACTAATATGAAAAAAACTTGTCCACTAAAATGAATTTTCTTTGACGATGATCTTGGTTACCTGCTTCCAGCTGAAATTCAAAGCAACAATTGTTAAAGACCAGTTATCTGAGATCTTACATCCATCCATATCGCTGCGCAGATTAAGTCAAGCGAAAAATATTTACTGAGTGCCTATTTAACACTTACAATGAACTAGGTGTCATGAAAAATACATGTATGAAAACAATGTTTTCCAAAAATGCCAAGAGCTAAGCCCAGTGAAAAGTGCTGCCCCCTTCATCACCCCCTCCACCTTTAACAGGGGAATGAACTGCAATTCATGTCCCCCAAAACTTATGGCAAGAAATTAGGGGGTAAAAAGCAAACCGATATAAGAATTAAAAAAAAAAAAAAGCTTATGAATAGATTTTAAAAAGCTAAACGACATCTACTCTACAAATAAAAGAAGGCAACTAGAAACAAATTTTGAAAATTCAAGTTGTAAAATTTGGAATGATTTAAGAGAAAACTAAAAAGGATGGACTGAGAGGACAAAAATAAAGTATTTAAACAAATATGGAATGTCCTTTTAAAAAACTGTAGTAGTTGACATCACTGATTCCACTTGAATCAGAATTAAGTATATCTTAAAATGTTTATCAGAATGATGTAGTAATAAAAGATGGATCATAAGATTAAACATGACTCCATTTAGAAATCTCTCTTATACCATGGATCTTATGGCCCTATTGCAGTGAATGATTTTCAAACTCATAGACAAGGGAGCTTGTTAAAAATGCAGATTCCCTGAACCCAGTTCCACAGATTCTGAATTTACAAGATCTGTAGTAGGACTCAGGAATCTACACCATTTAACAAGCATTCAAAGTAACTCTACTGCAGGGACTTCCCTGGTGCTCCAGTGGTTAAGCCTCCATGCTTCGAATGCAGGGGACGCTGGTTGGACCCCTGGTCAGGGAACTAGGATCCCACAGGTCGTGTGGCACGACCAAAAAAAACAAACAAAAAAACCCCCAAAGTAAGTCTATTGCAAGTAGTTAGGGTTAACACTCTGAGGAATCCTGCAGTGTTTTAACTCAACTAAGATCTTCAATTTATAAACAAGATAAGCTAATCGGAGCATGGTTAAATGCCTTACTCAAATTTAGAGGTCCTAATTCCTGCCAGGCTGACAGAGTTCAGTCTTCCTCCCCTGAGCCAGGGCTGTTTCTTCAGTCTCTCCCACTATCCTGCTCCTCCCCACTTTCAAAGTCAAATTCTGTGATAAGGTTTTTCCCGGCCACCTGGGCCCACACTAGGGTTTTCTGATAATCTTTTTCCACAACTGGAATAAGCAGCTCCCTGGGGAAAAACTAAGCTTTTACTTTTGTATTCCCTTCACTGTGAGACATATTCCTTTTTACTGCCTTCAATTTGCAAGCAGTATCCTGCTTTTCCCCAAGTAAATATTTAGCACAGTGCAAACCATATGAGTACTAACTAAATAAATGGAAGCTTGTATTTCTTAACCCTATAAAGCAGTGTTTTTCTAACTGTGGGTCACGCCTCACAATCAAATGTGAAACCAATTTAGTGGGTCACAAATACCATTAAAGAAAAACAGTTTGATACATGTGTGGTGGGTATTGCAATGTAAAATGTTTTCAATGTAGGTTGCAAAAACGTTTGAAAGCCACAGTTTTGTACATGCTGATGAACTTCTCCAACACAACTTTACCATTAGGTAGGCAAATACGTTTTCTCACGCCATTCTCCACTCCCCAAAGCTAAAACTGGATTTATTTATTCATTCCCCTTTCCTTAACTCAAATGAAAAGGAGAAGGAACAAGTACTAAGTTTGATAAGCATTTTTCACAGCACAAGGTCCACAGGAGCCTGTCTGTGCTCCTTCTTCAGATGGGTCGTCCAAGTGTTGTGATGCACTTCGGGTGGGCACTCGGAGCACCTGTCTCTTGACCCAAGTCTATCTGAAATTCCAGACGTCCCAAACAGGGCTTTGAAATGTTCACATCCTGCTTCATCCACACTGGTCCTAGGCTTATTAATGTATGTGTTTTTTTCAAGATCACCTTCTTTCCTGTCTTGGAGCCAGGTTCTTTATTTCCACCATAACATTACTTTCTGGTAATCCTTGATACTCTCTACAAGTTTAAATATAATTACCTATGTTCCAAATCACTTGTATTTTCTCTTCTCCTAACCTAAGGTGGTATTCATACTGACAAAGTTGTATCCTTTCCCAGGTCTTGCATGTATCTTGCATCCTCTTAATCAGCAGGTCTAATCTAGACCTAATAATGCAGTAACTGTGACCTGTCACATCTCTACTACAGCCTTATCCTTTGTACTGTTACCAACCATACTCTCATTGCTTTAGCTTCAACTCAGATCTCACTTCCTCCAATAACTTGCCTAAATCCCTCCAATGGAAATAGTCTCCCAATCGCCAACCCTCATTTATACTGCTCACACCTCTACAGCACCTGTCAGTCTACAAAGTATTAGAATTATTTTTGAATCTGTCTCCTGTATTAGTTTCCATGACTGACTTTAACTCTCACGTGTATACTTCCCACTGTCCAGCAAAAATCAGAGCGCAGTTCACACAGTATTGTACTTTATCGTACTGAAAAGGGGAAGAGCTAAAACCAGTGGCTATAAAAATAGGTTAGGAGCTGTTTCTCATTTTGCACACCCTCCATACCCTGCTCAACTGCACGGTATTTTTTAAAAAAATGAATAAAACCATGAACATTCCAATGGGAGAACCATGGGGAAATAGCCATAAAGGCCGCAGAAATAAAACGCGAAGGCATGATAAAACGGCTGTGATGCTCTCTGCATTTCCACACGTGGCCCGGTAAATCGGTGCCGGAACGCCTCGCGCAGCCTGCGCCTTTCTGCTCTGTCATCCCTTTACTCTATTTCAAAACCGCCCACACCGCTCCGCCGAACTTGCCTGAGCGCTCTCTCGGAAGGCCCCGGAGCCCCCAGTACCCGAGAAAACAGACCCCCTCTTGCCTTGCTCCAGGTCCGGCCTCCACTTGCCACAGGCACCGGAATGAGAGGGGGCCACCGTCTCCCTTCAACAGTCCCAACTAAAATGGAAGCGCGTCCAGACCTGGGTACCTTTAAGCCTAGAGTCAGCCCCGGAGTCTGCAGGCCGCCGTATCTCCCCATCTCAGTGTGACCCGAGCCAGGCTCTGCCTCCCCGGCGCAGTCTTGCCACAACTTCCCCACCGTCAGGTCCCATCAGCCTCCGCACACACATGCAGCCGACCCAGCAGGCCTCGGGGACGTTGGCATGTCGTTCCGGCGGTCAAGGTTCCCGAGAACGACCTGACCGCCGGGCGCTTCTATTTAAACATACCTCGCACTGTCTAACTTCCTTCCTCTAAACTCATCTTCCCCACCGGTCCCATACTTCCTGAGTTTCCACCGTTCTCTAAGTAACGTGTCCACCGATCACCTCCTCCGCCTGGGGAGACTGCGTCCCGGCTCTCGACTAACCTCACTCTTTTCCTTTCCCATTCCCGGCTGGGGCGGCTCGCGTTTGGCCTCCCGCAAGCTCGAGGGGCTCCACGCTGGCCCCTCGCCCCTACTCTCCCGCCACTCCTCCCCTACTCACTTTGGGCTTCTCCGGCAATTTCTTCCGGTTCTTCTTCTTCTGCTCCTCGCTCCTGAGATTCTTCAGCACGCCTAGGTCGTCAGAGGCCGGGCCCGGCGCGGCCGCCGCCTCCTCCCGCTTGCGGGGCGGGCTCCTCCGCTTCTTGCGGGCGCCGGCGCAAGCCGCGGCCCAGCCGTAGCCGAGCAGGAAGAGCAGCAGGAGCCCGAGCGTGCCCATGCCCACCAGGATCACCCAGCCCGGGTACCGTTTCGGCTCCAGCCCCAGGTCGAGGCCCAGCTCGGTGCGCAGAAACCCTAGGCCGACCGAGAGCATTTCCTGCAGCCGGGCTGAGCCCTCCTCGGCCTGCTGGGCCAGCTCGTCCAGCCAGCTCCGTGTAGCCATCTTCCCTCCCGTCAGGGGCACTCGCAGAATGACGCCGGGGCGCAGAGACGCCGTGGAACAGTCAAGGGAAGCAAGGAAAGGCCGGGCCGGACAGCCTCAGGCCGAGCGCATTGCGGCCGCCCCTCGCGCCGGAGCCGGGGATCGGCCGCTGCCGCCGCCAGGAGGACAGGGGGCTCCCAGTGTCCCCCGTCAGCCTCACTCCGCCGCCGCCAGGAGGAGGGGGGCGGCGGGAGGGAGTGTCTCCAGCGGCGGCCGCTAAGCGGCGTCTCCGCGCCAGGGCCAGGCCCCGCTGTCCTCCCTCGGCGGAACAATGGCGGCTCCGGCCGCGATCCACGCAGCGAGCGTAGACTAGGAGCAGGGCAGAGGGTCACGTGGGCGACGGTGGGCGGGGCGTGGGGTGTCACGTGGGCGCGGGCGAGGCCGGGCGGGGCTGGAGCCGTTGGAGCTAGCGCGCCGCGGCTGCAGTTGGCGGTGACCCTTTCGGGCCTGGTGGCGGCGCCGAGCCCTGGGGATCGGTGACTCTGGGCGGGTGGCTGGGAGGGGTTAACCGGAGGAAGTCTTTGCGGGATGGCTGGTGGCCCGGAGCTAGGAGACGTGGCGCTTTGAATGAGTCCAGGGGAGGGGCTCTCGGCGAAGCCTGGGGGTTGGGGGGGTGTGGAAGAGGGCGAAGAGCGAGGAACCGGGTCACGGGGTCTGGGTCAAAATTGCCCTAGTAACTGTCTCTTTTCTCCATTCTTTTTCTGGTAGTGGTGTAGGGGTGGAAGCGGCTTTTTCTCCCTGGGTCACCGGTCGGCTAGATGCTTCCAGGTGGGCTCAGCCGAGTCTGAAACTGGTCACTCTTCTTCCAGCGCATAGGTTTAGTTCACAAATTGGGTTTGTCTCTTCACGGCCAACTTACCCACATTGCGCGTCTACCATTTGCCTGCCAGGCTAGGGCTCTTTTGCGTGGTTTCTCTCCTTCGCTCTTGCTCTCGCTGCTATTAGTCGCCAGAATTCAAAAGTTGGAAAGCCCGTGGGCAGTATTCTTTTCCTACTCGTTTGTAGCTTTAATAAGAAATAATAAGAGGCATACTGGATTGTGTTTTACATGTAGAGGTAGATTCCTTGTTGCGTTTTATTTTAAGCTTTTGGGCCAGATCACAAAAGGAGTTTGCAAAAATTCTGTTTTTATATGCTGTGTTGACCATATCTGGGTAGCGTTAATAAGAAATGAATTTTCAGATCTCAGTTACAAAGATGATATTCGGGGCTGCCGTAGGGTTTTCAAGTTACATTTCCCTGTAAGGAAACTGGGTGTTTTATCATTAAGTGATAATTAGCATGTAAGCAGGTGTCTTAAGTGAACTAAAAACAGGCTTTCTCAACGAATAGAAAGGGGGGTAATATTAATAAGTACCGAATCCAAAAATGTATTTAGGAGTATTTTGACCTACTTTGCAACTGTGTTGTAATGCATGTTGTGATTAATGGATGGAAGGGAGTTTGGTAAATAATAAATAATAAAAATAAACTGCTACTCTTGCAAAGCTTTATACAGACTTATAATTAAAGGTTGTGTAAATTACAAGGCCAAAAACTTAGAAGATGTCATTGGAACTACTTCATCTCTAAAAGGTTGCAAATTCCACTTATATTTATGAAAGTAGATTTATCATTCTACATTTATGTTTTGGTTCCAGAGACATGAAGGATGATAACTTTCCTAAGAAGTTCCACTGCCCATTCTAGGTTAACACCTGTGGATTCATGAATTAAGCTATTACACAATAATAGTAGCTGGGTTTGCCTGTTCCTTTGGCAGCCTAGCAAGTATTGATTATGTAAAATCCTGTCACCTTTCTTCTTTCTTTTTCTGTGACTCTCCTTTGATCTTAAAAAGAAAATGTTTACTGTATTTTGGTAATACAGGTATAATCATTTTTCATATATAACTTTGTAGTCATCTTTTTAAGTTTTTATTTTAAGAACAAAAATGGAGTCATACACTATTTACTGTTTTGCATTTGATGTGGTCATGAACATTCATGTCACTTGATAAAGCCCACCTGATAAAGCTCACCAGGAACATACCAGTAGCCCCACAAAGTTAGGTTTATTAACTTGCAGCAGAATGAAGTTTAGGTAAAATTTAAACGAAAGAATGCTTTGAAAGACAAAGCAAGCTGTGTCTAAAAGAGTTAATATTAGGCCTAGCCTAAGTAGACTCAGAATCCTAATTCCCTGGACATGGCAAAGTTAAGAGACATATAAAACGTCATTTCTGAAACCTCTTTCCTGGAGGCAACTGGGTTGGGAATGAAGACTGCTTATCCTGAGAGTCAGAGTGACCCATACAGTGGAATACCACTCAGACATAAATACATGCAGCAACATAGGTGAATCTCAACATAATTACGCTGAGTGAAAGAAGGTGAAAGAAGCCAGGCAAAAAAGAGTATGTACTGTATGATTCCATTTGTATAAAACTAGAAAATGCAAACTAATCTATAGTGACAGCAAATCAGTGGTGACTTGGGGAGGGGAGTGGGACCAAGGAGCAGTGGGAGGGAGGGGTTTAAAAGGGGCACCAGGAAACTTTGGGGAGTGATGGCTATGTTATCTTTATTATTATGGTTTTATGGGTCTGTGGGTTTTATGGGTTTATGTATGTCAAAACTTACCAAATTGTATACTTTAGATATTGTAGTTTATGTCAAATATACCTCAATAAAACAGTTCACAGAAGTTTTTTGAAAAATGACCCATGTGGAACAGCTGTGTATAGGCGTGGCATGCTCCATGCTCGCCGATAGGATTTTTTTTTTATGATATTTATTTATTTATTTATTATTTGGTCGCACCTTGCGACTTGTGGGATCTTAGTTCCCTGAAACCAGGGATCGAACCCTTGCCCTCGGCAATGAAAGTACGGAGTCTTAACCACTGGACTGCCGGGGAATTCCCACTGATAGGATTTTTAACAAAGTTTTTACCAATCTATGATTTTAAGGTTTCTCAGCACTATATCCATTTATTTATTTATTTTTGGCTGCATTGGGTCTTCTTGCTGCGTGCGGGCTTTCTCTAGTTGCGGTGAGCGGGAGCCACTCTTTGTTGCGGTGCGCGGGCTTCTCATTGCGGTGGCTTCTCTTGTTGCAGAGCATGGGCTCTAGGTGTGTGGGCTTCAGTAGTTGTGGCTCACAGGCTGTAGAGCACAGGCTCAGTAGTTGTGGCGCACGGGCTTAATTGCTCCGCGGCATGTGGGATCTTCCCGGACCAGGGCTTGAACCCGTGTCCCCTGCATTGGCAGTCGGATTCTTAACCACTGCACCACCAGGGAAGTCCTCAGCACTATATCCTTGATGTTAATTATCAAAAAAGTTTTTTTTTTTTTTACAGGTTTGCGTAATAAATATTCACTTATTCTATGATCTGGCTCTACTGTAATTTATTTAACATACTTTATTGTTGGATAGTTAGGTTATTTACAAGGTTTTCTTTGTTTTTCTGCCATTAAATGCAATTCTGTCATGAATATGCTTGTAACTAAATAGCTTTGCGAATAGCCATAGTAACTTTTTAAAATCAGTTTTATTTTATTTTTTTAATAATTAATTAATTAATTAATTAATTAATTAATTATTTTGGCTGTGTCGAGTCTTAGTTGCAGCATGCGGGATCTTTCCTTGCAGTGCACGGGCTTCTCTCTAGTTGTGGCTCTCAGGCTCCAGAGCACATGGGTTCAGTAGTTGCCCCACGGCATGGAGGATCTTAGTTCCCCAACCAGGGATGGAACCTGCGTCCCCTGCATTGGAAGCCGGGTTCTTAACCACCAGACAGCCAGGGAAGTCCCCATGATAAGTTCTTTTTTTTTTTAGAAAGATATTCGCCATGTATTTCTTATTTAGGTCTTTTTTTTAAAAAAATTTATTTATTTTTATATTTATTTTTGGCTGTGTTGGGTCTTCGTTTCTGTGCGAGGGCTTTGTCTACTTGTGGCAAGCGGGGGCCACTCTTCATCGCGGTGCGCGGGCCTCTCACTGTCGTGGCCTCTCTTGTTGCGGAGCACAGGCTCCAGACGTGCAGGTTCAGTAGTTGTGGCTCACGGGCCTAGTTGCTCCGTGGCATGTGGGATCTTCCCAGACCAGGGCTCGAACCCATGTCCCCTGCATTGGCAGGCAGATTCTCAACCACTGCGCCACCAGGGAAGCCCCCCATGATAAGTTCTTGAGGGTAAAATCCTGGCACTGTCATTTCCTGAGGCATAGCCCACAGTATGTGATTTAATGCTTAGTTTGGAAGTTTTAAGAGACCTGAAGATGTTCTACCTAAGGCCTCTCACTTCATAGAAGAGAAAAAGGAAGCTTCAAAGGGTTAGGGCTCCTACCGCAGTGTCAGGGTGGCTGAGCTCATAGTAGAACCCAGTCTTCCCTGTTCTTGACCCCTTGGTTGCTCCTCTTCTTCATATACTCTGTGATCAATTCTTGGGATTAGTGTGTGGTTGTTTTCTCCGACTGCTATAACAATATTCCATAGACTAGGTAGCTTAAACAACTGAAATTTATTTTGTCACAGTTCTAGAGGCTGGAAGTCCAAGATCGGGTGCCAGCATGGTTGGGTTGCGGTAAGGGCTCTCTTCCTGGCTTGCAGATGGCCACTTTCTTGCTGTGTCCTCACATGGTGGAGAGAGAGCCAGTGAGCTCTCTAGTGTCTCTTATAAAGACGCTAATCCTCTCAGATCAGGGCCCCACCCTTATGACTTCATTTAACCTTAATTGCTTCCTTAAAGACCGTATCTGCAAATACAGTCATGTTGGGGTTAGGGCTGCAACGTATGGATTTGGAGGGGGGGACACAAACTTTCAGTCCATAACGATGCAGGAAGCTTCCATTCAAGTAGCTTATCTTTCAGGGCTGATGAAAGAAAAATGCTGATTTGGGTCTTTAAAATGGAGGCTATTTACATTATGAACTCCTGGGTCACAGGATTATATACCTAGGAGGATGATTATTTTTTAAAATTTCTTTTATTTTTGGCTGCGTTGGGTTTTTCTTACTGCATGCGGGCTTTCTCTAGTTGCAGCGAGCTGGGGCTACTCTTCATTGCAGTGCACAGGCTCTAGGCACACGGGCTTCAGTAGTTGTGGCGTGCAGGTTCAGTACTTGTGGCGCATGGGCTTAGTTGCTCCGCGGCATGTGGGATCTTCCCGGACCAGGGCTCGAACCCATGTCCCCTGCATTGGCAGGTGGATTCTTAACCACTGCACCACCAGGGAAGTCCTAGGAGGAGGATTTTACAGTAAAGCGGGGAATACAGTTGAGTGTGCCAAGAATTTGGAGATATAGTCAGGAAAGGGTTACCCTCAGAATAAATTTTGTAAGCATTAGTAAATAATAAAGTTCTCTGCAGATGTATCCTAACTAAGCTGAAAGATAGTTTATGAGTGTGTCGCTGAAAGGGCCAGGATACTTCCAAGCCTCTTTAAAAGATTGGAGAATTTGCTAAGAACCTGTGTGGAACTAAAAACTGGTTGGGGCATGAGGGCAGGGGCCAGGGGAAGCAGAAAAGACGGTGAATATGGTAACAAAAATGAAAGTTGTGGTGTATCCATTCAGTGGAATGCTGTGCAGCAGTGAACATGTCCAAGGACACTCATTGCGATACCATGTATGTAAAGTTTAAAAAATAGATTTATAGATAAAGATGTAAAACCATGCATGGGAATAATGAACACCAAGTCAGAATAGTACTTATTTGTAGGGAGAGAGAGAGAGAGAAATGGGATTGGGGTGAAGTATACACGGGGCTACAAATGAATCTATAGCGTTTTTATCTCTTAAATTAGGTTATGGGTAAAAGAGTGCTCCTTATCTCTACTTTTTGTATGCCTGAGATACTTTGTAATTTAAGTGACAAAAATTAAATGACAAAAGCAATAGTTTGCACAGAGGCTAGGCAAAATAATGGAGGCCCCTGACTATTTAATTGTGGGGTTGCTGTGATCTTATAGTGGGGAAAGGTATATTAGACCATATCAGTAGATATCCCCTAAGGTCATTTAACCCCCTTTGCTCTGATTTCATGCTCAGCACACCATACCCACCTTGTAATGAGGCATCTCCTTTACTACAGGAAGATCTGACTTAAGTAATCTGATCCTCTTCACAGTTATATTTATTAGTGTAAATCATACATTCTCAGTGGCGCAGTATTGCTCCCATGTGGGTGAAGAGTATTGGTTTTGGGGGCAAAAAACCCTTTTTTAGTGTGTAAAGTATAGATATAATATAAAGTATAGATATAATATACTACATGTGCAGATTGATACAATATATATGTGGCATTAAAATTTCATAGGAAAAAATAGGCCCTTAGAGGGGTGATAACGAAAAAATGAGTGAGAAACATTGGTGCAGAGGAAGAAATCGGCACTCTGTTTCGTCAATTATGCTCCTGTGTTTTTGGTTAATCAGTTTCTCTGGGTCATTTATTCAATCATTTCTTCACTGGACTTTTATTAAATCCCAGCTGTTTGGTTTAAATGCATCCTATCTGTCCTCAAAAATCTCAGAACCTAGTGAGGACAGTGGACCCTTTCTTAAATAGCTTTAATGCAAGAGAGTATTGCCGTAGTAAGTTGATTTGAGCATGAAGATTGTACTGGGTGCTATGATGTACCTCCCAGGTCCCGCTTCAGTAATGAAGAACTTATTCCCCAGCTCTGGGAGTATTACCAGAAGACATCTCTTAGGTGTCAGTCTTTGGGGAAGATTACTGAGGAAAACTTCCTCAGCCAAGGTCATGTCTCCTTTCAGGGACAACCCACATCCAAGGACTCATCAGCCTGGGCTACACAGTCCTGGCCTTCTTGCCCCAACTTGGGTCAATTTTGAAAGGCCATCCCAGCCCCAGTGTACTCCTTGAGCTTGGCTGAGGACTGTTGGTACTATATCTCAGCCCAGTTCTCCTCTGCTCAGTCCCACTTCCTTCTCCTCCTTCCACTGGCATTAGTTTCAAGAGCACTTCCTTATATGCTGATCTGTCTCAAAGTCTACTTCACAGAGAACCCAGTCTATAACACGGATGATGAGGTATTTACAAAGTGTTTGATATAACCAACAAGGGAAAGGTTATTTCTGCATAGGGGCAGTGGAACACTTCAAATACAGTATGTTTAGGTTCAGTCTAGAAGGATGAGTAGGATGTTGCTAAGAAGAGAAGGAAGAGAGTGGAGAGGAATTTCCAAGCATGGGGACCAGCGAAAGTGAAGGCTTTGGGACATGAGAGAGCAACGTATGTCTGGATAATGGTGAGCTCTACTCTGTGGCTAGTGATAAAGTCTTAAGATTTTGGCAAGGGATCGAAGAAGAAGGAATTGTCAACAATGACTCCTAGGTTTCTCACTTACAGTTGGTCAGATGGTGGTGCCATTCACTGAAATGGGGAATATTGGGAAAGAACTAAGTTTGGCCAGCGAAGATGAGTAGCTTGGTTTTATACACATTGATTTGGAGAGTACAAATTATCCAGATGAGATATCAAATAGGCAGGTATACGTGGATGTGGACTCCAGAGGAGAGATGAGAGTTGGAGGTACCTCTTGGTTTCCTTGCTCGGATCACACTTTCACTCCTTATCATTTGCAAGTGAGACTTCAGGTGAGACCCCAGCCCTGCTTATGCCTTGACTGCAGCCTTGAAGGATCCAGTTAAACTGTGCCTGGACTCCTGAGTCACAGAAACTGAGATAATGCATGTGTTTTAAGTTGCTGAGTTTGTGGTAATTTGTTACACAGCAATAGAACTAATTGCTAAGAAATTGTCCAAAAGAAATAATTGGACAAATACACAGAAGTAGAATCGCATAGTCATTACACTGTAGTTTACAATCTCAAAAAATTGGAAGCAACCTAAGGAGGTGATTGTTTGAATACATTGTGACATACACAAGGACAGGAATATTATGAAGCCATTAAAGAGTATGACATATATCTATGTATATCAATTATTCATTGACATGGAAAGCCACACTGCTAAGTGAAAAACATCAGGTTACAGAATAACATGTTGAGTATTAGATAATTAAAATTTTAGGATATGTATGTGGGTATACATGGATAGAGAGGCATCTGGAAAGATATTCGCCCAAATCTTTACAGCAGTTTACAGTAGCCACATATGGGAAGTAGGATTTCAGGGTGTTTTTAAACTTTTTTCTGTATACTCTCCTGAATTGTTTGAATATTTTGTATGAATATATACTATCCTTTTAATCAGGATAAGATATAGGTTTTGTTTTGTTTTTGTTTGCTTTGTTGAAACTTTACCTACAGGGTGACTGCAGCATTCATATAAATAGTCTCAAAAATCAAAGAAACAGCTTCTAAGGTTTCAGTTAAATTTTAAGATGTTTTTCTGAACTTGTGAAAGCTTTATTACTAAAAGGAAAACTTCTTTAGAAGGTGGTAAGTTACCTCTGCAGGACAAGAGAAAGAAAATAATACCTGAAACCTCATTTGAGACCTAATGTTTGTAAAAATGAGTAGCTATTCTGGTGACTGAGCAGAAGGGAAAGACACAGGTGTCCTTGCTGGGAAAGACCAAAGTGTTTCAGTAAATTAGTAACCTCAGATACTCAAAAGCTGACCAAAGAACTGATATTGTAATCGAAAAGGTAAACTTGGCAGTTAATAAGTTTATTACTCCCATGTGGCCTTGCTTCATCTAAGAAATCCTAAATTTGATGAATTACTTGAACTCAATGCGTTTTTGTTTGTTTGCTTTTGTTTTTGCTCAGAATATGGTGCAAGTGAACTGCAATATGTAAAGTATGGTTACTACTTGGACAAATTCCTTTTGTCTGTGTTGTGACCCATATTCCTGATGAGCCATTTTGTGAATACACGTGAGAGCTTTGCTTGCTTCAGTACAAATCTACCTCCTTTACCAAAAAAGGACATTTGTGATAAACAATGTATCTTTTTCAGATAAATAAGTTAGAACACATTTTTTCCTGAAAAAATAAAAACAAAAAACCTGTAATATGGAATACCTAATTACTTTAAAATAGTATTTCATAGCTGTGTCTAGTTTTTGGTCAAGGTAATTGTCAGCTTCCTACTCTTCTGTGGGCATCAGATGAAATCTATATATGTGAAAGTGCTGGACAGATGTTAATGTAACAAGCAAGCAGTTACTTTATATTTATGATTCCTGTTCTTAAGAGGTGTTTAGTTCCGTGTGTGGACTTTGTCTGCAATTAGAGTAAGAAAACCCCCATTAGTGCTTTAGTTATGGCCTCCTGTTCCCAACAGGCTTCAATCATAGGTACAAGGATCTAAGAGAGAGATCAACAAACTTTGCCTATATTTATGCTTTAAGAAATAATGGCGTTCTTTATTAAAACAGTCAGGAATATTGATGATGAGGAGTAACATGGTTAAAGGTTTAAAACAGAAAAGAAGATGTGTGTCTTTGGAGAATTTTGCTTCCCTGGAGCTGAGGGCTAGTGTTAGAGAACAGTGCCTGTCTGGTGAGAATAAGAGTAATAGGATTTCTTAGTCAGCTTGGGCTGCTATATAACAGAAGACCACAGACTGGATGACTTAAACAACAGAAATTTATTTTCTCATAGATCTTGTGACTGAAAGTCTAAGATCACGGTGCCCTCAGGGTTGGTTTCTCCTGTCTACTTGTCTGGTAGACAGCTTCCTTCTCACTGTGTGTTCACATGGCCTTTCATCTCTGTGTGTGCAGGGGGAGAGAGAAATCTTTGGTGTCTCTTCCTCTTCTTATAAGGACACTAGTCCTATTGGATTAGGGCTCCACCCTTATGACCTCACTTAACCCCAATTACCTCCTTAAAGGCAGTATCTCCAAATGCAGTCACATTGGGGGTTAGGGCTTCAATGTAGGAGTTTTAGAGGGGACACAATTCGGTCTGTAACACAGGATAAGACCTGGGATTGTTCTATAGAGCAGGGGTCCCCAACCCCTGGGCCATGGGCTGATAACGGTCCACAGCCTGTTAGGAACTGGACCACACAGCAGGAGGTGAGCAGCGGGCAAGTGAGCGAAGCTTCATCTGCCGCTCCCCATCGCTCACGTTACCGCCTGAACCATCATCCCTACCCTCCCGCCCCCCCGACCGTGGAAAAATTGTCTTCTATGAAACCGGTCCCAAGTGCCAAAAAGGTTGGGGACCACTGGGGTAGAGTCTTTAAGGGCAAGAATACCATAAAATTGATTTGCTGGTATCCCTGGCTAGAACATAAGCTCCATGAGGGCAGGAAGGGCATCTTACTTGTGTACCATGGTATCCCTAACACTTACTGCACTGCCTATTATTATTAATATTTGATCAACTGATGAATTAACAAATGCGGTGATTGGAGAGTAGGGTGGAATGGAGGTTGTTGCAGTGGTCTGGGGTGTGAGGGACCAAGTGCCTAAACCCAGTGGAAATGAAGTGAAAGTGAGACAGTGAGTGACAGTAAGAAGGTGAGATAAAGGGGAGGGAAGAATCATGGATGACTGGCATTCTGTTTTTGCGTGACATGATGATCACTGTTCCATTAGTGGAAAAAGAGAAGTTGAGAGAAGTTAATTTATTACCATGAATCCTCATTTTGCACTGAGATACCTCTTAAGACTTATTCATAGTTTGTAAAACTGAAAGTCCTCGTAGTTTCTTCCAGATATTCCTTACGGCTTCTTTGAACTCTGTGATTTCTTTCTCATCCATCAACATTTAGGGCTTCTATTTTCTGACTTACCTCTCTCACCCAATTTTGGTAGCCCAAAAAAGAATTAGAAGACTAGAAACACACATTTCTTCTCCTCTTCTAATAATACTACTTCTATCTTCACTGTCTTTTATTTGTGGTAGCCATAGTAGAAACAGAAATTATGGTCTTATTGGGCATCACAGTGAAATAAAACTTCTAGCACTAGTGCTCGTTATTTCAAAATTATTTCTCTTTTTCTGACTGCTTCCTTATCTTTATAATTCTCAAAACTTACTTTCTCGCTTAGTTCTCTAACTGAATTATTTATGAGTGCAAATTTGTGTCTCATAGCAATCTACTTTCTGAAATTGCTTGTAGTTACAACAATCTCAGTTTATATCAGAAACTTTTTGAACATGTCCATTATCTCTTCTGAACAAACTATTCTTAGCTAACTTTAAAACCGAAACTGAAAAGGTTGTTAAATATAGATTTAGAGTAATTTGTTTGTATCTCCTAAGAGGATTTAGCAACAGGAAATCATTTATCTTGAATGACTGGAATGCTTTCTTCTAGTTTGTGCCCTAGTTGTTCCAACAAGAACGAAGTTCAATATTTAGGTGCACTTTCCCTAACTATGTTAATGGTTCTTTGCGAGTAGACAGCACTGTGCATAACCTTGAGAATAGGGTTTGTTCCCTGAATTTGGATTTTATAATTGGCTGATAAAATGACCATTTTGAACTATCACATGATGTTAACATCTACCAATTTTAGCAAAGTTACCCTCCCTCTTTGTACAGAAATGTGTATAGTTCTTTGAATGTTTTGTTGCTCCTTGATTGAAATGCTCTGCAACAGCTAGAGAAAATGAAAGAGCAATTAGTAGCCAAAAACATAAATTCTAAATGTAATACAAGTGAAATTGTAAAGTGTTTCAATTAGGATACAGGATGAGCTGCTTTAACAAAGACTTACAGGGGTTTAAACAATATAGAACAATATAGAATTTAAGTCTGATTAATTTCTCACATAATATTGATATGTTGGCTCCTTCCATCCTGCAGTTCTACCAGTGGCCCTAAAATATTAGCCTCATCTGCTTGGTCCTCGATGGCTTGTCAACACGTCTAACTTTTAGGCACTAAGATGGGAGAAGGAGTAGGATAAAAAGACACATCTTCCATTTAAGGGGCGCAACCAGAAATTGTGTATGTCACTTCTGCTCATATTCTGTTGGCCAGAACTTAGTCATATGGCCAAACTTAGCTGCAAGTTTTACAAGCTAAAACTCAGGGTTTTACTTCTTAAGGGAACGTGAGAAGATGGATACGGCACGCCAAAAGTTGTGACACTTCGGTCAAATGAGCACTCATTGGACTAAGCTGGTTGACTGTGGATTCAACTGTGATGGAAAAAAGAAAAACAAAATTATATATCATAAGCAAAATGTAGACAATATGTCAAAAACCGAGTCTAGAAGATGAAGTTTAATTAGCTATTTTATATATCTTGTGGGTCTCAGCAATGGAAGCGCTCCTAACTTGCAAGTCTATTGTTTGACTTTCAAAGATTTGGACTTTGAATTTATTTAGAGTAACACACTTTGTATGAAAACAATGAACAACCTATGTGTATGGAAATTTCTGGCTGTCCTTTGTTCTGAAATACTATGGTTGAATCAGTGTTACTGAGTAAGCCAAATGCTTTGAGTAGCCAAGTTTCAGTTAAGAGTATAGTGTGGTGGGTTTCACTAGCTGGAGCTTCTCTGTTGAACCTTAGAAAATGCCTTGACTTTGTGCACAGGGAAGACTGTCGTCAGGCATCGTCAGCGTCCACCTTAACCAGAGCTGCTCTGGAGGCAAGCAGCGTTCTCTGGTCTCCTGGCCAGTGCTCTGCTGTGGTTCTGTGAGCCTGTCCGGGAAGAGGGAGAAGAGGGCATCCTGAGAGCAAGTGAAGTGCCAGGAAAGCATGGGGCTACTTCCCAAGTAGACCAGAGAAAAAGATGATTAGAAAGGTCAGGGGTCCCACCTCAGTAGGGAGAAGAGTCACATGATGCTTCCCTGCTCTGGTTCCATTTGAGAGCATCAGAAGCTCAGCAGGTGGTGGGGGAATGACCAGTGTTGGCCATCTCCTGAAACACCAGAGTCACGATGGCTTGAGAGGTTTGATACCAGACCAGGACTAAGTAGCCATACGCTTGGGCTTCTTTGAGGATTCCTCCAAGTCTTACCTGGACGTATTTCACTTAGTAGTCTACGACAGCCCTTGGGGACCTCTGAAAGCCTGAGATGCCATAACTTCCTTCTGGCTCCCGTGGCATGAATTTTCTACCACTGAAGGCATTCCTTTAGGTTAAGCCGTAGAGGTGAAGATGTTGTCTGTGAAAGCCACAGTCTCTTATGTCTTCTGGGAGGGCAAGGAAGTGGGATGTTGCACCTCTGGTCTTCTTCAGCTCATAACCAGTTATAACTGACCTGTTTATCTCATTAACTGGTTGCACACTGGGAGTAAGAGAAGTTTGACTAAGTACGTCGGCAACAATACAGTCTGATGACCACTGGCTGTTTTGAGGGCATTAAGCTGAGGAGGGCGGGGCCTGGGTGCTGCGTTGTATAAAGGTGAGTTCCTGGTGGCTGTGCATCAGAAAAGTAGGAATGGGGCTTCCCTGGTGGCGCAGTGGTTGAGAGTCTGCCTGCCAATGCAGGGGACACGGGTTCGAGCCCTGGTCTGGGACGATCCCACATGCCGCGGAGCAACTGGGCCCGTGAGCCACAACTACTGAGCCTGCGCGTCTGGAGCCTGTGCTCCGCAACAAGAGAGGCCGCGATAGTGAGAGGCCCGCGCACCGCGATGAAGAGTGGCCCCCGCTTGCCACAACTAGAGAAAGCCCTCGCACAGAAACGAAGACCCAACACAGCCAAAAATAAATAAATAAATAAATGACAAAAATAAAGGAATTCCTTAAAAAAAGAAAAAAGAAAAGAAAAGTAGGAATGGCACACAAGTTTCATCCAGTGAAACATATTCTCCAAGGCTGCTCCTGCTCTGACTTCTTCTAGGCTTAGAATGTCTGGGCTGGAAATAACGTACATTATTATGGTAGCCTGAGTCATGGTGGTTTAATATATTAAATAGTTTTCCTCTAAGGATCCATAATTTCTTTTAACTAGTTATGTCACTGCAGTTTTGATACCATAATCTTTAAAAAGATATATTGTGATAATTATGAATTTGGATAAAACTTTTATATTATAGTGTGGGTATGGCCAAGAGCAAGCCTTTGATGAGCTTAGTGTATCTCTATGAGAGACCTATGAACAGTATAGATCTTCAATGATATGTCTCTTTATCCAAACTAAACAAGTTAAAAAAACCCTACATTTATTTATGTATAAATACTTTTATAAACCTTCATGGGATTAGAGATGGTTCCTTTAATAATGTAAGCAAAGCTGCCAGTCAATGGAAAGTTCACTGGACCTAGATTCAGAGTTCCTAGGTTGTTGTCACAGGTGTTGCTGAAATGATTTTGTTGTGTTTTTAATGGATTGGTTACCTGGTTAATAATTTACAATGAGAAATACACCTTCAAGGCGTTCATATCTATTGAGCAAGAGCCTAATCAGGGTATTTGGGAATAGGTATAATATTATTTCTGATGTAGTTTCTCGTGATCTTAACTCATTTTTTGTAATATTAGAGGTTTGGATAAACCTTTAGGGCTCCTTTCAATTCTAAAGATTCCTATTGTATGTTCTGCATTATAGAAAGGAGAAGCCCCACACAGAACTTAGAAAGTAGATGGCTCAGTGTCAGACACTGTGATAAGCACTTAATGTGCATTGTTTCATTTAATCCTTGCAATTTATGAAGTAGGTATTATTATCATCCCCTTTTTATGGATAAAGAAACTGAAACCTTACAGGCTTTACATAACTTGTTCAGTGTCCTACAGCTAGTGAGTGGTAGAGTCGAGATTTTGAACACAGGCCTGTGGGACTCCAGAACTTGGGGACTGCAGTGTACGCCTCTTAACTATCATACACTAGCAGTTTTAAGGAATGTTTAATTACCCAAGAGCAATAAACAGTCTGACCAAGAATTTTTACTTTTTAACAAATTATGCATCAGCAATATCTCTCTAGATATTTTCTGTTCATTATTATAAGTTTATAAGATTTGCAAATAGGGTAAATTGACCTCTGAATACAATGGCAAGATAAATCCAGATTAAACACCCTTCCTCCAGATCTAATGAAATGAACAGAAATAGTGAAAGAAAAAAAAAAAAGGCAACAATTTATGAATGGCATCCAAACAAAGGAGAATAATTTTACATCATAAGCTTCAAGAAGTGATGGCTAAGGACAGTGTGAGAGGTTTTGGGGTAGCTCTTTTCTTCACACCCACTCCACAGGAGTAGTATTGAGAAGTCTGATAATTTTTATTAATGCCTTCCAAATGGACGTAAGCAGTCTGAGGGAGTGAGTAGGTAACCCTGGGAAAGGTAAAGGAAAACGCCTCAAGTGTAGCCAACCCTACTTACCCCTTTGGGACCTTGACATAGGCAGGAAGGGCCTCCATGGCATCTGAACTTCCAGGTCCCTGTGGGGAGCTGGATGAATGAGAGAAATACACCCACAGCTGGGTGGGGTGGGCACTGGTACAGAATGTTTAACTGGACTTCACAGGAGAAATCAGAGGCTCCTCCTGACCCAGTGTGGGTCTCCCCTCACATATTACCCACCATGACCTCAGGCTAGAGATAAGTGGATTGAGAGCAACTCCAGTGCATTAAATTATCTCCAGACTGACTGATCCTAATCAGGACAGAGCTATCTAATGAAAAATGAAAAGAAATGGAATGGCAAGTAAGCAAACTCATTAGAGCAGGAAACAGAAGGAAGAAAAGAATGAAAAGAAAAAGAACAGAACATGGTATAAAAAAAGACAGACGTTTTAAGGGGGAGAATGGGTTTTTAAATAAGAAAACTATACCCTCTCCAAACAAACAAAAAAGATTTCTTGGGAGTGCTTTAAGGTATAGAATAACTTTATAATACTATTTTATTATTTTTTTATTTATTTTTGACTGTGTTGGGTCTTCATTGCTGCCCGCGGGCTTTCTCTAGTTGCGGCGAGCGGGGGCTACTCTTCCTTGCGGTGTGCAGGCTTCTCATTGCAGTGGCTTCTCTTGCTGTGGAGCACGGGCTCTAGGCGTGCAGGCTTCAGTAGCTGTGGCACGCAGCCTCAGTAGTTGTGGCTCGCGGGCTCTAGAGCACAGGCTCAGTAGTTGTGGTGCACAGGCTCAGTAGTTGTGGTGCACGGGCTTAGTTGCTCCGTGGCATGTGGGATCTTGCCGGACCAGGGCTCAAACCCATGTCCCCTGCATTGGCAGGCAGATTCTTAACCACTGTGCCACCAGGGAAGTCCTGAGAATAACTTTATAATACTATTATTTTATAAAACTAAGTCCCCCAAAAGAGGTAATAAAAAAACAGAATGAAATGAATATGGAAATTTCTGTGCTGAGGAAACTGAGACCCTACAGAGCACCATAATACAGTTGATATATAATTTAGGAAGAGCAAGGAACAGGATGGACAGTGGGTGAAAATAAAATTAGTGACATGGAGGAAATGCTTGCAATAATCAGTGAATGCAGAGAAAAAAGACCAAGATTAAAATATGTAAAAGACAATATGGAGGATGGAGACCATCCAATATAGACAACAAATGGAATAGGAAAAGTAGCTAGATACTTAAGAAATAAACTTTCTCTGAAATTAACAAACTGACTCCTTAGATATGAGGGCACATTGTATGCTAGAAGAAATTGGTACAGCATCATAAACATCAAGACATACTTTGGTTAAGTTATTGACATTCAAGGATAAGAAAAGAAATTTTTAGCTGTTCAGGAAGACAAAGTAAAAGTCACCTATAATGAAAATTAGGCTTGCCTTAGACGTCTCAGCAATATCCAAGGGCAGAATGCAATGGCACAATATTTATAAACTTCTGAGGAAAAGAAAGTGTGACCCAACCGAAACACTGGATATAAAGTCAACAAGTAGGTTTTCTCAAATATGAAAAAGCACAGGGAAAATAGTGTTTAGAATCTGGTGTGTAAGAGATATAAAACCTGTGAGTCCTCAAACAAACAAACAAAAAAACCACTTGACATTGAAATTCAGCCAAAGAAATGAATGAAGATCAAGAATTTAAAATTGTGGGAACTTCCCTGGTGGTCCAGTGGTTAAGAATCCGCCTTCCAATGCAGGGGTACATGGGTTCGATCCCTGGTCAGGGAACTAAGATCCCACCTGCTGTGGGGCAACTAAGCCTGTGTGCTCTAGAGACCATGCGCCACAAATAGAGAGCCTGCGTGCTCTGGAACCCCTGCACCACAACTAGAGAAAAGCCCTTGAGCCGCAAGTAAGAGCCAGCGTGCCGCAACTAAGACCCGATGCAGCCAAATAAATAAATATTTTTTAAAAAAGAATTTAAAATGGTAAAAGAACCAGAAATGAGCACTGGATCCATTTTTAAAAAGAACAAAGACTGAATAACTAGGAGTACCACTGTTACAGAACACAATGTGATGGTTAATAACCTGGCAAAGTAAAATTTCATAAGCATTGAAAAATGGAATGAGGGAAAGTGTAGGTAGGAGAAAACACAGGAGTGTATCATCTCATCTTTCACAGCAGAGAATCATGCTATCTAAAATTTAACCTCGTAGTTAAAAAAGCATTTCCAAACCTTTGATGACTTTTATAATCTCTTTGCTTAACCTGAGAGCCAGCATGACAAGCCAGCATATGCGTGCCAGAATCACCTCCAGCTGTATTTTGGTTTTGTAAAGGATGGTTCAGTGTTTTTAAATATTTTAAAATTTGAATATCTTTAGGTGGGGGCAAACTTACCAGTCAACCCTTATTTTCCACCTTCTTATTTCACACATTTAGGGGCCTTCCTGGCCCTGCTGTTGGAGGAGTCTTTAGGAGCTAAAATTTCCTGTAGTGAAGAATCATTTATCTGAAGTTCAGTAATTCCTAGAGTAAGATAAAATAATAATTGACCAATAGATACATTCTTCTCATTTGTTTTGTAAAACATGTTTGTCTCTGGCATCACAAATGGTATTTTCCCTACTCTATAATGACAGAAATCTGTCTCCTGGCAAATGGAAGCACTACTGCCCCACTTTTTTCTTATCTGCACTGCAACCAAGCCTTTGATTCCAGTGCAATCGTGAGGGATACACAGGGAGTGATCACCGTGTAGGAACACTCCAGGGAAACTCCTTATGTGGTGTCTCACTCTATTTAAAGTCACGTGGACTTAGCTGCTGTCACCTCCTAGCTATTTCTTTGGCTCGGTTTTAACTTTCAGCCCTTTAAATAGTGTACAGATTGAGACTGAAACAGCCAGAAGAAACAGCTGATTGTCTGTGAAGGCCCCCCTTGGGAGCTTCTGGAGCTGGCCTTAGAGGCTGAGTTGGTTATTCTAAGAAAAACTGTGTGGACAGCCCCAGGGTCTACTCTGATGGCTTTAGGAGGGGCATCGGATGGACGTTGGAAGCACTGGTACTCCAGCAGGAGACCATAGATTAGGCACTGAAGAAGAACTGCAGGATTCATAAGTTAGAATTTCCATATACAGGTACTGTAGTAGTTCTTCAGCAATCTGTTGAAGACAAAAGACACTACCTTCAAAAAGCAAAACTAACCTTTTATTTAAATTAAATCCTGCAGTAATCAAGAGAGAGATGCCTGCCTCTCATAGAGTTTTGAACTTCTAAATATTTCCATATTTAGAAGATATTTCATGGGAAAGAGGGAAGGCTGGACTGTATAATAGCGGCAGTGAGAATTGGCATTGGGGGGTAGGGAGTGGGGCAAGAGGGGGTAGGTATGAGCCCCACCCCATTCTCACTGCCATTATCATACAGTCATAACATGTGAAAAGAAGAACCAAAGGCTCATACCATGTGAAAGGCTCCATTCTATATCAAAGGAAGAACCAAAGTTTGGTTCCCGATTGGATATGGGAACAGAGAAGGAATCAAGCTTGATCACTTCAATGGCAGGTAACATTAACCATGAGCAAGTTGAGGGTTTTAAACGCAATGTGTTCTCACTTGCCCACTTATTGCTTTTGCAATAGTACCATTATAGTCAGAGCATTTCCTCTGATGAGATGAATTTCCTCTGTCTCAGCAGTGCTTACAATGACAGGTCTCTTAGGATAAAAGCACCATCTCTGAAAGCACCATGACAAATTATCCAGTGCAGATGGGCTTCTTGTGCTTAACAATTTTGTTATGGAAAAAAAGTTCATGAATTTGTGTAAAGCTGACCACACTTAACCTATTGATTAACTTAAAAGTTCAGCACTGAGAAAGGTAAATTGCTTACAGTGCTTCAGGCATATATATGGAATGATATATTTTTCAACTGTTTGGATGCTGAGAAGAAATCTCAACGGAAATTTTCCCCTCATTCTGTGTGCCATCTATGACATCCTTTCAGTTTATACCTGAGTGCTATCATGCATGGAAAGTACTATCCACATCTGCTTGTATTTAAATAATGTCCAATTTATTATAAATTGGGAAAATTCATTTTTCTTAAGCTTCTAAATCCAATTTGTTATTTTGTTAATAAATCTTGTGAATTTTTTTAAAAGTTAGGAAAAATCGCTTGCGCTTGCTTTTTAAATCGATGTTCCACTAAATTACAAATTCAACAGATGAAATTCCCCTAAATAAAACTAGTTTATTGAGCTTCCTGAGACATTTCAAATTACTATTACAAGTTTAATACCATCGAATCTATGATGCCATCGATTGTGAGATGCACCATTATTTCATGTAGTATCATGAAAGGAAAAATACTGCCAATGCTATCTTATCACACTGATTGTAAGTCACACTCAGGTTGCAGATTTGTTAAAATGAGAAAAAAAGTGCATCTTGGAGTTGATAAACTATTGTATATCTGAATATCTCGAATAGTACAAATGCAGGGCATTTCACTTGTGAGGTTTGAAACAAAATCTTTCTAAGCATTTAAGCAACTCTCGTAAATCTTGTAAATACATTAAATTAATGTACATGCTATGGCCTGAAAATTTGTTGCCCCCTTCCCCCCACAATATTCGTATGTTGAAATCCTAACCCCCAAGGTGATGGTATCAGGAGGTGGGCTTTTAGGAGGTGATTAGGTCATGAAGGCAGAGCCCTCATGAATGGGATTAGTGCCCTTGTAAAGGGGGCCCAAGAGTCCCCTTACCCCTTCCATCTGTGAGGACTCAGCAAAAAGTTGGCCAGTTACAAACCAGGAAGTAGTCTCTCACCAGACACCTAATTTGCTGGCACCTTGATCTTGGACTTCCTGACCTCCAGAACTGTGAGAAATAAATGTCTGTTGTTTATAAGCTACCCAGTCTGTGGTATTTTTGTTATAGTAGCTTGAACAGACTAAGCACAGATTTCTAAATGTAGTATATCATAAGTGTTTAAATACTGTTTATAAATGTAAACAAATTCTGTTATGCTTTCTAAAATAAGTAAAAAAAGACAGATGGAGGGACTTCCTTGGTGGCCCAGTGGTAAAGAATCCGCCTTACAGCCAAGGGGACGCGGGTTCGATCCCTGGTCAGGGAACTAAGATCTCACATGCCCCGGGGCAGCGAAGCCTGCGTGCCACAACTACTGAGCTCGTTGCATGCCTCAACTAGAGCCCGCGTGCCCTGGAGCCCGCGCGCCACAACTAGAGAAGAGAAAACCCCGCACACCACAGCTAGATAGAAGCCCGCACACCATGACGAAGATCCCGCATGCTGTGACTAAGACCTAGATATTTTATTCTTTAGGAATAAGTTTTTAAACGTCAAGAAAACCTTGGTGTATTTGCCATTTAAGGTGTTTGAAATGTTTAAGAGAATCCGACATATTACAGAAACTGACATATTAGCCCTATGAGTTACTGAAATTTTCCATCTTTCTTTTTTTTTTAAGATTTATTTATTATTTACTTATTTATTTTATTTATTTTTGGCTGCATCAGGTCTTAGTCGCAGCATGCAGGATCTTTGTCATGGTGTGCAGGCTTCTATCTAGCTGTGGTGTGCAAATGAAGCAACTGACAAAGGATTAATCTCCAAGATTTACAAGCAGCTCATGCAGCTCAATAACAAAAAAAACAAACAACCCAATCCAAAAATGGGCAGAAGACTTAAATAGACATTTCTCCAAAGAAGATATACAGATTGCCAACAGACACATGAAAGAATACTCAACATCATTAATCATTAGAGAAATGCAAATCAAAACTACAATGAGATATCATCTCACACCAGTCAGAATGGCCATCATCAAAAAATCTAGAAACAATAAATTCTGGAGAGGGTGTGGAGAAAAGGGAACGCTCTTGCACTGTTGGTGGGAATGTAAATTGATACAGCCACTATGGAGAACAGTATGGAGGTTCCTTAAAAAACTAAAAATAGAACTACCATACGACCCAGCAATCCCACTACTGGGCATATACCCTGAGAAAACCATAATTCAAAAAGAGTCATGTACCAAAATGTTCATTGCAGCTCTATTTACAATAGCCAGGAGATGAGAGCAACCTAAGTGTCCATCATCGGATGAATGGATAAAGAAGATGTGGCACATATATACAATGGAATATTACTCAGCCATAAAAAGAAACGAAATGGAGCTATTTGTAGTGAAGTGGATGGAGTTAGAGTCTGTCATACAGAGTGAAGTAAGTCAGAAAGAGAAAAACAAATACAGTATGCTAACTCATATATATGGAATCTAAGGAAAAAAAAAAAAAAAGGACATGAAGAACCTAGTGGCAAGACGGGAATAAAGACACAGACCTACTAGAGAATGGACTTGAGGATATGGGGAGGGGGAGGGGTAAGATGTGACAGGGTGAGAGAGTGGCATGGACATATATACACTATCAAATATAAAATAGATAGCTAGTGGGAAGCAGCCGCATAGCACAGGGAGATCAGCTAGGTGGTTTGTGACCACCTAGAGGGGTGGGATAGGGAGGGTGGGAGGGAGGGAGACGCAAGAGGGAAGAGATATGGGAACATATGTATATGTATAACTGATTCACTTTGTTATAAAGCAGAAACTAACACACCATTGTAAAGCAATTATACTCCAATAAAGATGTTAAAAACATTAAAAAAAAAACTTATTCCTAAACTTAACACAAAAGAATTAATAATGGTTTGGTTACTTCACATCATTCTTCTTATTTCAGTCCCTTCATAGTATTATCAAATCACTTATCCAGTGAGCATATTTACCATCTCATTTGGGCTGGGGTTACTGGTTCTCAAAATACCCCAACTGGATTATAAATTAGATCCAGTGGTTCTCAAACTTTTCGGTGTCAGGACCTTTTTATACTCTTAAAATTTATTGAGAACCCCAAAGAGATTTTATTTATGTGGTTATAACTATCAATATTCACTATCATAGAAATTAAATGTGAGAAAAATTTTTAAATGTTACTGATTCCCTAAAAAATAACAGAAATAATCCCATTACATGAAATAACAGATAACAAATAATAAATAACAGAAATAATCCCATTTACATGTTAATGTAAATAATACATTTTTATGGGGAAAACTATTTTTTCAAAGCATAAAAAATTCTTTAAAAAATTAGAAAGGTGGCATTGTTTTACATTTTTATAAATATTTGAAATGTCTGCCTTAATTAGAGAAAATTGGATTCTCATATCTGCTTCTGCAGTGATATCACAGGTCATGTAGCCTCTGGAATACTTTACTGTATACTAGTAAGAGAATGAGAGAGACAAAGGCAAGAACTTATTAGTTTTATTATAAAGATAGTTTTGACCTTAAATCCCCCTGAAAGTGTCTCAGACACCCCTGGACCACACTTTGAGAACCACTGAGTTAGATAATAATGAGTTAAATAATCAGGCCAGGACTTGGGTGCTACGTACCCGGATAATTCTACCGAAGCCACAGGTTAACAGGCTGAGCTTCCTGTCACAGTAGATTTGTCTGCTGTGTCAATGGGGGTAAGTCTGTATCTTTCATCATGTGTCCCTTAGGCATCTTTCAGTTTTCATCCCTCCTTAATTTTTTTCAACTTTTCATCAGCTGATTTAGGAAGTTGGAAATCTTTTTGCTGCATGATTAGAGCTCACTGACCCCTGAACTCTCTCATCTAGATTGTAATACTCTCCTTTGCTGTCTAGTTGGACTGTTGACCATAATTCTGTAGTCAATGTATTGCTAGGACCTAAAGTGCTATTCTCTTGCAGGTAATATCAAGCATCCAAACATCACTATGTTGTGTGAATTCAGCAGACGCTGGATGACCATGTGTTAGAGAAGCTGTAGAAGTAACTCCTTCATTAGGCAGGAAATGGGACTAGACCAATGATCTCAAAGATTCTGTGCTACTGTTCTTTTTCCTATCAACCCTGAAAAACTGCAGGCTGCTCTGAGGACCACTAGAGATCAAGCTGTCTGTTCTCTTCCCTGGTATTCAGTCTCTCCTTTTCCCTTTGTAACAGAAACTCACTTGTGTTAGATCCTTACTGTGTCCAGTTAAAAAGAAAAAATTCCCTGGATCCTTTGCAACTAGGGGTGGCCTCATGACCTAATTCTGGCCAATGAGATGTAAGCAGAAGTGCATGGGTGAGTATTTCCCTTATGAAAAAAAGAACACACTTAGAAAATTTGTGTCTTTTTACTTCTTCCTTTCCAAAAGGTAGACGTAATACCTGGGGATGGGGTAGCCCTTGTAAGACCATGAAGAAGAAAGCCACATGCTAAAGACTGAGCAGGAAGCTAAAGGAGATGGAAGCCTTGATGATCTCCTTGAGTCAATGCATGAGGCCTGGTCTACGTCCTTTTGGCCTTCTTTAAGAAGAAGAGTCCTTCTTTAAGACACTGTAATTGAGTTTCTGTTACATGCAGGCTAAATGTGCTCTTATTTGTCTAATCCATTTGCTACTCGCTAGTTGTGGCAGCTGGTGCTTTAGCCTGTCATCTCACTACTTGAGTGTTCTGGAAGAGGTTAATACCATGGTCCAGGGCAAAGAGTGGCTTCGGCATCCACCGGAAGAATCCTGGCTCTGTATCAGTGGCCATGTGACCTCGGGCAAGTTACCTAATCCCTTTGAGTCTAAGTCTTCTTATCCATTGAAATGAGACTGAGATTTAATATCTCCTGGTTTTTGTGAGGATTAAATGAGGGAACAAACAAAATCCCCAGCACAGTGCCTTATGGGCCAAGGTAGGTACTCAAAAAGCACAGGCTCCATCTCTCTCTTTCTGTTACAGTAGTAAATCAGTTCCATTCATAATATTCCAGACCTATCTCCTACTAGTTTGAAGCTGAATAACAAAAATAGAGCAGGATTTTGATATACTGATACTTAGGCAAATATTTGTACAGTAAGTCAGATAGGGTGGACTTGCCTGTGACAACTGGCAAGCTGTGCAGATGGCAAAGGTGGTGTCCTGATGATCTGTGAAAACACTGAATGGTGACCCTTCAAGGGTAGGAGATTAATAAAGATGATGATAGTAGCTAATATTTCTTAAGCACCTACTAAGTGCTAGTCACTGTGGTAAGTGTTTTATATGCATTATCTCGTTTTTAACACTCAAGAACTATAAAGTAGCTGCTGCTGTTATCTCCAGTTTATGGATAAAGAATTGGAAGCTTAGAGAGGTTAAATAAGTGTCCGAAGTCACCCAGTGGTAGAGCTGGGTCTAGACTTCAGCTCTGTCCAACTCCAAGGTCATACTGTTAACCACAGCCAACTAATGAGATGTAAATCAGTGGTGAGCTGAAGTTGGTAGTGAGAGCATATTATGCACATCTCTTCTCAAATCTGTGTTCAGTGAAGTCACATTGGTAGCTTGAAATCAGCCATGGTGAGTGTATTTATACCACAGAAATTGGTAAATGCTACAAATCGGGTTTTTCCTCAACTTCCCTGCCCTAAGAGCTGGTTGTTATGCATTTACCAGCACATGGCTGGATGCAATATAGCTGTTTTTAAAAATCTGTGATTGGGAAACAGTGA
Source organism: Balaenoptera physalus (assembly GCF_965194825.1). NCBI lineage: Eukaryota > Metazoa > Chordata > Mammalia > Artiodactyla > Balaenopteridae > Balaenoptera > Balaenoptera physalus. Next base: position 47,235,749 of record NC_138895.1, on the reverse strand, counting down.
AACTGGTGAATAGCAGACATCAAAGCATTGAATAATTGAGGGCAGGGAAGCCTCTTGTACATTTGTCCTGAGTTGTTTGCCAGGTGAGATAGATTCCTGTGAACAGGGGAATGGGAGAATGAATGATCCTTGGAGCTACAGAGAGAAAGGAGTCAAGCTGGAGTGAGGGTCTGAGGATCTCAAACAGAAGTATGCAATGTACATTTCCCCACTTATTCCTTGATCCTCTTTTTGAGTGCTGGTATTTCTTATGTGTCACATATAGGAACATAAATAAAATAGAATCCCTTTTCTTGTGAAGCAAACACGTACACAAATAATTGCAATGTAATGTGAGAAAAAGTAATAAAAAGCTGTGCGCATCAATTTTTAGTGAGGTGGGAAATTATTTGTCAAAACTACTGCAAGTAACCTTTTTAGTGCTTCACGGATCTTCTGAGGCTCCTTTATTATGATGGATTATGTTTAAAAAAGCCCCAGGTTATACAGACGTTGTTGTGTTCTCAAGCCATGATGTTAACGTGAACAGCAGTAGAGACCAAGGTACCCCATGAACATCTGTTTGTCCAAGTAAGTTGGTGAAGACGGTCAATTTTAGCTTTTTGAGGGTAACTTTCTTCTCCCTTTCTGTAGCCTTCATGTTTTCTTCAGGTTGTCAACTGGGAAATAATCTCGTATGTCGTTCTTAATGTTTATTGACAGACTGCATGCCTATCCCTACTGTGTACCATTTCTGTCACTGTGTTGTTTAAACACACTTTCAGTCTTTTAACTTCAACTTTTGAATAAAAGGATTTTTCTGCTGCTAAAGGGACTTCAGCAAACTGTAATAAGCCATAATGGAAAAGAATACGAAAAAGAACATATATTTCAAGAATTTTGTGAGATAATTGTTAAACACAGCTATTATTAAAAACTTAATTATACTCATGTATAATTAAATTATATTAAAACAAAGATAATAAATATTCAAAGTTCCTTGCTCCCTAGGGTTTTTTTTTTTAAATCTTCTGAAAATATTGAAAATATAGCTACCTGAAGGCCTGTTCTGCAAGTTTGTCCCAGAGAATAGAGTGCCTCATTCCTTTATTTATTTATTTCTTTGATGTGGACCTTTTTTTTTTTTTTCCACACACACACACTGTATTTTATTTTTACAAGAGATAAATAAACTGACACCAAGCATTGTAAATGGATGACCACAACAAAAGCAACAATGATTGCAATTACCAAACACGAAACACACTCATACTATGTCATAATATTGACATTCAGTCCAGTAATCCTCCACTGTAACAGCTTCTTTACTTTGCAGTGAAAATTGATTTGTATATTTTTTGCCTCTGAGTCCTTGTGGATTTTTTTTTTTATTCAAACAGAAAGTCACAAAAATTATAATCATCCTCATCAGTTCACTCAGTCCCATGTAATTAATTTTTTTTATCTTGATCTTTTGTTAGCACTTTTATGAATTCATCAGTTTTCCATTAGAGTTCTGAAAATGTTTATTCATTCAGTTCAGCAGTACAGTCAGTTACCAGAAACCTGTACTTGTCAGAGGATGTGGACCATTTTTTTAAGTCTTTATTGAATTTATTACAATATTGTTTCTGATTTATGTTTTGGTTTTTTAGCCCAGAGGCATGTGTGATCTTAGTTCCCCGACCAGGGATCCAACCCACATCCCCTGCATTGGAAGGTGAAGTTTTAACCACTGGAGTGCCAGGGAAGTCCTGCTCCCTAGTTATTTTACTACATTATACTATTATTTATGCTCCTGAGCTTATTTATGTCCGTTAGGTCTCTATGGTGAAGAATTAGATTAACAGTGTGCTACTACTGCACATCTCTTTCCAACTCAACTCTGTTCTCTGTGTACCAGGATGTCACACTGGTAGCTTGAAATTGGGCGTGGCGCTCTCATGGAAAGTTAGACCACAAATCTGCAAGTGCTACAAATCAGGGCCTGATTTATTGTTTTGTTGATTTTTTTTTGAATTTTATTTATTTTATATTTGGCTGTGTTGGGTCATCGTTGCTGTGCACGGGCTTTCTCTAGTTGCGGTGAGCAGGGGCTACTCTTCATTGTGGTGCGCGGGCTTCTCACTGCTGTGGCTTCTCTTGTTGCGGAGCACGGGCTCTAGGCACGCGGGCTTCAGTAGTTGTGGCTCACGGGCTCTAGAGCGCAGGCTCAGTAGCTGTGGCGCACGGGCTTAGTTGCTCCACGGCATGTGGGATCTTCCCGGACCAGGGCTCGAAGCTGTGTCCCCTGCATTGGCAGGCGGATTCTTAACCACTGAGCCACCAGGGAAGTCCTGTTGATTGTTTTTTAAGCATAATTTCTGTGAGGATATGGCCGAGGAAGAATAGGCATGTTGTAGTAATGAATGAACCTCAAAATCTCAGTGGCTTAGCACAATGAAGTTAATCTCTTTCTCACAGAAAGCTTGATGAAATTGGTGACTTTCCAGGGTACTGTCCTCCTTGTCGTGATCTGCCACTCCAGGCTGCTCCTCTCTTGTGGAACTTCATCTCATGACCTCCATGACCAGCATGGCAGGGGAGGAAAGAGCTGGAAGGCGGCGCTGTCTCTTATATGCTTCCTCCCAGAAGTGACACATTTCTCCTCTCAGTCCATTGGCCAGAACCAATCACATGATCCTGTCTAATTGCAAGGTCGGGTGGAAAATTTGGGAGACAACATGGATATTCTATCAATACTAAATATCTCAGTGAGTTTTCTGGTAAAATAAATACCCAAATTTAGGGTCCACTTTTATATTCTCTCATAGCACCCTATACTTTCCTTTGTAGGAGTTATCAGAATTGTCATTGCATTAGTTCCTAATACCATATTATGGTCTGATTGTCTGTTTAGTAACTTGTCTCTCCCAAAGCTTCATGTAGGCAGAGGTCATCTGTCTTATTCACAGTTGTATTCCCAGTGCCTAGCACAATGCTTGCCATATAATATTTTGGTTTGTCAAGTTTACTGCTATATTTTTTAGGTGAATGAATAAATATATATTCTACATTGTTATAGGAAATGTACATAATCTACATTTCCTATAGTAGGGAAGAAATTATGTGAGTGATACATAAGTGCTTTTAAAAATTGAAAATAAGGATGACAGCACTTACATGATCAGTAATCCCACAGAGTGATGGTGGAGTTGATTTGCTGTTATAGTTCTTTTAACAATTCAATGTCTATTATTCCTCTGGTTGCATACAAAATATTGACACATTCTCTTTAGTGGAAAACATTGATAAAATAGAAGATCTACTACAGCAATTTTAGATGTTCTAATTTACCTACATTTATGCTACTGTATGTTTTCTCAGTTTTCATTTAAAAAAAATTTTAACCCCTTTGGGTACTATTAGAGCATCTGTGTGGGGTGTTTTCCCTCTAAGTTTTTAATTTTATTATTATTTACTTTTTATTTTTTATTTTTTGGAACTAAGATCCCATAAGCGCCATGCAGCGCTTATGGGATCTTAGTTCCCTGACCAGGGATTGAACCTGTGCCCTCAGCAGTGAAAGCACCGAGTCCTAACCACTGGACTGACAGGGAATTCCCTAAGGTTTTTATTTTTTACAAAGAGTGTTTGAATTAAACAGTGATTGATTCTGAGTTTACTCTTTTAATTTTTACCTTTTATTACCATGTGACAGACTTGAAGTTCAGTAAAACCATGATAAAACAACTCTGGTTGTTTATCTTTCACAATGGGGAAAGGGATATTGAAAATCTATACCGCACACACTTTCTCCATGAATCTAACGAGATTTAAAAATCATCTTTTTGGGACGAAATTGAGTTATTTGTAACGAGGTGGATGGACCTAGAGTCTGTCATACAGAGTGAAGTAAATCAGAAAGAGAAAAACAAATACCGTATGCTAATGCACATATATGGAATCTAGAAAAAAAAACGGTACTGATGAACCTAGTGGCAGGGCAGGAATAAAGATGCAGATGTAGAGAACAGACTTGAGGACACGGGGTTGGGGGGAAGGGGAAGCTGGGAAGAAGTGAGAGAGTGGCATGGACATATATACACTACCAAATGTAAAATAGATAGCTAGTGGGGAGCAGCCGCACAGCACAGGGAAATCAGCTCGATACTTTGTGACCACCTAGAGGGGTGGGATAGGGAGGGTGGGAGGGAGACGCAGGAGGGAGGGGATACGGGGATATATGTATATGTATAGCTGATTCACTTTGTTATACAGCAGAAACTAACACACCATTGTAAAGCAATTATACTCCAATAAAATGAATAAATAAATAAAAAATCACCTTTTCATGATCAAATATTTTATCTCTGGTGTCTGAGGAATCCTTGTGATTATTGTAACTTTGTTTCTTAGAAAAGAGTAAAGAATTAGGCTGGTTTCTTACTGTATAAAAAGTTATTTCCTCCCAAAACAGAATGTTTAAGAGAGATTACAGTTTTCAACCTCAAACCTATATATTTATGTCAGAGACTTAATGTCTGGGTCGTTAAATACAAGCAGAATCATAAAGATAGCATTCCCAAGTTACATTCAGGGGAAAAGATAATATTGGCCCTAAATTAGACCAGGGATAAGCTCCAGACCAATTTTTAAAAGCTTGGTAATAAGTCATTCTAAGCTTGATTTACTCTTGTTTCTGAAAAGCCTTTCTTAATATCTCGAGGAGACACTTTAATTCCTTTGAGGTCGTGGGTGATTTGGAGTTGATGTTACTCCTCTTTAACCTTACTAGTAGTTCCACAAGTACTATAAAAATGGGCAAACAATCCAGCGCTGGTGTCAGCCTGATCAGTGTGTGGCCGACACTTATCTTTCTTCCAGATGGTCTCACAGGCGGGCCAGCTGGGCCACTGCCAGCATCTTCTGATTGCTATTGGAAATGGACCAAACTTTATACATCAGGGGATCTAAGAAGCAGACTGTTCTCCATTGTTCACATTCTTCTATTCAAATTCATATTCCCTTAAGGACTATATGTCCTTTTGCCTGTCTACAACTATTATGCCTGTTTTTTCACTCCCTGAAAGGCTCAGTAATACTTTTGGGGGGATAATGTGTTGGCCTAAATAGACTTTTTATTGAGAATAGAGGTAGTGATACATTTTCCTTGACATGGCTTGGACATGCTATTGTTTTCCCAATTATTTTTATTATGTATTTTGGAGATTTTAAATTTTTTTAAATGACTGAAACCCAGATGTTCTCTGTCCCCAAGGACTACTTCTGTTCTCATTTCATGCAAACCCAGACACACAACTCAGCAGCATTATACAGTCTTTAGAAAACCCACTATAGGATGGTGGTTAATAGGGTGAATTCAATCTGTATTCTGGCTGTGGGACCCTCAATATGTTAATTACCCTCTCTAAGCCTCAGTTCCCTTATCGCTAAAATAGAGATGATGGTAATAGTACTCACAAAGTTGTTGTCAACATAAAATTTAAAAATTCATGTTAAGTGTTCAATAAATTGTGGCTATTTAGTAGTGGGCAGTATAAAGTTTAGAAATATTTTTTATTAAAGAATAATTGAAACGTATAAAAGTGGAGAGAAAAGTACAGTGTACCCTCATGTACTCATTTCCTAGTTTCAATGATGATTATTTCGTGGTCAATCTGATTTCATCTTATTTCCCATTCCTTTCCCCAGTATTCATTTGAAGCAGATCTCAGGTTTCATATCTTTTTACCCCTAAATATTTTAGTATATGTTTCTAAAAGATAAAGAGAAGCCTCATGTCTTTAAATATTATCAGTAACCTCATAAGGTGATGATGGGCTTGATCTGCAGCTGTAGTTCTTTTCCTTTAGCAATTTGACATCTATTATTCCTCTGATTGCATACAAAATATTGACACTTTCTCTTCAGTGGAAAAATTGATAAATAGAAAATCTATTTTCTATTTAAAATAAAACCATAATAACATTATTAATATTGGTTAAAATTAATTAAATTTATAAATTTTTAATAAATTCCATTAAATTAATAAAATTAATAAATTTAATGTCATCAACTATCAATCCATGGTTCAAGTTATTAATTTGAACTCAATTTAAAAAATATCAGTTTAGGGCTTCCCTGGTGGCGCAGTGGTTGAGAATCTGCCTGCTAATGCAGGGGACACGGGTTCGAGCCCTGGTCCGGGAAGATCCCACGTGTCGCAGAGCAACTAGGCCCGTGAGCCACAACTACTGAGCCTGCGCGTCTGGAGCCCGTGCTCCGCAACAAGAGTGGCCACGATAGTGAGAGGCCCGCGCACCGCGATGAAGAGTGGCCCCCGCTTGCTGCATCTAGAGGAAGCCCTCGCACAGAAACGAAGACCCAACACAGACAATAAAAAAATAAATACATAAATAAATAAATAAAAAATAATAATTAAAAAAAATCAGTTTATTTGTTTGTATCTGGATCCAATTAAGGTCTACACATTGTTATTGTTGATATTGCTCCTAAGTCTTTTTAATCCATGGTTTTCTTATCCTCTCTTTGCTTTTCCCCTTGCAGTTTAACTGTTGAAGAAACTGGTCGTCTGAATTTTGCTAATTGCTAACACCTCGTGTGTAGCATGTTCCTTTGTCTCCTATGGTTCTTGTGAACTGGTTGTTAAACCTTTTTTTTCTTTTTTCTTTTTTTTGAATTGAAATATAGTTGATGTACCTTATTATGTTAGTTCCAGGTGCACTACATAGTGATTTGACATTGGCATACATTATGAAATGATCACCACGATACGTCTAGTAACCATCTGTCCCCACACAATGTTATTACAATATTATTGGCCATATTCCTCATACTGTATATCATATCCCCATGGCTTATTTACTGTATAACTGGGAGCTTGTGCCTTGTAATCCCCTTTACCTATTTCACCCCACCCCTACCTCCTCCCCTCTGGCAACCACCTGTTTGTCCTCTGTATCTATTTTCTTTGTTTTTTAAGTATTTGTTTATTTATTTAATTTTATTTTTTTGGCTGCATCAGGTCTTAGTTGCGGCATGTGGGATCTTCCACTGTGGTGCACAGGCTCCTTGTTGTGCCGGTAGGCTTCTTTCTAGTTGTGGCCTGCGGGCTCCAGAGCGTGCAGGCTCCAGAGCATGTGGGCTCTGTAGTTGTGGCACGGGGGGTCTCTAGTTGTGGCCTGCATGCTCAGTAGTTACAGTGCACAGGCTTAGTTGCCCTGCAGCATGTGGGATCCTAGTTCCCTGACCAGGGATTGAACCCACATCCCCTGCATTGGAAGGAGGATTCTTAACCACTGGACCACCAGGGAAGTCCCAGTTTTCTTTGTTTTTAACTTAAAACTTTTTAATTTAATTTAATTTTTTGTAAAATGACAGTTTTTTAAATAAAAAATTCTTATTGAAGTATAGTTGATTTACAATGTTGTGTTAGTTTCTGGTGTACGGCAAAGTGATTCAGTTTTATATGTATGTATATATATATACACACACACACACACATACATACATATGAATATATATATTCATATTCTTTTCCATTATGGTTTATTGCAGGATATCGAATATAGTTCCCTGTGCTATACAGTGGGACCTTGTTGTTTATCTATTTTATATATAGTAGTTTGTATCTGCTAATCTGAAACTCCTAATTTATCCCTCCCCCCTTTCCCCTTTGGTAACCATAAGTTTGCTTTCTATGTCTATGAGTCTGTTTCTGCCTTGTAAATAAGATCATTCATATTATATTTTAGATTTCTTACATAAGTGTTATCATATGATATTTGTCTTTCTCTTTCTGACTTATTTTGCTTAGTATGATAATCTCTAGGTCCTTCCATGTGCTGCAAATCTTTGTTTTTTAGATTCCACATATAAGTGAGATCATATGGTATTTGTCATTCTCTGACTTATTTCACTTAGCATAATACACACTAGATCCATCCATGTTGTCACAAATGGGCAAGATTTCATTTTTTAATGACTGAGTAATAATATTGCGTTGTGTATATATACCACATCTTCTTTATCTGTTCATCTATTAATGGATACTTTGGTTGCTTCCATATCTTGGCTATGATAAACAATATTGCAATAAACATTTGAGTGCATAAATCTTTTTGAATGTGTTTTGGTTTTTTGGAGTAAATACCCAGAAGTAAATTTACTGGATCACATGGCAGTTTTATTTTTAATTTTTGAGGAAACTCCATACTGGTTTCCATAGTAACTGCACTAATTTACAATCCCAACAACAGTGCACAAATGTTCCTTTTTCTCCACATCCTCGGCATCACTTGTTATTTGTTGTCTTTTTGATAATAGCTGTTCTGACAGGTGTGAGGTGATATTTCATTGTGGTTTTGATTTGCATTTTCCCGATGATGAGTGATGCTGAGCATCTTTTCATGTGCCCGTTGGCCATCTGCATGTCCTCTGTGGAAAAATGTCTATTCAGGTCTTCTGCCCATTTTTAAATCAGGTTGTTTGTTTTTTTGATGTTGAGTTGTATGAGTTCTTTGTATATTTTGGGTAATAACCCCTTATTGGATATTTCATATGCAAATATCTTCTCCAGCTGCATTAAAAAAAAAAAATTATTTATTTATTTATTTGGCCACGCCAGGTCTTAGTTGTGGCATGTGGGGTCTTCGTTGCGGCATGTGGGATCTAGTTCCCTGACCAGGGATCGAACCCGGGACCCCTGCATTGGGAGCACGGAGTCTTAGCCACTGGACCACCAGGGAAGTCCCTGCATTTTTTTTTTTTTAATTTTTAAATTTATTTTTGGCTGTGTTGGGTCTTCGTTGCTGCGCACAGGCTTTCTCTAGTTGCGGTGAGAGGGGGCTACTCTTCGTTGTAGTGCACAGGCTTCTCATTGTGGTGGCTTCTCTTGTTGCAGAGCATGGGCTCTAGGTGTGCGGGCTTCAGTAGTTGTGGCGTGTGGGCTCAGTAGTTGTGGCTCGTGGACTCTAGAGCGCAGGCTCAGTAGTTGTGGCACAAGGACTTAGTTGCTCCACGGCATGTGGGAATCTTCCCTGGCCAGGGATTGAACCCGTGTCATCTGCATTGGCAGGCGGATTCTTAACCACTGTGCCACCAGGGAAGTCACTCCAGCTGCATTTTTGTTTTGTTGATAGTTTCCTTCACTGTGAAAAAGCTAAAAGTTTGATGTAGTGTCATTTGTTTATTTTATTTTTTGTTGTTTCCCTTGCCCGGAAAGACATATCCAAAAAAATATTGCTAAGACTGATGTTGAAGAGTGCACTGCCTATGTTGTCTTCTAGGAGTTTTATGGTTTGGGTCTTACATTTAAGTCCCTAATCCATTTTGAGTTTATTTTTGTAGATGGTTTGAAAAAGTAGTCCAGTTTGATTCTTTTGCATGTAGCTGTTGAGTTTTTCCAAGAGGAATTATTGAAGGGGCTGTCTTTTCCCTGTTGTATATTCTTGCCTCTTTTGTCATAGATTAATTGACCAGATAAGTGTGGGTTTATTTCTGGGCTCTCTATTCTGATTCATTGACCAATGTGTCTGTTTTTGTGTGAGCACCACACTGTTTTGATGACTGTAGCTTTGTAGTTTAGTTTGAAATTGGGGAGCATGATACCTCCAGCTTTGTTCTTTTTTCTCAAGATTGCTTTGGCTATTTGGGGTCTTTCATGTTTTAGTACAAATTTTAGAATTATATGTTTTCTGTGAAAAATACCTCTGGTAGTTTCATAAGGATTACACTGAATCTGTAGATTGACTTGGGTAGTATGGTCATTTTATCTGTCATTCATTCTTCCTTTCTTAGCTGGAATACTATTTGGTTACACAGTGGTACAGTTTACATAGGAAAGTCAGGATAAATGCTTGATTCTCTGTCTTTATCAATGTTCAAAATAATAAGCCAGTTCACTAGTATCCTCCAGTGGTGACCAATATGTTTTATTTTGCTTTAATATCTTTGCAAACTCCTGAAGTCAACATATTTGTTGTATTTAAATCCTTTTCCATTATTTTTAAAAAAATTTATTTATTTATTTATTTATGGCTGTGTTGGGTCTTCGTTTCTGTGCGAGGGCTTTCTCTAGTTGTGGCAAGCGGGGGCCACTCTTCATCGCGGTGCGCGGGCCTCTCACTATCGCGGCCTCTCTTGTTGCGGAGCACAGGCTCCAGATGCGCAGGCTCAGTAATTGTGGCTCACGGGCCCAGTTGCTCTGTGGCATGTGGGATCTTCCCAGACCAGGGCTCGAACCCGTGTCCCCTGCATTGGCAGGCAGATTCTCAACCACTGCGCCACCAGGGAAGCCCCATTATTTTTTGTATTGATGCTTAATGGTTCCATCTTTGGTCAAGTTGATGCCTGAGCCCCACTGACATGACTCTAGAGTCTTTGACACCTTCTCTGTTGTCTGACAAGATGTTGCAAGCTCATCCTTTATTTCTCTGCCCCTAGAATCAGTCCTTTCTAAGGAGCCCTTATTTCTTTCAGTGAAAATAGTGTTTCAAGTTCACAATTGGGGCACTAGTGTGCTTATTTCTACTTTTTTTTGGTCTTTTGTTTCTAGAAATTCTCATCAGACAGTGCTGGGAAATATAGTTTTTGTTTTAAAGATAAAATGAATCATTTGTTCATACTGATACTTCATATTCAAATTCATGACTACAGGATTTTTACTTAATCTCTTCTATCTAATTTATTTATTTTCTGTTCATGCTAAGATCCCCAGTTCTCAATAATGCTGGGTATGAGAGAATTTTTTTTTCAAATTTTTTAAATTAATTAATTAATTAATTAATTTATGGCTGTGTTGGGTCTTTGTTTCTGTGCGAGGGTTTTCTCTAGTTGCGGCAAGTGGGGACCACTCTTCATCGCGGTGCGCGGGCCTCTCGTTATCGCGGCCTCTCTTGTTGCGGAGCACAGGCTCCAGACGCGCAGGCTCAGCAATTGTGGCTCACGGGCCCAGTCGCTCCGCGGCATGTGGGATCTTCCCAGACCAGGGCTGGGTATGAGAGAATTTGAACATCACATAATTACTCTCATTTGCTTTATCCCAAGTTATACACACAACAGCCTCAGACACTGACAGTTCATACTCTAAAACTTTAAAGATTTTCATATTAGTTTTTGTTCTTAACAGTCCCTTCTATCCCTAGGGTGTATCCCACAGGGGATGTCAGTCAAATTACTGTGTTTTTAAGTCATTTAGAATAGTCCCTCTCTGGTGGTTATGCCACCATCTGGATATACAGTTATGTTCATTTTTTCCTTTCATTTTTTGTTAAGGATTGATTGCTTTTTCTCAATTTAAGTATCAATTATTTAAATATTTACATGATCCCAAAGTTAAATCTACCAAACAAAGTGCATCTAAAGAAGTCTAGTTTGTGTTTGTTTCTTCTCTACCTCATTTCCTCCTTCCTTCATAGGAAGGAGGCATTATTATTTTTATTTTATGATTATCCTTTTGTTGTTTTAAAATATAATCATATGTTTAAAAAATATAAGCAAATATATTTTTTATACTGTGTTTCCTTATAAGCCTAGCTTACTATTCTTCACTTAATATATCCCAGAGCTTATGATAGACTTCTAGAAACAGGGCTGCTAGATATAGGAAATATAGGTTTGAAAGCAGTAGGACAGAGGTTTTTCTGCTCTCCCCAGTACTTTCCTCTGCCCCAGTAGGAGCACTCTGAAAGCTCCAGGCTCCCCACTCTCTACTTGCTCTTTTTATTATGCAGAGCTCTTTAGGGCTCACTCCCTCCTCCCTCCAAAGCTCCTGACTCCCCCATCCAGCAAAGACTCAGGTATCAGGACCCTACCATTGGAAGCCACTGGGAAAATAAATCCATAAGTAAACAAACAAATACATATATATTTCAACTGGATATATGATATATTTCAAACACATTTTTGATCTTTAAAATATATAACAGCAAAACTCAAATTGTAATGCCAACGTAAATAACCAGTAGAGATAAACATCTCTACAGTTTAAAACTTCTGTGTCTAAGCCACTGAAATCTGTGGACTTGGCTTATAGAGAGAAAAATTATTTTTTAAAAATGTCTAATTGATTGGGAAGTAGGAATATTGTCCTTTAAGCAAACTCCATAGAAAGAAATCAAGTTAAGAGTGATCACTCACATCAGCAGTTTTCAGCTTTCTTGTCCCTCTTGAAAATCTTCCTCTGGCTAAACTAATTTGGTTGCCATCCTAACCAGGAGTTACTTGCTCATCTCGATTTCAGTGCCATGGACACTCGCTTCCCACATTTGGAATGTCTTCTGTTTCCATCCACTGCTTTCATCAGCAGTTGGCTTAAAACTCACGTTCTCCAGGAAGCTTATCTGACCCAATCCACTCTATTAAGATCCTTTCTGTATCCCACATGCCTCAAATTTAGAGTTGTCAGATTTAGAAAATAATAATGCAGGATGCCCAGTTAACTTGAATTTCAGATAAAGAGCAAATACTTTTTTCCTCTTCCTTTTAGCATGGGACATGCTTATACTAAAAATTCTTTGTTATTTATAGAATTAAAATTTTAACTAGGGGTCTTGTGCTTTATCTGGCACCTCAAGTTTAAAGGTCTTAAAAAACAAGTAATTTCCAAATATTGTTACACTTGATTATTATGTTGCTTTCAAAATTTTCCATGAGTTACTTTATGTGTGTGTTTTGCTTTCTAAGTAGATGACAAACTCCTTGAAAGTGGAAACTGTGTCTTCCGCGTTTGTAGTTCACCTC